>NC_137667.1:24489302-25171802 GCF_963422515.1 Blennius ocellaris
ACTAACACTGGACCGGACGGACGGGACATCGATAACAAACAAACCAACACTGAACAAACACACAGACAGGACATATATAGGGCAGGGTGATTACAAGAAGTGGCCACAGGTGAGGTGCTGACAGCCCAGACCTATGGCCCGCCCACTCTTAAAGGGGACCTCACCCTACACCCTGACAGTACCCCCCCCCTCCACGACCGGCTCCAGACGGCCCAGGCATCTTAGGATGCTGCCTGTGGAAGTCTCTGATCATGCCTGGGTCCAAGATGTCCCTAGCAGCTACCCAGGCACGTTTCTCAGGGCCATACCCCTCCCAGTCAACCAGGTATTGGAACCCCCGCCCACGCCGGCGAGCTGCCAGGAGCCGCCTGACAGTGAAAACCTCCTCACCCTCCACAATACGGGGGGAGGAGGGGCTCTTGAGGAGGGAACTAGGGGGCTTTCCCGGGCAGGTTTAACCTTTGACACATGAAAGGTGGGGTGCACACGAAGCGAGCGGGGCAAACGAAGACGGACTGCAGAGGGACCAACCAGCTTAATTATTGGATAAGGTCCAATAAACCTTGACGCCAGCTTCTTTGCGTCTGAGCGGAGTGGCAGGTCCCGGGTGGAGAGCCACACACGCTGACCCAACATCATAAGTTGGTGCGGGAACCCGGCGCCGGTCTGCAAGCCGCTTGCGCTCAGCAGAGCATTGCAAGAGCTTGTCTCTGGCCTTGAGCCAAGCACGCTTGCATCGCCGCACCATTGCCAGAGCTGACGGGACACTCACCTCCGACTCCAGGGCAGGGAACAGAGGAGGTTGGTAACCATACACGCACTCAAAGGGAGACAGCCCAGTGGATGAACAGGGAAGGGAATTGTGCGCGTATTCCACCCAGACTAACTGCCTGTACCAAGCAGCTGGGCTGTCAGAGACCAGACACCGAAGTATGGACTCCAGCTCCTGGTTCACCCTCTCCGTCTGGCTGTTAGACTCTGGGTGGTACCCGGACGAAAGGCTCACCGTAGTTCCCAACAGCCTGCAAAACTCCCTCCAAAACCGAGACACAAACTGAGGCCCCCTGTCCGAGACAATGTCCCTTGGGAACCCGTGAAGACGGAACACGTGTCTCAGCATGACCTCCGCCAGCTCCTTGGCTGATGGGAGCTTTGTCAAGGGCACAAAGTGGGCCATCTTGGAAAACCGGTCCACTACGGTGAGGATGGTGGTAAACCCTTCTGCGTCTGGGAGACCAGTGACAAAATCAATGGACAGGTCTGCCCATGGTCGGGTGGGTACTGGGAGCGGCTGCAACAGACCAGAGGGGCGAGACCGCGAGGTCTTGTTACGCGCGCAGACAGGGCAAGCCCGGACATACTCACGGATTTCCCTGCTCATCTCTGGCCACCAGAAACGCTGTCTTGCCACAAACAGTGTGCGCTGAGTTCCTGGGTGACATGACAGCAGGTTAGTGTGGGCCCATTCAATAACACTAGACCGTACCGGGGGACACACAAACAGGCAGTTGGGAGGACAACCTGGCGGCACCGTCACCCCCTCCAGAGCCCGCCGAACCTGCTCCTCAATCTCCCACGTCACCCGCCCCCACCACACAGGTCGGAGGTAAAATTGGCGTGGGGGAACGAGGAGCAGGATCCGGCTTGAAGACCCGGGAAAGGGCGTCAGGCTTCACATTCTTAGACCCCGGCCGATACGACACCACAAAGTCGAACCGGGTGAAGAACAGAGCCCACCGAGCCTGCCGAGAATTTAACCGTTTGGCCGACTTGATGTACTCGAGGTTTCTATGGTCGGTCCATACCACAAACGGGTGCTCTGCGCCCTCCAGATAATGCCTCCAACGCAGCCTTGATGGCCAGGAGCTCTCGATTGCCGATGTCGTAGTTCTCCTCAGCCGGGGTCAGCCGCCTGGAGAAAAAGGCACAAGGGTGCAGCTTCCCATCCTTACTGCTGCGCTGAGAGAGCACTGCCCCGACCCCGACATCTGATGCGTCCACCTCCACCACAAACTGCCGTCCAGGGTCCGCGACACCAAGCACGGGAGACGAGGTGAACCTGGCCCTGAGCTCCGAAAAAGCCTGCTCAGCTGAGGGACCCCAAGAAAACGGGACCTTGGGGGAAGTTAAGGCATGTAGAGGTGCCGCGACGGAGCTGAATCCCCTGATAAAACCGCCGGTAGAAGTTAGCAAACCCCAAAAATCGTAATAATTGTTTGCAGTTACCCGGGGTCGGCCAATCCGCTACAGCCCTGACCTTCTCCCTGTCCATCTCCACCCTCCCCTCTGAGATGACGTGCCCAAGAAAAGAAACTGTGGGAGCATGAAAAACACATTTCTCGGCTTTGACAAACAAATTATTGCTGAGAAGACGCTCCAAAACAAAACGAACATGCTTAACATGACTGGCAAGATCCGAAGAAAAAATCAAAATGTCGTCGAGGTAAACAAACAGAAACTTATTCAATGCGTCTCTCAGCACATCATTGACGAGATTCTGGAACACTGCAGGGGCATTGCATAAACCGAATGGCATCACCAAATACTCGTAATGGCCAGAAGGTGTGTTAAATGCCGTTTTCCACTCGTCCCCCTGCCTAATCCGGACCAGGTGGTAAGCATTGCGCAAGTCCAGCTTAGTAAAGACCTTGGCGCCCTGCAGGCGTTCAAAGGTCGAAGTCATGAGGGGTAGTGGGTAGCGGTTTTTAATGGTTATCTCATTGAGGCCCCTGTAGTCAATGCACGGCCGAAGAGTCTTGTCCTTCTTTGCCACAAAGAAAAATCCCGCCCCTGCAGGGTAGGACGAGGGTCTGATTATCCCAGCCTCTAAGCCGGACTCAATGTACTCTTTCATGGCCTGATTCTCGGGTTGTGAGAGAGAGTAAATGCGACCCTTGGGAGGAGT
The DNA here is from genome assembly GCF_963422515.1 of Blennius ocellaris. Classification (NCBI taxonomy): domain Eukaryota; kingdom Metazoa; phylum Chordata; class Actinopteri; order Blenniiformes; family Blenniidae; genus Blennius; species Blennius ocellaris. The sequence goes on from NC_137667.1 coordinate 24,492,208, forward strand.
GGTACCTGGCAATAACTCAATGGCACAATCATAAGGACGATGCGGTGGCAGTGATGTTGCCTTCCCTTTGTTGAACACCTCCTTTAGATTGTAGTAGCAGCTGGGAACTCGCTCGAGGTCCGGATACACAGGCACCTCCACAGCTGCCACCTTAACTCCCGACACTGACCGACCGTGCTCGGAACAATCCCCTCCCCAACTCAAAATAAGCCCCGACTCCCAGTCAATATGGGGTTTGTGCAAACATAACCAAGGGAGGCCCAGGATGACTGGGTAGGACGGACTTAACCCTAAATGAAAAGAAATCTCCTCAACATGGGAGGGACCAAACAATAACTGAACAGAAAGAGTCTTTTTATCAATAGAAAATATTTTACGTCCATCCAACGCAAATGCCTTTAAGGGCAATGATAACAGTTCAGTGGGGATATTATGTCTCTCAGCCCACTTAAGGTCCATAAAGTTCTCATCTGCACCAGAGTCAATGAAAACCTCAATGTCCAACGTGTTGTCGGCATACCTCAGTTGAGCCGGCGTGAGTCTTCTTAAAGGCGCAGTGGAGGAGTTCTTAAGACTCACCGGAGCCCTCCTTAACCCAGGTGCGCCTGTCCCTTTAAGAGGACACGCTGCAGCTCTGTGCCCGTGCTGACCACAGTACAGACACAGGCCGCTGGTCAGGCGCCGATGCCGCTCCTGCGTGGGAATGCAGGTGAGGCCAACCTGCATCGGCTCCTCGGGAGGTTGTGCAACACTCGGGACTCGCTCCTGCTGGGGGGCGGGACGGAGAGGGGCGTGCTCCTCCCGTGCGCTCCTGGATTCTCCTCCCTGCGGGTCAGTCTGCCTCAGGCGATCACGGACCGTCAGACGATTCTCCATCCTGACCGCCAGGCCAATGAGGGAGTCCAAGTCGTCGGGGAGATCCCTCAGGAAGAGCTGGTCGCGAACCGGGCTGGCAAACCCGTAGAGGAAGGTGTCCCGCAGTGACGCATCGTTCCAGGCGCAATCTGCGGAGAGAGTGCGGAACTCAATCGCGTAATCGATCACCGACCTCCTTCCTTGACGCAGCGCTGCCAGCACTCGAGCCGCCTCCTGTCCGCCGGGACGCCGATCGAAGATCTTCGACAGCACGGCTGCGAACTCGTCCACCGAGTCACACAGCCGGGATTGGCGGTTCCACTCAGCGGTGGCCCAAGCCTCCGCTCTGCCGGACAGGTGGGAGATGATGTACGCGACCCTGGACCCTGTTGGGAACGCCCCCGGCTGCATCTCGAAGTGGAGACCACACTGGACCAGGAAGGGTCGCGAATCCCCGGAGTCCCCCGAGAAGCGCGCTGGGCTTGAGAGCGGTGATGGCGGCATCACGACGGCGGCAGCGGCGGCGGCTGGCGGCACTGCGGCGGCAGCGGCAGCCCGAACCTCTGGGACCGAGAGGCGAGTGATGAGCTGCTGGAGGTGACCGGTGAGTTGGTTCAGTTGACTTTCCACTGACGTGTGTCGATGAGAAAGGTCGTGGAGACCCGCCATTAAACCAGCCAACTGCTCGTCGTGTTGAGTGAGCCGGTTTCCCTGCTGACCAACTGCTCCTAGCAGCTGGTGACCAGAGTCCGCTGGGTCCATGATGGTTGGTTTGTTCTGTCACGGATACGGACAGGACCCAAGTGCAGGACTCTGGAAACAGGCTGGGATCAATCAAGTCTTTATTTCATACTGACAGGACAGGCCGATGAATCGCAGGATGCTCCTTGACATGAGGAGCACAGCAGACTTGACTCCAATGCCCGGGACAGACCGGACGAGACATGGACAACTAACACTGGACCGGACGGACGGGACATCGATAACAAACAAACCAACACTGAACAAACACACAGACAGGACATATATAGGGCAGGGTGATTACAAGAAGTGGCCACAGGTGAGGTGCTGACAGCCCAGACCTATGGCCCGCCCACTCTTAAAGGGGACCTCACCCTACACCCTGACACATACCTTTAGCATTATCAGTGTTTTCATGGAAAATGTTAATGATTCCTATTGAGGTGCAAATGATACACATGTCTATACAAAGGTGGAAAATAATGAATTATATATTCCTGCATTTCAGTAATTGAGTAGTATTGAGTGTACTTGTACTTTTTTAAGCCATTTTGAAACTCAGTACTTTTACTTCTACTTGAGTATGTTTTTATACAAGTATTTGCTGTACTGCAGGGTCCAAATGTAATCAATAGCGTGAGAACTACGCGATGGAAGACTGCCCCCCGAGAATTAACACTTCTTTTTATTCCAACTGTTAAAGACAGAGGCTTAAATGAGATTAAACACACAACACCTTTCACTCAAGGTTGCAACATTATATAGTACTACAGTAAACTAAACCAACTACCTAACTAGACTTACCAAACCACAAAAACACAACACATGTCATGGTCTTCTGCCATGCTTCTTCTGTTTTCTTTTTCCTGTGCTTCCCCTCCCCGAGTGTGTCAGTGTCGTGGATGGAGTCAAAATGCCCAGTACTGGAGCTGAGCTGAACACCTGAGAGCTTCATCATCGTCACCTCTTCCATATAAAGCCTCTGGATCACTGTACTCTCGTCTCCAGATCGTCCGTTTAGCAAAGTGGTATTGTGCTCGACCAGCTCAGCGTTTTGGAAAGAAGAAACCTTTGTGCTTTTTTGGACTCCGTTTTGCTAATGTTATAGGCCCCAAACAAGGTGACCATAATAACAAAACAAAGTAAAATATGTAAGATAGAAGAAGAGTGAGAGAAATAATCACCAAAGCACTTCTGTCTTTTCCCATGTGGCATCTATTAAATCCAACATATAAAGCGGCTTGCAAAAGTATTCATGCCCCTTGAACTTTTCCACATTTTGTCACATTACACGCCACAAATATAAATATATTTTATTGGAATTTTATGTGAAAGACCAACACAAAGTGTCACACAATTGTGAAGTGCAAAGAAAATTCTACATGACTTAAAACATTTTTCACAAAAAAAAAAAAAAAAATCACAAATAAAACACTCCCCCTTGAACTGCAACCTTATCGTAGTGGGGGAGTTTGAGCACCCGAATGACCCTCGGAGCTATGTTGCCGGGGGGCTTGCCCCCCCAGTAGGGTCTCCCAAGGCAAACAGGTCCGAGGCGACGGGTCAGACTAAAAGCAGTTCACAAGACCCCATGGACACACTCACGAGGAGCAAGGTGACGTCGCCCGGTTTGGCGCAGCCGGGGCCACACCCTGGAGCCAGGCCCGGGGTGGAGGCTCGCACGCGAGCACCTGGTGGCCGCGTTCTTGCCCGCGGGACTCGTCCAGGCTCAGCCCGAAGGGACGACGCGGGCCCCTCCTCCTCATCCTCCTGTGGACCCACCACCTACAGAGGCTGCCATAGGGGTCGGGTGTGCTTTTGGGACATGGAATGTGACCTCGCTGGGGGGGAAGGAGCCCAAGCTTGTGAGGGAGGTTGAGAGATACCGTCTAGATATAGTCGGGCTCACCTCCACTCACAGCTTGGACTCTGGAACCCAGCTCCTCGACAGGGGCTGGATACTCCACTTCTCTGGAGTTGCCCGCGGTGAAAGGCGGCGGGCTGGAGTGGGCTTGCTTATTGCCCCACAGCTCAGCCGCCATGTGTTGGAGTTCACCCCGGTGAACGAGATGGTTGCGTCCCTACGCCTACAAGTAGGGGACAGGTCTCTGACTGTTGTCTCGGCCTATGCACCGAACAGCAGTTCAGAGTACCCAACCTTCTTGGAGTCCCTGGGAGGGGTGCTGGATAGTGCCCCAACTGGGGACTCCATTGTTCTCCTGGGGGACTTCAACGCCCACGTGGGCAATGACAGCGAGACCTGGAAGGGGGTGATTGGGAGGAACGGCCTCCCCGATCTGAACCCGAGTGGTGTTCTGTTATTGGACTTCTGTGCCAGTCACAGTTTGACGATAACGAACACCATGTTCGAGCACAGGGGTGTCCATAAGTGCACGTGGCACCAGGACACCCTAGGCCGGAGGCCAATGATAGACTTTGTGGTCGTGTCATCTGATCTCTGGCCGCGTATCTTGGACACTCGGGTAAAGAGAGGGGCAGAGCTGTCAACTGATCACCACCTGGTGGTGAGTTGGATGCGCTGGACTGGGAGGAGGCCGGATAGACTCGGCAGGCCCAAACGTGTTATGAGGGTCTGCTGGGAACATCTGGCCGAGCCCTCCGTCCGCACAGCCTTCAACTCCCACCTCCGGGAGAGCTTCTCACAGATCCCGAGGGAGGTTGGAGACATTGAGTCCGAGTGGACCATGTTCTCCACTTCCATTGTGGAAGCTGCTGCTCGGAGCTGTGGCCGCAGGGTCTCTGGCGCCTGTCGTGGCGGCAATCCCCGAACGCAGTGGTGGCAACCGGAAGTGAGGGATGCTGTCAAGCTGAAGAAGGAGTCCTACCGGGCTTTGTTAGCTCATAGGACTCCCGAGGCAATCGACAGGTACCGGCAGGCCAAGCGAGCTGCAGCCCGGGCTGTGGTGGAGGCAAAAACTCGGGTCTGGGAGGAGTTCGGAGAGGCCATGGAGGAGGACTTTTGGTCGGCCTTGAGGAAATTCTGGCAAACCGTCCGGCGCCTCAGGCGGGGGAAGCAGTTCTCCACCAACACTGTTTACAGTGGAAGTGGGGAGCTGTTGACCTCAACTGGGGACATTGTTGGGCGGTGGAAGGAATACTTCGAGGACATCCTCAATCCCACCACCACGTCTTCCTTTGAGGAAGCAGAGGCTGGGTTCTCAGAGGTGGACTCGTCCATTTCCCAAGCTGAAGTCACCGAGGTTGTTGTGAAGCTCCTCGGTGGCAAGGCACCGGGAGTGGATGAGATTCGCCCAGAGTTCCTTAAGTCTCTGGATGTGCAGGGACTGTCGTGGCTGACTCGTCTCTGCAACATCGCGTGGCCGGCGGGGACAGTACCTCTGGACTGGCAGACCAGGGTGGTGGTCCCTCTCTTTAAGAAGGGGGATCGGAGGGTGTGTTCCAACTACAGAGGGATCACACTCCTCAGCCTCCCCGGGAAAGTCTATTCCAGGGTACTGGAGAGGAGGGTCCGGCCGTTAGTCGAACCTCGGATTCAAGAGGAACAATGCGGTTTTCGTCCTGGTCGTGGAACACTGGACCAGCTCTATACCCTCCACCAGGTGCTTGAGGGGTTGTGGGAGTTCGCCCAACCAGTCCACATGTGTTTTGTGGATCTGGAGAAGGCGTTCGACCGCGTCCCCCGAGATGTCCTGTGGGGGGTGCTCCGGGAGTACGGAGTCCGGGGTCCCTTGTTGAGGGCTGTTCGGTCCTTGTATTCCCGGAGCAGGAGTCTGGTTCGCATTGCCGGCAGTAAGTCGGACCTGTTCCCTGTGCACGTTGGACTCCGGCAGGGGTGTCCTTTATCACCGGTTCTGTTCATCACATATATGGACAGAATTTCTAGGCACAGCCGGGGGCCGGAGGAGGTCCGGCTTGGGGACCACAGAATCTCATCTCTGCTATTTGCGGATGATGTGGTTCTGTTGGCCCCATCAAGCCTGGATCTCCAGCGTGCACTGACACGGTTCGCAGCCGACTGTGAAGCAGCTGGGATGAGGATCAGCACCTCTAAATCCGAGGCCATGGTTCTCCACCAGAAAAAGGTGGCTTGCCCCCTCCAGGTCGGTGGAGTGCCCTTGTCCCAAGTGGAGGAGTTTAAGTATCTTGGGGTCTTGTTCACGAGTGGGGGAAAGATGGAGCGTAAGATCGACAGGCGGATCGGTGCAGCGTCTGTAGTCATGCGGACGTTGTATCGGTCCATCGTGGTGAAGAAGGAGCTGAGCCAAAAAGCGAAGCTCTCGATTTACCGGTCGATCTTCGTTCCTACCCTCACCTATGGTCATGAACTATGGGTCATGACCGAAAGAACGAGATCCCGGATACAAGCGGCTGAAATGAGCTTCCTCCGTAGGGTGGTTGGGCACACCCTTAGAGATAGGGTGAGGAGCTCAGCCACCAGGGAGGAGCTCGGAGTAGAGCCGCTGCTCCTCCACATCGAGAGGAGCCAGCTGAGGTGGCTCGGGCATCTATTTCGGATGCCCCCCGGACGCCTCCCGAGGGAGGTGTTCCGGGCATGTCCCTCCGGTAGGAGGCCTCGGGGCAGACCCAGGACACGCTGGAGGGACTATGTCTCTCGGCTGGCCTGGGAACGCCTTGGGGTGCCACCGGAGGAGCTGGAGGAAGTGTCTGGGGCGAGGGAAGTCTGGGCAACTCTGCTCAGACTGCTGCCTCCGCGACCCGGCCCCGGATAAAGCGGTAGAAAATGGATGGATGGATGGATGGACAAATAAAACACTGAAAAGTGCAGCGTGCAAAAGTATTCAGCCCCCTTTTCTCTGAGTGCAACCAATTGCCTTCAGATGTTGCCTGATGACTGCTAAATGATTGAATGTTGACCTAATGACTAAATAGAGTCCACCTGTGTGTAATCTAATCTCAGTACAAATACAGCTGTTCTGTGACGGCCTCAGAGGTTTGTTAAGAGAATATTGGGGAGCAAATAGGACCATGAAGTCCAAGGAACACGCCAGACAGGTCAGAGATAAAGTTGTGGAGAAGTTTAAAGCAGGGTTAGGCTATAAAAAGATTTCTCAAGCTTTGAACATCTCACGGAGCACTGTTCAATCCATTTTCCGGAAATGGAAAGAGTATGGCAAAACTGCAAACCTACCAAGACACGGCCGTCCACCTCAACGTACAGGCCGAACAAGGAGAGCACTGACAAGAGATGCAGCCAATAAGCCCATGGTGACTCTGGACGAACTGCAGAGATCCACAGCTCAGGTGGGGGAATCTGTCCACAGGACAACTATTGGGCGTGCACTTCACAAATCTGGCCTTTATGGAATAGTGGCAAGAAGAAAGCATTTAACAATGGTTAAAAGAAGAAGTCCTGTTTGCAGTTTGCCAGAACCCATGTGGGGGACAGAGCAAACCTGTGGAAGAAGGTGCTCTGGTCAGATGAGACCAAAATTGAACTTTTTGGCCTAAATGCAAAACGTCATGTGTGGCGGAAACCTAACACTGCGCATCACCCTGAACACACCATCCCCACTGTCAAACATGGTGGTGGTAGCATTATGCTCTGGGGTGCTTCTCTTCAGCAGGGACAGGGAAGTTGGTCAGAGTTGATGGGAAGATGGATGGAGCCAAATACAGGGCGATCTTGGAAGAAAACCTGTTGGAGTCTGCAAAAGACTTGAGACTGGGTTGGAGGTTCACTTTCCAGCAGGACAACGATCCTAAACATAAAGCCAGGGCTACAATGGAATGGTTTAAAACAAAACATATTCATGTGTTAGACTGGCCCAGTCAAAGTCCCGACCTAAATCCCATCGAGAATCTGTGGCAAGATCTGAAAACCGCCGTTCACAAATGCTCTCCATCTAATTTGACTGAGCTTGAGCTGTTTTGCAAAGAAGAATGGACAAAAATCTCAGTCTCTCGATGTGCAAAGCTGGTAGAGACATACCCCAAAAGACTTCCAGCTGTAATTGCAGCAAAAGGCAGTTCCACAAAGACTCAGGGGGGCTGAATACTTTTGCACGCTGCACTTTTCAGTTTTTTATTTGTGAAAAAAATTTAAAGTCATTTATAATTTTCTTTGTACTTCACAATTGTGTGACACTTTGTGTTGGTCTTTCACATAAAATCCCAATAATATATATATATATATATATATATATATATATATATATATATATATGTTTGTGGTGTGTAATGTGACAAAATGTAGAAAAGTTCAAGGGGTATGAATACTTTTACAAGCCACTGTATACAATTTACCTTTAGTGCATTTTTCTTGTCATGCTTACAACATAATTAAAAATGTCTTAATAAAGTACATTTACATCAATGTACATCTGTAATTAGTCAAACCAATCTATTCTTACTGCTTATTTTGCTCAGTTGACGTAAAACTTCTACAGACTACATATGAGACCTGTTATGGATGGAATCAAATCAAAATGTATTTGTAGAGCACTTTTCATACAAACATAAAATTGCAACACAAAGTGCTTCACATGAAAATAGAAAAAATAAAATAGAATAAAATAAAATAGAGATACGTGCCTGAATGCACACAAATGCACGCACGCACACATGCACACACACACACACACACACACACACACACACACACACACACACACACACACACACACACACACACACACACACACACACACACACACACACACCCAACCATACACACACAACCAACCCCCACTGTCTGTAACAGAATATAGAAACTGATATAAGATTGATGTAAGAATGTCTGGCCCTGATGATACAGCAGAGAAAACACCACCCTAGGGGGCCAGCCACACTGAGAGGAGCCACAGCCTTGAGCTATGGAGGCCCCGCCACAGGGACCCCCACCACAGTGAACCACAGTGCAGTGCTCCACCACCACTGTCCCCAAGATGATGCCCCCCACAGGCAGACCAGACTCAACTCCCCATGCAGAGCACCCCCATGAAGAAACACTGGGGTAAAATAAACAAGAGCTAATAAAGTGAATCAATAAATGAAAATAAAAAACAAGAAAAATAAAAAGTAAAAATAATCAACCAATAAAAATGAATAAATAAGAGCTTAGAAAATGAATTCATAAATTAAATAAAGGATTAAGCTAAAATATGAATTCCAATTAGAAAAATGTATAGCAAGTAAATCAAATAGTCAACTAATCGAACCATCCATCCATCCATTATCTGCCACTTATCCGGGGCCGGGTCAGGGAGGCAGCAGTCTCAGCAGGGTTGCCCAGACTTCCCTCGCCCCAGACACTTCCTCCAGCTCTTCCGGTGGCACCCCAAGGCGTTCCCAGGCCATAGAGAGACATAGTCCCTCCAGCGTGTCCTAGGACTGCCATGAGGCCTCTTGCCAGATGGACATGCCCAGAACACCTCGTTGGGAAGCCGTCCGAGGGGCGTCTGAAACAGATGCCCGAGCCACCTTAGCTGGCTCCTTTCGATGTTGAGGAGCAGTTGCTCTACTCTGAGCTCCTTCCTGGTGACTGAGCTCCTCACCCTATCTCTATGGGTGTACCAAGCCACCCTACGGAGGAAGCTCATTTCAGCCGCTTGTATCTGGGATCTTGTTCTTCAGAACATACACGGGCTCGTGGCTACACTGCTATTCAGCTATAGCAGTCTCATAAGATATACTAAACAGTTTATCAGGAATTTGAATTAATAGTTAAATTAATTACAATTACCAGAATTAACAGTAAAGCTTGAAGGATTTTGGAATTCTTGACACAGAAGAGGTCGACATTTCATTCCCCTTTGTGCAATTTTTTTTCCTTTTTTTTATTAAAAAAAACATTTTTAAATACAGTACAGTCATTCCTGTGTGCTTTTACAGAGAAAATAGAAAAGCCTACCCTAGACCGTTTTGTAGTAAAGCTGCCAGAGGTTAAGACTGCTGAAGGACCTAAACTGAACTTCTTTGCTTTCTTATTCGCCACTATTACATGCCACTAACATTTGCCTCTCTCTCCTGAAGTCTGTGCTCTCAACCTCTGTGCTGGATGTCTAACAATGGAGCTGAAGGTGGTTTGAAGCCTCCTGTCCCGATCAGTCTACACAGGGTGGATCTCTCTCTTATCTATCTGTCCTCTCTTCTATCCTCTCACCCCAACCGGTCAGCAGAAAAGCCACCACCTCGACTTTTTCCTTTCCACACTTGCTCATATGACTTTTCTCTATCAAAGTCACCTGTGCTTGTGTAAAAAATAAAGAACAATGACATGATTCATGGACGGTTTTATTCTTTTAAAGTAGCCAGAGGTAATTTTTGAAGGTTTGTCATGGACATTTACTCCTTTCCTGCTGAAGTAACTACAGTTACTCTCCATTCTTGTAATTTGTTTTGCTTAATGCACCACACATTGTCACTGCATGAATGAAGTAGGCAGATCAGTTTAGTAGCTGAACTCTACAGATGTGGTTCCAGCTGCAGTGTCTTGTGAAAATAGGTTCAGAGAGAGTTGCACAACTTCGTCAAACATGTACGCAAGCGTATACAGAATAAACTTTTGCTACATGGCTCAGCAACAATCTGTGATATAAAATAACAGGTGCAGTGATGTGAAACGTAAATGTAATGCAGTATTTAGAATAGAGAGCAGTGGGGTTAGATGAGACACTATGTTGTCCTGAAGGTAAGGAAACATGACAAATAGAATGAAAACTTATTCAGGACGTCTGAAATAATTCTGCCTCATTTCATTGTCAATAATTCTTTACCAGTAATACATTATTGCCTCAAATAGCAACGTTTTAATTTCTTTTCAGAAATGTTTGTAGTTATTCCATCTGTACCTGAAGATCAATCAGAGTCTGTTTTTTTGATGATACATTGAATTGAATTGTTCAAAATTTGGTTTCATCCTCTTCTACATTTGTAAAGATTTCTTTATTTACGAGAATCAGATCATTTATCTAATTGAAAAGTGATTCAGAATTTTCTTAAGAAGATGCATACAGGTTGATAAAGAAAGTCAAAACCTCCATTATACTTTTTGTTCAATGCATCGTTCATGAGTGAATTTTTTTCTGGGATGTGGGTTTATAAATTGAATATGGAATATGATGGTAGGGGGGTTTCTCTCTCTTCAATCGACTTGGCTCTGGACCTTATAAATACTCTCTGAGCTTTATTCACATTATATCTACCTGGATGTTCCCTCCAATGTATTTGTGCTTCTTCGAACCGAACATGAGCCATGAAACCGTGATGTAACTTAAGCCACTGACGTCATTTGGTGTTTTAAATATGGCGGCGAACACATACGGCTATAGTGGCAGCCACAAACAAATATGTCGGCAGCCACAAACTAGTGTGTCGGCGTCCGCAAGCTGCCATTATTTGATACCGCTCTGGCGAGGTTTCAATGTTGAGAGTAGTATGGCACTGACCCAAAGTACATTTGAAGCAAACCGTGAGTTTATCCATGAATATCAAAAAATTATATTTAGCTTTTAACAATCCCTAACAGCTTGATGATCAGCCACTTTTATAACCATTATAACGGCATGTCTGCCTCTTAGTCCATTATATGCAGGAAACGGTTGCGTGCGTGTGCGTGTGTGTGTGTGTGTGTGTGTGTGTGTGTGTGTGTGTGTGTGTGTGTGTGTGTGTGTGTGTGTGTGTGTGAAAACTGCTTTACAATGATCTTTTTCCAATGTGGTTCCCATACCACAAATGGCAAATAAACGTGAAACTTGAAACTTAAGTCAATAGTCTGACGGATTTCTGGTTGGAAGCAATTTGTGGTCATTTATTTTCTGGTTCTAACCGGAAGCAGTTTCCGGTTATAATATTTATTTTGTAGGACTTGACCGGAAACGGGGACCGGTGCATTTATTTTGTAGCATTCAACCAGAAGTCGTTGTGTTGTCATGCCGACTTGACACGTGGTGCTGATGCGGTGACGTCATGCGGTTGCGTAGCATCCCAGCTGTAAACCGCTCCGACAGATGGGGAAGGGTTAGTCGCTTTTGACGTCTCATTTTAAGGTTTTATCTGCAAACAATCTTATTTTTAAAAACTGAGAGAACCTTCTGAAACTGATCCCGCAGCGGATGCTTTTTCCGCGGCCGGGCCAGCGGAGCCAAACAGCAGATAACCGTGTCACGTGAAGGCGGGCTGGTTCTCGCACTGACGCCGCTCCTGGAGCCTCCTGTGTTGGGGAGACATGAACTTACCGCTTGGGAGGAGGGGCCTCATCGGGATAACGGTCGGTACCGCGGCCGGTTTCAGCTTGATATCATTCATCATTTACCGGGCAGTGAGCCGGAGGAGACGCCAGAACCTGGCTGCGGGAAATGCCGGGAGGCCGGCCGAGGGGGAGGGGCGGCGGCCTGAGCTCCGGCGGCTGGAGGCGGCTGGAGGACCGGCGCTGCTCCTGGACGTACTGGACGCTCAGGGTGAGTGTGGTCCTGATTACCCTGACGGTGGAGCCGGGTTTAGCGTGGTAGTGGTGGATCCTCCACCAGGAGTAAATGAGCTCAGGGATCCACAGGGGCAGATTAAGGGGCTCAAGGTGACGAAAGGGGGCATCAAGAAGTGATGGAAATGAAAGCTGCCACTAATATCATATTTACCAGAACTGAACCATGTATCAGTGCTTTAAGTGCCGGTCCTCCCCTTAGTGACCTGCCGTCAGTCTCTCATACTAATATGGACAAAAACATGATATTCAGCGGCGTGCGCAGATATTCTGTACGGCAGGTGGTCAGTGTAAAATCAGGGCACCTTGTGCAGCGTGTGGATCTACTTATTTAAAAAACAAAAAACATTATGAATATATGTAAGTAGTTGCATATTTATGAAAGTATTGGCAGCTTTTTTTAAGTACCCTAAAAATGTCAAAGGAAAGGATGAGCATGAGAGAGATGAATTGATGTCACAACACACTGTCCTGAATAAGTGAAGATATGCAATGAAATCTGTTATGTAGGGACGCCCTAAAATCTAAGGGCAATTGTCCCCTGAAGACAGGTGTCCTCTCTTCGGAGCGATGGATAACAAGGACAAATTGTAGGACCAGTTGATATTGAACCAACGAAACATCAAATATGTTGTGATTATTTAAAGCACATAACTGAAACAATACAAGGATGTATACAAGATACTTATTAAATAAGATTTAATTTACTTCAGGGACCACATACAGTCCAGTTTTATCCTGAGTGGACCAGACTGGTAAAATATTGCTATAATAACCTTTAAATTTACACTTCCAAGTTTGTCTTTGTTGTGGTCACAGGTCATGTAATGAAATTGTCTAGATTTTTACAAGATCAAACAATTAATACTGAAAATGATTACAATCTCAACATAAATACCATTTTCATGAAACATGCTGGTGCAAAATACAATGAAATGTAAAAATAAAACTAGTATAAATCCTCTATAAGCTCCATGCTTGGTGGGACCAGACTTAAAAATTAAGTATGTGTAATGTCCACCCCTCTGAGGTCCACAGTTACTGGGTTCTTGTGTGAGGTGATCCTCCGGCTCCCCATCTGAACAATCACAATTTAAAATCAAATAAAGAACCAGAGGCTCAGAACTCCTGAAGTGAAACATAAACTATCGGAGGAAAGGTGGAGAATGCTGGGCAACAGAAGTGGAGATCGTTTCTGGATCGTTACACTACATTATGGAACATTATGAATCGTTATGTTACATTATTAAACGTTATGGAATGTTATGACTGCTACGTTACATTATGGAACATTATGGAACGTTATAGACCGCTACGTTACGCTATGGAACGTTATAGAACATTATGGAATATTATGGATTGCTACGTTATGTAGCGTTACATTATGGAACATTATAGAATGTTATCCAGTGATCGTTACGTTACATTATGGATCGTTACGTTACATTATGAAACGTTATGGAATGTTGTGATCGCTGTTACATTATGGAACATTATAGAATATTATGGATCGCTACGTTACGTTATGGAACGTTATAGAACATTATGGAATGTTATGGATCGCTACGTTATGTTATGGAACATTATGGAATGTTGTGGATTGTTATGGAATGTTACATTACGTTATTGAATGTTATGTGTCGTTACATTACATTATGTTATGATGGATGTATGTTATAAGGAAGGGAGCCCTGTATTTGCTTCATTTGCGACAGATGATCTTCAATAAAAGAGAGGATTTCTTGATTTCTCTCTCTATTCATCTGTGTGTATGTGAGCAGTCTGGGACAATGTGAAAGCCGCCCAGAGGTTGTGACTATGAGTGTAATATGAAATTAAACCAATCAGCATCATTTGATGTCCTATATTTGGGGGCTTTTTAAATCGCCCCTTGCTCGGTGATTGGCTAAAAGTCAGTTCTGGTTTGTTCTCGCGATTTCCTACAAGATGTGCCAATGGATACAACAGGTGGTGTCTCATCTCTTCTCATTTACCCATTTGAAGGGAGTCTGAAAAGTTAGTCTGAAAGCTGCAGGTCAGGTTCAACTTTCTCTGTCAGTTATTTCTAAATGCACACAAACAGAAATGTGTTCAGGATTTTGCAAATGTGTCCAGGTTTGTTAATTTTTAAATATATTCATATTTATTAATGACTGAAAATCTAAGAGCTTAAAAAAAGCATTTATGTCACGTTTATTTTACAATTCTTTTTTGCAATTCTTTTTTTGAAGTTTCCTTCAAAATATTCTAAAATGCTTTGAAAGATGGATTGATGTGTTGGTTGAAAATATTAACTTTTTGTTTTCCCTCAACTCAGACAAACGTCAGTAAACCAGCCCCAAAGCACATTCATTTTCTAAAAGAGACTAATGAAGCATCTGCTTGTATTTAGTTACAGGTATTTTAATAAAAGCGTCATTAATATGTGCTCTCTATTCACTTGCTGTTTAAACCATTTTCATCTCTGGGAGCCTCTCAATCTACTAAAGGCAAGATTGTTGTAATGAGGTTTATAAACACACTGTATTTAAATGAAGTTAACATTGGCTGAAATGTAATAATAATGAAGAGCTTCACCGAAGACATTTACAACCAGCTGTCACTGATATTGTTCTGGATCATTGTGAATCTAAAAGTTGACTCAGACTCAGATCAGGTTGTTCAAGAGTTTTTTATGAAAACAGGCGTACAAAACTAGAAGGGAGATCCAAAAGGAGAGTTGTCAAAAATATGTCATAAGGAAGGGTAGACATGTGACACACAGAGGGAGTGAGAACAGGAAGGGAAAGTGAACAAAGATGTAGATAAGACAGAGACTTCAAAATAAAACAGGAAGAGCCACACAAGGAATCCTGACCAGGGGCGTTTCTCGACCCTCTGGGGGCCCGAAGCAAGAAGGACTATGGGGCCTACTGGCTCCAGAAGTCCAGCATGATGGATCAGTAAAGATATATTTTTATATAACATGTAAAATAAATAATAAATAGCATTACTTTATAAATTGAATGCAAACTTTGCACAAATATGTAAATGCCATAAAAACAGACAACTGAAATGTGCAAAATTCAAAGTATGATAAAAAAGCAATCACCAAAAAAAACAAGGAATTGAAATGGAAAGAGTCAAGAGGAGATGCAATGCTTAGATTGTATAGATCCAGTTCGTCACTGTAAATGGAGTTTAAAATGTCATTGAGGCAGGTGAAGGAGTGGTCAGGGGAGGTGATTTGGGCAGGTGGAAGTGTGGTAGTTGTGCATGCCACTGCCGGGTTCCCCCACAGAATCTTGGAGGCAGAACTTTCCACAGCCATTACTTTTTCTTAAATAAACAAAAACTTGAAAATTCAAAAACAGACACAAAGCCTCTTCCAGGCTCTCATTGGGTATGTCCGAAAATTCTCTCCTTTCTCCTTATCTAGGGACTTTCCCTTAACCCCGTGGATGACGTCACAGGGTTAAGGAAAGGTGTTAGAAGGCCTTCTAAAGGAGTTAAGAAAAGGTGTTAGGAGACTTCCGAAAAGAGTTAAGGAAAGGTGTTAGGAAGCTTCCTAAAGGAGTTAGAAAAGGCAATCACATTAGTGTGGCAGTCGGACTTTCACTTAGTGACATCATAATAATGTGATGTCGGCTCAAGTTAGTGACGTCTGCCGTGGCGGAGGAAAGAATTACAAGTTCCCGAAAATGGACTATAAAAAGCGCATTTGGGTTTTAGATAGGGATGCACCGAATTGAACATTTTTGGCCGAAGCCGAATAAAAATCAAACCCTTGGCCGAATACCGAATACCGAATACTGAATGTGGTTAAGTTTTTCATAAAAAAAAAAAAAAAAATTGTATAAATAAAATACATTTTTAGACATGATTTTCAAACAAAATAAATGTTTATTTAATATTCTGACATTTGAATATTCCAGTAGTTTCACATTTATATTAGCCCTAAATAACTGAGTTCAGAAATATCTATTGTGTAGGCCTTCAAACAAAACCTGCATTAGAAGTGCATTCCCAAAAGAACTAAAGTGCACAAGTGGATAAACCCACAACAAATGAATTATTGTCCTTTAGGCACAAGTCTTCTTCACAGTAGGCTAATAATGTAAACAGAAGGCTCAAGTAAATTGCCACAAGTGTGCTTGTAACCTCCTACATTTATACAGGTACATAACACATCCCAGACCAGAACAGATTTGTCAGTAACAGAACTTTGACAAAACTATGACATCTGAGACAACCCATAAATTGTTTTATACAAACAAAAACACTAAAACAAACAACTGTGCCTGTATAATGTCAAGCCGACATTGCAAAAATAAATCTAAAAGTGCAAACAACAAATGAATGATTGTCCTTTGGCATAAGTCTACTTCGCCTACTCCTTCAGGAACAGTGGCAGGTTCTTCTTTATGACCAGTAGCTTCTCTGCTTGGTCACATGTCAGTCTGTTCCTCCTCTCATCAAGGACATGAGATCAGCACTAAACAGCCTCTCACTATCAGTGCTTGTGCATGGAGCAGCCAGGTACCTTGGAATGGAAACAACATTGTAGGTCCAGTTCATTGTTATCAAGCAATTAAGAATAAATTATAAAGAGAAAAAGAAAACCAATCCCTTTCCCATAATATCAGCTTATTGTTTTAAATGTTACTGTACATCACCATTGCTCGTGTGCACTTTCATTGTTGTATTCCTATATTGTTTTATATTGCATTAATTACATTATACATTTTGTTTTTACCACTGTAAACCACTTTGTAAGTATGTTTTGAAAAGTGCTGTAAAACTTATTGACTGTTATTACCTGCGTGCCATCTGTGCCAAGTCAGGAAAGCGGCCTTGATTGGTCCTCCAATATGTTGGGGGATTGTCACTCCTGGGGATGGGGACTTCTGACAGGTCAGAAGTCCAGAGGTCCAGCTGCCTGGCATCTGGGTTGTTTTCCTGGAGGATCTCTTCGAACATGTCAGAGAGTGAGGGCACATGCACTGCCTCCGTGGTGCGGATTCTTTTTGTCTCTGCACCCTCTCTGTGCGTCACTTCACCGTCTCCAAGTGGCTTTAATATGTCCAATTCAGCCTGGACCATTTCTCTAACCCTTTGTGTTTTCTCCACATCAATGTAGTGATCCTTATATCGTGGGTCAAGCACAGTCGCGATGCAGAACAGGGGTTCGGAGTCTGCCTGACTAAAACTTTTGTTGACAGCTTCTAACAGTGCACTTTTAGTTGTTTTGACTCCGTGGTCCGTTTCTGCTTCTTTGCTGAGAAGACGCTTGAGTGCTGCAAGTAATGGGATAACATCTGCTGCAGATGCATCAGATGAACTTATCTCCTTTGTTGCCTGCTCAAACGGGGCGAGAAGAGAGAGCGTGTTCTCGATTAACACCCACTGGTATGAGGTGAAGGTAGCGGGCAGATCATAATCTGCTACATAGGCAGCCAGGACTCGTTTTTGTGAAAAAAGGCTCTCCAACATATAATAAGTACTGTTCCACCTAGTGCTTACATCCTGTTGGTTCCAAACTGTTCTTTTTGAATAGATTGAAGGCGAGAATAAGCAAGGGGGAATGCTTAAAGTGACCTACAATTTTCCTCCCTGTCGCTATGATATCTGCAATACTGCGCTGACTTAACACACCCTCGTGGACCGCTATCTGTAAAGTGTGAGCCATGCACCGTATGCTTTTCAGGTCACTGTCTTCCATAGCTCTAGTCATATTTCGTGCATTGTCACTCACGACTGCATGCACTTTTGATGGGTCGATATGCCAAGTTTGAAACATCCTGGCGAATGCATCGGAGATGGCTACTGCCGTGTGTGATCCTCTGAACTCCTGTGAGTGAAGCACTATCTTCTGTAACTTGAAATCTGCGTCAACCCACTGTGCAGTTAAGCTCAGCATGCTGGTGGGGCTGACGTCCGAGCTCCATATGTCTGTCGTGAAGCTGAGGTCAACATCTTTATCTCTAGCCAAGAGCTCGTGGACGCGAGTTGCAACGCTGTCGTACATCTCAGGTAAGCACACGTCCGAGAAATAGCGCCTGCTCGGCAACGTGCAACGGGGCTCGATGTGCTCAACAAGCCTCCGACAGCCAATGTCCTCCACAACACTAAACGGTTGATCATCCAAAGCAATGAACTCCATTACCTTCTTCGTGATTCCGTTTGTTTTGGCACTGTCCTTTGCAAACTTTTTTGTCTTTTCGAAGACGTCGGCCACGGACGGAGTGGGGGTGCTGGGACACGGAGCTTTCCTCTTTGCTGCTGCAGATGTCTCTCTCTCATACTGAGCATGCTGCTCGGGGTGTTTGGCTTTTAAATGATTAATTAAAGCCGTAGTGCCAAAGGTTTTAGCAGAGGCCCCCCCTCTAGATATTTCGGCTGAGCACTCGCTGCAAACCGCAATTCTTTTATCGTTCTCCGAAATTCTGAAGTTTCTCCACACTGCCGACATCTTTGTTTATGTTTACCGCGTCACTGGACGCAGTTTGATTGCGTCAGTAAAACGCGCCACTAAAATTCGGCCTTGCGTTTTACTCATTCTACCGAATACCGAATGTGGCTGTTTTTGTAATATTCGGCCGAATATATTCAGTTACCAAATATTCGGTGCATCCCTAGTTTTAGATGATTTAAAGTTTTTCAATGCAGATTATTGCTTTGGTAACTTACATGATCCTTTTTCCACCATTGTGATTTTCCGTAAACGCTTGGATGAGCAGGTCCCTTTAAATGTTGTCACTGCAAGGAATTGTGGGGCAGCATGAACTTGCCTCCTTTGATAAAGGATGCATCAGAGCTATCCCAGGCTCAAGGAGGCTCTAAAGGAAGTATCAGTGTTTCCTATGCTCAAGGAGGCTCATTTTCTTTGCTTAATGAGAATTCAAACAGTCCTTATCATGGCCGCTACACAAAACACTTCCGGGGTTCAGGAGAAAGTCGACAGATAAGGAGTTAGGAGGGACATTTCAGACGTACCCACTGTGTCTGTGTCTCCGGGTGGCTCCTCCTTTATGGGCAGAGAGGTCAGGCAGCACACCTGATTCACATCGGGGGTTCATCACCTCACCTGCCACAATCTCCAACTCTAAATCATCAGCTTGCATGCTTGCTCCAAATTCATGTAACTTGCACGAAGCTTGCCATTCTGTATCATCTGTTGCATACTTTTCTTTGAAAACAGGAAACTGTAGAGGACATAGACATCTTCAATTTTTCAAAAAACAATTTCTTTACATGTGCCCTAAAGGATTTGTCCGCTTCATTTTCCCGGTGTGTTTGATAACAAGGACTCCATGTTAGTAGTATTAGGGAGTGTTGGGATTTCACAGGACCACAGAAAGTTTGTTCATTTCTGGGGAGAGACAATATTCATTTGTCATGAGACGCAGTCATGACATGAATTCTGACCCAGGAATGTGATTGACCATCACACCCAGTGGGGGTGGAGGGCTTCCGCAGGACCTCCCTCCCCCCCTTTCTGCTCACAAGAATCTTCCCCCATGCAATCAGCCAGTCACTGATTGGTTGAAGCTCTCAGGCTTTGACACCTCTGAATTCACACGTTCAACAAAAGGCTTCAGCCAGCCTCCATCTCTCTTGCAAGACTGGGCCCTGAGTAGGTGGGTTGCTGAAGAGCTGCTCCCAGCAGCTCAACTCACCCAGCGTTAGCACACAGCTAACACCAGACGCTCTTGCAACCAGAGGCCTTCACTCCTCAACTCATCTGCTGACCCGACCACGGGGGTCAGACCTTCCCCTGATCCAGAGACCAGCACCCAGAGTCTGCTCTCCAGGGAAACCACCCGGTTCCTCCAGGACGGGACCAGGGAAACAACACCTCACAGAACTTCTTTGTGTTTTCCTTAACAAGCAGGAAAACCATCACAGACCTGAGCGACCAGCTCCTCAGTCTGAACAAAGGGACAACCAGGAGCTGTAAAGGTGTTAAAATTGTTTAGATTTTGGGCTGTAGTTGTCCTTGTTGGGGCCTGCTAAAATTGATAAGAACCGGGGCAAACCAGCTTACTCCTCCATTTTGATGTCCCGTGACTGGAAAAGCACGGGCGGGGACAGGAGGAGGACCTTGGAGGAGATAGAGAAAAGGAGGCAGTAATTCTGAGCCGGGGCTCTTTTCCCATTTTCTTCCGCTGTATTCGCTTGGGCCCGGTTTTTGGTTCTGAGAAGCAAGATCCACCTGTGTGGTGAACGGCTCTTTGAACCCAGAAATATTTCTGTAAGTGTTTTTAGGTAGATTGCTTTGTAATAAAACTCATGTGTTGATTTCATTCTCAAGTTTCAAGTTTGGTGGCTTCAACTCACTGTGGTTTTCCATTTTCCTTACACGGGGAGCGAGCAGTCCCTCCTCGGGGGAGCGGGCCCCCAAACAAGACAAAGGACAGCTCCTGAAACATCAACTACATCTTCTTCTCCCTGGCCTGCAGAAGCAGCAACCACAGTTAGCAGGAGGTGCTAACTACAGGAGAAGACACCAGCTTCCCTCCAGCAGGACAACAACCGAACTCTTCCAAGGAAGCGGTAGCAACTGGGCATTACTTGAGATTAGTTAAACTTGATGCTATGATAGAACTGTTTAACTTTCATGAAGATGTGTTGATTCTGTTACAGTGATCGCGTTCTGTTAATAATGATATTAGGCACTGTTATCAACTTGTAAACCAACGTTAGCTCTGCCACAGACACAGGGTCTGCATGCTAATCTGCTTTACTAACTTGTTAACTCACAATCCTACACATATCACATCAAAGACAACATCACACCGTAACCCAGTGGTTCTCAATTATTTTCTGTCACGCCCCCCCTAGAGGACAGAATTTTTTTCAGGCCCCCCCCCCCCGAATTGTGCTACCATTGAGAACTTGATCATATTTATTTATTTATCTGTATAAACCACTGTATGAGTTGCTGCACCAGCATTCTGCATACAATCCCCTGATTATCAAAATAAATCTCTATGGTGTGAGGTTTTATGCACCTTGCGATGTGGTGGGCAACTTTGTAAGAGGCTAACAGGCTTTTTTGTTTACTGATGCCGCGCTGACAAAATGACCGGCTTGTTGGCCATACTCATGGAGTTTACCATGAAACAACTCCAGTGGCTTACTGACATAACGGGTGTATGGTCTCCAGGTGTATGGTGTTTGGTCTCCAGGTGTATGGTCTCCAGGTGTATGGTCTCCAGGTGTATGGTCTCCAGGTGTATGGTCTCCAGGTGTATGGTGTTTGGTCTCCAGGTGTATGGTGTATGGTCTCCAGGTGTATGGTCTCCAGGTGCCGTCTTCATTTATTTGGTTTCATGCTCCGCTGCCAGAGTTTTTAGGCATAAAACACAAACGGGTGTTTCCTGGTTTCCGACCGTGTTCACGGTAAACCCAAGGGCGATGGAGCATCGTCATATCTCCTGCTCTGACTAGCTTTATGTTTACTCTCACCTGTTTTCTTTTCCTCTGACGCCTCATCCTTTTTTCTTTTCACTCCTGTCAGAAACTTCTCCACCTCTCCTCCTCCTCCGCCAGCTCTGTACACCGGTGTTCATGTGTAGTACTTCTTCTACTCTACTGGTTGAACAGGCAGCCTGTTGATTAGTTTGAGCACTGCTGCCACCTAGTGGCTGGAGACCCTTTTTTTAATCCTTCAAGCATGAATAAAGACACTAATACTGAAAGTCGCGCCCGCCTCGCGCCCGCCTCACGCCCCCCCTGACACCCCACCACGCCCCCTCAGGGGGGCGCGCCCCACCATTTGAGAAGCACTGCCGTAACCGAACACCATCTGACGACTGCTGACGTTTTACAAGACAAATCGCATTCACATAAACTCATTCTAGAAATGGTCCTTTAGCAGAGACACACCGGAAGCAGATGCTACGGCTAGCTTCTATTGTTCCATTGCTATCAGCACATGGCCGAGCTGTAAAGGACAGACCTCCTGTTCTCTGACAACCTCCATTTGGAATGTAGTTTCTTGTGATCCGCCATCTTGTTTTGTAGTTCCATCACACGTCACACACACACACACTCCCTCCAACTCTCTCTCTCTCTTTCTCTCTCCACACACACACACACCTACACACACCCAGCTGTACATAGGTAGTTAGAATCTGTGTTTTATTTGTTTTCATTGTTAATAAATATAATGTTTGGAATCATACTTGCTGTTTTATTAATGTGCACAAAGATGAATGAAATGTTGACCTCTTCTGTGTCAAGAACTCCAAAATCCTTCAAGCTTTACTGTTAATTCTGGTAGTTGTAATTAATTGAACTATTAATTCAAATTCTTGATTAACTGTTTAGTATATCTTATGAGACTGATATAACTGAATTGGCTATCATTTCCTGTTACGACAGGTGGTGCTCCGAGGTATCTGATACACAGATTAAATTTCATTAACATTATTAATAACTATCTTTGATAATTATTAATCATTATCGATAGCCAACCAAAACATAAATAGTGATCCATATGAGGTAGTAAATCCCTACAGGAGGTTCCCAACATGTCATTGAAAGTGTCCAGGGGGTTTCAAGTTGTGGCACTGATATCTGCCGTCTGTCGGCAGCTAGGAGCAAAAAAATAGATTTAGCCCCCCACAAACACCTTGTATGGTGCATAATGCAGTGTGGACTACTAAATACTACATTGTGACATGTGATACATTTAGATGATTTTCAATGAACTTAACAAATAATTTATTATGGAAGAAACATACTCGTACAACTGAACCAGTATATGTGTGTGTGTGTGTGTGTGTGAGGGGGGGGGTTCTTACCTCATAAGGATCACTATGAACCATTTATGTTGTGGTTGGCTATCTCAACTCAACTCAACTCAACTTTATTTATAAAGCGCTTTAAGCAGCCGTAGCTGAGACAAAGTGCTGTACATTGTAGTAAAAATATAAGAGGCAACATAAAAACATGAAAACAATAAAAACAATACAAAAAGTTAAAACAATAAAAACAATCAGATGGTAAAACAGTAAACAAAACATAAAAAGTTAAAACAATAAAAAAAAAAAAACGAAGGCACTAAAACCAGAGCAGAGTCTCACGCTGAGGTAAAAGCCAAAGAATAAAAATGGGTTTTAAGACAAGTTTTAAAAATGGACAGTGAGGGGGCTTGTCTAACAGGGAGGGGGAGGGCATTCCAGAGGTGAGGACCAGCAATCGAAAAGGCTCTTTCCCCTCTGAGCTTCCGTTTGGCCCTCGGTACCTCCAGGAGCAGCTGGTCAGCTGACCTGAGGCACCGAGCAGGAGGTATGGATGAAGAAGCTCAGAGAGGTAAGGCGGGGCGAGACCATTTAAAGATTTAAAAACAAATAAAATAATCTTAAAACGGACTCTGAAAAGCACAGGCAGCCAGTGGAGGGAAGCCAGAATGGGGGTGATGTGCTCGCTCTTACGTGCCCCAGTTAAGAGGCGAGCAGCAGCGTTCTGCACCAACTGGAGGTGGGTGAGGGAAGACTGGCTGACTCCAAAATAAAGTGAGTTGGTGAGGGAAGACTGGCTGACTCCAAAATAAAGTGAGTTGGTGAGGGAAGACTGGCTGACTCCAAAATAAAGTGAGTTGCAGTAATCCAGCCGAGATGTAATAAAAGCGTGGATTACTGCTTCCAGGTGCCTCTCTGCAAGAAAGGGCTTTACCTTCGCCAGCTGCCTCAGGTGAAAGAAGCTGGACTTCACTATAGCCCCTATCTGCCGGTCCAATTTAAAATCACTGTCCATTTTAAAACCCAAGTTGGAGACTAATGGCTTTATATACTATGTCAGAGGGCCGAAATCGGCAGAGGGCGGTTCACTAGTGGCACTCGGGCCGAACACCATCACTTTTGTCTTTTTTTCATTAAATTTTAAAAAGTTCAGCGACATCCAGGTTTTGATGTCTTCAAGACAAGACAGAAGTGATTTCAACGATGTATTGTCCTTCTTCAGTGGCACATAAATCTGACTGTCGTCTGCATAAAAGTGAAAAGAGATGCCATGCTTCCTCAGAATGGCACCCAGGGGAAGCAGGTACAGGGAGAAGAGCAGTGGCCCTAAAATAGAACCCTGTGGAACCCCATATAACAGTGGCGCAGAGTGGGACTCAGAGCCACCAACGAGTACACTCATGGATCTTCCCCCAAGATAGGATCTGACTCAATTTAGGGCAGTACCACACTATGTGCTGCAGACATGATACTAAAATATTGTGGTCCACAGTGTCGAACGCTGCAGTCAGGTCCAGCAGGACAAGGACCGCATGGTCACGGGCGTCAACCGCCACGAGAACATCATTAAAAACTCTTAAAAGGGCTGACTCAGTACTATTCAATGTTTTAAAACCAGACTGGAAAACCTCCAGGATATCATGCTCATCGAGGAATCATTTCAACTGAGCATGGACAATTTTCTCCAGGATTTTCTTTTTTTTTTTTTTTTTTTTTTTTTTTTTTAATTATTTTTAAATACTTTACAGTCATTCCAATTTGCTGTTATAGAGAAAATAGAAAAGCCCAACATATCCACATGAGCAAGCAGGTGTGTTTGCGACTGTGGAAAGGAAAAACTCCCTCAACAAGGAGAAACCTTTGCAGAAACCAGACTCAGAGGTGGAGGAATTCTGCGGACCGGTTGGGGTGAGAGGATAGAGGAGAGGAGAGGAGAGGAGAGGAGAGGAGAGGAGAGGAGAGGAGGGGAGAGGAGAGGAGAGGAGAGGAGAGGAGAGGAGAGGAGAGGAGAGGAGAGGAGAGGAGAGGAGAGGAGAGGAGAGGAGAGGAGAGACAGAGAAATGCTTGGTGAAACAAAATAAATACAAAAAATACAAAATACAAAATACATACAATACCCTTGTTAGTGCTACATACAATTGTTTTTTTGTTTTTTTTTGATAATACATTAACCACAGTGATCTAAATATTTTCCAACTGCCATGAGATTAAGACCAGCCTGAGCAACAACAGAGCAAAAGACCTAAATAATGACAACAATTATAACAAAAGCAAAAAGGAAAAGGACATAGAACAAAAATAAATAAATAAATAAAACAAACAAACAAACACAACAACAACAAAAGCAAACAACAACTTGGTTTTGATCATTAACAGAACAATCTCGTCAATGAGGAGTGTGTGTGTGTGTGTGTGTGTGTGTGTGTGTGTGTGTGGTTTGTCCTCTGGATGTGAATGGAACTGTTGTGGGGGGGGCCGCAGCACCACCCCGGAGCCCAAGGCCACCAGGGCCGGACGCCGCCACTCCGGCACCCAGCGACCCGCCGGATCCAGGGAGGCCCCGACAAACCCCCCCGGAGAGCCACGCCCCAACCCGGAAGGCACCAGACGGAGCGCGGAGAGAGGACCCCCCCCAGGCCAGAGGGGCCCACAGGAGAAGGATAAAGGGTGCAGAGCCCCGGGCCCCGACCGAGCCGCCAAGCCGGGACCGGCCAGCGCAGCGCCCCCAGGCCACGCGGGCAGGGAGCCCCCCCGGCCCCGACAGCGGAGCCCGCCGCACCCCCGGGGGCCATCCCCCCACCACCCCCCCAACCCCCGGCGGGACAGAGAAGGCCCCAGCCGCCGAGCCCCAGACCAGCCCCCCCCCCAGACCAGGAAGAGCGAAGGCCCAGCCAGGCCCGGCCGGAGGACAGCCACCCCCCCCACCCCATCACCTAATCCCAGCCCACCCACACACTCACACCCAAGCATACGCATACACACACACAGACATACATACACACCCACACAGATACACACACCAAGCATACACATACACACACAGACATACATATCTACATATATACAGACATACGTACATACATTTATTTGGTTGGGAGGGGGGTGCCCCCCACTCCCCAGGCCTTTCTCCAGGATTTTCGATATAAAAGGCAGCTTGGAGATAGGTCTGTAGTTGGCTAGCATACCACGATCAAGACCAGGTTTCTTAAGCAGGGGTTGCACCACAGCATGTTTAAAACTTTGGGGGACAACACCAGAAGACAAACTGCTGTTAATAAAGGCCAGAACTGACAGCCCTATACAAGGAAAAACCTCTTTAAAAAAGTGAGGCGGGACAATGTCACACGGAGAGCCGGATGGCTTCATCTGGCCAACCACTTTTTGCAGTGCAATCAAAGACACCGGTTCAAAGGCATCAAGCACAGCTGAGGGAGAAACGTTGTCAGAGAGGTCAGATGCAAGTGTGGCGATGAGAGCCCTCGCGGTAGCAATTTTATCAATAAAAAAGTGCAGGAAGCTGTGAGAATTAGACTCAATAATGTTCGACAGGTACTCTGTTCTGGCCTCTCTGACGGCGGTCTGGTAGCAGCGCCAGCAGTCTTTCAGGATTAGGCGTAAAACCTGCAGCTTGTCCTTTTTCCATTTGCCCTCGGCTTTGCGGCACTCCTGTCTGGCTGCTCGAGTTCTAGCATTGAACCAGGGCTCAGGTTTAGTTTTGGGCTGCACAGTTTTAAGAGGAGCCACAGAGTCCAGTATGCCTCGGCAGGAGGAATGAAACCAAGAATTTAGTAGCTCAGTGTTTGCCGACGTTACGTCCGAGGGGACGCAGAGCTGGTTGAAGGCAGCGGAGAACTGGCCAGCAGTGGCAGAGTTCAAGATCCGACGGCGGCGAGCAGGAGCGGCAGATTTAACTGCAGCACAGGAGATGGTAGCTTCAAACAGCACCGGCAAATGGTCACTGTCACAAATTTCCACATTTGACACAGATAGACCATGACAGAGGACGAGATCCAGTGTATGTCCATGTTCATGTGTGGGTCCAGACACGCACTGCTCCAAATTAAAAGAGTCAATAAGGCTTAAAAAGTCTTTCACCAACAGTTTATCAGGACAGCACACATGGATGTTAAAATCCCCTACAAGCAGGACACGATCATACCTGGGCATAATTTCAGCCAGAAAATCGGAAAAATCATTTCGGAAGTCTTTGTTGTATTTTGGCGGTCGGTAGATGACGGCACACAGAACCGGGTCTGAGCAACCCACCTCAAATATATTAGCTTCAAAGCTAGAGAAAGAGGATGAGACAGCACGCGGTTTACAGTTAAAATCCCTTTTAAAAACAGTCGCCGTCCCTCCTCCACGACCCGACAACCGTGGGGAGTTAAAATAAGAGCAGCCAACCGGTAAAAGTTCGATCATAGGATGTCGATAATGATTAATAATTATCAAAGCCAATTCAGTTATATCAGTCTCATAAGATATACTAAACACTTAATCAGGAATTTGAATTAATAGTTACATTAATTACAATTACCAGAATTAACAATAAAGCTTGAAGGATTTTGGAGTTCTTGACACAGAAGAGGTCAACATTTCATTCAACTTTGTGCACATTAATAACACATCAAGAATGATTCCAAAAATTTAATTTATTTACAATGAAAACAAATAAACACAGATTCTAACTACCTATAAACAGCTTGGTTTGTGTGGGTGTGTGGAGAGAGGGAGAGAAAGAGAGAGCGAGAGGTGGCGGGAGTATGTGTGTGAGACGTGTGAGAACTACAAAACAAGATGGTGGATCACACGAAACTACATTCAAATGGAGGTTATCACAGAGCAGGAAGTCTGTCCTGAGTCTCGACCATGTGCTGGGAGAACAATGGAACATGGAAGCTAGTCTATAGCATCTGCTTCCTGTGTGTCTCTGCTATAAGACCATTTCTAGAATGAGTATATGTGAATGCGACTTGCTTTGTAAAACGTCAGGAGTCGTCGGATGGTGTTCAGTTACTGTGTGATGTTGTTTTTGATGTGATATGTGTAGGATTGTGAGTTAACAAGTTAGTAAAGCAAAGATTAGCAAGCGGACCCTGTGTCTGTGGCAGAGCTAACATTGGTTTACAGGTTGATAACTGCTCCTAATATCATTATCAATAGAACTCAATCACTGTAATAGACACAACACATCTTCATAAAAGTTAAACTGCATAGCATCAGGTTTAACTAATCTCAGGCAATGCCAAGTTGTTGTTACCACTTCCTTGAAGGAGTTCGGTTGTTGTCCTGGCTGGAGGGAAGCTGGTGTCTTCTCCTGTAGTTAGCACCTCCTGCTAACTGTGGTTGCTGCTTCTGCAGGCTGAGGAGAAGAAGATGAAGTTGACTATTCAGGAGTCTTTCTTGGCAGCCTCCTGGTTGTTCCTTTTGTCCAGACTGAGGAGCTGGTCGCTCAGGTCTGTGATGGTTCTCCTGCTTGTTGAGGAAAACACAAAGAAGTTCTGTGAGGTGTCGTTTCCCCGGTCCCGCCCTGGAGAAACTGGTTGGTTTTCCCTGGTTGATGAGAGATCAGACTCTGGGTGCTGGTCTCTGGCTCAGGGGAAGGTCTGACCCTCGTGGTCGGGTCAGTAGAGGAGTTGAAGAGTGAAGGCCCTGGTTGAAGGCCTCTGGTGTTAGCTGTATGCTAACGCTGGGTGAGTTGCCTTCAGCAACCCATCTCCTCCATTGAAGAACAGGAGCAAAAGCCTTTTGTGAGTGGAGTTGCTTGGACGCAGTTCCTCCCTGGTGTTCACCGGGGAAGACTCGGGGGAAGACTCTTGTGAGTAGTCTCTTCCAAAGGCGTTTGGTGAAGGTTGGGGATTCGAAGGTGTCAAATCCTGAGAGCCTCACCCAATCAGTAACTGGCTGAGTGCATGGGGGAAGTGTCTTTTGAGCAGAAAGTGGGGGAGGTTCATTTGTGGCAAAAGGTCCCCCCTACTGGGTGTGATGGTCATTCATATTCCTGCACATATATGTCTGTCTGTATCTGGAAGTCCCACAGTATCTTCGCTCGGTCATTCTCCACCACCTTTGGGGGTGTCTCCCACTGTGACCTTGGGATTTCCAGCCCATACTCCGCACAGATGTTTCGGTACACTATACCAGCCACTTGGTTATGGCGTTCCATGTATGCTGTCCCAGCCAGCATCTTGCACCCTGCAGTTATGTGCTGGATTGTCTCAGGTGCCTCTTTGCACAGTCTACAGTCTTGTCTGGTGTGGTAGATCTGGGCTTATATCGCTCTGGTGCTCAGAGCCTGCTCCTGTGCAGCCAGGATGAGGGCCTCTGTGCTGTCCTGTAGGCAAGCCCTCTCTAGCCATTGGTAGGACTTCTTGAGATCAGCCACTTCAGTTAAGTTCCGGTGGTACATCCCATGTAGGGGCTTGTCCTCCCATGATGGTCCCTCTTCCAGCACCTCCTCATTTCGCCATTGTCTGAGACTTTCGTTGAGTATGTCATCCGTTGGAGCCCTGTCCTTGATGTACGTACGGAGCTTGGATGTTTCATCCTGGATAGTGGCTCTCACGCTCACTAGTCCTCGGCCTCCTTCCTTACGGCTAGCATACAGTCTCAAGGTGCTGGATTTAGGATGGAACCCACCATGCATGGTGAGGAGCTTTCGTGTTTTAACATCTGTGGCCTGTATCTCTTCCTTTGGCCACCTTATTATACCCACAGGGTACCAGATCACTGGCAGGGCGTAGCTGTTTAATGCCCTGGACTTGTTCTTGCCTTTGAGCTGGCTTCTTAGGACTTGCCTCACTCGCTGGAGGTATTTGGCCAGTGCCGCTTTCCTTGTTGCCTGTTCAAGGTTGCATTTTGCCTGTGGTATTCCCAGGTACTTGTAACTGTCCTCAATGTCTGCTATTGTTCCTTCTGGGAGTGAGACCCCTTCAGTGTGGACTACCTTGCCTCGCTTTGTCACCATCCTACTACATTTCTCGAGCCCGAATGACATCCCAATGTCATTGCTGTAGATCCTGGTGGTGTGGATCAGGGAGTCTATGTCCCGTTCGCTCTTGGCGTACAGCTTGATGTCATCCATGTAGAGGAGGTGACTGATCATGGCCCCGTTCCTGAGGCGGTATCCATAGCCAGTCTTGTTGATTATTTGGCTTAGGGGGTTCAGACCTATGCAGAACAGCAGTGGGGACAGAGCATCACCTTGGTATATGCCACATTTGATGGACACTTGTGCAAGTGGCTTACCATTGGCCTCGAGGGTGGTTTTCCACAATCTCATCGAGTTTGCAACGAACGCTCTTAGAGTCCTGTTGATGTTGTACAGCTCCAAGCATTCAGTGATCCATGTGTGGGGCATTGAGTCGTAGGCTTTCTTGTAATCAATCCAGGCAGTGCACAGGTTGGTATTACGGGACCTGCAGTCTTGGGCGACTGTTCTGTCAACTAGGAGCTGGTGTTTGGCTCCTCTGGTATACCAATTCCCTTCTGTGCTTTGCTCATGTATTGATCCATGTGCCCGCTTATCTTAGCCGCGATGATGTCTGACATGAGCTTCCATGTTGTGGAGAGGCAGGTTATTGGCCGATAGTTGGATGGGACTGCACCTTTGGTGGGATCTTTCGGGATCAGGATTGTTCACCCTTCGGTTACCCATTCTGGGTGAGTCCCATCTCTGAGCAGCTGGTTCATTTGTGCTGCCAGGCGCTCATGGAGAGCTGTGAGTTTCTTTAGCCACTAGGCCTGGATCATGTCAGGGCCTGGTGCTGTCCAGTTTTTCATACCTGAGACTCTTTCTTGGATGTCTGCCGCTGTGATGGTAACTGGATTCTGTTCAGGGATGTTGCTGTGCTCCTCTCTCAGAGACACCAGCCATTGAGCACTGATGTTGTGTTGCCTCCTTTTCCCATATGCTCTTCCAGTACCTTTCAGTTTCCAGCCTTGGAGGGTCTGCTCTGCTGTTATTACCCTGCCACCGAGCGTACACTTTCGCAGGTTGCATTGCGAACAGCCTGTTTATTCGCCTGGCTTCAATGTCTTTCGTGTACCTCTTTAGGCGGCTGGCTAAGGCTTGGAGCCTTTGTTTGGCAGTTTCAAGTGCTTCAGGTATGGGTATCTGGGTGTACCTCTTGGGTAACGGTCTTTTCATTGCACCTCTCTGGGCCTCTGTCAGTTGACTCACTTCTCTCCGTGCTGCCTTGATGTTAGCCTCCAACCGTCTTTTCCATGGTGGGTATTGTTTCTCATGGCTCCCATGGTTGCTCTTTTAGCCAAGCATCTCTTGGATCACTGCTGCTGAAGTGTATATCAGCTCATTGGTTTCAGTGATTGTTGTGGTAGGGATCGCTCTAACTGCTGCATTCACAGTTTCCAGGAGACTTTCTGAAGGTACTTCACTTAGCCGTTGCAATCGGTGTCGTGGTTGCCTTGTGTTCATTCTCACCATGATCTTATCTTTCAGGTCAGCCGCTGCCTTGCTCAGCGCTGTTGGTTCCGCACTCATTGGGGTTCCGTTCCCAATCTCTGGTTGGGGAGTTGGTATGTTCTCCCCTCTGACCTGGTGTCCGGGCTCCCCCTTTCCACAGCATTTGTGTTGTACCTCTTCAATCTCAAGCTGTGATAGCAGTTGCCGTTTGTGGATGTTGGAACACTAGTTGTTTCGCGGTCAACTGTGACTGTGGGTTTCGAAGTAACCATTCAGCCCACATCCTTTTCATGTAACCCCTCTGACTAGGGTTACTTGAGTAGTAGCATTTCAACAGAGCCTTGTTCTCGCATCTCGCCCATCTGTGCTTTGTTCCAGTAGCCCATTTCTCATCAAAGTGCCCTGGTTCCCCAGCACCTGACGCAGACCTTGTTTGGCCGGGCGACGTCCGGCATCTCATTGCATTCATTTTCACTCATGGTATGAGGGAGGCAGTAGAATGAAGGGTCTTGCCCAAGGACCCACACTGGATGCTTTTCATTGCCCTGGACTTGTTCTTGCCATTGAGCTGGCTTCTTAGGACTTGCCTCACTCGTTGCTCAGTGCCCCACGCGGGAATCGAACCAGGGTCTCCCGTGTACCAGTCCGTTGCCTTGCCACCTGAGCTTTTTTTTTTTTTTTTTGCAGTAATCACACTGACAGCCCCCCTCCCCCTCCCCTGGGGAGTGGGATGCCCCCCACTCCCCAGGCTGCCAGCCAGGCCCCCACCAGGCCACTACAAGATCTCATCCTCCACCAATCCAACCGTGAATAGGGAGGGATAAACCACTACCCAGCCCCCCCGGGGTGCCACGTCTGAGCGAGCTTGCCCCCCCAGTCCAGCCGCACTCACCCCTGAACACGGTGGGACCACAGCGGGAGGTGCTGGGGGGAGCCCCAAATCCCCCACCCCCCCCTCCACCCTGTGGGGTGTTGGATGCATGTAGAGATGTGTATTTGTGTTTTGAAGAGGTGGTGCAATGTGTGTGTCTAAGGTGCAGTTTAAAATTGAGGTGTAGCGGGGGCCCGGGCATTCTACCACTGCCCAGCAGCAGAACCCTGAAAGCCAGCTTATCCCCTCCAGACCTTGCGTGACTAAGTGTAGTTAAAATTGTGGATGGTGCAAAGACGAGGGAGGGGCCAGACCACAGTTAAGTAGCCTGGACCCCCCACCCTAGACCCCGCCCACTGGTCCCTATTGTTGAATGAGGTAAGGTGAGGTAAAGTAGGGGGGCTGAGAGGGAGAAGGTACCCCCGTCGCTAGGACTTGGCCCAGCTGGACTTCCTGCGCCGCCCCACCTCACCCCCGAGTGGCCGGCTTAGAACGCGGGGACCAACACCCACCCCGACAAGGCACCGCAAGAGGACGAGGGCAGGAAGCCCTCCCCACCCCACCCGAAAGCAGAGTCTAAGACCACGCCCACCCCACCCCACCACAACCACCCCCAACCCAGAGCAGACCCCCCCCCCCGCCCCACACACACACACACACACACACACACAACCTCCCCAGCACCCCCCAGGCCAGGCCGCCACTCCCCAGGATAGACAAGAGATGCCAGTGGGTAAATCCAAGATGGCGGTGATGCAGGCGCCGCCATACTCATTTACAGGTCGCCGCCATCTTGAAATCGTGCGAGGCGGAAGCGTGACCGGAAATGACGCAAAATGACGCACAGGAAGTGACGTTCACATAAGCGACATACAGGAAGTGACGCATAGGACTGAAAACGTAGGGAATTACGTTTATGGAGGCCGACCTACAGTTAGTTACGTTCCGACCGAACATGCAGGAAGGTACGTAGACAACATGAACACTTGGGAAGTGGCGTAGCGGGACCCACTCGCCGGATATGACGCCAAAAAGAAGTCATTCGCTGAAAAGACGCACATTTATCATTTCTTTTTTCCAGTCTTTCATATGTTAACAGAGCGGAGGATTGTCTTCTCATAAGGTAAAGATTTGCTTTGTTGTCTATAATGAAACGATCAGCCTGCTCTAATAAGAAGCAGTTGTTTATCAGTGTTAATGAGAGTAGGAGTTTTGTGGTTAAGTTAGGAGCAATGAAAGTTTAAGTTGCTCTTTCTATCCTCGTGCCTTGTTTTGGTGTATTAAGTGTTATTTCTTGCCTTGTGAAAACTTACTCTAGTAACTTTTGGTGTGTTAAGAATTAAGAATGTGCTGACATTGAACTGCACCAGTAATCATATACTGTATTCATGGATGTATACAACAAGCTTGCTACTGTGTTTTTATCCCAGATAGATGCTATATATATATATATATATATTCACTTTGTGTCACTGTGTCTTTATGTGTAAAATGAGATTACTATTCATCCTCGTTCACTAAAATTTGACTAATAATTACTTTATTATAATCAGGCATCTAAATGGGAAGCAACTATCTGGGATGAAACATTTTATCAGTGCATTCACATGAGAAAATTATTAAAGGTTATGAGAGAAATTTTAAATCAAATGTAAAACATAATGCAATGAATCATTTAGATGTTTGTCAATAAAGTTAAATGTTTATGTCTGTGCCACACATATAGAGAACTGAAATTGCATTTCTCTTCACATCTGCATTTAAAAAAGAATTTCACAGTAAAAATATAAATAATTGACATATGTACAGGCTATGAATATAATAAGTTAAGACAAGTATAAAAAGGTAAATAATGTAAACACTGCAGTGAAATCAACACAGTAAAGTGAACAGAAAGTTATAGCAATTATAGATGATGATGTTTGACTTTTCTTTTTTCAGAGGCAATATTCTATTTTAAATGAAACTAGAAAATTCCCGCGGAAATTTTATTGTGCCTGCCACCTGCCGCCCCCTGCTGCCGAGCGAGGCCGCGGCGGGGTCAAAAGTACGTGGAAACCATCTCATTAGCTAGTGATTCTCGATCGCAGCGCCACCACGAAGCCACCCTCCAAATTTCAGCTCATTTGAACAAACTTGTTAGCATGCGATGCTAACAGCTAACAGCGATTTAAGTGCGTGGAAACCATGTGGTCAGCTAGTAATTCTCGATCGCAGCGCAACCACGAGGCCACCCTCCAAATTTCAGCTCATTTAAACAAACTTGTTAGCATGCGATGCTAACACCTGCGATTTAAGTACGTGGAAACCATGTAATTAGCTAGTGATTCTCGATCGCAGCGCCACCACGAGTCCACCCTCCAAATTTCAGCTCATTTGAACAAAGTTGTTAGCATGAGATGCTAACACCTGCGATTTGCCTGAAAAGCGCAGAGGTTACCTCCCAGGTGTGGCTGACCTGGAATCTGGAGTTTTATGACATTCTGAGATGCTAAGCTAATTAGCTTACCGCGGCGGCTAATTAGCTAGTGCGCCGTGATCGCGGGCGCCCCCAAATTTGAGGCCACCCTCCAAATCTCAGCTCAATTGAACAAACTTTGTAGCATGCTAATTGGCATGCTAACAAGTGTTGATGCTGAGTCATTGCCATTAGCATTAAAATGCATTGAAAAGTATGGTGCCTAAGCTACTGTGTGTGTGTGAGCACTGTGTGGTCAGCCATCATGTTACTGGTCCAGCCAATCAGAGGAGCCGTGTGTGTTGCCAGGCAGATTGGGAGCAGCTTGTGTGATGTCATGGAGACGGCTCCTGATTGACAGGCTGCAGGTGGCAGAGACTATGAGACCTTATGTGAGGGAAGAAGGTGTTTAAGCACAAACGCAGGTCCCGAACAACTGCTTATAGTTGGAGAACCGTGACACTTGGGTGAAAAATTCCTTCACCGTGGCCGTCGGGAGAAGTTGAAGGACGTGCGGTGTGGTTTTCGTGTCCTCACGAGGTTCCGTCTCCCCGTGAGGACTTGAAAGAAATGGCTGAACTTTGGGGATTTGGGGAGAAAATGACTCGTCAAAATGTATTGGCGCGGATGAGACAGAATCCTGCGCTCCCTATCAATTAAGTCCCATGGACGGAGAACCGTGTCTCTCTGAGACAAAAGTGTCCCCTCGTGAGAAGCAGAAGGCCTGTGGCTACATTTTGATGTATAATATGTTGAGAAAGACGAAGAAATGTGGCCGTGGCGACGAGATAAAAACTTTTTTTTTTTTGTAAAACGGCAGTTTCTCTCCCTCTAGCTGAAATCTCCTCACTCTAACCTCTCCACATACACACCCATACAAAACTGTAAAAAGGAGGGAAAAATGTATGACATTTGAAGGCTCACAGTTTAAAATTGGTAAAACTTGTGAAAAATCCGAGGACATGTGTGAATAGAAGACAAGTGCGGCAACGTTTTAAAAGTAAGTTGGAGTCTGTAGCTGAAAATTTGGCGACGTGATGTGGCGGGGAAAAAGTGTGATTTTGTGTGAATGTTTTTTCCGGAATCGCATTCAAGTCTATGAGAGAAATTTTCCCCGTTTTTTACGTTTTGTTCGTAAACCGTTTGCGATATCCAAAATCGGCGCTTTCCCAGGACTGTAATAATTGTGCGACGCCTCTTACAGAGGCAGGCACAATTAATAAAAAAAAACGGCGCTTCCCCAGGATTGTAATAATTGTGCGACGCCTCTTACAGAGGCAGGCACAATTAATGAAAGCTCATTCAGGACATCTGAAATAATTCTGCCTCATTTCATTGTCAATAATTCCTTACAAGTAATACATTATTGCCTCAAATAGCAATGTTTAATTTCTTTTCAGAAATCTTTGTAGTTATTCCATCTGAGCCTGGAGATCAGAGGCTGTTTTTATGATGATACATTGAATTGTTCAAAATTTGGTTACATCCTCTTCTACATTTGTAAAGTTTTGTGAACTCAATTGCACGGCAGACAAGAAGCTTTGTTCAAAAGTGTTTGATTTTCAAAAACACAGCAGAAGCAAAGTCAGGCAGTCCAAGATCAAAAACCAGAGCAGGCAATGGAGGAGGAAATCCAGGAGGCGAGGTCGGGCAGGTAGAAGGTCAAAACCAGAGCAGGCGATTGAGGAGAAAATCCAGGAGGCGAAGTCAGTCAGGCAGGCAGAAGGTCAAAAACACACGAAAGGCAGCACGAGGGAAAAAGCCGGGTACGAATGGTGTAGAAACTCAGACGAACTG
Organism: Blennius ocellaris; assembly: GCF_963422515.1. Lineage (NCBI taxonomy): Eukaryota > Metazoa > Chordata > Actinopteri > Blenniiformes > Blenniidae > Blennius > Blennius ocellaris. The sequence continues at coordinate 24,528,508 of NC_137667.1, forward strand.
GCAACAGAAGCTGGAAGAGAGGGAACTAAATATACACACTAATGACAACGACAAACAAGCTGTGATCATGGGAGGAGGAAGCAGGAGTGCACAGGGGCAGAGCTAAGGGGAACACAGGAGAGAAGGCAGGATCATGACACAGATCATTTATGTAATTGAAATCTGTTTCAGCATTTTCTTAAGAAGATGCATAGAGCCGCCCACAATTTGAACTACACTTAGGCACGCAGGGTCTTGAGGGGATCAGCTGGCTTTCGGGGTTCTGCCGCTGGGCAGCGGTAGAACACCCGGGCCCCCGCTACCCCTCAATTTTAAACCGCACCCTAGACACACACATTGCACCACCTCTTCAAAACACAAATACACACATCCACATGCACCCAACACCCCACAGGGTGGAGGGGGGGGTGGGGGCTCCCCCCAGCACCTCCCGCTGTGGTCCCGCCGTGTTCCGGGGTGAGTGCGGCTGGAGTGCGGGGAGCACGCTAGCTCGGGCGTGGCACCTGCGGGGGGGCTGGGTAGTGGTTCTCCCTCCCTATTCACGGTTGGACTGGTGGAGGACGAGATCCCGTAGTGGCCTGGTGGGGGCCTGGCTGGCGGCCTGGGGAGTGGGGGGCACCCCCCTCCCAACCAAATAAATGTATGTACGTATGTCTGTATATATGTAGATATGTAGGTCTGTGTGTGTATGTGTATGCTTGGTGTGTGTATCTGTGTGGGTGTGTATGTATGTCTGTGTGTGTGTATGCGTATGCTTGGGTGTGAGTGTGTGGGTGGGCTGGGATTAGGTGATGGGGTGGGGGGGGGGGGGGTGGCTGTCCTCCGGCCGGGCCTGGCTGGGCCTTCGCTCTTCCTGGTCTGGTCTGGGGGGGGCTGGTCTGGGGCTCGGCGGCTGGGGCCTTCTCTGTCCCGCCGGGGGTTGGGGGGGTGGTGGGGGGATGGCCCCCGGGGGTGCGGCGGGCTCCGCTGTCGGGGCCGGGGGGGCTCCCTGCCCGCGTGGCCTGGGGGCGCTGCGCTGGCCGGTCCCGGCTTGGCGGCTCGGTCGGGGCCCGGGGCTCTGCGCCCTTTATCCTTCTCCTGTGGGCCCCTCTGGCCTGGGGGGGGTCCTCTCTGCGCGCTCCATCTGGTGCCTTCCGGGTTGGGGCGTGGCTCTCCGGGGGGGTTTGTCGGGGCCTCCCTGGATCCGGCGGGTCGCTGGGTGCCGGAGTGGCGGCGTCCGGCCCTGGTGGCCTTGGGCTCCGGGGTGGTGCTGCGGCCCCCCCACAACAGTTCCATTCACATCCAGAGGACAAACCACACACACACACACACACACACACACACACACACACACACACACACACACACACACTTCCACTCCTCATTGACGAGATTGTTCTGTTTAATTATCAAAACCAAGTTGTTGTTTGCTTTTGTTGTTGTTGTGTTTGTTTGTTTGTTTTATTTATTTATTTTTGTTCTATGTCCTTTTTGTTTTTGCTTTTGTTATAATTGCTGTCATTATTTAGGTCTTTTGCTCTGTTGTTGCTCAGGCTGGTCTTAATCTCATGGCAGTTGGAAAATATTTAGATCACTGTGGTTAATGTATTATCAAAAAAAAAAAAAAAAAAAAATAGTATGTAGCACTAACAAGGGTATTGTATGTATTTTGTATTTTGTATTTTGTATTTTTTGTATTTATTTTGTTTCACCAAGCCTTTCTCTGTCTCTCCTCTCCTCTCCTCTCCTCTATCCTCTCCTCTCCTCTCCTCTCCTCTCCTCTCCTCTCCTCTCCTCTATCCTTTCACCCCAACCGGTCCGCAGAATGCCGCCACCTCTGAGTCTGGTTTCTGCAAAGGTTTCTCCTTGTTGAGGGAGTTTTTCCTTTCCACAGTCGCAAACACACCTGCTTGCTCATGTGGATATGTTGGGCTTTTCTATTTTCTCTATAACAGCAAATTGGAATGACTGTAAAGTATTTAAAAATAATAATAAAAAAAAAAAGAAGATGCATAGAGGTTGATAAAGAAACTCAAAACCTTCATTACACATTTTGTTCAAAGCATTCATCATGAGCGATTTTTTTTTTCTAGGCTGTGTTTTTATAAATTGAATATGGAATATGATGGGGGGGGGTTCTCCCTCTTCAATCCACTTGGCTCTGGACCTTATAGATACTCTCTGAGCTTTAATCACATTATAATGGCTGCGACGGCGGCAAAAAACAAGTATGTCGACTACCACAAATGAGTATGTCGGCGCCCGTTAGCCACCATTATGGTACCGCACTGGCGAGGTTTCAATTCTGGAGGAGCACGGTTGCATTACGGATCATGTACTCTTGCCTCCCACCGACAGTGACACTGTAATTGTGCCTTGGAACAAAGCATGGCGGTGACCTGCAGGAAGCACTCATATTCCATGTGCTACTGCCTCCCACCGACAGTGGCGGTGTGGGGTGAGGTGATTCGGATCAAAATGGCAAAACAAGATGGCAGCAGTCGTCAGGAAGCGGACATATTGTCGGCAATCTTGGATTCCCCAATGACGGCTTCTCAGGATAGATGCCAGCACCCCCCCCCCCCCCCCCAGACTGCAGGGCCGCCAACTACCCAAGCCACAACGCCCCAGCCACAGACGGCCCCAAGATCAGGATCTCAATGTGGCTGTCCACGCGGTCAAGGGCTACCTACGTCGGGTCCGGGAGGTATGGAGATCGGTGACGGCAGCGCTCTCCAGATATGCGGAATCCAACAAATGACTCGCTGACCATCACCGCACTCCTGCTCCTGACTACAGACCCGGGCAGATAGTACGGTTGTCCTCCCGAGACCTTCCCCTTCAGGTCGAGTCGCTGAAGCTGGCTCTCCGCTACATCAGCCCATTCCCAGTCGCCAAGGTGATCAACCCCACGGCTGTCCACCTCCAGCTCCCCAACTCCCTCAAGGTACACCCTACGTTTCAGGTCTCTCTCCTCAAACCCGTCTCCTCTAGCCCCCTGTGTCCTCCTGCTGACCCCCCTCCACCCCCTCGGATCATCGATGACCATCCTGCCTTCACCGTGTCCAAGATCCTGGATGTGCGGCCCCGGGGTAGGGGTTTCCAATATCTGGTGGACTGGGAGGGGTACGTTCCAGAGGAGCGGTCCTGGCTTCCCCGTTGGCTCATCCTGGACGAGACGCTTATGTCGGACATCTCGGGTAGGCCGTCAGGTGGCGACCGTTGAGGGGGGGTACTGTGAGGATCCACACCTCGCTCCAGCACCGGATCCTCCCTCACTGACACTCCTGCAGCTAATTGACTAATTGATTGCTCCCACCTCTTAAGCCCTGCAGTGAGGCGGTCCGGTGCCAGAAGATTGTGTCTGTTCCGTCACCAGCTCCTCTCATGCACTCCACGACTCCCTGCTTAAAGCGTCCTTGGCCACCCCGCCTCGCTGTACAGCACTCCCTGCTGCAGTCCCCTCGCCTGCGCACTCTGCATCCTGGAGTCTCCGTTCCCTCATCTCCCAGGTCTTGCAATATAAATAAATGATTGCCAATTGCACCTGCTCTGCCTCCTGGTCTGTGTGCTGTCCTCACAACATGTGTCTCTGTGTTGATAGACAGCCAGCGAACCAATTAAAGAAAAACTCCACACACAAGGCTTGCTTTTCTTGTTTAGTGGAAAATTCTTACGCACGTGTGTGCGAATGAATGGTAAAAAGACGAACATTTTCCCAGGTTCAAACATTTAGAGCGACACAGCGTATTTATGAGAGTTCCTCCGGTCTCGTGTCTGCAGCTAGCTATAGCTTCTTCGGAGCGCAACGACAACAAAGATCCTCTATGAGCGAGAAGAGCACTCACTCTGCTGCAACAAACCCCGATCCTCTCTGGAGGAGATGTATCACTCCGATCACTTTCCCAAATACATCCTATAATACTTACCTTACGAACATATAAACTCACGAACCCTATGCCTTTAAACTAAAGACATGACAGTCTGCTTTTGGGTTTCAGAAACTCCACGCACTGGCTCTCAGCCATAACAAGAACTGCATTAAGCTCGCCAGCACATACCTGATGGTATAGCTCCAGGACCTGATGGACACTGAATTTTAGCCTTTACTCTCACCAATATTTTTTAGAACAATTGAGGAGATTAAAGAATCTTCAACTCTCCCCCCACATATGAACTGTGCAAATATCAATCTTCTTAAACCGTATAAAGTGCCTACACTACCATCCAGCTATCACCCGATATCACTAATCAATGTAGATCTTTAAATAATTAGTAAAACATTAGCAAGCACAATAGAAAAAATTACACCCCACATCATACACCCTGATCAAACAGGGTTCATTATAGGACGACACTCCACCAACAACACATGCAGATTAATTAATCTTATCGACCACTGCCACCACAATAAACAAAAGGCCATTATCACCTCCTTAGATGCAGAAAAAGCCTTTGATAGGGTAAATTGGACATTTCTACTCGCTACACTACGGAAATTTGGATTAAGACAAAATTACCTCTCCTGGATAAAAACATTGTACACCTCACCCAGTGCCTGTGTTAAAACAAATGATCAAACTTCCTCAAGGTTCAATCTTGAGCGAGGCACCAGGCAGGGGTGTCCACTCTCACCATCTCTCTTTGCAATTTTTATCGAACCATTAGGGCAGCCATTAGACAGAACAATAACATAAAAGGAATACGAACAGCAAATGTAACCCATAAAATGTACCTTTATGCAGATGATGTATTACTTTTCCTACAAAATGCACATACCTCTCTTCCAGAAACAATAGAACTAATAGACAGATTCTCTGCAATTTCAAAATATTTTATAAATTGGAATAAATCAGTTGTCTTGCCTATTAACTCTATTTTTCAGCACACATCAAATACCCCACTAAAACCAGGGAACATCAAATACCTCGGCATTAATATCTCAGCCAAACTGTCAGACTTGGTGCACTTAAACTACACCCCCCTTATTAAAACAATAGAAGAGGACCTCACTCGATGGAGGACACTTCCTATATCACTTATGGGGAGAGTAGCAACAATAAAAATGATGGTCCTGCCTTAAATTAACTACATCTTTTCAATGATTCCAACAAAACCACCAAAAACATTGTTTAATACGTTGGATTCCCATATCTCAAAATTCTTATGGAAAAATAAACCATCACGTATACGTTTAAAAACACTACAGAACATCAAGGACCAAGGTGGCTTAGAACTTCCAAAGTTTTATCATTATTATCTTGCCAATAAATTACTTTATATTGTAAAATGGACTAATCAGAAACCCTTAGATCAGTGCTTCTCAAATGGTGGGGCGCGCCCACCTGAGGGGGCGTGGTGGGGTGACAGGGCGAGGCGGGCGCGACTTTCAGTATTAGTGTCTTTATTCATGCTTGAACAATAAAAAAAAGGGCCTCCAGCCACTAGGTGGCAGCAGTGCTCAAACTCATCAACAGGCTGCCTGTTCAACCAGTAGAGTAGAAGAAGTACTACACATGAACACCGGTGTACAGAGCTGGAGGAGGAGGAGGGGAGGTGGAGAAGTTTCTGACAGGAGTGAAAAGAAAAAAGGATGAGGCGTCAGAGGAAAAGAAAACAGGTGAGAGTAAACATAAACCTAGTAAGAGCAGGAGATATGACGATGCTACATAGCCCCTTGGGTTAACCGTGAACACGTCGGAAACCAGGAAACACCCGTTTGTGTTTTATGCCTAAAAACTCTGGCAGCGGAGCATGAAACCAAATAAATGAAGACGGCACCTGGAGACCAAACACCATACACCTGGAGACCATACACCTGGAGACCATACACCCGTTATGTCAGTAAGCCACTGGAGTTTTTTCATCGTAAACTCCATGAGTATGGCCAACAAGCCGGTCATTGTGTCAGCGCGGCATCAGTAAACAAAAAAGCCTGTTAGCCTCTTACAAAGTTGCCCACCACATCGCAAGGTGCAAAAAACCTCACACCATAGAGATTTATTTTGATAATCAGGCGATTGTATGCAGAATGCTGGTGCCAGCAACTGATACAGTGGTTTATACAGATAAATAAATACATATTATCAAGGTCTCAATGGTAGTACAATTCGGGGGGGCCCTGAAAAAAATTCTGTCCTCTAGGGGGGGCGTGACAGAAAATAATTGAGAACCACTGCCTTAGATGAAGGCTGGCTCGACATTGAAAAAACATTCTGTGAAGATCTCCACATCAGAGACCTTCCTTTCTTCTGTCCTGTCATCAAAAAACACAACTGCTTTAAAAGCATCAATATAAACAATCTCTGACAGCTTGGTGGGAATTTCTTAAAATGAATGGATCGTCACTCATTCCCTGCAAACTCACACCCATCTGGAACAATCCTGACATCCTGCAAATGAAGAAACCAATAAACTTTACAAGATAGCAAAACAAGGGAATAAGAAACTTGGAACACCTTCTCTTCAATAACTCTTTTATCCCATTTAATGATCTAATAGAAACATATGGTATCATTCAAAACAATTATCTGGAATACCTTCAGCTTAAGTCAATAATACAAACGAAGTTCAAACCAGAACAGATGAACCTAAACTTACCTCAGACAGTGACAAACCTCCTGAAGATATCAGCACCAAAACCATTTTCTTAAATTGTTTCAATCCAATAGACCAAACGCTTTGGTCACAAATCTGTAGAAATACGTTCAAAATTAGCAAAAACACCAATATACAGCTTATACAATACAAGGTCCTTCACGGAGTTCATTACACAGGACAAAGGATGTTCAAGAAGGGTCTCACTTCCACTAACATATGTTCAAACTGCACAGGTGATCTCCCTGATACCTATCTACACGCACTCTGGCAGTGTACGCCAGTCCAAACATTCTGGCAAAAGATCTGTGAAGACTGATCATTATGCCTGGGCCTCCCTATTCCAGTCTCACCTGCACTTTGCCTGTTAGGTGATCTCACAGAAATTAAAAGAGAGAAAAATGAGTCCTTCACACTCCTGGTCTCCCTAAGCATCGCAAAAAAGGCAATCCTCATGAACTGGAAATCAAAACATAATCTTAATATAAAGTTATTTAAAAACGTACTCCTAGACCACATCACATTGGAGAGAATGTCTGCTTGTAGGAAAAATCATTTGACACAATTTGAGTTGACATGGTCCCCAATAATTAAATACACCATGTCGCCCTGTGGGGGGGTGGTGGCACCACCTTGGGGCTCTTGGGGCCGTCTGTGGCTGGGGTGTCATGGCTTGGGTAGTTGCCAAACCCTGTGGTTCGGGGGGGTGCTGGCATCTATCCTGGGGAGTGGCGGCCTGGCCTGGGGGGTGCTGGGGGGGGGGGGGGGGTTGTGTGTGTGTCTGCTCTGGGTTGGGGTGAGGGTGCTTGGTGTCGGGCCCTAGCCGGGCTGTCTGACCAGAGCGGGCGGATGTGGGGCTTCGGGGCCTTGGGGGCTGGGTGCCCTCCCCTTTCTGGTGGGGGTGCCTGCTGCGGCGCCGTGGGTGGGTCCTTCCTCTGCCTCCCTCCCCCTGCTGGGGCAGGGTTGGCCCCTGCTGCCGTGCTCCAGGTCTGCCTCGCTCCCAGATCTGGGGTGGGGGACAGTGGGGCTCTGGGTTTGGATGGACAGCTGACTGGAGGTGACCCCCAGAGCCATAAATATGGGAGATGGTCCGGGGGTGTGTAGCTGTGTGTGTGTATGTGTGTGTGTGTGTGTGTGTGTGGGGGGGGGGGGGGGGGGGGCGGGGGGGGGGGGATGTGAGTGTGGATTGGTGTGTGTGTGTGTGTGTATGTGTGTGTGTTTGTGGATGTGTGTGTTCTATATATAAGTATGGGTGTTGTCTTGCGTGAGTATGTGAGGGTGTGGAGGGTTTTCCCTGGCCGCTGGCTTCCCCGGGTCCCGGGGGCTGCCGGGTGCCGGAGTGGCGGCGTCTGGCCCTTGTGGCTGCATGTACTGCAGGGCCCCCCACAACAGTTCTAATCACACCCAGTAGACAAACCACACACACACACACACACACACACACACACACACACACACACACTTCCACTCCTCATTGATGAGATTTGCTGCTGATTTTTCTTATTTTCTGTTATTGTTCATTCAATTATCAAAGTCATGTTTTTGTTCTTTATTTTGTGTCGTTTTGTTTTTGCTTTTGTTATCGTTGTTGTTTTGCTTTTTGTTGTTTTTTTTTTTTTGCCCACCTGCTAATTGATACTTTTGCTAGAAAATCATGTTACTATCTAGACAGAACTGCTGGTTTAATCTAAAAAAAATCATGTGACTGTCTAGATAGTACTTCTCAGGCTGGTTTAATCTCATAATAGTTGGAAAATATTTGGATCAGCGTGATTACTGTAAAAAAAAGAAAAAAGAAATATATGTAGCACGAACAAGGATATCGCCCCACCCAGTCTATCTCTCTGTCTTTCCTATCCTATCATCTCCTCTATCCTCTCACCCCAACAACTGGTCCGCAGAATGCCGCCACCTCTGAGTCTGGTTTCTGCAAAGGGTTCTCCCTGTTGGAGGGAGTTTTTCCTTTCCACAGTCGCAAATAAACCTGCTTGCTCCTGTGGATATGTTGGGCTTTACTATTTTCTCTGTAAAAGCACATAGGAATGACTGTATTGTATTAAAAATGTTTGTCTTAATTTAAAAAAAAAAAGGAAAAAAAAGAAATACTGGCTGTGCATCCCCGCCCCTATTGGAGGGCGAGTATCTGACCCAGTGCAGGACTCTGCTGTGAAGGCAAAAACTTGTGGCAGTGGTGTATTTGCATCAATTAAAGAAAAGGAACATAGAGAGACATTTGAAGGTGTGGCCGCAAGGATTTAGGAATGACGGCCTCCATCCATTCATCCATCCATTGGCTACCGCTTTATCCGGGGCCGGGTCGCGGAGGCAGCAGTCTGAGCAGAGTTGCCCAGGCTTCCCTCGCCCCAGACACTTCCTCCAGCTCCTCCGGTGGCACCCCAAGGCGTTCCCAGGCCAGCCGAGAGACATAGTCCCTCCAGCGTGTCCTGGGTCTGCCCCGAGGCCTCCTACCGGAGGGACATGCCCGAAACACCTCCCTCGGGAGGCGTCCGGGGGCCATCCGAAATAGATGCCCGAGCCACCTCAGCTGGCTCCTCTCGATGTGGAGGAGCAGCGGCTCTACTCCGAGCTCCTCCCTGGTGACTGAGCTCCTCACCCTATCTCTAAGGGTACGCCCAGCCACCCTACGGAGGAAGCTCATTTCAGCCGCTTGTATCCGGGATCTCGTTCTTTCGGCCATGACCCATAGTTCATGACCATAGGTGAGGGTAGGAACGAAGATCGACCGGTAAATCGAGAGCTTCGCTTTTTGGCTCAGCTCCTTCTTCACCACGACGGACCGATACAACGTCCGCATAACTGCAGACGCTGCACCGATCCGCCTGTCGATCTCACGCTCCATCTTTCCCCCACTCGTGAACAAGACCCCAAGATACTTAAACTCCTCCACTTGGGACAAGGGCACTCCACCGACCTGGAGGGGGCAAGCCACCTTTTTCCGGTCGAGAACCATGGCCTCGGATTTAGAGGTGCTGATCCTCATCCCAGCTGCTTCACACTCGGCTGCGAACCGTGTCAGTGCACGCTGGAGATCCAGGCTTGATGGGGCCAACAGAACCACATCATCCGCAAATAGCAGAGATGAGATTCTGTGGTCCCCAAGCCGGACCCCCTCCGGCCCCCGGCTGTGCCTAGAAATTCTGTCCATATAAATGATGAACAGAACCGGTGACAAAGGACACCCCTGCCGGAGGCCAACGTGCACAGGGAACAGGTCCGACTTACTGCCGGCAATGCGAACCAGACTCCTGCTCCGGGAATACAAGGACCGAACAGCCCTCAACAAGGGACCCCGGACTCCGTACTCCCGGAGCACCCCCCACAGGACATCTCGGGGGACGCGGTCGAACGCCTTCTCCAGATCCACAAAACACATGTGGACTGGTTGGGCGAACTCCCACGAACCCTCAAGCACCTGGTGGAGGGTATAGAGCTGGTCCAGTGTTCCACGACCAGGACGAAAACCGCATTGTTCCTCTTGGATCCGAGGTTCGACTAACGGCCGGACCCTCCTCTCCAGTACCCTGGAATAGACTTTCCCGGGGAGGCTGAGGAGTGTGATCCCTCTGTAGTTGGAACACACCCTCCGATCCCCCTTCTTAAAGAGAGGGACCACCACCCCGGTCTGCCAGTCCAGAGGTACTGTCCCCGCCCGCCACGCGATGTTGCAGAGACGAGTCAGCCACGACAGTCCCTGCACATCCAGAGACTTAAGGAACTCTGGGCGAATCTCATCCACTCCCGGTGCCTTGCCACCGAGGAGCTTCACAACAACCTCGGTGACTTCAGCTTGGGAGATGGACGAGTCCACCTCTGAGAACCCAGTCTCTGCTTCCTCAATGGAAGACGTGGTGGTGGGATTGAGGAGGTCCTCGAAGTATTCCTTCCACCGCCCAACAATGTCCCCAGTTGAGGTCAACAGCTCCCCACTTCCACTGTAAACAGTGTTGGTGGAGAACTGCTTCCCCCGCCTGAGGCGCCGGACAGTTTGCCAGAATTTCCTCGAGGCCGACTGAAAGTCCTCCTCCATGGCCTCTCCGAACTCCTCCCAGACCCGAGTTTTTGCCTCCACCACAGCCCGGGCTGCGGCTCGCTTGGCCTGCCGGTACCTGTCGATTGCCTCGGGAGTCCTATGAGCTAACAGTGCCCGGTAGGACTCCTTCTTCAGCTTGACGGCATCCCTTACTTCCGGTGTCCACCACCGGGTTCGGGGATTGCCGCCACGACAGGCGCCAGAGACCCTGCGGCCACAGCTCCGAGCAGCAGCTTCGACAATGGAAGTGGAGAACATGGTCCACTCGGACTCAATGTCTCCAACCTCCCTCGGGATCTGTGAGAAGCTCTCCCGGAGGTGGGAGTTGAAGGCTGCGCGGACGGAGGGCTCGGCCAGATGTTCCCAGCAGACCCTCACAACACGTTTGGGCCTGCCGAGTCTATCCGGCCTCCTCCCAGTCCAGCGCATCCAACTCACCACCAGGTGGTGATCAGTTGACAGCTCTGCCCCTCTCTTTACCCGAGTGTCCAAGACACGCGGCCAGAGATCAGATGACACGACCACAAAGTCTATCATTGACCTCCGGCCTAGGGTGTCCTGGTGCCATGTGCACTTATGGACACCCCTGTGCTCGAACATGGTGTTCGTTATGGACAAGCTGTGACTGGCACAGAAGTCCAATAACAGAACACCACTCGGGTTCAGATCGGGGAGGCCGTTCCTCCCAATCACCCCCTTCCAAGTCTCGCTGTCATTGCCCACGTGGGCGTTGAAGTCCCCCAGGAGAACAATGGAGTCCCCAGTTGGGGCACTATCCAGCACCCCTCCCAGGGACTCCAAGAAGGTTGGGTACTCTGAGCTGCTGTTCGGTGCATAGGCCGAGACAACAGTCAGAGACCTGTCCCCTACTTGTAGGCGTAGTGACGCAACCCTCTCGTTCACCGGGGTGAACTCCAACACATGGCGGCTGAGCTGTGGGGCAATAAGCAAGCCCACTCCAGCCCGCCGCCTTACACTGCGGGCAACTCCAGAGAAGTGGAGTATCCAGCCCCTGTCGAGGAGCTGGGTTCCAGAGTCCAAGCTGTGAGTGGAGGTGAGCCCGACTATATCTAGCCGGTATCTCTCAACCTCCCTCACAAGCTCGGGCTCCTTCCCCCCCAGCGAGGTCACATTCCATGTCCCAAAAGCCAGAGTCCGTGTCCGGGGATCGGGTCGTCGAGGCCCCTGCCGTCGACTGCCACCCAATCCACACTGCACCCGACCCCTACGGCAGCCTCTGTGGGTGGTGGGTCCACAGGAGGATGAGGAAGAGGGGCCCGCGTCGTCCCTTCGGGCTGAGCCCGGCCGAGTCCCGCGGGCAAGAACGCGGCCACCAGGCGCTCGCATGCGAGCCTCCACCCCGGGCCTGGCTCCAGGGTGTGGCCCCGGCTGCGCCAAACCGGGCGACGTCACCTTGCTCCTCGTGAGTGTGTCCATGGGGTCTTGTGAACTGCTTTTAGTCTGACCCGTCGCCTCGGACCTGTTTGCCTTGGGAGACCCTACTGGGGGGGCAAGCCCCCCGGCAACATAGCTCCGAGGGTCATTCGGGTGCTCAAACTCCCCCACCACGATAAGGTTGCAGTTCAAGGGGGAGTGTTTTATTTGTGATTTTTTTTTTTTTTTTTGTGAAAAATGTTTTAAGTCATGTAGAATTTTCTTTGCACTTCACAATTGTGTGACACTTTGTGTTGGTCTTTCACATAAAAGGAATGACGGCCTGCCACTCCTAAGTGAATATAGAGGAAACACTGTACGCACCAGCAGCCCCCATAAAAGCGCTTATGTTACCACCGTTATGCAAAGTGAAAAAACGTAATGGCCCTAATAACAGGGTCAACTTATGCTGAAATGCGCTGGCGAGAAGACTGAGGGGCCGTCCATACCATGAAAACGATTAACCTAAACGTGTTGTTTTTGGTCCGTCTTCCACATGAGGTGGTTTTATAAGTGTGAAAACATTTTTTTTAAACAGGTTTTTTGTTCTAAAGTAAAAATATGTTTGTCCCTCCCCACCCCCCCCAAAGTCGTCAAAAACGATCTTCTGTGGAAAAAAGTAATTGGACCCCTTCTTTCGCCCGCCGCGGTCCGTGATGTCATCAAATAACCACAACAATAAGCTCCAGTGGAGCTGCATAAGCTACATGATGCTAACAGGAGGAAGAGTGTGGCCATAGACATATAAAACTAGAATTATAACAAGTTTTATGAGCTAATAAAGTTGTATGTCTTCTGTCTTCTTCTGCTTTTTTGTTGTGTTTGGTGAGTCACGGCACTCCTAAAGTCCTGGCATGGGTTTTTTTTGGAGAAGGCTGGGGAGAAAAAAGATTGTATTTCTCGTTGTGCAGATGTAGCCTGAGTGCATATGGGAGTGTTATCTGAAAAAAATGATCTTAAAATGCTCAGATATCATGTGCAGATAGATCTTTTTGTATTGATCACAATTCACCGTGGTCACATTTCAATGATATGGGGGACAGAAGTAGAAAAGTGACTAAAAGTCCAAAATGATGAAGGTTGGTTCCTTGTTCATCTGTGACCTCCTACAGAGGGCGAGGCCCAGGCCCAGGCTCTGGCCGCAGTGGAGGCTGTGGTGCACGGTCTGTCCCCAGAGCATCAGCTGGAGCTGAGGAACCAACTGGACCAAGTCCTGAGCTGCGTCTCCTCCCTGCGCTCCGAGGTGGCAGAGTTGAGAGGAGGCCTACAGGACATCGCCCTGCAAATCATCCAGGATGTCAAGTGAGTGAGACTGCATGGGCCATAATCCTCATCCACAAACACTTCTTACTTCTGTAGTGGATCTGATGGGGGTGCAGGTGGTGATGCTGGTGGGTGGGGGGGGGGGAGTTGCTCACTTTGGGCTCAGAAGAAAATCCTGACATATTTTTTTTCACCGCATTTAGATTTTTTTTTTGTTAATGAAAAAAATAATGACACTAGAATTAATTATGCAGTAAGTACTTCCCTTTTAATTGAAAAAAGAGCAAAACATTTCCCTATTGGGAATAAAGTGCAACTTCAAATCTGAACCACAGAAAGTTAAATCCCCTATGGGATTTATAAAGTGACAACCTTTACACCTGGTTAACAAAACAAAGATGAATTCCTTGGGATTAAATAAAGTGAGAACCTTACTTTCAACACAATTCACTCAAAAACAAAAGGATCCTTTTTAAAAAAGAGATAGTTTCCTTGTGTGGAAATACAGTGAAAACTCAATAACCAAAGGAAAATTAAAGCTACAAACAGAATTGAACAGGTGGTCATCATTTTGAAGCATGTCCCCTAGGTGGCGCTGTGATTAACAGTGTATTGTGGACTATGAATGTGATGAGGGTCGACTGTGATCAAGTATGTAAAGTTTCAGGCTGAGTGGAACACGTACAGATGAGTTAAACAGCACTTCCTGATGGCTGAGCTTTTCAAACTCACTATTACAAAGAATGGTGCCTGCCACCCTGCAGGTAAAACTCATTTTGGCCGCTTGTACCCGTGATCTCATTCTTTTAGTCATTACCAGAAGTGCATGAGGGTGAGGACGTAGACTGACAGGTAACAGAGCTTTGTTTATGGCTCAACACTGGGACTCATCCCTGGAGCCTGGCCCTGGGGTGGTGATCGCTAGTGAGCACCTGGTGACCAGGTCGCCCACCTGTCCTGGCTGGGCACAGCCCGAAGAAGGAACATGGGAAGGCTACGTGAATTTATTGTGTGTATTTATTGTTGACAATTCACTGGTTTGTAAATTGGCCTCGGGCCCTGGGGTGGTGCTGCGGGTCCCCCCACAACAGTTCCAATTACACCCAGTGGACAAACCACACACACACGTTCTTTCAATTATCAAAATCATGTTTTTGTTCTTTGTTTTGTGTCATTTTGTTTTTGCTTTTGTTATCATTGTTGTTGTTTTGCTTTTTGTTTTGTTGTTGTTGTTGTTTTGCCTACCTGCTAATTTATACTCTTGCTAGAAAATGATGTTACTGTCTAGATAGAATTGCTCAGGCTGGTTTAATCTAGAAAATCATGTTATTGTCTAGATCAGGGGTCGGCAACCCGCGGCTCCGGAGCCGTATGCAGCTCTTTCGTCCCTCCACTGCGGCTCCTTGAGCCTCTGTCCCACTGCAGTTCATCCCGGAGCAGGACGTAAGGAGGCAAAGCGCACCCAGAGCACAGTCCCGCTACAAAAGAGTGGGGTAAAATGTAGGCGGGACGTGAACGACACAGCGACGTAACATCATTACGCAACAATAATGGCATGAAGAACGTAGAATTGTGGCTGCAGGTCATGACAGCGGCTCAACTAGTATCTGAAGCTGGGAGCTTCCTGTACCTTTCACAGGAAAACTGCTGCGCTGCGGAGTGCCAACAATTCCAGGAGGCTTCATTGCAGACTTGTTGAGAGCAACGGCAAATTCTAGTGAATTATACAACAACTAAAGGATATTGAAAGCCACACCACTCACACTCATGGTTCTAAAAACCCCAGATCTCCCACATATATCTTCCATTTTAATAATGTGTAGCAATAAAGGAGCTGATAGCTGCAATGCATTATGGGAGTTTCTGTTTGAGTTTCTGTTTGTCATATTTTAAATGTAATTATTGGGGGTTATGTTAGGTTTGTAGTGTTGGTAATAATTGGTGTTGTGTTTTTGTTGCTTAGTTCATGTAGTTTAGTTTATTAGTTGTAAGTTGGCAACCAGCAGTGAAGAAGGTTTTGTGTGTAGTCTCCTCCTGGCATAGTCCGCCTGTGGGAGTGTCAAAATATAATGTGTCTCTGGGTATTGTGTTCAGTGGGAAACGGGACCAAATGGCTCTTTAGCCCCGTCTCCACCGCACACAAGTGCCGGGGTGGAGCGGAGCGGTTCGGAGCAGTTCGGAAGCACTAACCCCGACCGAAATTTTGGATCGCGTCTCCACTGCAGAGAGGAGCGTAAAAAGTGGGCGGGATGTTGAGCGCCGCGTAACGACGCAGGGGGTGACGTCATCACGCAAGAACGAAGCGCGGCAAAGGATTGTGGGAAAAGCTCGGAGCAACATGGAGGATAAGTGGTGGTCGTTGCTGTGCTTGCATGGTTGTTGTTTTACGTGCAAGAACACGTTTTGCTGGAGGAAGCAGTGCTGCGCGCACACAGGAGACGAATGACATTGTTGCGGTCGATAGCGTTCCCGACGCAAGCGGTGGACAGGAGAAGAAGGAGACGCAACAGGGTAAGCAGCCTCACGACAAACACACATTCTCTGTGACTTTCCAACAATGTAACTGGTGCTATAATACATGTTTAACCTTTAATGTGAGCCAGACACAGCTTATGAAGTGTAATATGACCTCGTGATAAACGTAGTGAGTTCATAGAGTTGCCGCTACAATTCACAAAAGTGAAATATTCATGACATGTGACTAGTTTCATTACCTGATTATAGCACGATGGCTCCTGTTTTTACAGTCATTACCTGATAATCTAAAGAATGAGGTTGTTGTGACCATTGTGGCTCGTCCACAAGTTGTGCATGTTTGTTGTTCCATGTTTCTTTGTAGTCATGTCCGTGCATCAGCGTCATTTTCACGTGTTTTGTCCATTGCGCGTGTTGTCCTCCACATCATTCGACCAAGTGTTTGTTGTATTGTAATTGTACAAAGCAAATTGGAGTAGTTGTGTATTCAAACATGTAGCATGTGTGTACAGCTTATAATATGTTGTTATGATATGAAAATATGTGCTCTGTATGTGTTTCAGCTCATGTTGTTGCTGCCTTCTTAAGAGGAACGACAGTGATCAGCCTGGTGAAGTCGATGGTGGTGGTGTGGTGCTCTGCACAACCTGTGAGTCCCATGGAGACTACAGCGACCAGTGGGACACACCAGCAGCTGCAGCAGACCAGCCTGCAGAGGCACTGGCTCCGGGTGCAGATGAGGATGGCAGGACGTCAGAGAGGCTGTAATGCATAAAGACCTCCTGCAATGTACATAGTTCCTGTAAATAGTTCCTGTATATATATGTTCCAACCACAGTTGCCTCCTGGTTGTCCCTCCTTATTTAAAGTGTTTATCCTTTCTGAAGACAGCTTGTAATATTTCAGCTTATAGTTACTACACAGAATATTCCAATATTTACATTGACACTGGCTAACACCATGCTCAGGAGCCATTATAAGGGCATTCGTTTCATTCTGCACATATGGACTTGGTATGTATAGTCAATATAATTATAATAAATGTGTTTCACATAATGGGGGGGGAACAATATCCTATGGAGCAAAGTGCAAGATTTGATTAAATTAATACACTTACCTTTACTTAACATATTCAGCATCACAAATAAAGGACATGTCAGTTTCACTGTTGGCACAGTGCCATATCTGTATTAATGGCATGATATGGAAAGTTGCTACTTCTGTGCTGGTATTGATTCAATGAACACAAACACGTATGGAAAATCAAAATTGTATTAACAACACAATAACAACTATTTACAATCACAACTATGTACACTATTTGGAGCAGACGGGGAGGGGGATGGAGCTGACGGGGAGGGGGATGGAACGGCCGGCGTCGGGGACAGATGGCGGGCGGCTCCGGCGTCACTGATGGAGGTGGACGCTGGCTCTCCCATACTCCCACTTCCTGAAATGTAGCATAGCCCACATGCTAAATACACGACAGGCTAGCGTTAAGACCGCGCTAGCGGCTGAAGCTAACCAAAACAAACAGCATTTGGCATTGTTTTCAATGCAATTGTTAAAAGAAAGGCTCTGAGGAAAGCCGCGGATGAATGCATAGTCACACGGGTTTATTAACTAGTGAGCAGAGGTTGTCAGCACATTTTGGAGCATTCAACTCACCATTCTCCTCCATCAGCGCCGTTGCCGTGTCCACGCCGTCTTCACGTCCCTGACTCGCCGGTCGGTGGCCATAAATGGCATCCATGGCTTCATACCACCGCCAGTGCTTCCGCTGGGATCCACTCCTGCCATTGTGGTCCTTCACCCGGCGCAGCTTCTTTAGCTTGCAGCAACATTGCGCTGGCGTGCGGACGAAGCCATGTGCCGCCATCCGTTCCACCACCACTCGAAATATATTTTCATTCCGCACCGCCCCGTCAAGCTCCTGCTGGACCCCCTCCTCTCCTATAATGGAGAGGAAGAGCTGGACCACCGGTCCACGTATTTTCTTTCGCCATCTTGTGAAATGAAACCCGTGTGTTGCCGTGTGTAGAGGCGGGACTTCCGAGAATGACGTAAATCACTGACCAATCAGCAGACAGCAGCTCAAGCTCAGACCCGTTCCATGGTCCCCGGCACCCCAACGGATGGGTAGCAGAAAAGCGGTCGCCTTTGGAGCGGTCTAGAGCGGTTTAGACTGCATTACATGTCGTGAGACGCGAGCCGGAGCGGTTTAAACCCGTCTAGGCCGGTACTTTTTGTGCGTCTGGCCCTTGTGGCCTCGGGGATGTACTGCGGGGCCCCCCACAACAGTTCTAATCACACCCAGTAGACAAACCACACACACACACACACACACACACACACACACACACACACACACACACACACACACACACACACACTTCCACTCCTCATCGATGAGATTTGCTGCTGATTTTTCTTATTTTCTGTTATTGTTCATTCAATTATCAAAGTCATGTTTTTGTTCTTTATTTTGTGTCGTTTTGTTTTTGCTTTTGTTATCGTTGTTGTTTTGCTTTTTGTTGTTTTGTTTTTTTTGCCTACCTGCTAATTGATACTTTTGCTAGAAAATCATGTTACTATCTAGACAGAACTGCTGGTTTAATCTAAAAAAATCATGTGACTGTCTAGATAGTACTGCTCAGGCTGGTTTAATCTCATAATAGTTGGAAAATATTTGGATCAGCGTGATTACTGTAAAAAAAAGAAAAAAGAAATATATGTAGCACGAACAAGGGTATCGCCCCACCCAGTCTATCTCTCTGTCTTTCCTATCCTATCATCTCCTCTATCCTCTCACCCCAACCAGTCCGCAGAATGCCGCCACCTCTGAGTCTGGTTTCTCCCTGTTGGAGGGAGTTTTTCCTTTCCACAGTCACAAATAAACCTGCTTGCTCATGTGGATATGTTGGGTTTTTCTATTTTCTCTGTAAAAGCACATAGGAATGACTGTATTGTATTTAAAAATGTTTTTCTTAATTAAAAAAAAGAAAGAAAATCGGATACTCGCCCTATTGGAGGGCAAGTATCTGACCCAGTGCAGGACTCTGCTGCGAAGGCGAAGACTTGTGGCAGTGGTGTATTTGCATTAAAGAAAAGGAACATCGAGAGACATTTGAAGGTGCAGCAGCAAGGACCTAGGAATGACGGCCTGCCACTCCTAAGTGAATATAGAGAAAACACTGTACGCACCAGCAGCTCCCATAAAAGCGCTTATGTTACCACCGTTATGCAAAGTGAAAGAGCGTAATGGCCCTAATAACAGGGTCAACTTATGCTTAAATGCGCTGGCGAGAAGACTGAGGGACCCTCCATACCATGACAACGGTAAACCTAAACGTGTTGTTTTTGGTCTGTCTTCCACATGAGGTGCTGTTTATAAGTGAGAAAAAATTTTTTTAGGACAGTTTTTTTGTTCTAAAAAAGTAATTGGACCCCTTCTTTCCCCCGCCGCGGTCCGTGATGTCATAAAATAACCACAACAATCAGGGACTATAAAGCCCCGTCTCCACCGCACACAAGTGCCGGGACGGAGCGGAGTGGTACGGAGCAGTTCGGAAGCACAACCCCGACCGAAATTTTGGGTCGTGTCTCCACAGCAGAGAGGAGCATGAAAAGTGGGCGGGGCTTATGAGCTCCGCAGAAATGTGACATTATAACAGAAAAGAACGTCGTCAGATGTAGATCTTATGAATCCTCTGTTGTTGTTTAAATTCTCCACTTTGCACTGTTTTTTTTTGCAGCGGAAAAAAAAGAAGTTATTTTTTGCAGCAGTCATTTTTTGCAGTGGAGAGCTGCAGCGCAACTTCCGTGTTTTTTTTCAGAGAGCGAGTTGCTCGGCCGCTTGCCGGCGACGTGTCCCGCACTCGAGCGCTCGGGTGCGGGGCAAGTGGCCGGAGCGTTCCCCCCGGTTGGCTGAGGCACAGACACGGGAGTCTGAGCTTTCTGCTTAAACCCAGGAGGTTTTCCACTCCGGCGCCACAGCGCAGCGCCGCGCCGCCGAGCTCCGAGCTACTTTTCATCGCTTCCGCGGTCTGTCCCCGCGATAAAGCGCCACTGACCGCGGCTGAACAGAACGCTGACCGCCTCTGGAAAGCGGAGCGGTCAGCGCCGGAGCCCAAAGCTCCAGACTCCGGTGTCACGGACGCACATCAGCGCCACGGCCAGCGCTATGCTGCAAACAGAAAACTCCAACGCGATGCAAAGTCCCTCCCCCCGGTCTCCCCCTGCCTCAAGTCCGCTCTTTCACAACAAACACTAAAGTTGAGCAGCAAAGAAAAGAAAATGAAAATAAAAACAACCAGAGCACAGCTGACCACACTGACAGCAGAGGCTTCATCCAGCCAGCACATTAAAATATTGAGGGCGTGTGGTAAATCACTGACCAATCAGCAGACAGCAGCTCAACCTCAGACCCGTTCCATGGTCCCCGGCACCCCAACGGATGGGTAGCGGAAAAGCGGTCGCCTTTGGAGCGGTCTAGAGCGGTTTAGGCTGCTTTACATGTCGTGAGACGCGAGCCGGAGCGGTTTAAACCCGTCTAGGCTGGTACTTTCTGTGCGGTGGAGACGGGGCTTAAGCTCCAGTGGAGCTGCATAAGCTACATGACGCTAACAGGAGGAAGAGCATGGCCATAGACATATAAAACTAGAATTATATAAAGGTTTATGAGCTTATAAAGTTGTATGTCCTCTGTCTTCTTCTGCTTTTTTGGTGTGTTTGGTGAGTCACGGCACTCCTAAATGTGTAGTATTGACCTTATTCCGGAAGTTTGCATGGGCGCCGCCATGCGCGTAATCACACTTCCGGTTTAGCCCCGTGCTACTTGATTTGCGATACCAGTCTCTTGAATTGTTTCCAATTTTAAGGTACTTTTAAGCTAATTTAAAGCTATCAGAGATGGCCGGCGTTAATTGCGCAGTGCGTGGTTGTCACAATAGCTGGATAAAAAGGAAGCTAACTCTGTCGCAGCTTTGTTATGAGCATCAAATGAAGAGGTCTGCGTGTTGTGGTCCTTTGTTTACCTTGCACCGTCCCCCTACCAAGGACGAGGATCGGCGAACTTGGCTGAAGGCACTGCATTTAAAGAATCCGCCGAAGTTACTTTTCGTCTGCTCTTTTCACTTTGTGGATGGTAAACCTCCACCTGAACATCCTTACCCGGAAAAATGGTTGGGCTACGTCACTCCTCTGAAGAAACCTCGTCGGGTGCTTGTGAGACCATCACGTAAGTTGATATCGACTTTAAACAACCCGTTTGGCGAGGCCTGATCTCGAATCAAAAACAATAACTTCATTCTTTGATTTGTTAAAATTATGTTAAGTAACTATGTGATGTGTTTTATGTAACATTTTGTTAAACTATGAAAACCAGAGGTGGGCAGTACACTGTTAGCTAGCTACATTCACACTAGCTCGCTACAGTTAACTTGAGCAACATGTTCATAAACTTGTACGTTTATGAGTCATTTTCTGACACCCTAAAGTAATATACCTGTAATGCATTTGAATAATATTTTTCAACTGTCAACATTTTTGTTAATAAGCTTTATTTTGACAATATAAAACCACTTCTGTGTCTTGCGCTGCTTCCAAAATTATTGTTTTTCTTGCTTTGGTGGTGGTATCACAGTGAGTAACCGCGACTATAGTTTTGTAATAACGTTACACTTAAGTATAGATTTTTATACTCTACCTTACCCACCTCTAGTAAAAAAAAATAAAAAAATGTTGAACGTTGTATAATTTCTTAAAAACTAATTGAATTTGTCTGTGTCTTCAGCTGCATCTGCCACCTGTGCTGTGGAAGACGATACCCATGAAGAAGAAACACCTTCACTTCCTCCTGTCCATGTGGAACAGGTCATCCGCCGTATGAAAAACTTCAGAGTCATTTCACAGACTGTACCGATTAACCTGGCTCCCAAATTTGACAAAATCTTGAGAATTTGCGCCGCTGTATGCAACTTACGTGGGGATTCATGATTCATGAAGAAGATTAGTTGTTAATAATTGTAAATATTTGTAAATACTTTGTTACAATGATATGTTACCATTAATGTTTCAACAGGACTTTCTCTATTAACCTGTTTTAATAACCTGTTATTGCCATTTACAATGAAAGGTCATAATGTACATGAACAGATTATTAAAAAAACAAACCAATTTCCAAGTGGTGTTGCCAATGTAGGCTTTGTTTATTTGTACATTAAAAGAATTAACCTCTCATATAAAGTGTGAATTATTTTGCTTGTCGAGCTCCTCAGTGAATGTGTGGTCTCCTCCCATGTCGTTCTCTCCATGTTTCTGTGACAGACAGTGAAAGACAAGTAATTAGCAGAGTCAGAAAAACAGAGTTTTACAAATGGAAATACAATATAACAGACTATTGGTGCAACAGAAAGTATAATAAGAGATAAAGTAGCTGTACTTTAGTTTTTACATTCATGCTTTACTCTTCTCAGTTTTAGAATAGACAAAGACCACATTATCATTATCAAATGTATGGGCCTAAGGTGATGGTAGTGAGCGTTAATTAAAATCTTTTAAACAACACAGCTATCAAATTATTTAACAGCTGTCTCTATCTTTCTAGTGGCTACTAGATGAGTGTGAATATTACATACAATTACGTACATTTGTTTGATTTGTCATCTATAGCTATTCATTTGCATGGTACATAGCCAACATATGTTTATTTTGTTACAGTATTTAGATAGTTGCTTATTACTACTGCTACTCGATTGGCCTTTTTGTGTTAATCTGCTATTTCATATTGATTTTGTTGTGTCTGCTAATAGCAAATAGCTTTATGGTTATTTCTGTTCCTACACAGCTAAATATTTCCCGACATGGACATGCTGCATATCTTTACAAAGCATGTTTTGGGTAGTTTTTAGTCGCTGGGTTTGTTTAACAGATGCCTTAATTTCCTAAGCAAGACGCTGGAAGCTAACTAGTTAGCAACGTTAGCCTGTCGTCTTGTAAACACTACCAACTCCGCGCTGCGGCACTATAATGACAGCATTTAGCACTGGACACACTCTGATTTAGACAGCGTAGTCTGTAATAAAGTCAGCTCTATATGGAATATTGTGTTTCCACACTTAAGAATCCTCCAGATTGTTGTTCTTTGCTCTCCTCACTGAAGAGGTCGCTCCGTACTGAGCACACAGAAGGGATGCGATCTGACCGGCAAACGGGCTATATAAACAACTCAAAGTCGTTTTCAAACTATCAACACAAGCAATGCATCGTTTACTCGTTGGTGTACATGATCATAGCACATTTGACGCAAAATAACCTACCTTATGTTATATTTTAGACGCAAGTCTTCCCAGTCTTCCCAGTAGTTCTCCGTAGGAATGAATGCGATTTCGCTGTAACCGGAAGTGCGTTTCCAACAGGAAGTGAGGGACAGAAGTAAAAGTGGGCGGGGCGGAATAAGGTGGATATGCCCTTTGATTTAAAAAAAAAAAGAAAGAAAGTAAAAGTGAGCACAAGATTGCAAGCCACCAGTTGGTCTCAAAAAAGTGTCTAAATGTCCACTGAGCTGTATGGACAGAAATACTTTTCCAAAACAGCCATCCCAGATTTATATAATAAAGTTAGAAAAGAGGTTTCCGTGAGCTGGGGTTGCAACTTCCGCATTCTTCACACCACTGTTGTTGCATAACGATGTTACATGCCTGCGTTGTTCACAACCCCGCCTCCATTTTACCGTACTCTGAGGTGAGACCGTACAGCACAGTTGGCAATGAGAGTAGAGTGATACAGAGACTTTATGGAGGAGGTGACGATGATGGCTCATTAAATATCATACAAACTGAAATAGAGGTGAAGCTGAAGAAAATCTGAGGAGTACTGAAGAGAGCAAAAATCACTCTGTGTGCGAGCTGCCTGCAGAACATGTGTGTCAGGAGGGGCGGGCTCTGTGTGTGACCAGCCAATCACAGAGTGTGAAGACAGTCAGTTACCAAATGAGGATTTTACTTAAGCACAAGCACAGATATTGACGAGTTTCACTTATATCATGCTTGGACTCGTAAAAAATGCATTATCTGTACCGGATACTCGTCTGAAACGAGTGTCCGGCTCATCCCTAATAACTATATTTTGCTGATAGAGAGGACGGTTATAACCAGTGTTTTAAGTGGAAAAAATAAGTGGTGGTCCTCCCCTTAGTGACTTGCCATCAGTCTCTCATAAAAAATATGGACAAAAACATAATATTCAGTGACGTACAGACATTTTGTACGGCAGGTGGTCAGTGTAAAATAAAGGCACCTTGTGCAGCATGTGGATCCACAAGCTGCGTTATTATAGTAGTGTGAGATAAAAAAAAAAAAAAAAACAAGTACATGTTGCAAGTAATTGCATATTTATTTAAATATTGGCTGAGTTTTAATAATTCCACCCAAAAAATTAAAGGAAAGAATTAGAGGGAGAAAGAGAGAGAAGAGTGGATGTCACTACACACCATCCTGACTAAGTTCATAAACTTTTATTGTCCCTGTGGGGACTTTTGTTTTATCAGCCTGTACATCATTACATGTAATGGATGAAATTAAGCATGTGAAGAAAATGCTGCAGTGAGTCCATTCGAAAACTGACATGGGGTCATGTGGGAATGGACAGGACAGGATCATGGTGCAGTTTGCTGAAAACAAATTGATTTGAGTTTTTAGAAAATGTTCTGCCTGTACAGTAATACTGTATAACGTATTGCGTGATTTAACTGTGCAATTGTAAACAATGTTTATGTTGTTGATGATCACATCAATATGGACCACAGACCACAGAGTACACTTAACACTTCACAGAAAATAAGCTGAACCCACCATTTTTAAAAAGAAAAAAATACATTTGTACATATACAGTACAAA
Source organism: Blennius ocellaris (assembly GCF_963422515.1). Classification (NCBI taxonomy): domain Eukaryota; kingdom Metazoa; phylum Chordata; class Actinopteri; order Blenniiformes; family Blenniidae; genus Blennius; species Blennius ocellaris. The sequence continues at coordinate 24,553,204 of NC_137667.1, forward strand.
CACTTGTCTATAAGTACATGTGTCCATGTTGTAACAGGACGTGAATTTCACTGTGGGATTGAGGGTTATTTCTTCTTTGAAAAAAAAAAAAAGTTTTAATCTGGTTCCGTGGGGCTATGGACTGGACTGGAGGGAAAGAGAGGGAGGGAGGAAGGGCAAGTGAATTACTGCAAAAATACACAAACACAGAGGGTTCATCTCTGGTCATAAAGTATTTGTTGATTGTGATTGTGAGAAGAGCAGTGGTCAACCTGGAGCGCAGCCAAGGAGTTTACAGTTATGTGATGCACCTAAACGCATCATCCATGTATCATTGGCATGAAGCTCATTTACCCATAAAAATCCATAAATTAGCGTCAGTGTTTAAGCTTCTGAGTTTAAAACGTGTGAAAAAAGTAGCAGCTGACAGTTCAGACATTATGAAATGTTTCGGTATGCGCCATATGGTAGGAAAAAGTCCAGGTACGTTGAAGGGTAAAAATATAAAATGCTGGTACTGCATACCGGTGCGTACCGGCCAACTTAAAGCACTGGCGGGTTGTCAGCTTTGCCAGTCGACGCTTTCACCAGGGGAGGAAAGCCGAGGTCCGGCACAGGTGAGCCAGGACCATGGGGGCAAGGTGTTTTTGCCCAATACGGTTGAATGCAGCAAGATCACCAACATTGTTTCAGAGATATAGAAGAAGTTGGTGAAACCAGTAGAGACTCGCCCTGTAGAGTGCAAAATATTAAAAACACTATAAATACGAGAAATAATTAATGCAACAGACAGCGAGCCACATACACCAGCGCCATCATGTCCACACGTATTTCCAGCATTTGAATTTCTTAGAACATCCTTGGTTTGTTGGCATCTTTTGGTCACAGAAACTCCTACAGATTCCTGAGGCATTGTGTCACAGGATCCTATTCATACACTTAATCTCAAGAGATTTCAATTTGCAACTAGAAATATGATTGACCAGTTTCACAACTCCCTCCTCCCTCTCTCACTGTCTCCTCCTATCTCCCTCTGGCCTCTCCCTGCCTCCTCCTGACTCCCTGTCTCCTTCCAGACTCCCTCCTGTCTCTCCCTGTCTTCTCCTGTCTCCCTTTCTCCCTTCTGACTCCCTCTCTGTCCCTCTGGAATTTTCCTGTCTTCCTCCTGATGTACCCTGTCTCCTTCTGTCTCTCCCTGTCTCCTCCTCCCTCCCTCCTCCCTCCTGACTCTTCCTGTCTCCCTCCTGTCTCCTGCTGACTCCCTCCTCCCTCCTGACTCTTCCTGTCTCCCTCCTGACTCTCCCTGTCTTCCTCCTGACTCCCTCCCATCTCCCCCTGACTCCCAATCTCCCTCCTGTCTCCTGCTGACTCCCTCCTCCCTCCTGACTCTTCCTGTCTCCCTCCTGACTCTCCCTGTCTTCCTCCTGACTCCCTCCCATCTCCCCCTGACTCCCAATCTCCCTCCTGACTCCCTGCTGCCTCTCCCTGTCTCCTCCTGTCTCTCCCTGTCCCCTCCTCCCTCCTGACTCCCTCCTGTCTCCCTCCTGACTCTTCCTATCTCCCTTCTGTCGCTCCCTGTCTCCTCCCTCCTGACTCTTCCTGTCTCTCCCTGTCTCCCTACTGAATCTCCCTGTCTACCTCCTGACGTACCCTGTCTCCTCCTGACTCCTTCCTCCCTCCTGACTCTTCCTGTCTCCCTCCTGACTCTCCCTGTCTTCCTCCTGACTCCCTCCCATCTCCTCCTGACTCCCTCCCCCATCTCCTCCTGACTCCCAATCTCCCTCCTGACTCTCTCCTGCCTCTCCCTGTCTCCTCCTGACTCTCCTTGTCTCCTCCTGACTCCCTGTCTCCCCCTGACACTTCCTGTCTCCTCCTGACTCCCTCCTGTCTGCTCCTGACCCCCTCCTGTCTCTTCTTGTCTCCTTCTGATTCCCCCTGTCTCCTCCTGACTCTCCCTGTCTCCTCCTGACTCCCCCCTGTCTCTCCCTGTCTCCTCCTGACACTCCCCGTTTCCTTCCTGACATACCCTCTGTCCTTTCTGACCACCTGTCTCCCCCGACACTTTCCAGCTCATTCCCTTCTGACACTCCATCTCCTTCCTGCAGGAAGGGGGTGGAGGACAGCCAGCGGCTGCGTCGGCGCCGCCATGTCCTCCAGAGAGAGCGCGCAGACTCCACCAGCTCCAGCTCCATCTACTTCACCGCCAGCCAGGGAGCAATCAGCCCGTATGAAGAGATCAGCGAAGGAGGGTGTGTCCAGTCCTCCATACTCTCCCATCTTTTCAGTGCACCTCATCTGACTGTTCTCATAACTATATGAACATTTATTAACCCCACAAGTGAGACATTTCCGACTGTGCCCTGACTGTACTTTGACTGGCATCCATTGAGTCCACCTATCCCCACACGGAGCTTGACACATCATTACTTATAAAAAGCAATACTTGTCTATATGTGAATTGTTTCACTATGTGTGGATGGAACAAAACTGTGTGCCATGAAACATTTTCATTATTTCACCATTATACGACTCAAAAATACGCCCAGAATGGGCCCACAAAGGTCCCCAATTCCTGGCACTCTGGCAAATGAACACATTAAATGACACATGGGTATTACCATAGTGTTTCAAATTGTTTGACAAAGTCTACAACAAGTTTTTCACATTTTTGTACATCTTCTTGTGTAATAATGTCCTTGTAAAATAAGAACATGAATGTGACAATTATTAACCTGGGGCAGAATTATTATTGCCATTCAAGAAGCCTTCCAAAACTTTCTCTGCTGCAGAGATCAGGGCACTCTTGTGATATTGCAAGGAGGCTTAATTGGTAAGAGCTATTGATCAAGTTCATTCTGTTACGGCCGAGAGCCGGTGCGTGGGGCTTGAACCCAGAAGCAGACCAGGAAGCAGAGCAGGTGCAATTAGCAGTGGCTTTATTGTAAACCAGGACCGGGGAGAAGAGGAAGTGGAGACTCCAGGATGCAGAGTACGCAGGCGGAAGGACGGCAGCAGGGAGGTGCTGCACGGCGAGGACGCTTGGAGAGGGAGTTGTGGAATGCCTTCACTCCTGTTACTCCTCCAAGAGACATAATCTTCTCGCACCGGACCCGCCTCCCTGCAGGGTTTAAGATGTGGGAGCAATCAATCAGTTGATTACCTGCAGGAGCGTCAATGAAGGCGGATCCGGTGCTGGAGCGAGGTGTGGATCCTCACACATTCACTCAATTGCCAATATAATATGGCTTTTCATGGTTATCACTGTCCAGCCACATGCTTGCACCAAGATGTATATTATGCATGTGGCCAGGAGACATGCCAGATATGATGTCAAAGTGTGGAATATTTATCAGACACATGGGTCCTTTAACACCTCTCAATCTCAAGTCTGATGAAGGACTGAGACCCGAAACGTTAGTCTGCTGGTGTACCAATAAGCATCACAGCTGTGTGCATCTATCTTAATTTTTTTTCCCTTTAACACCCCTCACAGATTGTTTTGTACAAAAAGCTTCCCTTGCATCACTTATGGTTGAAGCGAGGCCCCTCTTTGGAATGTCTCTTTATAGGTATACATTGACAGTGCCATGATCCTTTTCAACTTGAAAGACACTGCTCCTTTACAATCCCATATAATGGCCAAATACCAAAGAGTGATTATTTAAATACAGGCACTCCACCACAGTGGAGTGTTAATGAGTATCCATGAGTACAGTCAAGAGGGCCTCCATTTTTGTTCAGATTTTGGTACAATTACCACTTCCAATATCTTCAAAAAAATCAGAATTAGGGATAGGGTTACCTTGAAACAATGTGCAATATCTTCCCTTTGAAGAAGATATTCCAACTATGTTTGGATTGGTAAGTATATAAAGCATTTTCCATTCTTCAGTGAGTCGGTTTTATCCCATATTGTGTTGCATACAACACATTGTCCTTCACTGTCCTGTTCACTGATATATTAGTCACATTGTAGGTGACTTTCTACTGGCTTAAGCTCTTTTAAGAACAGGTGCTTTGAGGTTAACTGTGTATCTGGACACTGAATCAAGTCAAATCATTATCAGTTACCTAAAGAAACAGAAAATCTAAATACAAATACAATTTGCAATACCAATAAAACTTGTAACATGTCTAGTTGTTAAGACAAAAAACCTAAAATCATGTACTGTACACCAGGGTTGGGGTCAATTATAATTGTAATAGTGTAATTGATATGTAATTTCAGTTATTGCGTAATCATAATTATAATTGTAAAAAACTTTCGCTGCGGTAATCGGAATTGAATTGTAAGTGATTCAAGATAATTCATTTTGTAATTGTAATTGCCATGGGATATAATTACAAACCAGAGCCTTCGTTCCACGCTCACATCCAGGAGAGTTGCAGACAAAACACCAGCCTTGACGACTGGGTGTCTGGGAATCCGAAATGTAGATTAGATTTGTTTTCGTACTGGCGATTCAGCTTTGTCTTTCGACCTTGAGTGTCTCTGGTCTTCGTGCTGCTCCAAATCATAAACCAATTTTTTTTTAGCTTTCCAGCCGAGTATTAAAAACTTCTCCAAGATGGTTCAAATTTCGCGTAAATGTTCAAGACTTGCGTACTCTTGAGTTCCTTTATCACATGAGTCTGAGCTATCAAAGCTCGGCACAATCCCTCAGTGACAAAAGGCAGTCTTCCCAATGCAACTTGCCTGCGTCTTTTCAACTTTGCGATAGATCAGAAAGCCGCCAGCCTCAATCAGCAGCATACCTGCTATCGTCAATCCCAATATGTAGAGGTCCTCCACATCCTCGATGGAAAGAATGGCCAAACACAGGGACCTCCAGGAACCCCAGCAATCCAGCATATATCCGGCCGCAAGCGTCCTATCGGGACATGTGGGCTCTCCTTTGCAACGCATCAGTGCTGGCCAGTCTGAAAGCGTCAGGAAGTGTCACAAAGCCAGTGGACAGCGCATGTGACCGCTGCAGTTGTAGTTTATTCCATCTGATTTTCTATTGTAATCCTGCGCAGTAATCCCAGTTTTAATCCAATATACCTGCAACGAGATTACACTTTTTTTATGTACTATAATGGATTACAGTTAAATTTGCAATCCGTTACATGTCATCTGTTACTACAGAACCCTGTATTTCTTTTTTTTTTTGAATAGGGACAAAACAATTTTACAGAGTAACAATAGTATGAATGTAAAGGTTGTGCTGTACAAAGAGTTTATAGCCATTGCTAAATTGTTTCTATTGTCCATAGTTGGGCTTTTACATAACATATTATAATCAATGCACTAAAATATAAATGTGAAGATACTAATACGACATTGTACGCACATAATAAAACGCATACGATCATCACAACATTATATAAATAAAGGTTAGTAAATTTGTAATGGAAATTTACTAATTGAGAGCACAATTGTAATTGAATTTCAGGTTAAAAATAATAATTATAACGTATTTGCAATTGGAAAATGGGGAGATGCTATTCTAACCAGTTGCCTTCCATACAAACTTGATTAAAGATATACTCCACATATCAAATCAGAAGAATCATCTCAGTTAGTAGGGAGATACCGGTGTAGCTTTATCATGACATCACAACACTGCATCATGACTATCACTAACATACCGTCGTCTAAACTGTTATAAACACACAAACAGATCTCTGAAACTCACAGGGTCTTCGGCTCCTGGCAAACTTTGTAGTCCACTGAGTGGAACCCAACATTCAGTATCACCACCTTAATAAAAAAGACAAAAATAACAACATGCCAGTAAACAGGCCATGAACAGCCATAGTCTTCAAGGCAATCTGCACATTGCCAAGATGTATGTAACATGGTGACTCAACAAAATATTTTTAAAACACCTTAACACTCAAGCTCCACAATTAAAGACTGTCTGAAATGCAATAACGAATACTGTAAGTGTTTTTTAACATATATCATGCACACATATGAGATGGTTTTGTCTTGTGTTGTAAATCCAGCACACAACTTTCTCTGGCAGTGCACTTCATCTCTTTGCCCAAGCACAAACACAATGTGCTTTTTCTTTATATATCTCAAGTGGGCTAACATAGGCCCCACATATTGATATATGTGGGGCCTATGTTAGCATTATTAAATCAGCCAATTCATTAAAAAAGTTTTATTGTCAGTGCAATATTAAACAGTCTAAAGGAGTCATATCACACAATTTTGTCTACACTTCCACATGGTTCCTATTGATCCAAAAACATTGTATGCAAAGTTTTTTGCCCCAAATCCAGCTTGTCCTTGATTTTCAGCCAGTTGAATATTTGATCATTGAGTCTCATTCAGAATCTGCTGTCTTTCAGGGAGCTGGACAGGCTCTGCCTACATGCCCATCTTGGGAAGAGGAGGAAGTGCTTCCTCTCCTCATACCATGTGCTATTGTTTACATTCTATCTATCACTAAGTTATGGAGAAATGCTGTTCACCCAAACCAATATCAACCAGAATGTGATCCAGAAGGAGAAGCTCCTGAAGACGTTTCAGAATGTTCGTAAAACATATTGTGTCGGAATATGTTCATCAGCTGCGCTGAATATTTTCTTTACAAAGAAATGTGCTGTTTTAACAGAAAATCAATTATTATTCAGACCAGCCTGAGGGGCTATGCACTTAACTAACTATGTGCATGCCACACTGAGATCAGATCAGTTAATTATCCTCTACTAATGACCATAATTAGTAGGAGACAAAAAAATATCCTGAGCCCCTATTTAATCATAGAAATAAATAAAAAGATCACCTCACAATTGTCAAGGTCATACACACACCTCAGACTCTGCAAGTCCTGCATTTGATCTACAGTCTCTATCAGCACAACTTTGCAGACATGAACAATACCTCACAATAAACAAACAAACCAAAAAAAACATGAGATCAGCTGTTGCAAACTAACCAGCCTGGTGTTTCAAAAAGTAATATAAAGGCATATAAATCAGAATATTTTACTACAGTTCCCACATTTTGCAGCTAATCCAGTGTCGTTCTGGCCGATGTTCTGAAAACTCTCCTCGGTGAAGTGCTGGGAGCCATAGTGGCACCGCCCCCCCGCTCCTCCTTTTATTTGAAGGACTAAGCACACTGAAGAGGATGGAGGGTGAGCGGGGGCCAAGCAGCAGGAACCAAGGACAGGTGGATCACACATGAGATCACCGGAAAACTGAAGAGTTGCATGCAGCATGCAGAGGATCTGAGCCTGGAAAAGGCGAGGTGTCAGCCGAGTCCAAAAAAGGGTTGGTTTGTTCTGTCACGTGGGGGTTGAGAGGGGTGGACTCCTGACACTGCCATTTCAGGAACTTAAGTCATTTACTTCTCCAAAAACAAAGCAAAAGTCTTCCAGTAGGGGGGGGAGGGCGAAGTCTGCAAAGGAGCCGAGAAGCTGCAGCACAGAAAAATGGAGACACAGAGGCAAAAACATACAAACGCAGAAGCACACGGAGAAATGCAGACAAGCCAACAACCAGAGCACACAAGTCAAGTCCCTTTAGCCCCGGTCCCACCGCACAAAAAGTACCTGCCTAGACCGGGCTAAACCGCTCCGATTCGCATGTCACGACAGGAATGCAGTCTAAACCGCTCCAAAGGCGACCGCTTTTCCGCTCCCCTTCCGTTGGGGTGCCGGGGACCATGGAACGGGTCTGAGTTTGAGCTGCTGTCTGCTGATTGGTCAGTGATTTACGACACGCCCTCAATATTTTAATGTGCCGGCTGAATCCTCTGCTGTCAGTGTGGTCAGCTGTGCACTGGTTGTTTTTATTTTCATTTTCTTTTCTTTGCTGCTCAACTTTAGTGTTTGTTGTGAGCGACTTGAGGCAGGAGGAGACCGGGGGGAGGGACTTTGCATCGCGTTGGAGTTTTCTGTTTGCAGCATAGCGCTCGCCGTGGCGTGGATGCGCGTCCGGGACACCGGAGTCTGGAGCTTTCGTCTCCGGCGGTGACCGCGCTCCGGCAGCTCCGCTTTCCAGAGGCGGTCAGCGTTCTGTTCAGCCGCTGTCAGTGGCGCTTTATCGTGGGGACAGACCGCGGAAGCGATGAAAAGGAGCTCGGAGCTCGGCGCCTCCGTGTTCCGGCGCTGTGCTGCCGGACCGCGATCAGCGCCGGAGTAGAGTGGCTCCTGCGTTTGAGCAGAAAGCTCAGACTTCCGTGTCTGTGCCTCAGCCAACCGGGGGGAACGCTCCGGCCACTTGCCCCACACCCGAGCGCTCGAGTGCGGGGCAAGTTGCCCCAAGTCGCTGGCAAGTGGCCGAGCGTTCGCTCTCTCACAACAAACACGGAAGTTGTGGCTGCAGCTCTCCGCTGCAAAAAATGACTGCTGCAAAAAGTAACTTTTTTTTTTTTCCGCTGCAAAAAATAACAGTGCAAAGTGGAGAATTTAAACAACAACAGAGGATTCATAAGATCTACATCTGACGACGTTCTTTTCTGTTATAATGTCACATTTCTGCGGAGCTCATAAGCCCCGCCCACTTTTCACGCTCCTCTCTGCAGTGGGGACGCGACCCAAAATTTCGGTCGGGGTCTCTATTCCGTACTGCTCCGTACCGCTCCGCTCCGCTCCGTCCCGGCACTTGTGTGCGGTGGGACCAGGGCTTTATATACTAAAGGCACCAGGTGCTGATAATTACATACTCAGGCACAGTTGAAAGACATCAGGGTACCAGCAACCTGGTTCAACTGAACCAGATGTTTCTGACCTGTCATCCACACCAGGAACCTGGTTCACCTAATTCAGATGTTTCTGGCCCGTCATCCACACCAGGAACCCGATTCACCTAAATCAGATGTTTCTGGCCTACCATCCACATGAGCCGGTTATAGAAGCATGAAAACAGATTTTTTTGAACACAGGTCCCAGAGTGGAGAAATTCTAAAACCCCGGCTCGGGGAGACGAGAAAGACAATCATCTGTGGAAAAAAGATGAGGTAATCGCCCCCCTCTCCACCCACCGCGGTCCGTGATGTCATCACCACAACAATCAGGGACTACAACCATCCACACCTCATAAAGACTTGTGGACAGAATTTTTTTGTACAAGGCTTCTTCGTCGTGTGGATGTATCCTGTAATCAGAGACAGAGTTAGATTCCCACAAACAACACCAGACCAAACATGAACACTGAAAAATGAGTCTTGAAACTTTTAAAGATTAGCCAAAATATTGTCTTAGTAGTATTAGTATTTGGACAGTATAACAATTAATAGCTCCAGACTGGATCTGTAGACTAAAAGCTCAATGCTAAAGGGTCCTGGATCTGTGTCCTCAGGTACTCCACAGCCTGCTCAGAGTCTGACTACACAGATGGAGAGACGGACAGAGAGGAAGGAGAGCAGGAGAATGAGCAGGCGTCTGACGAGGAAGATGATAAGAGCTGTGCGACTGTCATCACACTATGTCTGGGAGTGGAGGAGGAGGAGAGGGGCCTGGAACAGGAGGAGCAAGTAGATGAAGAGGCCACGCCGCAGCTGTTAACACCGGGTCCCAGCGCAGAGCTGGCTCAGAGTGATGTTCTCCACACCGGAGATGCCAGTTTAAAAGCCGAAGGTTACCAAATGCTGCTGGACAACAAAGAGGAGGTCAGTCGACAACACTCACTAACTTTTATTGATAGCAATCACAGGCACAACAATGTGTTGATCTTATCATAGAAATTTTACATTTGTAATCTACTTTCTGTTAATTTTTGTGAGCTGTTCATATTTTAAAACCCAAAGTGAACATGACAAGCAATTTAAGAACTAAACAATGTCATAGTTGAATGCAGAACTCAATTCTAAAAAGTATAATTCATGTGGAAAAGATGTGTTAGAATTTAAAACAGTTCATCTTCATTGAGTTATATTTTGGGAAGGCACATGGTCCAGATGGGGTTTGCTGCAGTTTGCAAGACAGGCCACTAGGTGGTACTGTGTTTTTGTACCATGTAAATGTGTCTCCACGGGTATTGGTGTGGTAAATGTTAGTAAATATACAGTTGGAGAACCCCCTACCTGGCCACTCTTCTCATCTGCAACTCATCCACTGCTATTTCTCCTCCTCCTGCTCATTGGTTGACACCTGACACCCTTTTTACAGCAGATGAAGTGAGGACTGAACTGAGGAGACTTCATGCTGAGACAGCATCTGGTCCGGATGGACTACTTGAAGGACTGATGCCCAACTGGCTGATCTAAGTAAGAGCATCTTTAACCTGAGTCTTCAGATGGAAAAGGTGCTGTGGAAAGGATCTTGTCTTGCACTGGTGCCCACGTCGAGGCATCCAGCCAAGATCTATGACTACAGACCTGTGGATCTCACATCACAGCTCATGAAGACTTTGGGGCGTCTGTTTCTTCGTCAGATAAGACCGCAGGTTTCCTCAGGAACTTGATCCCCTTCAGTTTGCCTACCAGGATCACATTGGAGTGGAGTATGCAATGCTACACATCCTCTACATGTCGCACTGAGTTCATGCCCGCATATCTACATGTGCCGGGTTCTTATGTGAGAATATGGTTTTTTCACTCTTCAAGTGTTTTTACCACCATTCTACCCTCCCTGCTGAGAGAAAAACTCACTGTCATGGGGGAGACTTTACCTTGAAAGCCGCAGTTTGTCAGGCTGGGTCTCTGAGACCCCGTTTACATGTTTTAAGTGAGAACACCTTGCATGTTAAAGAAAAGGGTTATGTTTTCAGTGCAACACCAGGCACACTGACAACAATGTAGTTAGTATGCCAGGCCACAATGGCTATGCTAATCAAGCAAACTATGATGATGGGGATGGAAACATTGCAAGGAAGGGTGGCTCAGCTACTAAAGGAGTCCTTGGAAAAGACTCTTGACACGATAAACAAGCATATGGCAGAGAATGGCAATATTCTCCGGTCCTTGAAAGAGCAAGCCGGTATTCGCGCAAAAAAGTTTAGCAATGTTTTCAACAAAATAGATGACATCCAGGTCAGTTTGCTCCAGAAGGGGAAAGATAACTATTGCCTGGCAGAGGTGACTCATCTACAGAAGCAAGTTAACGAGCTAGAGGACAGATCAAGAACAAACAACATGCGGCTGATTACTAACCGACCAGCACAGAAGGTAACGATCTGCTACTTGCAGAAAATGTTACCGGACTGGATCCTGATGCTCCGGAGCTCACACACTACACCGGTGGAGATCAATATAGCACACAGGATCTTGTCTAAGAACACGGACCTTGATTGTCAGGGCCCTGCGCTATGCTGACCGACACCTCTATATTAAAGGTAGTGAGAAAAGCCAAACCTGCTCTCCCTGACGGCACTCAGCTACAGTGGTTTGCCAACTCCAACCCTGAAACAACACATAAGAGGCAGGGATACAAAGAAATCTGTGCTAAACTTCATCAAAAGGGTATCTACTCATTTCTGGTATACCCCGTGATTTTTAAAGTGAACTACAAGGGCAAACCAAGGCTGGGGCAGCCTGGCTTGGTTGGTAGAGCGGTCATCTCCCAATTGGTCCCAAAAGGTTGCAGGTTCAATTCCCATATCTTCCTGCCTACATGCCAAAGAATCATTAGGCAAGCCACTGGAGCCCAAACTGCCTGGGTGAATGCAATGTGATAGTCAGTGGTTGGCGGTGGTTGGAGGGGCCGGTGGCTTCCGTCAGTCTGCCCCAGGCCTGCTGTGGCTACATATGTAGTTTACCACCATCAAGTATGGAGTGAATGAATGATGCAATCTAAAGTGTCTTTCAGTGATGTAAAGTGCTTTATAAAATGTATGCATTGAGAAGATGTCATTTAACTCAGCAGAGGAGGGAAGAGGGTAGTGCTGAGAAACCCGACTCCTTGAACGGACTCACGGCTTTTTGAGTTGTTCATCCAAGTGAACCGGTTGTCTGAGTCATTTGATTAAGTTGAGCTTGCACACCATTTCTCCCCACTCCAGGACCTGGAAGCTCAGCTGAACTGCAACATGAACCACGGGGAGCATCATGTATTCACAGTAAAATGCTGAAAGACTTCTGAAAATAAAATAAACAATAAGTACACACCAGTTTTTAGTGGCCCTGGTCTCTTTACTCTAGATTATGTGTTTTGTTTTTGAGGTTTATTTGAAGCAGGAAATAAATATATGTGTATATATATATATATATATATATATATAAATATATGATTAAGCTGAATGTATGCTGACCCAGCATACAGAATGGCAGATATACAGTGTATATTAATATATATGTGTGATTTTATCATTTATTTTTTCCTCCCACTTTCTCCCACAATTCCTCCCACAATAATGTGATGTTCATAGGTCAGAACTAATTATAGGGGACACTATTAAATGTAACACAATACATGCTACAGTCATATTTTAACTTTAACATATATTTATTGTGTATTTATTCATGTATTATTCATGTATTTATGTCTATAAGCTTTGTGAAACAGTGTGTGTGTTTTTTTTTCTCCACCGTCACTCAGAAACTTTCTGAGCGCAGCGCCACTGCAGAGTTTCAGGTGAGGGAGGGTCGGAGCGTCATCGCTCACCAGGTAAACGGTACAGCGTAGTGCTGCTGACCGATTCAGAGGAGGTGAACGACTCTTTCGAGTTTCTTTTATTTATTTATATTTTTTATTATTTTTAAATACTTTACAGTCATTCCAATTTGCTGTTATAGAGAAAATAGAAAAGCCCAACATATCCACATGAGCAAGCAGGTGTGTTTGCGACTGTGGAAAGGAAAAACTCCCCCAACAAGGAGAAACCTTTGCAGAAACCAGACTCAGGTGGCGGCATTCTGCGGACCGGTTGGAGTGAGAGGATAGAGGAGAGGAGAGGAGAGGAGAGACAGAGAAAGGCTTGGTGAAACAAAATAAATACAAAAAATACAAAATACAAAATACATACAATACCCTTGTTAGTGCTACATACTTTTTTTTTTTTTGATAATACATTAACCACAGTGATCTAAATATTTTCCAACTGCCATGAGATTAAGACCAGCCTGAGCAACAACAGAGCAAAAGACCTAAATAATGACAGCAATTATAACAAAAGCAAAAACAAAAAGGACATAGAACAAAAATAAATACATAAATACATAAAAAAAAAAAACAAACACAACAACAACAAAAGCAAACAACAACTTGGTTTTGATCATTAACAGAACAATCTCGTCAATGAGGAGTGTGTGTGTGTGTGTGTGTGTGTGTGTGTGTGTGTGTGTGTGTGTGTGTGTGTGTGTGTGTGGTTTGTCCTCTGGATGTGAATGGAACTGTTGTGGGGGGGGCCGCAGCACCACCCCGGAGCCCAAGCCCACCAGGGCCGGACGCCGCCACTCCGGCACCTCTTTCGAGTTTCGAGCTAACTCGGGCATGCGAGCTAAACCACTGCAGTGAGCTGACTCGGGCATGTGAGCTGAAACACTGAAGCAAGCTGACTCGGGCATGTATGCTGAACCACTAAAGCGAGCTGACTCGGGCATTTGAGCTAAACCACGGAAACGAGGTGAGTCGGGCATTCGTGCTGAACAACTGAAGTGAGCTGACTCGGGCATTCGAGCTAAACCACGGAAATGAGGTGAGTTGGGCATTCGTGCTGAACTACACCTACGAGCTGACTCAGGCATGCTGAAAGCCGGCAGCTGCTGTGCTTAGCAGCAAGCATTAGCGGTGCAGCTACTAGCTGCTTTTTTCAGCTATTAGCAGTAGCATTACAGCTGCTTTTCCCACAGGGCGACTAAAGTGAGTGATGTGATATATTTATACAGTTGGAGTTAGACTTGCAGCACAACAGTGACATTTATGTATGTATATACCTCTCTGCATCTGGATGGCTGGAGCAAGAATGACTCAGTGAACGAGTTAATGAACGTGATAACTTGTGAGTTCAGTGAAGTGACTCGCAGGTTTTGAACGATTCATTCAAATTTGATCATCACTAGAAGAGGGGCACTTGCTTGGTGCTGGGACATATGGGGGACGACCCCAAGATTAAGACACAAACAGTGTCGGAGGAGATGGTGCTGGAGTTAATGCTAAATGGTCAGATTAACCTGCGCACATACCTTAAAGGCCTAGTGAAATGTAACACCCTATTATTCAAAAAACGATAGTTCGGGTACTACTTGAAAGGTTTCTCTGACATTGTCCCACCACTGTTGTCGCATAACAAAGTTTTTTGAATTTTTAATCTCCAGCCGATGAAATCGGGGGAATCCTTCTCCTTCGTGGCCATTGTGGGCGGAGCCTATGTGTGACGTCAAGAGTTGGACACAATCTCGATCTGTTGTGTGGCGTTCATATTGGCTTGTGTTGTTTCCCGTCTTAAATATCAAAGTTTTTACAGTGTTTTGAAGTTATAGTCAGTGTTTTATGAGCCTTGATGAAAGATTGAGCAAAGAAAAGACCAGAGGGTGGAGAAAAGGAGCAGGGAAAACATATCCAATGTGGCAGAGTATAGGACATGCTGGAGCTGAAGGTAAACTTGTCTTTTATTTCGCAACCACAAAAATCCGAAAACAGAACAGCACAACACATCCAAACACCAGGAGTTAGCCAACGCTGCGCACACGGGCGGTGGGAGCTGGCGCAGGAAAACGTGAGGGAAAAGGAATCCACCCTCGTCCGAGCAGAGCAGGGACAGCATATTGTCCATCAGGTCCACAGCCGAGCCGTCTCCCAAACCAGGCAGGGAGAGGAGTCTGTCCACCCTCTCAGCGGCGGACATACTGTACCTCTGGAGCAGCAGCTGCTTGAGAGAGGCGCACTTCCCAAGACATGGGGGAGTGCGCAACAGCTGCATGGCCCAACGAGTGAACTGCTGGTCTAAGCCTGCGACGATCAATTAATACCTGGACTCATCTTCGGTGATTCCGGACAGTCGTAGAAAAGCACTTCGACATGATCCACGAAGCCGGGTTGTTCTGCCAAAAGTCAAGAAGCCTCAAAGCCTCGGTGAAAACTGCTGGCTGCTGAGCCTGAGGAGCAGCGGACGAACAGTCTTCTGCTTCCTCAAACATGTTCAAAATGGGGTCACCAATGTGGCAGAATGACCCATTCTGTGTCTTCTTCATCAATAACTGGATTTGAAATGCCAGATGATGATGCAATATCGTTAAATTCAGCCCTCTCTTCGTCGTCAAAACTCCAATTCGCCATAATATAAACACAACTTGGGCAAAGCGTGTATCCAACTCGTGACGTCACGCACATATCGTCTGCTACTTCCGGTCTGGTCAGAAGCGGTTCACCGAGTAGCGAAACTGGCGCTGTTTATCGGCTATTTTCTCGCAGATTGCCGTGTCTTAACATTTTACCCTTGGGCCAGTTAGCATAAAAATGTCCTTAGAAGCGACAGCCAGAGTGTTTTGGAGGTCAAATTTTCATTTCACTAGGCCTTTAATAGGACATGAGCAAGTGATATTCACCGAGATAACGTTTATTGTTTATTCTTGAATCAAAAAGACATGTGTGCATATTATATCTGTGTATAAAGGGGGAGTTTGTTGTTAGAGCTCTTAGGCAGCAGTTTAGTTAATTTGTTAAGTGTTTAAATAAAGACTGTTAAGTCGTTCACATAGGTAATGTTGATATTTGCAATATCTTTTGAAATGAATAGTGCAACAATGACACCAACTGGTATAACTTCAAAACAGGTTTTATTGCTTTACTGAGGTGTTAAGGAATACACTTAATTGTCATTGTGTTCTGTAAAATAATAGTTCTATAGTCATTATATGATGGCCTATGAGACAATTGTTGTATACGGAGGGATTCTGTGTTAGGCGACACACAGACGTGACAAGGTAAGGAATCGATTGGGAGGGGGGGGGGGGGTGGTTTGGAAGAAAGGAGGGAAAGGGTATTAAAATAATTCAAATTTGGGGATAAATGTATCAATATGATCTAAACACTGTATGCAAGCCCTTCTGCATGAATGTATGTGGGAGGCAACCTTTCAGAATTCTGAAATAATTATTTGACATAAAATGTGGCACATGGCAAGGTGACTCATTGTCTCCTTTAATTTTTATGTTATTGATTGAACTGCTTACACAAATGATTAGAAGCTCCTGTCAGGTGTCCCCTATTACTATTGGTTCAACGTCTCATTTTATCTTGCTGTACGTGGATGATACATTAGTTTATTTGGCGACTGTGCAAGTTACCCTCCCACTGGTATTAGAAATACTGAAAAAAAGTGGATACCTTTCAGGATCCAAAGTTAATTTGTTAAAATATGCATTGATGCCTGTTAGAATGTTTTTATATATAGTTACCATATTCATGCTTAATCTCAGTCTTATTTCTTCTGTCTTTATTTAGCAGCGTCATTCAGGCGCTGTTGTTTAACTTTGACTAATCATGTGTTCTGAGCTTGATAAGGAACCCTGACCGAGACTGATAAACAGGGAAAGCCGCATCTTCCACACAGCTGCCGTCTCGGCGTCCTATGCGCGCGGGATGTCCTGAGATTGTACTTATGGTTGATAAACTGCTAAGCATACAAAATGTTTGTTTATGTGATGTATATCCTGTGAACCCTCCCCTTTGTTAAATGAAATAAAAACGCAGGAGAAATGGTCTGGAGCCAGAGTGGGTAGGAGGTGTAACTTGGGCACGCTCCTGGCCATTCTCCTCGCGAGTAATCAAAGCTCATTCTTGTTGTCTTCCTCTTTCTTGCAGATTTAATAAATGTCTATAGCCTAAACCTGACATTTAACTTGGTCCTTCGAGCCGGATGCCAACAACGCCTGGTGGTTCCGGCACACGCAGTCGTCGCCAGCAAGCCCACGGCCGTGGCGGGGCTCACTAGGTGAGACCCAGCACCTTTTCCAGGAACTGACGCTACTTCGTGTGCTGGGACCACAGGTTGACGGCATCCAACGGCGAGAGGAAAAAGACTCCGAAGGGTGAGCATTGTTTTGGGTTAAAAAGAAACATGTGCGACTGAGGGTTGCAGGATAGTAAAACCCTGTGAATTCTAGACTCTGACAGGTAAAACGAAAAACGCTGAGGTATTGGACGCCTGAGAATAGTTCATGTTAAAAATGGACGTCGGAGTCCACGGTTGCGGCGTTACCGAAAATTCTGTAAATAAAAAGGCGCTGAGGTAGTGGACACCTGAAAATAGTCCATGGTAAAAAGGACGGCGGAGTCCTTACAGCGTTACAGCGGTTACAGCGTCACCGAAAATTCCGCAAGAAAGAAACTAAAAGTGTGCATGTTGAATGAGTGGGTGGACTGTGAACCACTAGGTTACAGCCACCATTTAAAACAGCTGGAAAGTAAGTAGTGGGCTGGTGTGGATGCACAGGCAAGAATTCTCCACCTGAAAGGGTTGAAGTGAGAATTACCGCAATCAGTAAAAAATTTACCACTACCCTGTTGAAAGGTCGATCAACGGAACCATAGACTACCCCAAGTAGTACGGTCCGTCCAAATTTAAAAACAAAATGGGACAAGGGAACACCAAAAACCCTAAACCGCGCGATAAATTAACTTGTAAAGATTGGAAATATGTAGAACGCTGCAGCGAAGAAAATGTAAAACATTTGGATAATTGGATCGCAAAATACGACTTCGACGGGAGTCTCAATACACAAAAAAATAACAGCTTTACAAAATGCGATTAAAGAAAAAACTAAAAAGGATCCTAAAAAGATGCAAAAAGGTTATGACGGCACACAAAAATGGTAAGTGCTATATAAATAAAAACAAAAAGTACTCGAGTGACTGTGTGACTGACCAAAGGACTGTGTGTATGAAGAGAAATTATTTTCGAAAACACAGACGATCAGTAAAACCTCACGGTGTCAACTGAGCTCTATCTGGAGAGTAAAAATAATCTCTTATTGCTGACTCATCAGGTGAAATTGTGGGAAAATCTAAAACGGCTCTCACTCCTGTGATAGAGCACCCAGTGAAAGACCGGAGCAAACAACAGGTTTGCCCTAGAAGCTCGTCTTTCAAGGAGGAATTAGTGGGTCCATGAGATCGCACTGGCAACATAAATTAAAAATGGGAAGCTGTTGTACAAAAACTAATGAGAGTAATGAAGTTGGTGACGCAAAATGTATGAGTTAGACTCACCCTCGCTTGACTCAATATCTAAAACAGTAAAGCAAAAGAAATACAGATTTAAATGAAAACTGCAATCAGAAGAGTGTGTAAAATTAGTTATACAACTTAAAGTACAAGAGAGACAGTCAGGAGCAAAAAACGGAAAGAATTCAGCAACTGCATGGGAAAAAGAAAACAGAGACAGTTTGTGTGTGTGTTTTTGTGTGTGTGTGTGTTTGTGTGTGTGTTCAGTGTGTGTGCAGGAGACACGTCTCCACACTGAACGGCCTCAGATGAGATAACAACAAAAAAAACAAAAACAAAACAACAGCCTTTTAAAGCTGCTCTAAGTAATGTGTCGGGACTACTTTAGTGTGTTTAGTGAGGAAATAAACTTATCAAGTTATTTGGAATTTAAACTTAAAAAATCTATAAATAAAATTGCTAAATTAACTGAATAAAATAAATGGATGAAATAAATGAATCAATAAAGGAATCCTTGAACAAATACTTTGGGTGTATATGCATGAAGCAGAGATCCTCCTTATCAAACAGCTGTTATGGAGACCATGGACCTTGAATGAAAACACAGATCCACAGCTCCGATCCCTATTCTGTAGATAGGAGTTTAAACTTGAGAGTTTGAGGATCAAAATTAGAATTTGATGTGTGCAATGAAATTTAAGACCTTTTACAGAGGTCCAGAAATTAAATGGTTTATAAAAATCAACAATAGATTAGTGAAACTAAACTAAACTACATGGTGACTAAAACTAGACTAAACATTTAGATGAAGTTTGGAAAGAGTCAGCTTACAAAAAAAACAAAACCTCAAACAAGAAATAAAAAAATAAGAAACTGTTAGAGTTATGACGTTTTCTTTGACCTCCGAACTGTGACACTTCCCGCACGGACTTATTCAAACTGTTAAAATGGCGTCGGACTGTTTTGTTATTGAGCTGTAGATGGTGGACAAATACTGAAATGCATCATGGGTAGCGTAGTTTGTTCAGTATGTGTGAACGTCCGCCAATAGGAGATTATGTTGCTTACGCCTCTTTCTAGCGGTGGTCAATGGGAAGAGGGGATTGAGCGAAGCGCGGGTTTGAACTCCCGCCTGCGAGAGCCCTCTTTGGTTTCCGCTCTACGACTGACCTGACGCGCGTTTATCCTCAGCTGTTACTCCGCGGTTAATGGCTAAGTATAAGGCGATTCTCTGGATGGCCAGTGTTTCTGTCTTTTGTAATAAATTACTGTGTTAATCCAATCTCAAGGTTTGTGGGACTATGACTTACTGTTCGCCGCTGCTTCCCTTCAACAAGAGATCTGTCCTCTCTTCTGTGTGGGGAGAGACACGACAGGACAAAACTGATCAAATTATTCTCAATTTTTTAAGATCATAAATTTGCAGAAACAAAATAATGATTATCAGACATAATATGGCTAGTATTTGATGGGCTGCTATAACAATATTTATAGATCATATAAAAAGAACACAGATGATTCAAATGTCAAAAAGCAATGTATTTGCAGATAAAACAGCCAAAGAAGTGGTAAAATTAAACCAGGAACTAGATATTTATCTTCAGAATACAGAATTAGATGAAGAAGTTTTGAAAGATATGCAAAACCGTTTCCAAAACAGAAAAACAATATTGGATAAGAAAAATAGAATAAAAAATAAATAAATAAATAAAAAATGGAGCACAGCAGAAAGAGAGTATCTATTTCTGACCAGAAGGAAAACCTACTCTACCCAAATCACTATATAAATAGGCAGCAATAATGAGCCATGGGCTTCGCCATGCCTCAACAGGAGGGATGGTACACTAATAATATCATCAATTCTTACTAAATAAAAACTTTTTTTTTTTTGAGCAGTATGTATAATCTATATAAAACAGAAGACAAAAAAGGAGGTACATTTCCAAAACCAGAATAGTGATAATAGATGCATTTTCTAAATGGATAGAACTATTTCCAACATAACATCCAGATACTGTAACATTAGCAAAAGCACTTTGCAAAAATGATAATCCCGACAAATGGAATAGCAAAAAGAATTTACAGCGATAATGGAAGCCATTTGGTAAACAAATTTGTATAGAAGGTATCAGAAAATTTTGGAACAAAATTTTAAAAATCGTTGTGCTTATCGTCCACAAAGAGCTGGTTTAATGGGAAAATATAATGGTGTTGTTAAAAGCAAAACGTGAGAAAACAATGGAAGAAACAGTCTTGATTAATCTTTTTCAGGGTAAATATTTAAATCACTACAACAGGCCGACATCCTCTAGGAAGGGAAAGGTAGTTCAGCACCAATGTCTGCTCCTGGCCGAGTCCAGCTACAAAGGGGGTCCTTCCTTATAGTGGTCGGATCGTCTCAACCCTGGTGAGGGTCAGCAGCAGACACTAGGGGGACTAACTAGGAGGACAGGGTGGAGATATGGAGGCCTGAGAAGTAGAAGGTGAAAGACAAAGACCCTGGAACCCTTTAGGATAACTGGATGTGGACTCAGATCAAACAGACTACCAGCCATTATTCTAAAATAGTGTTTTTAACTGATGTAGATTTAATCTAACAAGTAAAATAAAATAAAAAGAAACATGGTTAATATAAATTGATTAAATTAAATTAAATTAGAGCTATCACTTTCAATCAGCAGGTTTAGTTAAAAGAACTAACAGAACAGGTTTTAGTTAATACTTAGGAAATAGGAGTAAAAGTTTCAGAAAGAGATCCTGTGGGTCTCATAACAATTAATATCAAAGAACTGAACTAAAAGTCCAATAATAAACCATCAGATGCAATTTAAACAGACCACCACCAGGGCAATACTTTCAAACTCCAGATTTAGTGATTCAACTTTCTACAGGAAAAAGTGTATGAACAAAGTTAATAAACCAATAAATGAACCAACCAGGAGATATGAAAATAACTAGTCTTACGGGTTTTTACCTGTTAAAAGTCAAACTAATGCGACGGGCAAAGCCATTCCCTTTGAATTCAAATGATGATAATTAAATCTACTGATGCATCCTCGGACTGTCATCTCAGCCTCTTATCATATTGACCATCGTTCTCCAGTCCCTCAACAGACTCAGACGTTGTTTGTGGTACAAAGTGAACACCACCTGCCTGATAAGAAGTTTCAGGACAGACCGTGGGTTCTCTGCAGAGATTGTTGTGAGACATCAGAAATACCACAGACGAGGAGCATGAGGTGGAACCATGACCTTCTCACGAGACAATGTTTTGTCCAGGACAGTTCTTATGGGAGACGCTGACAGAGGAGAACAGGAGATGCACAGATCCAACTAGAGATGCTCTTAGGTGTTATATAATGATATAAAATAGGAGATAAATGGAAAATACTTTAAATTAAAAGTGATGTTGAATTAAAGGTAAAAGATTATTTAATGTTTTCTATTTCTTTTATAAAAGGGGGAATGTCAATAAATAGATATAAAAGTAATAAAAATAAGATTATTTAATGTTTTCTATTTCTTTTATAAAAGGGGGAATGGCAATAAATAGCTATAAAAGCAATAAAAATCATGATGAGAGTTAAAAGATAATCTCCAAAGGACATATTTGATATTAAGGAGCACATACAATAAATTCTAAAGACAATAATGAGGTTTGAAGTCAGTATTTCTTTGGTGGTTGATCATTAATAAAATTATCGAACTGTCTAATCTGATGTGAGATGTTGCAGGTGGATCCTGAACTGATGTTGCTGCATAGCCAACAAAATCAACTTAAATTGTTTAATATTAATAAATTCAGTTTAAATAACTGTTCAAGGAAAAACAAATACTTAGTTTGCATTAAAAAAAACTGAGGGGAAAATAATTGTCGAGACAGGAACAGATGCCTTAGATAGGAGGTACTTTAGATTTTTTTTTTATTTCTTTTTGGACATTGTCTCGTTGTCAGCATGTGACGGTGTGTTGTGCTGTTGTTCCGGGCAGCGCGGCGGCGGATGGAGCAATCACACGGGCCTTGGAGGGTCTTCGAACTTTGAATAAAAAGATGAAAGATCACTCTGGCGTCGACACATTTATGTGGGATGCTTGGGCTGACATGTTTGGGAGATACAAAGCTTTTGTAATGTCTGTTTTGGTCTCCCTGGCTATCTACACCGCCATTCTCACTCTGTGTGGCTGTTGTTGTGTTCCATGTATCCGCGCCTGACCCTGGAGATTACGAGTAACAGTAAAACATTAGAAACCTGAGTGTAAATGTTTGTGTTCTTGCGAAAATGATCTTGCAGCTGAAAATCAATATTGAAGTGGTTGGTTACAAGTGATGTGAGAAATTAAGCATATATATGATAAACAGGGGGGATATGTTAGAATGTTTTTATATATAGTTACCATATTCATGCTTAATCTCAGTCTTATTTCTTCTCTCTTTATTTAGCAGCGTCACTCAGGCGCTGTTGTTTAACTTTGACTAATCATGTGTTCTGAGCTTGATAAGGGAACCCTGACCAAGACTGATAAACAGGGAAAGTCGCATCTTCCACACAGCTGCCGTCTCGGCGTCCCATGCGCGTGGGATGTCCTGAGATTGTACTTATGGTTGATAAACTGCTAAGCATACAAAATGTTTGTTTATATGATGTATATCCTGTGAACCCTCCCCTTTGTTAAATGAAATAAAAACGCAGGAGAAATGGTCTGGAGCCAGAGTGGGTAGGAGGTGTAACTTGGCCATTGCTCCTGGCCATTCTCCTCGCGAGTAATCAAAGCTCATTCTTGTTGTCTTCTTCTTTCTTGCAGATTTAATAAATGTCTATAGCCCAAACCTGACAATGCCGCTCACCATGTGTTAATACACATAAGTAAGTTGTCTCTCCCCCATCAAATTTGTGGCAAATTATTTCTATTTGGGTATAAAAAATGAATACCTCCTTAACATCAAAGCAAAGACAAATGATTCTATAATTCTAAAAAAGATAGAAGACTTCGAAAGAACGAGAAACCTACCAGCATCAGTCCCAGCTTGTATTTCAGTTATGGAAATTAATATTGTACCCTGCATTTACTTTATCAGCTCAATGATTCCACTTGCGCAAAATCTTGATTCTCTACTGTGGATCTATATTTGGAATGGAAGACGCTGTTAAGGGTTAGGATCCCTAACAGACGCCCCAATATAAAACAGTCAGTTCTTCAATACAAAAAAAAAACAGATGGAGGAATGACATGTCCAAATTTCAAACTATATCAGTGGGCTTTCACATTAAAATGCGTAAGTGTTACTGGGTTGAGGAGGAAAAAATGTTTCCATGGAAACAATTAGAACAAGAACTAATAGCACCAATACAATTGGAGGATCGTCTTCTTAAAGGCATGTCTAAGAAATATAGTCTATACTTTGGTTCAATTATGTTCTATGTTGTGAAAGTGTTTGGATGAGTAGATAAGTTTCTAAAAGTTAAAAGTGTGTGGTTGAAGTCATCTTCATTATGGAACAATAGCAACGTTTTGTCAGGAGGAAAGCCATTCACTTACAAAAACTGGGAGAATAAAGGTTACTACCCTTCAAGTTGATACAATTCTCAGTTTTCAAGAACTTGTCTCTTGTTTTAAGACAAACAATTGTCTAAGTCTGGTTCCTTCGAATCCGCACAGACAGGAAGTGACAATCTTTCTCCCCGAGAAGAGAGAATAGATACACAGTGAGTTATAAACCTACAAATTTTGAGAATGGATTAACACAGGAGTTTATTACATAACACAGAAAAAGTACCGGCCTTTACAAGAATATTCCTGAGCTTTGAAGCATTTCACCACAAGAGGATTCTGCTCCAGAACCACTTCAGCAGAGAGCGACAGAGAGAGAGAGAAAGAGAAAGAGTGAGAATCAGTGAGACTCTGAGCTCGCGCCGGAAATGCTGCATCTTTCATAGTCTTCCGGTCAGTCTCCGCCTTCCTGTGGCTGTTTGATGGGGGGTTCCTTGAAGGCTGTTTGAAGGAATTGTTTGAGGGCTGTGTGAGGGGGTTGTTTGAGGAGGGGGCCCTGTCCCCCCAGTGAGCTTCACACAAACAAAGAACTGTACTCAACCCCCATCGCATGTCACCGGCCTTCCACCCCCGAGGCTTATCTTTAGATATTCATGAGAAGCCAGGTCAGGCTAAGTTTGGTCAATTTTAACACAATCATTCTCTTTTGTTTTTTTTCAGAATAAGATCAGCCTGTAAAGTTTATGGAGTTCCATGAGAGTCAGGCTTGAAGGACCATCCTCCAGAACACTTCAAAACAACTGCTTCAAATGCTGAATACAGAATGCTTCTAAACAACTATTATCCTACATCTGCAATTATTTAAATTCCCAGATATATAAGGTACCACCAAGAATGAAAGCTTGGGACAAGGACTTGGTGGAATCAGGACAAATATTAAACTGGGATAGGATCTGGACACATACGACCAGTTCCTCAAACATTTAACAGCAAGAATTAGACACCAGATGGGATTGGTCACAATCTCAGTTTTCTGACAAAACTAAAAAGGGGCTCAAAGCATCAGTAAGTCCTGGACAGTCTGTGGAGCAACGTGTGGTTGGTGGATGGAACCAGACATGATGTCCAGACGTCCTCCATTGGACTGAAGTTTGGGGGATGGGCAGGCCAGTCCAGAGCATCAATACCTTCATCATAAAGAACTGTTGACACATTTCAGCCACATGAGGCCTGGCATTGTCCTAGATCAGGACAATGCCAGGCCTCATGCTGGAGAATGTTGCTGTAGCAGAACATTCTCCACGGTACATGCTTGAGGATGTATGGCCTGGAATCCATGCTCTCCCCCAAGCAGTTCTCCCCAAGAGAACAGGTTACAAGAACAATGGGAAGGTAATAAAACAGCAGGGCGGGAGGATAGGGCCACAAGCCCCAGGTTGGAAAAGCCCTATCATTGGTTGAGCCCGACCCGGACACCACAGGTGTCCAAAATGCAACTTGGTCAAACCCAGCTCGCAACCAACTGCCCCCCGCTTCTCAAACCGCTCTCCAAGCAGGGAGCACGTCTCAGCAGTACCGGAAAGATCAAGAGAGCACAAAGTGGATCACAGTAACCCAACCAAGTTTCAGTCCGCTGGCGAGCAGAACACACTGTTTGGACTATCGTTTTTCTCTTTTCCTTTTTTCTTTTTGTGGATCCTGGTAGCCAAATGCAAAGCCGTATCTGTTGTGTAAGAGCGTGAGCATGTTCACGTGCATCATCGCAAGCTTGGGACTCTGGTTTTGCCCCTCAGAACAGGAGTTCTGAGGAGATCTCTGTGTGGAGAACCAAGCCACGGAACCGAGCCTCGCCAGAACTTTCTTACTCTTTTCCTCCTCCCTCTCACTCTCTCTCTCTCTCTCTCTCTCTTTCATTAACCCCTCGTGCGCATGCGCCCCGCGGATATCCCGCCGCCGCGTGTGTTAACTGATCGTGATAAGCTCGATGAGATATAGCCACATTTAGCATCTGAACTTGTGCTGCCGTGATACAGCCGTATGACTGCTTGCTCCGAGCGTCCCCGTGCATGCGCGAGACGGACTTCTTGTTTATCTGGTCTTCGAGCAACCGCCGCCTCCCAAGAAAGAGCGAGTCAAACGCCCCTCGTGGCTGTGTGGGTCATCGCAATCTCTTTTTACGCCTACCTGGTGGTCGCATGGAGTCATTGCACTCTTCCCCACGCATACCTGCAACGGCCCGCGACGGAGTTATTGCGCTCTCCCTCCACGCGCCACTGCACCCCTAGTGGTCGTCACGGTCACCGCCCCGAACCAGACGCCTGCCTCACTCTAAGCTCTGTAATTACTTATATTTATTGTTGACAATTCACTGGTTTGTAACAGTCTGCGCTCAAATCTCACACCTTCCCTGTTATTTAAGGTTGTTATATTTTGGACGGGAATATTAAATAACTTAAATAACCCTTTTTACTAACAAGACTGATATTTTAGTATTAGCTATTTCCAGTTTAGCTGGTGGTGCCCCAAGTTCATTATTATTTGATAAATAATACATTTATTAAAATTAATAATTTTCATTAATAAATTATTTTTGATCGTTTATTCACTTTTCAGTAATTATTTTTTACTTTAGGAGTTGTTAATGAGTAAATGACCATTTACTTGGATTAATAATTTCAGTTTTTCATAAATTACTTCCAGTGATTTATTACTTTCAGTAATCTATTACTTACAGTAATTTTAACAACATAAAGCCATCCGTGTGACGCTGTTATAAATCCAGTATTGTCAAAATATCTGCATAATTTATGCAGAATTGTCTTTTTTTGTCCAACCGATAACTTTGTTTCTTGCAGAACTGAGTTTTCGAAGAACACGTTACAGCACTGCTAAGCAAAGTCAGTTGTGTTTGTGAAGTGGTTAGAGCCTTTTTCTTGCACTTTCATGCATTCTTTTGTTTCTGGCGTAGAGATAAATGTACCCTAACACAGCTAATGCTCACCCAAGGTGCTAAAACCACTCTGTTAACTTGAGAGGTTACAGTTAGAGCAATCAGCAGCAACCTATAGAGTTGTATGCCACAGATGTAGCCATCACCTATGCATTAGCAGCAAACTATAGAGTTGTAAGCCACAGATATAGCCATCACCTGTGCATTAACAACATTTTAGCACTTTTCAAACACAGCTTTCACGTGACTCCTACCATGAGTAGTCAGAGACATTGCATGCTCGGAGAAGAGACTTCTCGGGAGCCACATGACCCAGCCCTGCAGAGTGTGGTCGCTGGTCTCCTTTGCCTCTCCACACAGGAGAGAAGAAACCTCAAAAGCCACAGCTTAGAGACCTGTGAAGCAAAGATCAGGCAGCTGTTTAACTATGTGAGGAACCCGGTTGGTCAGGTGGAGCTCACCAATCTGGATGTGTTTGGCCACATTGCACTGCTCTACCAGAGCAAGGCCGAGCTGCAAGCTCTAGAAGCTCAAGAGCAGCTCTCCCAGCTGCAAGTTTACAGTTCGCAGCTGAGGATTAACAATGTCCAGCTGAAGCTGGAGAACTTCCGCCTGCGACAGGAGAACCAACCCATTGAGATACAGACCCGAACTTGTGAGATAGAAGTTAAAACAGACATGTCATCTGATGGTTCGTCAGAAGATGAGTCAGCTTCTGGCTCTCAGCACAATGAGCCAAACCACACTGGGTAATCACACATTGACCTGGTGCAGCTCTCAGCAGTCTGAAAAATGTCCAGTCAGATGAACAAATTACACCAGATATGTGCATTCTTGAAGCTGTCCAGTCCTGTGGACAGCCTCCGTCAGGTCTCTACAGTCCTGAGGTGGTCCAGTCAGGTGGACCACCCACCACAGGTGAGTACAGACTTCTGTCCCATCAGGGGGACAGACAGCATCAAGCTTCCCCGCAGCCATGGCGAGGCTTGACATACAGCCAGTGGGGCGTGGCACAAGACACCTGCCCAGTATTGTGGGAATTGACTGCATCCCACTGAACCGACACTCAGTCCCTCCAGCTTTTCACTTTGAGGACCACAGGGTCCCGGTGTGCTATGACATACATCGATGCTTAGCCGCACCACCATGCGCTCTCACAGCTCTTTCACTCTTTTTCAGAAGAGAGAAAAGAGTTATTTTCCAGCATCTCACAGTGCTATCAGCTTTGGTCCTCCACTCAGATCCTTTTGGTCATCGTGGCCCATTACTCAGAGACTCAGCCCTCTGTCATGCACTTAGGGAAGAGTATTCTCTGTACAGTGATCCTGCCTCTGCAACTTTTGGTCCATTTGCAATCACTCAGAAGGGGGCGGAGTCTCCCAGAGAGTATTATAGTCTCAGGGCCGCCTACTTCCAAGGCTGCAATGCACCAGAGTTGGACAAAGGCCAGACTTTAAAGTTTTCATTAACAACCTCCACAACAGTGTGCGGTTTGATGTTGCCCTGTTCTGCAGGACCACAAACCCCACCATGAAAGACCTCCGCAAACATGCGCAGATGGTGGGGGAGCTGCCCCACCGTTCAGGTGAAAACCATGATGGTGACGCAGGTGTCCTGAGATCGATAACTGGAAACACAAACCTGGTACCTGTCGGTCACGGGGTCCCCTCCCCCGCACTTGCTGTGGATGGGGGACCTATTAGATGTCCACAACCTCGACCACGAGGTGGACAACTGCACAGAGGTAAGCCTAACAACCGAGGATGAGGTCAGACCCAAAACCACTGGGACGCAGATGTCCCACAGTGGATTAAAACCTGCATCAAGGAGGTGATGCAGGACCTCAACCCGCCTGTTCAGAAGGGACCCGGCTCCCCTGAGGAACATGACTCCCAGCCTCTGACCGCATGACAAGGCCGGATACCCCTCCCCTCTACACACAAAGTTCACTTTGTCAGGAGGAGGAAGAGGAGAAGATCCAGGAGGTCAAAGAGGCGCCCAGAACCAACAGAGAGGCCCCCTTTGACATTCTTGGGTAATATTGTGTGTGATGGCGATTCCAACCGCATATACACTTCAGTGGTGGTAGGGGATATTGACACCCTCGCCCTGCTGGATACTGGGTTATAAATCACCCTCATGTGTTCAGACACCTTCCCACAGGTTGCTAGAACTATGCATGCCTAGGAAAGCCACTTCAGGTGGAAGAGCACGGCATAAACAACCCATGGATTATTTTGGTTCCTGTAAGGTAAAGCCGCAGCTCCACCGCACTTTTTGTGCTGGAGTGTTGTGGGGCAAGTTTTCATGTGGCCCCACTGAAAAAGTTGTGGATGGTACGTAAAGAACCCGCGACCACTGGGGACGGTTTTCTGCTTCCCCTCCATTGAGGTACCGAGCACCGAGGAAGGGGTTTGTCAGGAGGAGCGACGACGCAGCCATATGCTGATTGGTAGTGACAATCGTCACTATGGACTTGCATGCAATATTTACATATTTCATCATCCGCAAATCCTTCATTGTTGTTTAGATACAGCACTATGCTCACTGGTTGTTTTGTTAACTGGCTTTATTGAAACGTTGGCACACAACACAACATGGTGTCTTTTAACGAGGTACAGGAACAGGAGGTGGAAATTCAACAAGAGCTGGACACTGCTGTTAACAATGACAAAGTTTAACCTGTGTCACTGAGAACGACTTGGATGGCAGCTTCCGTGTTCTTTGTTGATATCTCCGAGTTGTTCACAACCCCGCCAACATTTTACCGTACTTTCTGTGGTCAGCCCACGCAACAGAGTTGGTTCTGGGTGCGCTTTGCCATACCGTAACCTCCCGCTCTACCCCACTCCACCATGTACTGTGGTGGAACAGCGGCTCGAATGTGAATGTTAAAGGTAAAGTGCAATATGTAAACTTCTCTGTCGTGAATGAAAAATGTAAAGCTGTGAAGAGCTTGGGCTAGTGAAAATAGTGTACTATATTGAAACAGATGCAAAATGTGACACTAATGCTATTGTACAAGATTTTTCTGATGTGTTCCAAGGTTTTGGTACATTTCCCTTAAATAAAAAATCCAGCTAAAAGAAGGCACCCAGCCAGTTGTGCACGCACCTGGGTGCGTGCACAAGGGTCCCAGCTCCATTGCATGAAGCCCTCAAACAAGAACTGGCCAGAATGACCAGCCAGGATTATTATAGCAATATTTTACCAGTCTGGTCAATTTAGGATGAAAATGCACTGTAATGAGGTCGCTGAAGTAATTTCAATCTTATTCAATAATGCCAGATCTTTCTTAACAATATACACAAAGGGCATCTCGGCATTTAAAAATGTAAAAGAAGAGCGAGAGAGTCAGTGTATTGGCCTGGACTAAACAAAGACATTGAGACACTTGTGAGTAAATATGAAATGTGTCAAAACAAAGATACAAACAAAGCAAAGATCCAAATGGTGATACCTGAAATGCCCCCATCGCCTTGACACAAAGTAGGGATGGACTTGTTTCACCTCAAAGGTAAAAACTATCTAGTGGTCATTGATTACTTCTCTAACTTCCCAGAAATGGCACTACTGTCAAATATAACTTCAGCATCCGTGATCACTCACACCAAATTCATATTTGCCAGGCATGGCGTCCCACATATCATGGGGAGTGATAATGGACCAAATTTCAGTAGCAGAGAATTGCAAAGGTTTGCAGTTTCGTCACGTCACATCAAGTCCACTCTATGCACAATCAAATGGGCAAGCTGAGAAAGGTTTCCACATCCTAAAGCAACTGCGAAAGAAAGCAGCAGACAGCAATTCGGATCCATACTTAGCATTTTTCAGTTACCGTGCCTCACCACTTTGTGTGGACTGTCACCTACAGGACTACTTACGAACAGAACGCTTCCCAGCTATCCAAATGCAAAAGCACAAAAGAAACACCCAAAACTTTAAAACAAGCTCAAAAAGCAGAAAAAGAAACAAAAGATACTCTATGATATTTCAACCAAATCACTGCCTCCACTGCCAAACAACGACCCAGTTAGGATCAAAGATGCAGATGGTTGGAATATAAAAGGAACTGTGTTACAGGAAGTTGCACCAAGATCATTTACAATGACAAAAGAGGATAGAGGAAGTGCCACAGTCTTCTTAAGACTTCACAAGCATCTGCTGAGACCAACAATGCTCACTCAGAACCAGCTGTGGCCACACTTCCGACCATGAAGTGTGATGAGAACATTCCACTAGACAAGCATGAACTTTGAAGATCAAATCGTGAAATAAAGAAACCTGACCTGAACTTATAAAGGCTAAAGTAACATATAGCTGAAAATAAAAGTGTTAAAACTAATGTTAAATTTTGATATATTTCTTTTGAGCATGTTGGCTTGGAGTTTGTAAAAAATAAATACATAGATAATTGCACTGTTATATTTTTGCATGAATGTTTATTGCAGATGTCATGCATCTCAAAGAAAGGGGGATATTATGATTAGTGTTGACCACTGGGTGTCGCTGCTGTTTAGCTAACCACAGTTTGAATAATGTAGGAGTAGAATGAGCGACACCGTATGTGGACTTGGACTGCGGTTGAGTTCTGACACAACTGCAAACCTCTTCCATCTACTTTTAAAATACGAACATGACAGTGTTCTCTGGCCAATGCCAATGGCCCTGCACAGTGTTAGGCAGTAAGAACAGCCCCCCCCTTGTGGATGTGGGCCCTCATGGCACCCTGGTGAAGCATGTTTCTGGCAGTTGGAGCAGCTTCTCCTGTTCCTTCTTGCACAAAGGAGGAGGTAGCAGTCCTGCTGCTGACTTGTTGCCCCCCCTCCACGTCTCCTGGTGTACTGGCCTGTCTCATGATATGTCCGCTATGCTCTGGACACTGTGCTTGGAGACACATTCACAGACATTCTTGCCAAAGATCATTGATGTGCCATCTTGGATGAGCTGCTCAACCTGAGCACCTTGTGTTGGTTGTAGACATGCCTCCTGCTCCTCTAGGACTGAGAACACCAACAACATTCTAAAGTGACCAAAACATCAGCCAGGAACCAGGCGAACAGCGTCATAGTTTGTGGTCACCACCTGCAGAACCTCTCTTTTGGAAGATTTGTCTTGATAACTGCCTCTGATTTCCACATGTTGTCTGTTTCATTTGAACAACAGGTGGATTTGCTTCACGATTAGTGTTGTTTCCTACCTGGACACGTTGTTTTCACACCAGGGTGATATACTATACTTGTGTAAGTATGTGTGTGTGTATATATGTCTATATGTATATATGTGTACATAGCTTATTTCTGTTTTTTTAGTTTTTTTGTTCTCTTTTTCTTTTGATTTCTTTTTATTCTACTTTTTTCTACAAGCCCTCATTTTTGTCCTGTCCCTGGGTTCGTCAAACATAGTTAAGATGATTAGACTCAGCTGATGTACTTCTACTCTGTTCATTTATTAACATTTTTTATTTAATGTTATTTATTCATTGATAATTTTTTTCTTTTTTCTTTTCACAGTGTAAAAATATATGTATAGTTTTTTTTAAAGTATGAATTAAATATTTGAACAGGGACTTGTAAAAAGGCTCAGTGGACATGGTGTTTTATCTTGTCACTCGAGAGTTGGAGGCGGAGGGTGAAGGCGGAGGTCGTTCCTGAGCGCAGTGTTAAGCCAAAAAGTGAGCAATTTTATCGGAATTTACAGCCATAACTTAAAAGTATACTAAACTGTCTCAGGTGTCACGTATGTATAAATATAAAATAATCAATATAAAATCTATAATTTCTTTGTTTTACATGTGTTGGGCCGGGAATCCATGCTCTCCTTCAAGCAGTTCTCTCCCAAGAGAGCAAGAACAAGAACAATGGCAAGGTAATAAAACAGCATGGGGGAGGACAGGTCCACAAGCCCCAGGTTGGAAAAGCCCTATCATTGGTTGAACCCGACCCGGAAACTTGGTCAAACTGGCTCCCAACCAACTGCCTCCCCACTTCTCAACCTGGTCTCCAAGCAGAGAGCACATCTCTGCAGCTCCGGGAAGACCAAGAGAGCACAAAGTGGACCAGAGGACCAAACCAAGGTTCAGCCCACTGGCAAGCACTGCACATCGGTTGGACTACCCTTTTTCTCTTTTCCTTTTTCTTTTTGTGGATGCTGGGAGCCAGATGTGAAGATGCATCTTCTCCCCCCCAGCTGCAACGCACCCCACTGATCTGCAGAAAGACCAGGCCGTGCCCGTGCTCCCACACAGCTGCAAACCTGAAGCTTCCCTAAAGCGGAGCAAGGCCTTACGGATGCCCAGCCCATGGACGGTGCTGTACTACACAGCGCAACAGAACCGTAAGAGAGCTTTTTTCTGGGCAGCGCTGCGAGATTAGCCTGAAGCTAACCTGCAATTGTGTTTCATGTGTCGCTGATAAGCATCTGTTGTGTTGTTGTTTTGAAGCGCACCATCGCAAGTTCAGGACTCTGGTTTTCCACCTCAGAACAGGAGTTCCAGTTGAGCTTCAAGCCCACTGTGTGGAAAACTGAGTCTCGGAAGTGAGCCTCGCCAGAATTTTCCTCTCTTTCTTTCTCTCTCTCCCTCTCCTGCATGAGACCCTGTGTGCGCAAACACCCCACACGTATCTGCTGCTGCATGTGGTAACTGATCGAGAGACGCTCGCCACATAGCCACATTGAGCATCCGAACCACTAACTTGTGCCACCGTGATACCTCCGTATCATCACTGGAGTTTGGCTGCATGTCTCAACATCCAGTTAAACTCTGGCCTTACAGTAATGATTTCGCTCCGAGCGTCCCCCGTGCATGCCCACAACAGCCCGCAACAGAGTCATTGCGCTCTCCCTCCACCCCAAATGGTCGTCACGGTCACCGCCCCGAACCAGATGCCTGGCGTCTGTTCAAGATCCCACTCACCCACTCACACTGACGCTCCAAAGGTCCGCTGCCATATTTTGGTATTAGCTATTTTTTGTTTAGCTGGTGGTGCCCCAATTTCATTATTATTAGATAAATAATCAATTTACAATTAATCAAATTAATGATTTTCATAAATAAACTATTATCAACGCCCACGTCAGCAATGACAGCGAGACTTGGAAGGGGGTGATTGGGAGGAACGGCCTCTACGATCTGAACTCGAGCGGTGTTCGGTTATTGGACTTCTGTTTCAGTCACAGTTTGTCCATAACGAACACCATGTTTGAGCACAGGGGTGTCCATAAGTGCGCGTGGCACCAGGACACCCGATTCCGGAGGTCAATGATAGACATTGTGGTCGTGTCATCTGATCTCCGGCTATGTCTCTTGGACACTCGGGTAAAGAGAGGGGCGGGGCTGTCAACTGATCACCACCTGGTGGTGAGTTGGGAGGAGGCCAGAAAGACTCGGCAGGCCCAAACGTGTTATGAGGGTCTCCTGGGAATGTCTGGCCAAGCCCACTGTCCACGCAGTTTTCAACTCCCACCTCTGGGAGAGCTTCTCACGTATCCGGGGGAGGCTGGAGACATTGAGTGCGAATGGACTATGTTCTCCACTTCCATTGTCGAAGTTGCTGCTCGGAGCTGTGGCTGCAGGATCTCTGGCACCTGTCGTGGCGGCAACCCCCGAACCCAGTGGTGGAAACCGGAAGTAATGGATGCCATCAAGCTGAAGAAGGAGCTCTATCAGGCGTTGTTAGCTCATAGGACTCCCGAGGCAGCTGACAGGTATCAGCAGGCCAAGCGAATCGCAGCCCAGGCTGTGGTGGAGGCAAAAATTCGGGTCTGGTAGGAGTTCGGAGAGGCCATGGAGGAAGACTATCGGTCGGCCCCGAGGAAATTCTGGCAAACCGTCCAGCATCTCAGGAGGGGGAAGCAGTTCTCCACCAACACTGTTTACAGTGGAAGTGGGGAGCTGTTGACCTGAACTGGGGATGTCGTCGGGCGGTGGAAGGAATATTTCGAGGACCTCCTTAACCCCACTGTCACGTCTTCCGTTGAGGAAGCAGAGGCTGGGTTCTCAGAGGTGGACTCGTCCATTACTCAAGCTGAAGTCATCGAGGGAGTTGCGAAGCTCCTCAGTGGCAAGGCACCGGGAGTGGATGAGATTCGCCCAGAGTTCCTTAAGTCTCTGGATGTGCAGGGACTGTTGTGGCTGACTCGTCTCTGCAACATCGCGTGGTGGGCGGGGACACTTACTCTGGATTGGCAGATTGGGGTGGTGGTCCCTCTTTTTAAGAAGGGGGATTGGAGGGTGTGTTCCAACTACAGAGGGATCACACTCCTCAGGCTCCCTGGGAACGTCTATTCCAAGGAGAGGCTCGAGAGGTGGATCCGGCCATTAGTCAAACTTCGGATCCAAGAGGAACAATGCGGTTTTCATCCCGGTCGTGGAACACTGGACCAGCTCTATACTCTCCACCAGGTACTCGAGGGTTCATGGGTCCACATGTGTTTTGTGGATCTGGAGAAGGCATACGACCGCGTCCCTCCACGTCCCGCGTCCCTCAGGAGTCCGAGGGACACTGTGGGGGGTGCTCCGGGATTATGGAGTCCGGGGCCCTAGGCTCAGGGCTGTTCGGTCATTGTATGCCCAGAGCAAGAGTTTGGATTGCATTGCCGGCAGTAAGTCGGACCTGTTCCCAGTGCACGTGAGACTCTGGCAGGACTGTCCTTTGTCACTCATTCTGTTCATGACATACATGGACAGAATCTCTAGGCACAGCCACAGGCCGGAGGGGGTCTGGTTTGGGGACCACAGGATCACATCTCTGCTTTTTGTAGATGATGTGGTTCTGTAAGCTTCATCGAACCCGGACCTTCAGCATGCACTGGCGGTGTGAAGCAGCTGGGATGAGGATCAACACCTCTAAATACGAGGCCATGGTTCTTGACCAGAAAAAGGTAGCTTGCCCCCTTCAGGTCGATGGAGTGCCCTTGTCCCAAGTGGAGGAGTTCAAGTATTTCGGGGTCTTGTTTACGAGTGGGGGGATGATGGAGCTTGAGATCGACAGGTCTGCAGTTATGTGGATGTTGTATCGGTCCGTCGTGGTGAAGAAGGAGCTGAGCCAAAAGACGAAGCTCTCAATTTGCCCATCAATCTTTCCTTCCTACGCCTCCCAAGGGAGGTGTTCCTCTGGGTGTCCCTCTGGTTCCAACCAGAGGGGCCTCGGGGCAGACCTAGGACATGCTAGAGGGACTATGTCTCTCAACTGGCCTGGGATCACCTTGGGGTGCCACCGGAAGAACTGGAGGAAGTGTCTGGGGCGAGGGAAATCTGGGCAACTCTGCTTGGGCTGCTTGCCGGCCCCGGAAAAGCGGCAGATGCTGCTGATTGGGGCTGGTGGCTTTCTGATCTATTGCAAAGTTGAGAAGACACGGACAGCTGTATTGGGAAGGCTGCCTATTGTCGCAGGGATTGTGCTAATTTACTTGTTTCACCTCCATACTCCAAACATCTTTTTCTCCTGCTTGATTTTTATGACACTGATTTTGATTGACTTCCACCCACATGTTTTTTCTTTTGTTGTTTCTTTTATATCGAAGACTTTTCAAAGAAAAGAAAAAAGTATCAACGTTCAATTGGTTTGAAGGTATCGTTTTCATGTTTGTTCTAGTATCATTTTCAGTATTGTTCAATCCTGAATGAACATTGCACATACATGAAAACAATACCTTCAAACCGTCAAACCTTTTTTTTTTTTTTTTTTACAATAGAGTGACGTATGAATACAGAGAAGAAAACCATCAAACTAACAAAAAAAAACCCCCACAATCCAGTGGATAATAATACAAAAATAGTTTTATATAAAAACGAAAATAAAATGCCAACACTTTGACCATATCTTGATCAGCTTTGTCCTGTTGGGATCTCACAGGACCACAGAAAGTGTGTTCATTTCTGGGGAGAGACAATATTCATTTGTCATGAGACACAGTCATGACATGAATTCTGACCCAGGAATGTGATGGCCTTTCACACCTAGAGTGGGGGGGGGGGGGCATTCTGCAGGACCTCCCCCTCCCCCCCCTTTCTGCTCACAATACTCTCCCCCATGCATTTAGCCAGTCACTGATTGGTTGAGGCTCTCAGGATTCGACACCTCCGAATTCACACGTGGAACAAAAGCCTGCAAAGCCAGGCTTCTCTCTCTCTTGCACGACTACACTCCGAGTAAGTGAGTTGCTGGAGAGCAGCTCATCCAGTGTTAGCACACAGCTAACACCAGAGGCCTGCAACGAGGGCCTCCATTCCTCAACTCCTCTGCTGACCCGACCACGAGGGTCAGACCTTCCCCTGATCCAGAGACCAGCGCCCAGAGTCTGCTCTCCAGGGAAACCAACCGGTTCCTCCAGGACGGGACCAGGGAAACGACGCCTCACAGAACTTCTTTGTGTTTTCCTCAAGCAGCAGGAAAACCATCACAGACCTGAGCGACCAGCTCCTCAGTCTGAACAAAGGGACAACCAGGAGCTGCAAAGAAGGACTCCTGAAACATCAACTTCATCTTCTTCTCCTCAGCCTGCAGAACCAGTAAACCACAGTTAGCAGGAGCTGCTAACTACAGGAGAAGACACCAGCTTCCATCCAGCCAGGACAACAATTGAACTCCTTCAAGGAAGTGGTAACAACTGGGCATTACCTGAGACTAGTTAAACCTGATGCTATGCATAGAACTGTTTAACTTCATGAAGATGTGTTACATTCTGTTACAGTGATTGTGTTCTTTTAATAATGATATTAGGAAGCGTTATCAACTTGTAAACCACCGTTAGCTCTGCCACAGACACAGGGTCTGCATGCTAATCTTTGCTTTACTAACTTGTTAACTCACAATCCTACACATATCACATCAGATATCACATCAAAGACAACATCACACCGTAACCGAATACCATCTGACAACTCCATGCAATTTGCTTTTACAGAGAAAATCGCATTCACATAAACTCATTCTAGAAATGGTCCTTTAGCAGAGACACACAGGAGCCTCTCCCAACACATGGTCGAGACCCAGGACAGACTTCCTACTCTCTGATAACCTCCATTTGGAATGTAGTTTCTTGTGATCCGCCATCTTGTTTTGTAGTTCCATCACACGTCTCACACACACACTCCCTCCACCTCTCTCTCTCTTTCTCTCTCCACACACACACACACACCTACACACACCAAGCTGTATATAGGTAGTTAGAATCTGTGTTTTATTTGTTTTCATTGTTAATAAATGTAATTTTTGGAATCATACTTGCTGTTTTATTAATGTGCCCAAAGGTGAATGAAATGTCGACCTCTTCTGTGTCAAGAACTCCAAAATCCTTCAAGCTTTTCTGGTAATTCTGGTAATTGTAATTAATTTAACTATTAATTCAAATTCCTGATTAACTGTTTAGTATATCTTATGAGACTGATATAACTGAATTGGCTACCATTTCCTGTTAAGACAGGTGGTGCTCCGAGGTATCTGATACAGATCAGATTAAATTTCAATAACATTATTAATAACTATCTTCGATAATTATTAATCATTATGGATAGCCAACCATAACATAAATAGTGATCCATATGAGGTAATAAATCCCTACAGTCCATTTACAACTTAATTGAGAAGATACATTTTTCCATGTCCCATATGTCATTGCTTGTTTCTCGCCTTTCTCTGGTTGTGGGCGGATCGGGCTGCAATTTAAGCAAGCACATTTTGGGTGTAAATTTGATGTGACTCAATCCGATGACAGAAAGAATTTGGAGCTAATTTAAATGGCGCAATGCAATATGTTTATTAGGGATGGCCAAATTGTTTCAATAATGCTAATTCCATCATGTTTAAACTTGAATAGTGAAAGTACAAGTGAAATACAAACTTCATTCTTAAAACACACTCTGTATCTCGTGTGGAGCATCTTTTCGGCCACATATGATACAATAACAATAGCAATCAATAAAACAGGCTGAAACAGCTTGCTACTGCTACGTCCATCATGTTGGACATGTGAAAGTACGTGTGTTTCTTCAAAGTAACCTTTAAAGAGTAAAAAAAAACAAAACTCTTTGCAATTCTCATCGGAGCCCTTATAAACTAATTTAGGAAGTTGTAATACACCTGCTAAATTCCTCAAAGTAACCATTCAAAGGTCAACTCTAACATCAAACTGTTTAAGACCATGTATACAGAGAATTCAACATTAAACTGTTTATAAACATCCCCTAATACAGATATCAAACATTTAAAACAATCCCTAATACAGGTTTTAAACATTTCAAACCCCTGTATACAAAGGAATTAAACCATTTAAACCCCTCTGGATTAAACAAAACAACCTAAATTCAGCAAAAACTCTCCATAACTTAATTTAGGAAGTTACCGGCGCACCTGGTCATTTCTTCAAAGTAACCAAAAGATAATAAAATCCTCATAAAATGGTCATAAAACAACCATAAAAGACCGTAAACACATTTTTATGACCTTCTCCCCCCGAGCCCCGTCCCTTTTTGAGCCAGACATCAAATGATTAGGTGTCATAAATCTGCATTTTGACGTATGGCACATCATCTTACTCTCTATTATTGTCAAGAAAATTTTATATTTTTGTCTTTTTTTCCTAAGTTCCTTGAATTTGTGTTCCATGAATTTGTGAATTTGACATATTACACTTTACACTCTTTGAGGCCTCCAGTCTGTGTTGCCATGACTGGAAATATCATGTTTAGTTATATATCAATGCGATATATGCACTGGGTTATGGTTCCATACTTACTCCTGATTAACCCCGCAACTTCTGGATGTTAACCTGCTGTTTGCGGCAACTATGACACGCCCAAAAAGCAGTTACAAAATAATACCTGCAGGTGGCACTGTAGAAACATGTTTGTCCTTTGAAGGCCTTATTTAATGAATGTTAGTGTGTGTAGAAACTTAATATATATCAACAGACCTGCATATGACCAAACCAGTGATCAGCTTGGGCTGGTTTGGTTTATTTTTGTCATACTAGTTTATTTTTATACTTGAAAAAACTTACATAATTTAGTATGATACATCATTTATGTTCATATTAGTCTTTAATTTTGTGGTTGCCCTGTCCGACCCATGTTAGCTTTATTGATATAATATAGCAAACACAAACAAAACCTGGCATATGTATATAAAGTACCTTCACCTTTGTCTCTGCTTGATCTGCAGGTTGTTGACATTCTGCCAGTTAGACTATAGTGTAATGTACAACAAATAATCAAATGCAATGTTTGTTAATTCATGTTTCAACAATATTTAAAGATTTTGACATTTTTATAGTGATTAAGAATCTCACTTTAAGATACAAGTTTGTGCAAAATGAAAGAGATTTTTTTTTTTTCAGACAATGCATTGGAAAAAAATCAAATTTTTAACAAATATTGCTACAAATAATTACTCCCCTGCAACCCGGTAAATGCTATTAATTTCAAAATGAAGTCTCTTCTTAATTATTTCTGGTTCGGATTGGCAGGTTTTCAGTGACGTGCGGTGAGGTTCATGGCTGGTGAGGCATGGATTCCTCTGGAGCCAGATTTACAATTGTAAGAACTGAAAAGAGCATCTTATTTCACTATTCATGGAACAGCATGCAACTGGTAATGCTTCATATCCCATCAGCATTCAATCGTTCAATTACACCAACGCAAACATAAAGACAGGAACATATTTGTCCTACAAAAAAGAGTGTATATTATAGAGATGGATAGAGTACCCTTCTCGTGTCCAAGCAATTCATATTTTGTGGTGTGCACCTGAGGGGGAGGTTGTCCCAAACAGAATGGAGTGGGTGTGTCGGTGACGTAGTGTGGTGTTGGTAGTGGGGAGGTGTTATAAGGGGAAGTGCGGTGACACAGGGGGTTGGTTCTTGACAGGTGAACTGTCAGTACTGTTGGAGGAAATAAAAGAAAGCGACTTGACTCCTTCGTCCGTCTCATCTTTCTCCGCCTCCACATTGGTGACCCTGACATAGGAACATGTCGACCGAAGCCAGCAGCAGTGCAACCCCCAGCGGCGCGGCGGCCGGAATGCCCGTGGTGTATGCCGCAGCGGTAAAATTACCGGAGTTTTGGCCACATCATCCGGAACCGTGGTTCCAGCACATCGAGGCTCAGTTCCACCTCCGAGGAGTCACGGCCGACGACACAAAGTATTTTCACGTCGTCACAGCTCTGGACTTTTCCACCACCCGCCGAGTGATGGGGCTGCTTCGGGACCCGCCGGGGCAAGGGAAGTATGCCGCCCTCAAAACTCTGCTCCTGCAGCTGTTCCAGCTTTCCGACGCCGAGCGAGCCGAGCGTCTCCTGTCTCTCAACGGCTTGGGAGACAGTAAACCAACGGAGCTGATGGAGAACATGTTGGCGCTGCAGGGATCGGGGGACACGGAGTTCCTGTTCATCCACCTGTTTCTACGTCAACTCCCAGCTCCAGCACGCACGGCTCTGGTGAGTTCTCCACTCGTGCGCATGAAGGATTATCGGGGGCTGGCGGAAGAGGCAGACAAGTTCCTGCTCGCGTCATGGCAGTACGGGGTGCATGCAGTCCTGCCGGAGCCACCGGAACACCGGCCGAAGGAGGAAGCGCAGTTTGCGGTCGGAACGATTACGGATCGGCGCAAGAATGACAGCCAGCTGTGTTTTTTCCACCGGGGGTTCGGGAGCAGAGCCAAGCACTGCACGCCACCCTGCTCCTTCTCTGTGCAGGGAAACGCCAGACCCGGCGCTCGTTAGCAGCCATGAGCGCCGGGGACATTGGAACGCTGCTCTTTATTAAAGACACTGTATCCGGGAGGCGTTTCCTCATGGATACCGGCGCCCAGCGGAGCATCATCCCCGCCTCCTTCACCGACGTCGTGAGCGGCGGTGAAGGGCCGCCTCTGGATGCGGCTAATGGGACTTCCATCCGCACATTTGGCACCAGGTTCGTGAATGTGTGTTTTAATGGCCGTCAGTTCGGATGGGATTTTGTGATGGCTGCTGTATCCATGCCCATCCTGGGAGCAGATTTTCTGTGTGCACACGGACTCTTAGTCCGCCTGGTGGACGCTGTCTCATTCTCCTCCTTCTCCTGCACTTTGGGGAAAGGAGAAGCGGTGTCCCTCGCTAATATCTTAGCTTCAGGGGATGTGTACCAGTGGCTCCTGGTTGAGTTTCCTGAACTGATAGTCCCCACTTTTTCAGCCGCCATAGTCAAACACGGAGTGGAACATTATATCCCCACAGCTGGGCCACCGGTTTTTGCTCGCCCCTGCCGACTGGATGCGGCAAAGCTGGCGATCGCTAAGGAGGACTTTGCCACTATGGAGAGACTGGGTATCGTGCGGCGCTCTGACAGCCCGTGGGCATCACCATTGCATATGGTCCCAAAATCCGATGGGAGTTGGAGGCCTTGTGGGGATTTTCGATGCCTTAATATGGTCACGGCACATGATCGGTACCCTGTTCCACACATGCAAGACTTTTCCGTCCACCTGGCAGGGAAGGTAATATTTTCCAAGGTGGATCTGGTGAGAGGCTACCACCAGGTGCCAGTCCACCCGCAGGATGTAGCCAAAACTGCAGGGATCACACCTTTTGGACTGCTTGAGTTTCTGCGGATGCCATTTGGTCTGACAGGTGCAGCACAAACGTTCCAGCGCCTGATGGACTCCGTGTTAAGGGGCTTACCTTTCCTATTCATCTATCTGGATGACATCCTGGTGGCCAGTGCCTCGCCTGCGGAGCACCTGCTACACCTGCGTCAGCTTTTTGAAAGACTGCAGGAGCATGGACTGATCGTGAACCCAGCTAAGTGTTGTTTTGGACTCTCAGAGATTGAGTTTCTGGGCCACCATGTGTCAGCACTGGGAGTGGTGCCCTTACCGGCTAAGGTGAAAGCAATCACTGCTTTTCCGCGCCCGAAGACCATCAGGGTACTGCAGGAGTTCCTGGGCATGGTGAACTTTTACAACCACTTCATCAGACATGCAGCTCAGCTGTTTGAAGCACTGAGGGGCAGAAAGGCCAAGCAGGATGTGAACTGGTCCGCAGAAAGGATCCTGGCTTTCGAAAAGGCCAAGGCTGCGCTCTCCAACATCGCCATGCTGGCCCACCCATCTCCCACAGCACCGGTAGCGCTCACCACCGATGCCTCGATCTACGCAGTGGGCGCAGTATGTGAACAATGGGTGGCTGGAGCCTGGCAGCCTCTGGCGTTTTTCAGTAAACAACTGCGCGACAACGAGAGGAAGTACAGCACATTCGACAGAGAACTTTTGGCTCTTTTCCTCGCTGTCCGCCATTTTAGGTTCCTGTTGGAAGGTCGGCGGTTTACTGCCTTTGTGGACCACAAGCCCCTCACCTTCGCCATGTCCAAGACCTCGGAGCCATGGTCTGGGCGGCAGCAGCGCCACCTTTCTGCCATTTCCGAGTTCACCACAGACATTCAGCACGTGGCTGGAAAAAGCAATGCTGTGGCCGACTGCCTCTCCCGGGCACACGTGGACTCTGTGCACCTTGGGGTGGACTACACTGCCATGGCCAGCGACCAGCAGGTGGACTCTGACATCCAGGCCTTCAGGACAGCCACCACAGGTCTACAACTGCAGGATTTGCTGTTCCACGACGATGGTGCCACACTCCTATGCGACGTGTCTACAGGTCAGCCCCGCCCCATGGTACCTGCTGGCTGGAGACAGCAGGTTTTTGATGCCGTTCATGCCCTATCGCATCCAGGCGTGAGAGCATCAGTGAAGCTGGTGGGGACAAAGTTTGTCTGGCCGGGCCTCAAGAAGGACGTCAGGACCTGGGCAGCCT
This sequence comes from Blennius ocellaris, assembly GCF_963422515.1. Taxonomy (NCBI): domain Eukaryota; kingdom Metazoa; phylum Chordata; class Actinopteri; order Blenniiformes; family Blenniidae; genus Blennius; species Blennius ocellaris. The sequence goes on from NC_137667.1 coordinate 24,596,453, forward strand.
CCTGTGTGGCGTGTCAGCGGTCCAAGGTACAGCGTCACACCAAAGCCGCCCCAAGAGCCGTTCCTGGTCCCGGGAAGGAGGTTTGACCATGTGCATCTGGACTTGGTGGGTCCGCTGCCTCCCTCCCAAGGCTTTACCCACCTCCTCGCCATGGTGGGCAGGACCACGAGGTGGCCAGAGGTGGTCCTGCTGGCTTCAACGATGTCGGCAGAGGTGGCTCGCGCTTTCATAGTCACTTGGGTGGCACGGTTCGGCACGCCATTGGACATAACTTCGGACAGAGGCTCCCAGTTCACCTCTGAGCTGTGGACAGAGGTGGCTAAAGGCCTGGGAGTGCAGCTGCACCGGACAACGGCGTTCCCACAGGCCAATGGACTTTGTGAGCGTTTCCATCGCACATTGAAGGCCGCTCTCCGAGCCACACTCACAGACAGCAACTGGGTTTACCGACTGCCATGGGTCATGTTGGGCCTGCGTTCGGCTCCGAAAGAAGATCTCTAGTCATCGTCTGCGGAGCTGGTGTTGGGGCAGCCACTACGGGTCCCCGGAGAGTTCCTGCCAGAGCCATCGGAACCCTGGGGGGTCACAGCAGGACGGCCAGTGTTCAACGGGGCAGTCCACACATTCGACCCGGTTCCAGTTCATCACTGCCTTCCCCGGTCATATATCCCAAAAAACCTGATGGCAGCCAAATATGTCTCAATCAGACATGACGCTCACCGTTCCCCACTTCAGCCGCCGTATGACGGCCCCTGTCACATCCTGGAGGGACAAAGAACTTTGTGGTGGACATGGGGGGTAAACGGGTCCGGGTTTCGCTGGACCGCCTGAAACCGGCCCACACCATGCCGGAGCAGCCGGTGGAGGTGGCACAGCCCCCAAGATGTGGGCGGCCCCCCAAGTCGTCAGCTGCCACAGCGCCTGCACCTGCATTGACCCCGGTGCCGGTACCTGCACCTCCTCCTGCGGTGGTGCAACGCAGCCGATATGGTCGGCTGTGCAGACCTCCCAAGCGGGACTTAAAAAAAAAAAAAAAAAATCTTGTTGTAGTACCATTCTGATTGTTCGGGGGGGGGGGGGGGGGGGGGGGGGGGGGGGGGAGAACGACGTGTATTAATGTACACAAGTGTCATTCTAGATTCAACAGAGGACAAATAACCCCCATGTGCCAGATATGCAGCAGGGCTGCTAAAGGATGAAAATCCTTAAGAAAACTGCACATATCGTTCTAAATCACACCTTGTATGTCCTTACATCGCACAGTGTAGCAGCATTCGTCACAAGCAATGCATTTACGATGTCGTCACAAAGACAGAACAACATGTCTAAAACTCTTTTTGCACCACATATAATATACACGCATGAAGGAGTTAACATGGCAGATGGGCTCACAGAAGGAGAACCCAATTGTAGCACAGAAAAAACAGAACAAGACAGACCAGTGTTTACTGATGGATGTTGCTACAGACATGAAAATGATGGTTTAAAAGCATCATATGCTGTGGTAATTGAGAGCGAAACAACTGGGCAACATGAAGTGCTGGAAGCAGGAAGACGAGGAGTGACGAATTATGCCAAGTGTCAGAGATTCCCGGATGTAGGTCTCCATCGTAGCACGCACAGGACGAGACAGATTGTACAGACGACTGCGGGGCAGTGTGGCCCCGGCGAGTAGGTCAATAGGGCAGTCGTAAGGGCATTATGGGGGAAGGGACAGAGCCTTACTCTTACTGAAAACTAGCGCCAGGTCGTGATAGGCAGCAGGAACTGAGGAGAGATCCGCAGCCTCAGGAGGTGCGGGCCTCGGAGTATCTGAGGGGGTCAGGGCTGCACGGAGACAGTTATTCATACATTGGGGACTCCAAGAGCTCACCTCCTCCTTCTCCCAGTCAATATGGCGGTTGTGACTCCTCAGCCAAGGGTAACCCAGAACCAGGAAGGGTCGAGAGTGGTTGATCAGGTGAAACGTGAGAGTCTCCAGGTGTTCCCAGCGAGGACCAAGGTGACAGGGACCGTCTTATGGCTGACCTGGGCTAAGTGCAGACCATTGAGGGAGCGGGCTTCGAGTGTGGAGTCAAGCTGAACAGATGGGATCCATAAAATTTTCCTCTACTCCGGAGTCCACCAGAGCCCGTCCTATTCCCAGACGCAGGGGGCAGTTGGCAATGTGGCTTTCCACAGTAGAGGCAGGCGTTGGTTGAACGGCGATGCTCCTCTTCTGCGGGGTAAGGCGAGTCCGGCCTAACTGCATGGGTTCAGCATCTGTGACGGCTGATGAGACCTCCATACTGCCCAGCTCAGCCTGATGTTGGGACATAGTTCGGGTCCAATGGAGGGAACGCTCACGCTGACGCACCCGGATGCGGTTATCGATGCTGATGCAGAGGGAGATTAGTCCCTCCAGGTCTCGTATGCATTCACGGGCGGCCAACTCATCCTTCAAGGTGTTCCGGAAGGCCTCGGAAGAAGACACCCAAGAGGGCTTGATCATTCCATCCATTTCCAGCGGCCAGGGTCCGGAACTCCAAGGCGAACTCAGCCGTGCTGTGAGTGCCCTGGCGAATGAGCGTCAGTTGGTCCCCAGCATCCATGCCGGGTACGGGATGATAGAAAACCGTCTTCATCTCCGCGATGAAGGACAGGTTGGACTGGCAAACTGGGGCCTGGCTCTTTCCCTATCCAAGTTTAAACATGATTGACTTATAAGTTTCAAGAAGTTTCAACAAGTTTTATTTATTGGATTGACTCCTATTGTCATTTCATCAGTTTTGCCTATAAGATGCTCCTCACGAGATACAGAGTGATTTTTGAATAAAGTTTTTATTTCAGTCGAACAAATTCGTACTTTCACTATTTAAGCATAAAACATGATGGGTTTTTAGGATAGGATTTTTTTTCACATCCACCTGTTTTGGCCCAAAACGTGATCCAGTGGGTTTTTAGGATAAAGTTTGTATTTCAGTACAAAAACACTCGTACTTTCACTGTCCAAGTATCAACATGATGGACGTAGCAGTTGCAAGCAGTTTCAGCCTGTTTTATGATTGCTATTTTTGTTTTGTCATATGTGGCCGAAAATATGCTCCACACAAGATACAGAGTGTGTTTTAAGAATGAAGTTTGTATTTCACTCGTACTTTCACTATTCAAGTTTAAACATGATTGATTTAGCATTATTGAAACAATTTGGCCATCCCTAATAAACATAATGGATTGCGCCATTTAAATCAGTTTCAAATTCTTTCTGTTTGTTTTCACATCAAATTTGCACCCAAAATGTGCTTGCTTAAATTGCAGCCCGACCCGCCCATAAAGCAGAGAAAGGCAAGAAACAATCAATGACATATGGAACATGGAAAAATGTACCTTCTCAATTAAGTTGTAAATCTACAAAGTTTATCAAGATATGGTCAAAGTGGGTTTCTATACGAGGAAGAGGCAAAATGGTTTTGGAACTGAACCAGATTGCGATGCACCAAGATGACCCTCCACAGAGGTGTTGGCATTTTATTTTCATTTTTAAATCCACTGGGTCTTTTGTGCGTTTTTTTTTTTTTTTTTTTGCTGGTTTGCTGGTTTTCTTGTCTGTATTCATACATCACTCTAAAAAAAAAAAGCTTCGACGGTTTGAAGGTATCGTTTTCATGTATGTTCAACGTTCATTCATGATTGAACAATACTGAAAATTATACCAGAACAAACATGAAAACGATACCTTCAAACCAATTTAGTCTTGGGTATAAAAGAAACAACAAAAGAAAAAACATATGGGTGGAAGTCATCAGTCATAAAAACAAAGTGGGAGAAAAAGATGTTTATAGTTTGGAGGTGAAGTAAGTAAATCAGCACAATCTCTGCGACATTAGGCAGCCTTTCCAAATACAGCTGCCTTCTCAACTTTGCGATTGATCAGAAAGCTGCCAGCCCCAATCCGGACCATGCCTGCTATCCATCCATCCATTTTCTGCCGCTTATCTGGGGCCGGGCAGCAGCCCGAGTAGAGTTGTCTAGACTTCCTTCACCCCAGACACTTCCTCCACCTCTTCCGGTGGCACCCCAAGGCGTTCTCAGAACCCTGAAGGGGGCAAGCCACCTTTTTCTGGTCAAGAACCATGGCCTCTGATTTAGAGGTGCTGATCCTCATCCCAGCTGCTTCAGATTGCACGCTGAAGGTCCAGGTTCGATGAAGCTTACAGAACCACATCATCTACAAAAAGCAGAGATGAGATCCTGTGGTCCCCAAACCGGACCCCCTTTGGCCCGTGGCTGTGCCTAGAGATTCTGTCCATGTATGTGATTAACAAAATCGGTGACGAAGGACAGCCCTGCCAGAAGCCAAATGTGCACTGGAAACAGGCCCGACTTTCTTCCGCCAATGCGATCAAACTCCTGCTCTGGGCATACAAGGACCGAACAGGCCTTAACAAAGGGCCCCAGACTCCATACTCCTGGAGCACCCCCCACACGATGTCTCAAGGGACGCGGTCGAACACCTTCTCCAGATCCACAAAACATGTGGACTGGTTGGGAGAACTCCCATGAACCCTCGAGTACCTGGTGAAGAGTATAGAGCTGGTCCAGTGTTTCACGCCCGAGACGAAAACCGCATTGTTCCTCTTGGATCCGAGGTTTGACTAACGGTCAATCCACCACTCGAGCCTTCCCTTGGAATAGACGTTCCCAGGGAGGCTTAGGAGTGTGATCCTTCTGTAGGTGCAACACACCCTCCGATCACCCTTCTTAAAAAGAGAGACCACCACCCCGGTCTGCCAGTCCAAAGGTACTGTCCCCACCCGCAAACGCGATGTTGCAGAGACGAGTCAGCCACGACAGTCCCTGCACATCCAGAGACTTAAGGAACTCTGGGCAAATCTCATCCACTCCCGGTTCTCTGCCACCAAGGAGCTTTGCAACTACCTCGATGACTTCAGCTTGAGTAATGGATGAGTCCAGTCCAATCCAGCCTCTGCTTCCTCAATGGAAGACGTGACAGTGGGGATGAGGTGGTCCTCGAAATATTCCTTCCACCGCCTGACATCCCCAGTTGAGGGTTGACCTCAGTAGCTCCCTACTGCCACTGTAAACAGTGTTGGTAGAGAACTGCTTCCCCCTCCTGAGACGCCGGACAGTTTGCCAGAATTTCCTCGGAGGCCGACCGATAGTCCTCCTCCATGGCCTCTCCGAACTCCTCCCAGAGCACAGCCTGGGCTGTGGTTCGCCTGTCAGCTGCCTCAGGAGTCCTATGAGCTAACAATGCCCAATAGAGCTCCTTCTTCAGCTTGATGACATCCCTTACTTCCGGTTTCCACCACAGGCGCCAGAGATCCTGCGGCCACAGCTCAGAGCAGCATCTTCGACATTGAAGTGTTTCCACTTCGACGTCGAAGTTGCTGCTCGTAGCTGTGGCCGCTCGGACTCAATGTCTCCAACCTCTCCCGGGATCCGTGAGAAGCTCTACCGGCGGTGGGAGTTGAAAACTGTGCAGACAGTGGGCTCGGCCAAGCATTCCCAGCAGACCCTCACAACAGGGCTTCGTTCCAATGCTTACATCCAGGAGAATTGAAGAAAACAACCAGCCTCGATGACTGGGTGTCTGGGAATCCGATATGTAGATTAGATTTGTTTTCATTCAGGCGATTCCGTTTTATCTTTCGACCTTGAGTGTTTCTGGTCTTCATACTTCTCCAAATCGAAGCCATATTTTTAGCTTTCCAGCCACTCGGCTCGGTTTTTTACTTTCTCCAAGATGATTCCAATTTCGTGTAAACGTTCAAGAATCTTGAGTTCGTTTATCATGACGTCTGAGCGTTCAGAGCACCCAGGTGCGTGCACAACTGGCTGGGTGCCTTTTTTTTTTGCTGGATTTTATATGTAAAGGGAAATGTACCAAAACCTTTGAACACATCAGAAAAGTTTTGTACAATAGCATTAGTGTCACATTTTGCATCTGTTTCAATATAGTACACTATTTTCACTAGCCCAAGCTCTTCACAACTTTAATCGCCCAACAGTGAATCACATTTCTCATTCACAACAGAGAAATTTACGTACTGCACTTTTTCTTTTACACATTCACATTCAAACCACTGTTCCACCACAGCACATGGTGGAGCGGGGCAGAGTGGGAGGTTACGGTACAGCAAAGCGCACCCAGGACCAACTCTGTCGCGCGGTCTGACCGCAGAAAGTACAGTAAAATGTAGGCGGGGTTGTGAACGACTCAGAGATATCAGCGAAGAAAACAAGCGGCCGTCCAACTCGTTCTCAGTGACACAGGTTAAACATTCTCATTGTGAACAGCAGTGTTCCAGCTCCTGCTGAATTTCCACCTCACAGGGTTCCTCACGCGTCTGTACCTTGTTAAAAGACACAATGTTGTGTCGTGTGCCAATGTTTCAATAACCCCAGTTAACAAAACAACCAGTGAGCAAAGCGCTGTATGTAAACAACAACGGCCGATGAAATATATAAATATTGCATGCAAGTCCAGAGTGATGATCGTCACTACCAATCAGCAGGTACCTTTAATGGAGGGGGAGCAGAAAATCATACCCAGTGGTTCTTTCCGTACCATCCACAACTTTTTCAGTGGGGCCACAAGAAAATTTGCCCCACAACGCTCCGGCACAAAAAGTGCGGTGGAGCTGCGGCTTTAGCTTACAGGAACCAAAACAATCTATGGGTTGCTTATGCCGCACTCTTCCACCTGAAGTGGCTTTCCTAGGGCATGCATAGTTCTAGCAACCTGTGTGAAGGTGACTGAACACATGAAGGTGATTTATAACCCAGTATCAAGCAGGGCGAGGGTTAGTGATTTAATAATGGATCCCAAATTTGATTTATTTACCCTCATTGAAACCTGGTTTAAAAGAGATGAATATCTCAGCCTCAATAAAGTAACTCCCACCACTCATGTTAACCAACATATCCCTTGAGAAAACTGGACGAGGGAGGAGTAGCACTTATTTATAACTAGTCTTCTTATCGATCTCAAACCTAACACTTAACCAGAAATCCTTTGAAAATCTCACTCTAAATTCTGACCGAAAAACACAGCAGCCAGCTACTTGTCATGGTGAACCATCCTCCTGGACCATACTCTAAATTTCTGTCTAATTTCTCAGAAAATAAACTGAATATAAGAAATATTTATCAGACAATGCTGTAATCAAATTCAGGGAAGTACTCCCACCAATATTGACTTCAATATCATTCATGGATCCAGCAGTAAACAGCTGCCACACCATCAGCCCTACTCAGGTTGACTTGGTTGTAGATGGAACAGCAGCCATACTTCAAGGTTGCAGCAGAATCAAGTGTGGAGACACTAGATTCTGTTGCACCCTTGAAGATAAAAGCAACAACACAGAGGAGAATAGCTCCATGTGATAAGCTGCGAATTCTAAAGAAATCAACATGAAAATTCGATAAGAAATGGTACTTAACTCAGTTAGAAGTATTTCGAACAGCCTGGAGAGAAAGTTTGTTAATCTATAAAACATCCTTTCAGAAAACACGAAATACCTACTATTCCTCTTTAATAGATTAAAAACACGAACAATCCTAAAATTCTCTTCAATACTATAGCTAGATGAACAAAAAGTCACAGCTCTGTTGAACCTCATATACCTTTAACTTTAAGCAGTAATGACTTTGTAAATTTCTATAATGACAAAATTAGTTCGTGGAGGCTGATTTCCAGGTATCCAGTTTTCCACTCTATAGAAGTCCTTGAGTTATACTCAATCGTGGATTCATCTAAACCAGAAACTTGTTTATAATCAAATGATTGAAAGTGATTTTACTTTCATCAGTGTTGGCCCAAAACGTGCTCCAGACCAGACATTGAGTGTGTTTTTAGAATAAAGTTTTTATTTCACTAGAACATACTCGTACTTTCTCAATTCAAGTTTAAACATGATGGAATTAACAGGTTCAAGCAGTTTCAACCTGTTTTATTTATTGGATTTGACTGCTATTATAATTTCATCAGTTGTGGCCGAAAAGATTCTCCACATACAGTGTGATTTTGGAATACAGTTTTTATTTCATTAGAACAAACTCCTACTTTCTCAATTCAAGTAAAAACATGATGGATTTAGACATTTGAATCAGTTTCAACCACTTTCAATCAAATGATTGAAAGTGATTTTACTTTCATTAGTATTGGCCGAAAAGATGCTCCACACGAGATACTGAGTGTGATTTTGGAATAAAGTTTTTATTTCATTAGAACAAAGTCATACTTTCTCAATTCAAGTTTAAACATGATGGATTTAGCAGTTGCAAGCATTTTGAACCTGTTTTATTTATTGGATTTAACTGCTATTGTCATTTCATCAGTTGTGGCTGAAAAGATGCTCCACACGCGATACAGTGTGATTTTGGAATAAAGTTTTTATTTCATTAGAACAAACTCGTGCTTTCTCAATTCAAGTATAAACATGATGGAATTAACAGGTTCAAGCAGTTTCAACCACTTTCTATCAAATGATTGAAGTGATTTTACTTTCATCAGTTTTGGCCCAAAACGTGCTCCAGACGAGACATTGAGTGTGTTTTTAGAATAAAGTTTTTATTTCACTAGAACATACTCGTACTTTCCCCAATTCAAGTATAAACATGATGGAACTAGCAGTTGCAAGCATTTTGAACCTGTTTTATTTATTGGATTGACTGCTATTGTCATTTCATCAGTTGTGGCTGAAAAGATGCTTCACACAAGATAATGAGTGTGATTTTGGAATAAAGTTTTTATTTCACTAGAACATACTCGTACTTTCTCAATTCATGTTTAAACATGATGGAATTAACAGGTTCAAGCAGTTTCAACCTGTTTTATTTATTGGATTGACTGCTATTATCATTTCATCAGTTGTGGCCGAAAAGATGCTCCACACGCGATACAGTGTGATTTTGGAATAAAGTTTTTATTTCATTAGAACAAACTCCTACTTTATCAATTCAAGTATAAACATGATGGAATTAACAGGTTCAAGCAGTTTCAACCTGTTTTATTTATTGGATTGACTGCTATTGTCATTTCATCAGTTGTGGCCGAAAAGTGTGGCCGATGCTCCACACGCGATACATTGTGATTTTGGAATAAAGTCTTTTCACAGCTATTGCTCACCCAAGGTGCTAAAAACACAGTGTTACAGTTGAGAGGTTACAGTTAGACCAATTTACATAGACTACAGGAGTGTAAGTCACAAGTTCAGCTCTCACCTGTGCATCAGCAGCAACCTATAGAGTTGTAATCCACAGGTGTAACCATCTTTTCAGAACACAGCTTTCACATGACTTCTACCATGATACCAAAATAAAGACACTGCGTGCTCAGAGCAGAGACTCCTGCAGACTATGCCTCTCCACACAGGAGAGAAGGAACCTCAACAGCTCGCTGGTCCCGGTGTGCTATGACACACATCCATCAGTGGTCAGGTCGACAGCTTTCCAGGACATGTCAGTGACGCATCCCATCAACATCACTGATCTGAACACAGAGGAACTGCTTATTGGTCAGGACCTCCTGAACCGGCTCGCTGCCATCAACTTTGGTCCCAAGTCATCAGCCTGACTTCCCTTGGCTCAGAACCAGGCCACCCAGCTTCTAACAGTAGAGTCGCTGCCATCCAGTCCATGCAGTCCACTCTGGACTGCATGGGTCTCTTCCAAAGTCCGACCCCAGCTGATCCACCTCAAGGCTGGTAGCTGACAGCTGGCAACTGCTGCAGGTGATGATCCAAGACCCATTTCAAGCACACCACTCTTTACTCTTGTCACTGAAGGACGTGAGTTTTTCTGCCTTTCATCTCACAAAACTCACGAATCTCTGTTTTTAGCTCCCAAAATCTTTTTAGCACTTTGCCCAGACTGAGCCATCTGACAGCTGTGTGGTACCTGATGTCACCATGTTCATTCTCATGCTCCTCTAAAAGTGCAACAAACTGCCTGTGATTTAATGCTCGTGCCTTGATAAAGTTAACCGTTTTAGTTACAACATCAATAACATGGTTAAGTTTTAGCACAGACCTGCACAGTACATGCTGATGTATAATACAATGTATCAACACTAAATTATGCTCTGTGCCGAGTTCAGTCACTTTATCTTGGATCTGTTTCAAAAGTCCGACATTTTTTCCCATCAGATTCGGACGACCATCAGTAGTGACGCCTACCAGTTTGTCCCATTTCAGTCCAAGCTTGACCATACATGTGTTACCAGCGCCAGCCCTAGGGGATAGCTGGGCGGGAGCAATCAGTGATTCATGCTGCCAGATACAGCCTCTCATCAAACAACAACAACGTACCATGAAGCAGCGGTTCGACAGGAAACATCGTGTGAAACCACCTGCCCTCACTGTATTGGACTGGGTGGACCAGCCACCTTCCGTGTGACCGATGGTTCACTCTGGCACGTCAGCCACCTCCGATGGGTGAGGCAACCTTCTGTGTCGGCCCAGCAAGCTGCGGCTGATCATCATCGCACCAATGGGGTCTGGGACCCTCCAGACATACAGGTGGAGACTCCGGCGAGATGACCCCCTCAACCACATGTGCAGGCTGAACCCCTGCAGACCGGGCCCTGCCCGCTTCAGGCCCGCCAGAGGCCCTCATACTTCAATGACTATGTTACTGACTTTTGAGACACTATCATAGTATATAGCCTGTCACGTGGCAGAATAACCCACAGGGCTATACCGGTAAATCGGCAGTCTACCTGGTTTACTTAGTTAGGCTGGCCGTTCGGGCCTGAATGTTATTTTTGTACATTTGTACACTTGATTTGTGACCATTGTTCTGATGTTTAAATGGGGGGGGAGTAAATGTTACATACCAAACACATTCTTTGAGGAAAAGAAAAAAAAGTCCAGCCACATTCGCCGCTGTGCTTCTTCTTCTTTTTTTTTTTTATTAAAAGAAAGACATTTTTAAATACATTACAGTTTACAGTTTAATAATTTTTCATGAATAAATTATGTTTTTTTTTTTTTTTTTTTTAAATACTTTACAGTCATTCCAATTTGCTGTTATAGAGAAAATAGAAAAGCCCAACATATCCACATGAGCAAGCAGGTGTGTTTGCGACTGTGGAAAAGAAAAACTCCCTCAACAAGGAGAAACCTTTGCAGAAACCAGACTCAGAGGTGGCGGCATTCTGCGGACCGGTTGGGGTGAAAGGATAGAGGAGAGGAGAGGAGAGGAGAGGAGAGACAGAGAAAGGCTTGGTGAAACAAAATAAATACAAAAAATACAAAATACTAATGGAATAAATTATGTTTGATAAAATGTTGCTCCGTGCTCTTGTTTATCTTCCAACATGTGAGATGTTGTTGATGAATACACAGCACAGTTCATTCAACAAACACCTCCAGGTGGATTTGAACCCATGATTTTCTGTCTGTAGCCATTGTGCCCACTGAGACAATTTGACCATTGTAATTGATAGAGCTGATAAAACATTTATTTGGTATATAATTGTAATCTCAATATGAAAGGTTGTAGAAATGAATCATGCCGAAAAACTCCTGCAGGGCCTTAACCGAGGCTGGACGAGGAAAATCTGTCACCGCTTGCACCTTAGAAGGCAATGGAATGGCACCCTGAGTTGAAATACGATGACCCAAAAAGTCAATCCCAGGCAGACCAAACTGGCACTTAGCAGGATTGACAATAAGGCCTCAAGGCGCTGAAAAACTTGCTTTAGGTGTGACAAATGCTCCTCAACTGAAGAACTAGCCACCAAGATGTTGTCCAGGTAAACAAAAACGAAAGCGAGGTCGCGCAGCACCGAATCCATCAACCTCTGAAAAGTCTGTGCTGCCCCTTTAAGGCTAAAAGGCATGAGCAGCAACTCAAAAAGCCCGAACAGGGTAATCTTTGGTAAATCGTCTGCACGCACAGGAACCTGGTGATAACCGCGCACCAGGTCCACTTTAGAAAACACAGATGTGCCTGCCAAATGCACGGAAAAGTCTTGAATATGCGGAACGAGATAGCGATCATGCACAGTGATATTGTTAAGGCGGCGAAAATCTCCACATGGCCGCCATGACCCGTCTGCCTTCGGCACCATGTGAAGCGGTGAGGCCCACGGGGTATTAGAACGTCTCACGATGCCCAAATGCTCCATATTGGCAAACTCCTCTTTAGCTATAGCTAGCTTTTCCGCATCTAAGCGACGTGCGCGCGCAAAAACCGGCGGGCCCGTGGTAGCAATGAAATGCTCGACGCCGTGCTTTGTCACCGTGGTGGGAAATACAGGCTTGGTCAAAGACGGATACTCCCCCAACAAATGCTGAAACACATTCTCTGATGCTAAAAAATTAGCGCGGGTTAACGGCCCAGGTCCCCCGGTCTCACACAGAAAGGTATCAAATGATACTGCATCGATCAACCGGCGGTTCGCGACATCAACCAGTAAATCATGAGCAAAGAGAAAATCAGCACCGATAATGGGAACAGTAATGGAGGCGATCACAAAGTCCTACTTAAACTGGTGTGCGTGGAAACACACACTTGCTGACCTACTGCCAAAAGATGAGATGGGGGAACCGTTGGCCGCGCTCAACGGAGGTCCTGTGTCCCCGGCCAACAAATCTGTGCCGGCTGGAGGGAGGAGGCTCAGCTCCGAGCCGGAGTCCACCAGAAAACGCTTCCCTGACACTGAGTCTTTGACAAAAAGCAGCTCACTCCGTCCACAAGCATCCACAGCTGCTACTGAGTGCTGGCCCTGGCATTTCCCGGTGCCTTGAACGTGCAAGGAGGGACACAGTGTCGCGCCTTGGCACCAAGCCGCTGATGGAAAAAGCACAGGCTGCTCCCACGTCATATCCGGGCGGTCACTCCAGCCACCACCGCAAGGTCTGTATCCTCCATCACCAGCTGAGGGGTCTCCACTTTCACACCTTGTACTGCAAATCTCCTTGTCGTCAGCAGAACTCGATCCGCCTCCTCGGCTAAACCGGCAGTCCCTCTTGGCAAAACAGCGGGAGTTAGCCAAAGCTGCGCGCGCTGGCGGCGACAGTGGGGTAACAGGCTGGTTTGATCCAGAAAAGTCATACTACTGTCTTTAGATAGAGCTGCTCAGGCTAGTTTAATCTACAAAAATTGTGTTACTGCCTTGAGATAGAGCTGGTCTTGCTGGTTTAATCTAGAAAATCCCGTGCTGCTCAGGCTGGTTTAATCTTGAAAAATCGTGTTACTGCCTTTAGATAGAGCTGATCAGGCTGGTTTGATCTAGAAAATCACATTACTGTCTTTAGATAGAGCTGATCAGGCTGGTTTGATTTAGAAAATCACGTTACTGTCTCTAGATGGAGCTGCTCCGGCTGGTTTTATAAAAAAAAAAAAAAAAAAAAAAAATCAATCCCGTTACTGTCTTTAGATATAGCATCTCAGGCTGGTTTAATGTCGAAAAATCGTGTTACTGCCATTAGATAGAGATGCTTATGCTGGTTTAAACTAGAAAAATCATGTCACCTGCCTGTATGTAGAGCTGTTCAGGCTGTTTTAATCAAGAAAAATCCCATTACTGTCTTTAGTTATAGCATCTCAGACTGGTTTAATCTAGAGAAATCGTGTAACTGATTTTAGGTAGAGATGCTTAGTGTTGGAATTCGTTCCTGTGTTCCCCTGAATTCCTGCTTGTTCGTTTGATCCGGGAGAGGCAGAAACAGATTTAATTTCTTCAATAGTGAATTTAATAATCACACAAACAAGAGATTACAAAAATGCATATATCAGATTACATAATACGAGCTCAGACCGTTCTTCCTTGCAGACCCAAGTGTGCAGGCCAGGTTTACAATGAAGAAGGGCACAATATATTTTCTTCATGATGTGGTTTATATTTGACCAGGCTCCATTTGCTGGCAATGAAAATCTCATGAGATCAAGGCAGTAGCAGTTTTAGGCAGCTGCTCCACCTACTGTGGCCGCCTGCAGACCTCAGAGCATCTGGTATATGGCCCTCCATGAGGACCACAAACAATACATTTAGTGTAATATCCTTTTTCCTGTAAAATTGTTCAATTCAAAGATTTAACACACACACACACACACACAGGTTCACTTTGTGCTTCGCAGACGGCTGGAAACTGTCTGGAGATTACAGCCTTATGTCATCGCCGCGCGATGTTCATTATCGTGAGAACGCACGTGATCTCGTCATGCGCGCTTTGCATTGTAGGTAGAATCAGGTGTGATCGCTGCGGGAGAAGAGGTCTCATTGCTGCGAAGGAGTTGTTGCGCGCAGTCACACCATCATTTCGGAAGGTAAGTGGATATTTCATTGTCAGCATTTTAGCATAATAATTGTCTTGAGTCACCGTGTAACATTAAGGTTAAATACGTGTCATGAGCGTATTTGCTTGCAAAGTTTTATTGCCCGGTTTCATAAAAAAAAAAAGGTAGGAGCGATTCTGACTCTGACAGTGATGGTGAGCATCCGCCTAGTCCAGATCTGCTTATAAGTAGTCTAAGATATTGGGCAACATCCTACTTAATCAGTCTGGTTGCTTTGTCTGCTCTGCTGTCCATCTTAAAGATATTTCACCCTAAGCTCCCTAAAGATGCAAGGACTCTGCTTCGAACACAATCTCATGTTGCAACCACTCAAATACAAGGTGGCGAATACTATCACTTTGGGTTGGTGCAAGGAATAATTTCACGATTGAAATGTCTGAGTTCACCAGTTTACCTCACAACTCTTACTTTGCAATTCAACATAGATGGCTTCCCTCTCATTAGAAGTTCAAGACTTCAATTCTGGCCTATACTTGCAATCCTGAAATGTGATTACACTAAGTCCCCATTTATTCTAGGTATATTTAGTGGTCTAAGCAAGCCAAAGTGTGTAGCTGAGTATTTGAAGATATTTGTTAACAACCTTACAAATGTACTGGCTAATGGCATTGTTTATAATGGTAAGCTATTGAGTGTACAGGTTTCCTCATTTGTGTGTGATGCTCCTGCCAGAGCCTTTGTTAAGAATATTAAGTCACATGATGGTTATTCAGGGTGCGACAAGTGTGATCAAGAGGGTGTGTGGATGAACAACAAAATGACATATCCTGAAACTAATGTCAAGCTGAGGACGGACTTATTGTGACGGAGTTATTGTGATATGATTGATGAGGAACACCACTTGAAACAGAAACTCAGATTTTATCAGGGATCGTAAAGATGGTTTCTTCATTCCCAATAGATTATATGCACCTCTGTTGTCTTGGGTTGATGAGAAAACTGTTGAATATGTGGTTAAAGGGCAATCTAGCCTATAGGCTTCCTTCACAAACTGTGAACAGTATATCGAGCAAACTGCTGCTGTTACACTCCCATGCCCCATGTGAATTCAACTGCAAGCCAAGAGGTTTGAATGAGCTTGATCGTTGGAAAGCTACTGAACTCCGATCCTTCATGTTATACTGGGTCCTGTTGTGCTGAAGGACTGCCTTCCCAGTGAGTTATATGACAACTTTATGTTATTTTCAGTGGCCATGTATTTGTTATTGTCTCCTGGACTTTCTGGCCAAATGGTTGAATTTGCACATAACTTGATGATTTCCTTTGTGGGACACTTTGGACAGTTGTATGGTAGGAATGAGATTGTGTTCAGTGTTCACCAGCTTATACATTTAGCTGATGAATACAAACAATTTGGACCGCTAGATAATGTTTCAGGATTCCCTTTTGAGAATTATCTTGGCCAAATAAAGCCTCTTTTGCGTAAGCCACACCAACCTCTAAAACAAGTTGTTAAAAGGCTGTCAGAAATGCCACATGTTGAGGTTCCAAGAGCAACAAATGAACCTGTCTTTGCAGCACATTCATACTGATGGTCCACTTCCTCAACATTTCAGTGTTGCTCTACAGTACTCAAAGGTGCCCAACAGTCGTTTTTACCTTGTCTACAAAGAGGGGGGATAATTGTGTTGCAGTTGGAGACAGAATTGCTGTAGTGCAGAATATAGTCCAGGACAAAGATGATGTCTATGTGGTATACAGGAGGTTCAGGCACCAAGAATCATACTATACGTATCCCTGTGAGTCCTCAAGCATAGGAACATACAAGGTTGGAGAGTTGTGTGATGATATTAGGGTTGGTAAACTTAGCTGTATCAAAAGTAAATGTGTTCTGTATCCAGAGTCAGAGGGAGATGGCCTCATAGCTATTCCAATAGCTCATATGCAGTAGTCATCTTATGATTCATGATTAGATTATTTTTGTACTTTTTATATATTTTATATTGTCATTTGATTAATTGTTCACAGAATGGAAAGGGAGGTGATGCATTGAGCCGTTGTACTTTTTCCAAATGGTGGAACTGTCATAGTTCGTGCCAACTGGTTCAATCCAATGGAAAGTACATTGTTATGGCCCCCCAAAACTGTAAATTATTCAAAGGCCCTGAAAGAAAATGTGAAACCCAACAAAGAATGGACCACATATGACAACGTTCGTCTTCTAATCACCTGTGGTAAGTAGTCAATGTGTCTTTATTGTTGTCTGATGTGAATTGGTTCTTATCTCGGCTTTTCAGTTCCATATGTGAGTGGCACATGTAGTTTCACGTGTGTTACGTGTGTTTTTATGGATTACAGTGTGATGCCATACATCAGTCACACATGGGAATAGTCACTTGGGTTCATCGATTGATTCATTAATACTTAGGCTATAGATTGTAACTAAACAGAATTCAGTATTTGAATAATAGTCTTGAGTGTTGGAGCTGCTCGGGCGATACACTGTTAAAGTACCAGCCCATCACGACAGAGGTTGTGGGTTTAACTTCACTGTGGTGCAACCAGCTATGTCGGGTGTCTATACGAACACAATTGGCCCGTGTTCGTGGGAGGGGGGGCAGAGAGGTTGATACTGGTCATTGCTTACTCTTGCTGGCTGGATTTGTACCTGTCAACAAGGAGTGTTGGGTGGGAGCAATACGATGATAGTTCTTTGTCTTCTGTGGTCTGCTGGGCACTCCTCTCTGGCAGGTGAGGCAGTACTACACATGTCTGGAGGAATCAATTTGGAATTGCAACTAAATTTATGTGTAAAAATGTAAGATTCATTTTCAAAACCCTGTTTACATATATATGTGTGTGTGTGTGTGTGTGTGTTATTGTACTTCTTAATGTCAAACTGCATTTTCTGCTTGTTCATTTATAGACACCTTTGATAAAGCCAAACAACATGAGCACAAGTATGTGACGACTGGAGGTGCAACCACTGATTTGGATTCAGAGGAGGAAGCACATGTACGTCGGAAGAGAAAAGCAAGGTACAGTTGGAATTCCTTTGTTTATTGGATTGTTAAATAATTAGCCTATACCTTGACACACTCCATTAATAGCTACATAAGAATTGGAGATCCCGGATGTCATCAATACATGTCCATTTTCCTTTTATGCCCATATATAGAGATCCTTAATGTAGTCAATATTTAGTCCATATCTGGGAATGCCCACATATGGACATATTGTGTCTCATGTAGTCTTTGGCCCTCCACAGTTTGGAAGCCTGGCCCATACAGTCCTCTCCTTATTTGGGAAAATGGTTTGTTGTTTCTTCCAATTTAAACAACAAACCAGGTCTGTTTTTTTGGGGGGTCCGAGTTGATCTCATGCCAAAGCACGAGCTCTCGCCGAGCTGTCTGCCTGGTGGCTGAATGCACACATCTATGTGGGCGAGGTCGCTTCCGGCCCTTAAGGCAGTACACTGTATGTGTAATACATTACATTGATATGTAATACATTGTGTCAATACATCAAACTGCCTCCTTCTACAGTAACAGGCCATGGGATTCTGACCTGTGAATGTCTCTCTCAAGGCTTGTTCACTTAATTTAATGATCCTTAAAATGATTTTGATAGCTGGGAATTTTAACTGTTACTTTTTTTGCTTGTATCTTCAAGGCCAAATCCTGTGTACGTGGACTCTGATGAGGAGCCAGCAACCAGCAGGGTCAAGAGAAGGTTTGCTGTTCATTTTCCAGGTACATTTATGGATGCACCGAAATGAAAATTCTCATTTGCTGCTAGGATAATTTCCCGTGCATGCTGCTTTTTTTCCTTCTCCATGTTAAGTAGTTATCTTTATATCATAGTTTAAATACAGTAGCATGAAGTGCAGAGGATCCCAATCGATCTCAGTGAAACTTGTTTTGCCAGTCGGGGTGCGTGCTCATAACATCTTCAGAATTGCGATCGTGATGTTTTGATTGTGTTGAACGGAACTGATATGCAGATACAGACGCCTCCCTTTGGCGTGCGTGGTTTGTAAATCGCGAATGCCACCGTGGAGCCTCGGCACAGTCTTTCTGGTGACGTCATTACACCTTCCTGGTCTGGCAGAAACCTGAAAATGGCCAAAGGGATTTTAGGTGCATCCCTATTGAAATTGTCTACTGTGATTACTGTAGCACTACACCTAATTGAAGTATTTCCATGTATAATTGCACTTATTTATTTATTGGGTGCTTCCAGGATCCAGTCAGTACTCCTCCATACCGACCCCAAACACAGCGCTGCCAGAATCCAGTCAACCCTCAATATCAACTCCAAGCACAAGCAGTGGTAAAACCTTACTCATTACTTGTATTCAATACAAATGCAAACATATCAGTGATATGTTCAAAAGTTATAGCATCCACTATTCATGTTATGTTCCTTTTTAGCATCTGGAGGCAACTGTTCTGAGGTTCATTTCAGTCAGACATTTGACCAGCTTGATGATGGTAAGTGATTTACTTTATTTCACATTACTACCTTGAGTGGACATATTCCAAATGTGTTTTTTCTGATTTATAGCATCGTTCATGTTTTGTGTTCTCTCTTTGTTTGCTTTTGTGAAGGTTACTTGGCAGCGTTTGAGTCAACGGACCCCTGTAATGATGGTAAATAGACTAACAGGCTTCATATTACTGTTTCATTGGATTTCTATTCTGCCTTACTGTTGAGTGTATACAGTAGCATATTCATTATCTCACTATTTTGCAAGAAGCTGTTAATGTTGGCATGATATTATATGACAACAATGCATTTTACCTTGAATAATTACGGTTATTTGAATTCATTTCAGCAGGGTTCCACACTGGACAAGTAAGGAATGGTCCGTACCCCCCCGCCCACCTCCTTTTTTAACTACCAGTACATGGAGCTAATGTAAACTTGCAATGTGGTGCTTAATTGCCTTTTTTCAATATTTCTCTAGGAATGTCACCAATGTGTAATTCCAGCCCCAACCACAATGTGCCGTCGGAGCCAGCAAGGAATCGTATGTATTTGTTTTCCATTATATTTTTCTTCAGTAGGATTCAGTGCAAACAATGATGTGTGTACTTTTTTGTATTGTGTATTTTCTTATGTCTGAAATTGTAGGGAGTTTTTGGCAGAGAAATATTGGGCTCAATTCATCAAACACTTTACTGCCATAGTACAACCATGGTTTTCATCGTGCGGGCATTTCTGACAATTCCCACAATGGTGGTCATTTCCATAATTGTTATTTAGTCAGCAGTGTATTTGGCAATTACTTCAGAAAATGCATCGGCTTTTACCATGCCACAAAGCTTGTTATGCCATTGAATGCTTTATTCAATTTAAATCTATTTCAATGCTGCCAAACATCAAATAAAAGATGTAGGCCTGTGTGTCCATTCTGCCCAACATTTTCCAACACGTAAAAAATCAAATGTCAAACGATGTAAAGCTTGCACAGCCAATGCATAATAGACATGATGCGATGACTGTTACGGTGCAACTTCGGAGGCTCAGGTGCAGGTAAAGCAGCCGGAGACAGACTGGAGAGAGTTTATTTAACAAACACAGAGAACAGAAAAGGAGCCAGTCCTCGCTGGGTCTGGATCTCCAGAGCTTGAGATTCTGTCGGCTCCGGTGGCGGATGGCCGAGGCTGCGTCGAGCAGCGATTCAACCAAAGTTTCACGTAATGATGAAACTAGACGATCACGCCTTTATGTCACTGCAGAACTTTACTAAATTTATACTTTAAAATGTGTTACTTCTCATTTGACATGGCACACTTTAGCACTCAACATTTTCCCTCTGTTTTCAGATTACCCGCCTGGCGTTGTTGGAGGGACCAGCCCAGAAAGTATGATCATGAGAGTGCTCTCCAGTATCATGACCAACGGTCTGGCCTGCAGATTCAACTGGGCGGGAAAGTCCCCGAAGAGGGCCTTCAAGGACACACTGATGCAGGACTGCATCTTCGGTGAGTCTAACAAATATTAGGTTTACTACTTTACGGATTTGGCTAATTGACATATTGAATCTAAATCATTCATTAAGACCAGAGAACAGTTGTCAAAAATAAAACATATTCCTAAACACTTCTAGAATGGTTCTATTGCTGCTCAAACGTGTTTCATGTCAAGGACCCCCCAAGTTATATTTGACTGCCGACCCCATCTCCAAATATGTTCTATGGACCCCCTGAAGCAAAGACTTGAGTTACAAATGTTTAGCTTAAAAATACACACGTTCAAAGTTTTTCACAAACTTTCAATAGTTTTCAAAAATAGCAGATCTACAAGCTCACAGCTTGGTACTCTGCTGTCTGTAAGTTCATATACCTGCTATTTTTCATACTTAAAGCACAAAATAATGTTCAACATGGTTAAAATGATGGTGACACAGAGAAGTTTGGTCTAAATGGGTCATGTTCCTCTGTCATGCTCAAATACAGAACGTCTAGTCGTTCTGTATTTGATGTGATTTAATCGGTAGTCAGGTTTCTGAACTGTCCAATGCTCTCGTGAGACAGATTAGACAGAAATGGTGGCATTTTTTGAATGAGCATTAGTGTGGATATATTATATGAAGATGAGTTCCAAAATTGTTGAGGTGGTCCTTTAAGGTTGCCTGAAAATCAGTAGCACATAGGTCACTGGACATTTGTCACATTTGAATGGAGCGTGACCATTGCTGCTTTTATAACAAGTACCGTGTTTCCTTCTTTCTTTTTCACAGCGGCTGCTCGTCAGTTTGACAGAAGGCTCACTGAAAAGCAGTACGAGGGTGCAATGCAGAAGTGGCTGCGCTATGCACCTGAGAGGAGTGGTGGCGTGCCAAGAAATGAGAGGCCACAGAGCTGACGCGTTCCATGGGGACTACAAGCTGATGTTCGCCCCCTTGTCTCCCCACCCCTGCCCCATGTTGAGTTGTCCTTTTTTTCATAACTGTGGATTTTTGGCTTTAATAAAACTCTCATTTTACTGATATCCTCTGCACCTGAGTCCTGCTTCCAGTCCCAGCCTGACAGCAAGTAAAGCAACTGTTCTCAACCTTATTTCCTTAAAAAAAAAAAAAAAAAGCCATCTGCAAGCGCTCTACTTATTTTCGAATATTTACCTTTTAATGGCATAATTATAATCAATTTTGGAGTATATACATTGAAGTCTGTATAAACTGTTTCAGAACCACTGCTGTATGCATACTTAATGAACCACTTCAGAATGTTTCACCCTTCCCCTGTATTTTATGATTGTAAGAAATAATCACGTGATTCTATTTGATTTTAAAGTTCTGCAGTTGCTCCAAACTTGGTTTTCCAGCAGTGACATCGCTTCCATTCAGTGCAGTGATGTCACTACTGGATGACTTTGGCATGACCCCTGTGGAACTTCACTAAATAGAGATTAAAGTGATTATTTTGGCTTTATTTGACACATTAAAAAATAAAGGAATGTTAAAAGTGCTGAAACGGCCTTTTAA
This sequence comes from Blennius ocellaris, assembly GCF_963422515.1. NCBI lineage: Eukaryota > Metazoa > Chordata > Actinopteri > Blenniiformes > Blenniidae > Blennius > Blennius ocellaris. The sequence continues at coordinate 24,618,195 of NC_137667.1, forward strand.
TAGTAATTTATCAATGTTGATAATATGGATGAATCAAGCTTGATTCATCGTCTGGGTTCATTGAAAATTAAACATTCTTTCAATGTTGATCACAGCGAGCAAACTCAATGTTACTTCAATGTTCTGACATCAACGTTGATCTCACTCTTCAGCCTGACGAAATTTCAATGTTGATTCAATAACTGTTTGCTATCTGGGGGTGTGTGTTCTTAGAATAAAGTTTGTATTTCACGAGAACCTGATAAACACATAATTTAAAACTTGAATAGTGAGAGTACGAGTCTGTTGATCAGGTTCAAGCATTTTCAACCTGTTTTATTATGCTGGATTTGACTGCTATTTTCATTTCATCAGGAGTGGCCGAAATTATGCTCCACACGAGACATAGAGTGATTTTGGAAGAAAGTTTTTATTTCATTAGTACAAACTAGTACTTTCTCAATTCAAGGTTAAACATGATGGACATAGCAGTTGCAAGTACTTTCAAACAATTATATTTAGTGGAGTAACTGCTATTTTCATTTCATCAGGAGTGGCCGAAATGATGCTCCACACGAGATATAGAGTGATTTTGGAATAAAGTTTTTATTTCATTAGAACAAACTAGTACTTTCTCAATTCAAGGTTAAACATGATGGACTTAGCAGTTGCAAGTACTTTCAAACAATTATATTTAGTGGAGTAACTGCTATTTTCATTTCATCAGGAGTGGCCGAAATGATGCTCCACACGAGATATAGAGTAATTTTGGAATAAAGTTTTTATTTCCTTAGAACAAACTAGTACTTTCTCAATTCAAGTTAAAATGATGTGTTTATCTGGTTCAAGCAGTTTCAACCAGTTTTATGGTGGAGTAGCTGCTATTTTCATTTCATCAGGAGTGGCCGAAATGATGCTCCTCACGGGATATAGAGTGATTTTGGAAGAAAGTTTTTATTTCATTAGAACAAACTAGTACTTTCTCAATTCAAGGTTAAATGATGTGTTTATCAGGTTCAAGCAGTTTCAACCAGTTTTATTTAGTGGAGGAACTGCTATTTTCATTTCATCAGGAGTGGCCGAAATGATGCTCCACACGGGATATAGAGTAATTTTGGAATAAAGTTTTTATTTCCTTAGAACAAACTAGTACTTTCTCAATTCAAGTTAAAATGATGTGTTTATCTGGTTCAAGCAGTTTCAACCAGTTTTATGGTGGAGTAGCTGCTATTTTCATTTCATGAGTAGTGGCCGAAATGATGCTCCACACGAGATATAGAGTGATTTTGGAATAAAGTTTTTATTTCCTTGGAACAAACTAGTACTTTCTCAATTCAAGTTAAAATGATGTGTTTATCAGGTTCAAGCAGTTTCAACCAGTTTTATTTAGTGGAGTAACTGCTATTTTCATTTCATCAGTAGTGGCCGAAATGATGATCCTCACGGGATATAGAGTGATTTTGGAATAAAGTTTTTATTTCATTAGAACAAACTAGTACTTTCTCAATTCAAGGTTAAATGATGTGTTTATCTGGTTCAAGCAGTTTCAACCAGTTTTATTTAGTGGAGGAACTGCTATTTTCCTTTCATCAGGAGTGGCCGAAATGATGCTCCTCACGGGATATAGACTGATTTTGGAAGAAAGTTTTTATTTTCTTAGAACAAACTAGTACTTTCTCAATTCAAGTTAAAATGATGTGTTTATCTGGTTCAAGCAGTTTCAACCAGTTTTATGGTGGAGTAGCTGCTATTTTCATTTCATGAGTAGTGGCCGAAATGATGATCCTCACGGGATATAGAGTGATTTTGGAAGAAAGTTTTTATTTCATTAGAACAAACTAGTACTTTCTCAATTCAAGGTTAAACATGATGGACTTAGCAGTTGCAAGTACTTTCAACCAATTATATTTAGTGGAGTAACTGCTATTTTCATTTCATCAGGAGTGGCCGAAATGATGCTCCTCACGGGATATAGAGTGATTTTGGAAGAAAGTTTTTATTTCCTTAGAACAAACTAGTACTTTCTCAATTCAAGGTTAAATGATGTGTTTATCAGGTTCAAGCAGTTTCAACCAGTTTTATTTGGTGGCGTAACTGCTATTTTCATTTCATCAGGAGTGGCCGAAATGATGCTCCACACGAGATATAGAGTGATTTTGGAATAAAGTTTTTATTTCATTAGAACAAACTAGTACTTTCTCAATTCAAGTTAAAATGATGTGTTTATCAGGTTCAAGCAGTTTCAAACAATTATATTTAGTGGAGTAACTGCAATTTTCATTTCATGAGTAGTGGCCGAAATGATGCTCCACACGAGATATAGAGTGATTTTGGAATAAAGTTTTTATTTCCTTAGAGCAAACTGGTACTTTTCAATTCAAGTTTAAACATGAAGTGCTTATTAGGTTAAAGCAGTTTCAACCTCTTTTATTATGCTGGATTTGACTGTGATGGTCTTTTCATCAGTTGTGGCCGAAAAGATGCTTCAGACGAGATACTGAGTATGTTTTTAGAATAAAGTTTTAATTTCATTAGGACAAACTCGTACTTTCACTATTCAAGTATCTACCCAGAAAAATGTACACTAACACAACTATTGCTCACCCAAGGTGCTAAAAACACTGTGTTGCAGTTGCGAGGTTACAATTTGTATAGACTACAGAAGTGAAAGCCACAGGTGTAACCATCACCTGTGCATTAACAACATTTTTGCACTTTTCGAAACACAGCTTTTGCGTGACTCCTACCATGAGTCGTCAGAGACACTGCGTGCTCAGAGCAAAGATACCTCGGGAGCCACATGACCCAGTTGAAGACTGTTGTCGCCGGTCTTCTATGCCTGTCTACACAGGAGAGAAGAAACCTCAACAGCGAGTTGCTATGACACACATCCATCAGTGCTTTCAGCCGCACCACCACGTGGTCTCGCAGCTCTTTCACTCCTTTTCAGGAGAAGGAACATTGTCATTTTCCAGCACCTCACAGTGCTATCAGCTCCCTCACTCTCTCCACTGGAGAGAACCAGGATGTTCTAGCTCAGATGACTCTGACCATTCCGATATCCCAAGGGTACCTGGTCTTTGGACCAGCCAGCTTGAGTCCCTTGCAGAGAACATAGAGCAGTTCGAACCAAACAACCCGGAGATTCGTGTAGCGGACAACCTGGTGGAGGTTGAACGCTGCCTCTTCAACCTGCCTCATCCTTCGTCCCGAGAGAAGCTTACACTTCTCTGGAAGATGACATCCAGGAGTGTCCATGTTTACATAGAGTCCCTCCCATCTGCCATCAGAGACAGTGCATGACCCAGCCCTCTGTCATGCACTTAGGGAAGCAGGATCATCTGCACAATGATCCTAACTCTGCAAACTTTGGTGCATTTACAATCACTCAAAAGGGGGCGGAGACTCCCAGATAGTATTTATAGGTGCCTAAGGGCTGCCCACTTCCAAGGTCACAATGCACCAGGATTGGACAAAGACCAGACTTTTAAGTCCCTCTTCGTAAACAACCTCCACAACAGTGTGCGGATCGATGTCGCCTTTTTCTGCAGGACCAAAAACCCCACCATGAAAGACCTCCGCAAACATGCGCAGATGGTGTGGGAGCTGCACCACCGTTCAGGTGAAAACTAGGATGGTGATGCAGGTGTCCTGAGGTCTCAGGTGAGGAGAGGTAAGTCTAAAAACCGAGGCTGAGGTCAGACTCAAAACAACTGGGATGCAGATGTCCCACAGTGGATTAAAACCTGCATCAGAGAGGTGAAGCAGCACCTGAACCCGCCTGGTAAGAAGGGACCTGGCTCCCCCTGACCGCATGACTTGGCCCCTCCCCTCCGCACACAAAGCTCATTTTGGCAGGAGGAGGAGATCCAGGAGGTGAAAGAGGCCCATTTGACATTCTTGGGTAATCTTGGCTATGCCAACCACAGATACACTTCAGTGGTGGTAGGGGTTGTTGACACTCTCTCACTGCTTGGTACTGGGTCAGAAATCCCCCTCATGTGTTCAGACACCTTCGCACGGGTTGCTAGAACCACGCTTGCGCATGCCACTTAAGGAAAGCCACTTCAGGTGGAAGAGTGTAGCATAAACATCCGAGGCTTCACTCAGGACTTGCACCACATCACTCAATGTGTCTGGGTCAACAGCTTTCCAGGACATGTCAGCGACGCATCCCATCCACGTCACTGATCTGGACACAGAAGAACTGCTTATTGGTCAGGACATCCTAAACCGACTCGCTGCCACCAAACGGCGCCTTTGGTCCCAAGTCGTCAGCCCGACTCCCATTGGCTAAGAACTAGGCCACCCAGCTTCTAACAGCAATCGTTCAGCCAACCCACGGGTCCAAATTCTGACACCTGGTCAGACTAAAGTGACCGCATTTCCACCTTTAGAGATGTTAACTGACAGTTCATTCCACAATCTTGAACTAATTCTCATCTCATTGACAATCTGCCTTCGTCCCTCACCAGCGACGACACGCATGACACAACTCTCCTCATTTCCACAACCAAAACCATCACCAGCGCTCACCATGTTAACCTTGAACAGGTTCTTCAGGGTACAAAACCGAGCACCGAAGGTGACATGGTTGTGCACGCTCCAATGACTCAACCAGAGAATACCGACATTTCAGGTAAACAGACCATGTCTGTACCAGAAGAACCTTATTCAGGCTTCGAGTCAAAGACCGAGCAACGCTCTGCTGAGGCTCGCGCTTTACCACAACAGAAACAAGGAGATGCATTTGTATGAGGAGGTCTCCCGCGATTATCACACGATCTTCGCAAGGGACTCGCACAAAAGGGGGGGGGGGAGTCACAGACATCCACCCAGTGCGCGTCCCCACTGACCTCGAGGCACTGCCATCTTCTGAAACCCAGTACATACATACATCTAGCTGACGGGGTCAAGCGGTCCTGGGCCTGAATTCACTGGTTTGAAACAGCCTGCGCTCGAATCTCACACCTTCCCTGTTATTCAAGATTGTTATATCTAAAGAGAAACATTAATCAATTTAAATAACACTTTTTTTGGCATGAACTATTTCCAGTTTAGCTGGTGGTGGCCCAATGTCATTATTATTTGATAAATAACCAATTTATTCTAATTAATAATTTTTCATAAATAAATTATTTTTGATAAAATGTTGCTCCGTGCTCTTGTTTATCTTCCAACATGTGAGATGTTGTTGATGAATACACAGCACAGTTCCACAGTAACCAATGTGTTTTACACAGCCACTGTTCTTTGTGTCAACATGTAGGTCCAGAACACAACTAAAGACGATGTCTCTAGACATCCAGAAGACTTCCTCAGAAGAGCCTGAATGAAAGTTTTTTGAGACGTCTTTCTTGAACATTATATTGACGTCTTGTCTGGACGTCACTGAAAATACGTTTCAAAAGAAACAGAACACGTCATCAGTCTACCACGGGACATACACAGAGAGTCAGTTTAGTATTATCATTAACATGCATTTAATTGGACTGTGGAAGAAAACCAGAGAACCCTGAGGAAACACATGCACACACAAGTTAATTCCACAAACACCTCCAGGTGGATTTAAACCCACGATTTTCTGTCTGTAGCCATTGAGACAATTTGACCATTGTAATTGATAGAGCTGATAAAACATTTATTTGGTATATAGTTGTAATCTCAATATGAAAGGTTGTAGAAATTAATCATGCCCAAAAACTCCTGCAGGGCCTTAACCGAGGCTGGACGAGGGAAATCTGTCACCGCTTGCACCTTAGAAGGCAATGGAATGGCACCCTGAGTTGAAATACGATGACCCAAAAAGTCAATCACAGGCAGACCAAACTGGCACTTAGCAGGGTTGACAATTAGGCCATGTTCCTCAAGGCCAGACCTGGGCATTTTAAGGCCCGCGGGCCAAATACGGCCCGTGACCCGATTCTGACCGGCCCGCGAAAGGTTCCTTAGAATTAAGAAAACAAAAGCTTCTTTCGAATTTTAATGCGTGGACTAAAACCATCGGCTGTATAAACTAAAACGGAAATGCTTTTACTTTGAAGCCTGTTTATTTATGTACAGTGTACGTAACCTACGTACGTCGTATACGTGACCCGTAAAACAAGTCAATCAGTGCATGTGATTAGCGGTCATTGTCGCCCCTCAATGATGTACGGGCACGTCAAGAAAAGAAAGGTGGATGCTGAAGGCCGAAATTTCAAGAAGATTTGGAGCACTAAATATTTGTTTACTGAAGTCGGTGGTAAACCCGTCTGTTTAGTTTGTGGAGAGCACGTCGCCGTGTTTAAGGAGTATAATGTGATTCGGCATTATCAGACAAAACACGCGGAGAAATACAGACACTTGGCGGAGGCTGAGAGAGCGCGAATATCAGAAGACTTGCTAGCAAAGCTACCAAAACAACAAGGCTGTTTTAGCAAGCTACACACAGCCCGGGATGCAGCGACCAAGACCAGCTTCGTCATATCCCACAAAATCGCTAAAAACAGCAAGCCTTTCTTGGATGGCGAGTTTGTGAAAGAGTGCTTGGTGGACTCTGCCGCGCTAATATGCCCTGAGAATAAAGAAGCATTTGAAAAAGTCCCGCTGTCCAGGCGAACCGTCACCAGAAGGGTGGAAGGAATCGCGGAGAATCTCGAATGTCAGCTCAAAAGTGGAGTTGAAAGTTTTGACTTTTTCTCTTTGGCTTTGGATGAGAGCTGTGATGTCCGTGACACTGCCCAGTTACTGGTGTTTCTCCGGGGAATAAGGCAGGACTTCAAGATTACGGAGGAGCTGGCAGCATTGAGGTCAATAAAAGGAACGACAACGGGAAGCGATCTGTTCAAGGAGGTCGATGCATGCATGGTCAAGCTTGGACTGAAATGGGACAAACTGGTAGGCGTCACTACTGATGGTTGTCCGAATATGACAGGAAAACATGTCGGACTTTTGAAACAGATCCAAGATAAAGTGACTGAACTCGGCACAGAGCATCATTTAGTGTTGATACATTGTATTATACATCAGCATGTACTGTGCAGGTCTGTGCTAAAACTTAACCATGTTATTGATGTTGTAACAAAAACGGTTAACTTTATCAGGGCACGAGCATTAAATCACAGGCAGTTTGTTGCACTTTTAGAGGAGCATGAGAATGAACATGGTGACATCATGTACCACACAGCTGTCACATGGCTCAGTCTGGGCAAAGTGCTCAAAAGATTTTGGGACCTGAAAACAGAGATTCAAGAGTTTTGTGAGATGAAAGGCAAAAACATCCCCGAGCTTTCAGATATGAACTGGATGGCAGATTTTGCATTTGCTGTTGATGTGACGGCACTGATGAATGAACTGAGCACTAAACTGCAAGGCAAGGGCCTTTTCGTTCATGACATGCATAACCTGGTGAAGGCTTTTATGAGAAAGTTGCTGTTTCTTTCAAGTCAACTACAGAACAACACTCTCACTCACATACAAACCCTTAAAGAAGTCAGACCATCAGCGAATCATCTCTGCAGGTACTCATCCATGTTAGGAGATTTGCATGGTGAGTTTTTAAGGCGATTTGATGATTGTAAAAACATTGAGGATGAAATGCACCTGGTTTCCACTCCCTTTGCCTGCAGAGTAGATGATGCACCCAGTGATGTTCAGCTGGAGCTCATTGACCTGCAGTCTGACACAGTACTGGCAGAGCACTTTAAGTCAGCATCACTGCTGGAGTTCTACTCATCTCTTAAGGAGGAGAACTTTCCAAACATGAGTAGACATGCTCAGAAGATGTTGGTTCTGTTTGGATCTACCTACATATGTGAACACACATTCTCAGTAATGAAGTTTACCAAATCCAGGTTCAGATCCTCTCTTACTGATGATCATCTGTCAGCTGTGCTTCGCATCTCCACCTCAGACATTCAACCTGACTTTGATGCACTCGTTAAATGGCAGCAAAGGCTAGATTTCTCTCACTGAACAAGAAAATACACAAATGTGTGTTCACTATTACTTTTTGTCTGCACAGCTTGGCAGTTTGACAATCAATATGTGACATATCTTGTTAATGATATTTGGCATACAAAGACATTGTGATGTCTTAATAGAAAAAAGTGTTTTTGGTTAATGTAATTAAAAAAAGAGTTACAAATGTTACATGTTTACAATTGCTTTGAATAACTGCACTGAATAAAAACATTTTTTGTTAAAATAACCCTCACTTTCTCTTTACCTAATAATAACACAGACACTTACCAGCATGTGTAAACAATGCCATTTACTGCTTTCAATTTAGAAATAAAATTCATATGCAGAATAGAGTGTAAACTTTTGGCCCGGCCCTCCACAATATTTTCTGCTTCTCATTTGGCCCCTTCGGAAAAATAATTGCCCACCCCTGCTCAAGGCGCTGAAAAACTTGCTTTTGGTGTGAAAAATGCTCCTCAACTGAAGAACTAGCCACCAAGATGTCGTCCAGGTAAACAGAAACGAAAGCAGCACCGAGTCCATCAACCTCTGAAAAGCCGTGCCTCTACTCTTGCCTGGTCATAATAAAACATAAAAAAATGACAAGAAAGAATAGAAAGTGTCATCTGCTCAGTGTATTGACACATCTTATACACAGCAGACACAAATTGCACTTAACAAGTTTTGAACTATCAAAACTCAGTAACCAATCAGGTGTCTAACATTGATTTTTTTTTTTTTTGAGAATCAAAACTACAGTACAAATAAAGCTTTCAATTTCTATTCAAGAAAATGTGCCCATCTTTTCTAAAACTCTCTCTCTCTCTCTCTCTCTCTCTCTCTCTCTCTCTCTCTCTCTCTCTCTCTCGCCCGCCCCGTTTCCTCATTAGTTTTAATGTTGGTTTTTTTTCCGGAATAAATGTGAATGTTTGATGAGAGGCAGCATGAATCACTCATTGAGTAAAAAGAAAAAAGTGATGGCACGTGTCGCCCCAATTAATCCCTAAAACACAAGAGCCTCTAAACGTATTGAGAACAGGTAGGAAGCATATTACGAGCTAATAAAACTAGTAAACAGAGTCCATGTGTGTATCAGTGAAAGTGAGCGGGTTTTATGTTTCTATGTTTCTTCAGGTGAGATGTCCAGTTCCTGGACGTTCACAGCACTTTCACGGCTGGGAGACATAGTTTGCATTGAACAGAGAGGTTCAGAGATTTCTCCGACTTTAAAACATAGTGATGAAAGCAACTCTCTGCAGAATCCATGTCAGCCTGAAAGCGTCGGGAAGTGTCGCAATGCCAGTGCATGACGCATGTGACAGCTGCATTTCTAGTTTATTCCATCTGATTTCTACTGTAATCCTGCTCAGTAATCCCAGTTTTTATCGAATATACCTGCAACGAGAATACACATGTTTTTATGTACTGTAACAGATTACAGTTATATGTTTTTTGTATCCTAATTATGTAACACTGTTGCATGTATTCCATTACTACCCAACCCTGGTTGCACCTAAACATGTGATACACACTCAGACCTTACTGAGACTTAATAAACTAAAGTTTTCTAGCTGTGCAATGACTTGAAGTAAAGCTCTGGTAAACAAGCTGCATGTAATGATGTTCATGTAGGTACAAACAGCCAGAAGAGTCTTTAGAGCCAGAAGTGGACAGACGAAATCACCTTGTACTGCAGGTGACAGGAGGAGCAGCAAGGTGGGCGAGATACAGGTTCTGGGAGATTCCCACAACACACTGTAGACAAAAGAAAAGTGTTCAATGCACAGGTTCCACAAGTTGAGAGACTCTTAAGATCAACACCAGGAGACACCAGATCACTTTGATTGATTGTGAGGACAACACACACGGAGTGAGGTGGTATTGAAAGGCTAATTGCAGGAGGAAAGGTTTGTTTTGTAGAATGGGTCTCTTGTATTAAATTCAATGTAATTTGGATCAAATGTCTTTGTTATTTTAAAAGCATGTTTTGTTGTGAGATGTAATTTAATTTAATCACAATAACCAGCCAAAGTATTTTCTATGTTTACTACGTTTAAAACTAAATGATCAACCATCTCAACAGTCATTGGTGGACATTTAATGTATATTTCATCACCTGAAGAGTCCAACTTTGCTTTACATCTTTAACTTATATACAAGTGAAATCACAGCTCTAAGTTCTTGTTACTGAATAGTCCCTAAACGGCTCACCTGTCTCTGGCTGTGAGGCCCTGTCCGGAGGGATGGATGAGCCCGATGAAACGTGGGATCAGCCGTTGGTGGAGATTTCCACTCAACCCTTTGAAGCGCTGCTCCCACGTTCCTCCACTTGGACCATGGTTTAATCGAGGAAAATCATGTCACACTGAAAAAACAATTCTGTCATTTCATTTTTGAGTGTACTTTTTTAAGATAGAGCTTCTCAGGCTGGTTTAATCAAGTAAAATCATGTTACTGTCTTAAAGGTGTACAGGAGGATTTTCTTTTTCCGGGTGGATCATCAAGACTATTGGTACTCCCAACTGTCAATCATTCTGGTGAGATATTACGTAAGGCCGTCGTACGTGCTCGTCCCCAGGTAGCGTGGATCTATTAGTTTTCACTTTCTGCGCATGCGCGCTTTCAGGTGTATATGGTGAGCTACGCCTTCAGTGAGCTCGCAGTTCTCACCGGGTACTTTGAAAATGGCAGAGGGTCGCAAAAGAGAAAAAGTGTCTTCGAAGTGTATGAGAAGAAGAGAAAGGCTTCGGAAGAGAGAAACAAGACCAGAGTGTTTTTGGGAGATTCTTTCACACGATGGCGTGCGCTGAAAGCCCAGGTTGGGCTTCCCACTGATGCTTCAGTCGCGAAGTTTCTACTCGACAGGTAAAGTTTGGCATTCTATTTGGAGAAATCCATTTCAAATCACTTCCAGTAAAAGTTATCTACGTCTATATTGTAACTTTCCAGGGTTGATTAGTGGAAAAAGTTCAAATCTTCTTGTAAAGTGAGCTTGTGTAAGCGATGCCGACTTGTGACTTGTAAACAGGGCGTGCACGAGGAGAACTGGCCTCGTTCATGTCTCTCGCACACGTTTTAGTAGGCGTTCCGTCTCGGGAGCAGGTAGAGCTTTGCGCATGTGCAAAAAAAAAAAATATATCAATCCCGTTACTGTCTTTAGATATAGCATCTCAGACTGGTTTAATCTAGAGAAATCGTGTTACTGACTTTAGGTAGAGATGCTTAGTGTTGGAATTTGTTCCTGTGTTCCCCTGAATTCCTGCTTGTTTGTTTGATCCGGGAGAGGCAGGAACAGAGTTAATTTCTTCAATAGTGAATTTAATAATCACACAAACAAGAGATTATAAAAATACATATATCAGATTACATAATACGAGCTCAGACCGTTCTTCCTTGCAGACCCAAGTGTGCAGGCCAGGTTTACAATGAAGAAGGGCACAACTGCAACACATGGTTCATATTTATACATTTGCATACATCACCTCAACCTCACATTGGTCGGTTTCTCGTGATATATGCGTTGCTATGGTGAATTTGCTATTCCTTTGTTCCCAAAACTGCTTCAAACTGGTTCTTCTCAGAGCTTGACGTTCTGTGGGACAAAGTGACCTCTGACCTCTTATCTGTTGATCCAATCTTACCTTGACCATGTTTTTGCAAGTAGAGCACTGAGGAGACATCGTCAACCAACTTGGAATGTCCCTGAACATGGATTTATAGCTGTGTTTTCCCAACTTGGGCAGTGGGAGAAACCCCAGTAGTGTAGAAACACAACTGAATACAATATGTCCAGTTGTCACACAGAAAACAAATGTTTAACCACTATATTCCTTCAATTCTCCTTTTGACCTCTGACCCCAGAGGTCAATAATTAGTGTCAATACAGTATGAGGCACTCTTCGTATAATAGAGGTCATATGTAAGCAAAATCAACAATCATATACTCAAATAGCAACATATAAAACTTTTAAACGGTGGTGACTCCCCCTTGAACTGCAACCTTGTCGTGGTGGGGGAGTTTGAGCACCCGAATGACCCTCTATGCTATGTTGTCAGGGGACTTGCCCCTCCTGTGGGCCCACCACCTACAGAGGCTGCCGTAGGGGTCGGGTGCATTGTGGATTGGGGGGCAGTCGACGGCAGTTGCCTCGACGACCCGATCCCCGGCCACAGAATCTGGCTATTGGGACATGGAATGTGACCTCGCTGAGGGGGATGGAGCCCGAGCTTGTGAGGGAGGCTGAGAGATACCGTCTAGATATAGTCGGGCTCGCCTCCACTCACAGCTTGGACTCTGGAACCCAGCTCCTCGACAGGGGCTGGATACTCCACTGCTGTGGAGTTGCCCGCAGTGTAAGGCAGCGGGCTGGAGTGGGCTTGCTTATTGCCCCACAGCTCAGCCGTCATGTGTTGGAGTTCACCCCAGTGAACGAGAGGGTTGCGTGACTACGCCTTCGAGTAGGGGACAGGTCTCTGACTGTTGTCTCGGCCAATGCACCGAACAGCAGCTCAGAGTACCCAACCTTCTTGGAGTCCCTGGGAGGGGTGCTGGATAGTGCCCCAACTGGGGACTCCATTGTTCTCCTGGGGGACTTCAACGCGCACGTGGCCAATGACAGTGAGACCTGGAAGGGGGTGATTGGGAGGAACGGCCTCCCCGATCTGAACCCGAGAGGTGTTCTGTTATTGGACTTCTGTGCCAGTCACAGCTTGTCCATAACGAACACCATGTTCGAGCACAGGGGTGTCCATAAGTGCACGTGGCACCAGGACAACCTAGGTCAATGATAGACTTTGTGGTCGTTTCATCTGATCTCTGGCCATGTGTCTTTGACACTGGGGTAAAGAGAAGGGCAGAGCTGTCCTTCACCAGGTGGTGATCGATCACCACCTGGTGGTGAGTTGGATGCGCTGGACCGGGAGGAAGCCGGATAGACTCGACAGGCCCAAACGTGTTATGAGGGTCTGCTGGGAACATCTGGCCGAGCCCTCCGTCCGCGCAGTTTTCAACTCCCACCTCTGGGAGAGCTTCTCACAGATCCAGAGGGAGGCTGGAGACATTGAGTCCGAGTGGACCATGCTCTCCACTTCCATTGTCAAAGCTGCTGCTCGGAGCTGTGGCCGCAGGGTCTCTGGCGCCTGTCGTGGCGGCAATCCCCGAACCCGGTGGTGGAAACCGGAAGTAAGGGATGCCGTCAAGCTGAAGAAGGAGTCCTATCGGGCACTGGTAGCTCATAGGACTCCTGAGGCAATCGGCAGGCCAAGTGAGCCGCAGCCCGGGCTGTGGTGGAGGCAAAAACTCGGGTCTGGGAGGAGTTCGGAGAGGCCATGGAGGAGGACTTTCGATCGGTCCCGAGGAAATTCTGGCAAACCGTCCGGCGCCTTAGGCGGGGGAAGCAGTTCTCCACCAACACTGTTTACAGTGGATGTGGGGAGCTGTTGACCTCAACTGGGGATATCGTTCAAGATCCCGGATACAAGCGGCTGAAATGAGCTTCCTTCGTAGGGTGGCTGGGCACACCCTTAGAGATAGGGTGAGGAGCTCAGCCACCAGGGAGGAGCTCGGAGTAGAGCCGCTGCTCCTCCACATCGAGAGGAGCCAGCTGAAGTGGCTCGGGCACCTATTTTGGATGCCCCCCGGACGCCTCCCATGCGATGCGATGTGGTTCTCCCGCCAGAGTACACTACGACAGATGGCACCGCATTGTTCCTCTTGTATCCAGGGTTCGACTAACAGCCGGACCATCCTCTCCAGTACCCTGGAATAGACTTTCCTGGGGAGCCTTTGTCACTCAGCCGAACAGCGTGAGACGTCCTCTCGACGACCTTAAATCGACCCGTCCACCTGGGCTCGGACCACTTCCTCTTTATCACCCTGAGAAGTTCCCAGGGGCTGGTGTTGAGGATCTCAGCCGAGTCCCCACTGGCTGCCGGTCCCGGCAACCTGTGCAGAGAAACGAGATTCCAGACATCTCAAAACTGCGTTGTCACATCTCTCACCTGAACATAGATTTTTCTCTTGTATAGATTTGGCTAATGCTTTTTTCTGTCTGCCACTGGCGGATCAGGTGAAACCACTGCGAACAGGTCCGACTTATTGCCGCCAATGCAAACCAAACTCCTTTCCGGGAATACAAAGACCGAACAGCCCTTAACAAAGGGCCCCGGACTCCATGCTCCCACAGCACCCCCCACAGGATGTCTCGGGGTCGAACGCCTTCTCCAGATCCAGAAAACACATGTGGACTAGTTGGGCAAACTCCCATGAACCCTCGAGCAGCTGGTGGAGGGTATAGAGCTGGTCCAGTGTTCCACGACCAGAACGAAAACCGCATTATTCCTCTTGGATCCAAGGTTTGACTAATGGCCGGACCCTCCACTCCAGTACACTGGAATAGACTTTCCTGGGGAGGCTGAGGAGTGTGATCCCTCTGTAGTTGGAACACACCCTCCGATCCCCCTCCTTGAAGAGAGGGACCACCACCCCATTCTGCCTGTCCAGAGGTACCGTCCCCGCATCACGCGATGTTGCAGGGATTAAGTGCCCCGGACTCCATGCTCCCGGAGCATGGAGACGGTTTGCCAGAATTTCCTCGGGGCAGACCGAAAGTCCTCTTCCATGGCCTCTCCAAACTCCTCCCAGACCCGAGTTATTGCCTCCACCACAGCCATGAACTATGGGTCATGACCGAAAGAACGAGATCCCGGATACAAGCAGTTGAAGTGAGCTTCCTGCGTAGGGTGGCTTAGCGCACCCTTACAGATAGGATGAGGAGCTTGAGAGTTGGTTTTTAGAATAAAGTTTGTATTTTACTAGGACATAGTCGTACTTTCACTATTCAAGTTTAAACATGAAGTGTTTATCAGCTTTAAGCAGTTTCAACCTGTTTTATTATGCTGGATTTGACTGCTATTGTCATTTCATCAGCAGTGGCCGAAATGATGCTCCACACGAGATATAGAGTGATTTTGGAATAAAGTTTTTATTTCATTAGAACAAACTAGTACTTTCTCAATTCAAGTTAAAATGATGTGTTTATCAGGTTCAAGCAGTTTCAAACAGTGTTATTTTGTCGAGTAACTTCTATTTTCATTTCATCAGGAGTGGCCGAAATGATGCTCCACACGAGATATAGAGTGATTTTGGAATAAAGTTTTTATATCATTAGAACAAACTAGTGCTTTCTCAATTCAAGTTTAAACATGATGGACTTAGCAGTTGCAAGCACTTTCAAACAATTATATTTGGTGGAGTAACTGCTATTTTCATTTCATCAGGAGTGGCCGAAATGATGCTCCACACGGGATATAGAGTAATTTTGGAATAAAGTTTTTATTTCCTTAGAACAAACTAGTACTTTCTCAATTCAAGTTAAAATGATGTGTTTATCAGGTTCAAGCAGTTTCAACCAGTTTTATTTAGTGGAGTAACTGCTATTTTCATTTCATCAGGAGTGGCCGAAATGATGCTCCTCACGGGATATAGAGTGATTTTGGAAGAAAGTTTTTATTTCATTAGAACAAACTAGTACTTTCTCAATTCAAGGTTAAATGATGTGTTTATCAGGTTCAAGCAGTTTCAACCAGTTTTATTTAGTGGAGGAACTGCTATTTTCATTTCATCAGGAGTGGCCGAAATGATGCTCCACACGAGGTATAGAGTGATTTTGGAATAAAGTTTTTATTTCATTAGAACAAACTAGTACTTTCTCAATTCAAGTTTAAACATGATGGACTTAGCAGTTGCAAGCACTTTCAATCAGTTTTATTTAGTGGAGTAACTGCTATTTTCATTTCATGAGTAGTGGCCGAAATGATGCTCCACACGAGATATAGAGTGATTTTGGAATAAAGTTTTTATTTCATTAGAACAAACTAGTACTTTCTCAATTCAAGGTTAAATGATGTGTTTATCAGGTTCAAGCAGTTTCAACCAGTTTTATTTAGTGGAGTAACTGCTATTTTCATTTCATCAGGAGTGGCCGAAATGATGCTCCACACGAGATATAGAGTGATTTTGGAATAAAGTTTTTATTTCATTAGAACAAACTAGTACTTTCTCAATTCAAGTTAAAATGATGTGTTTATCAGGTTCAAGCAGTTTCAACCAGTGTTATTTTGTCGAGTAACTGCTATTTTCATTTCATCAGGAGTGGCCGAAATGATGCTCCACACGAGATATAGAGTGATTTTGGAATAAAGTTTTTATATCATTAGAACAAACTAGTACTTTCTCAATTCAAGTTTAAACATGATGGACTTAGCAGTTGCAAGCACTTTCAAACAATTATATTTGGTGGAGTAACTGCTATTTTCATTTCATCAGGAGTGGCCGAAATGAAGCTCCACACGAGATATAGAGTGATTTTGGAATAAAGTTTTTATTTCCTTAGAACAAACTAGTACTTTCTCAATTCAAGTTAAAATGATGTGTTTATCAGGTTCAAGCAGGTTCAACCAGTTTTATTTAGTGGAGGAACTGCTATTTTCATTTCATCAGGAGTGGCCGAAATGATGCTCCTCACGGGATATAGAGTGATTTTGGAATAAAGTTTTTATTTCATTAGAACAAACTAGTACTTTCTCAATTCAAGGTTAAATGATGTGTTAATCAGGTTCAAGCAGTTTCAACCAGTTTTATTTAGTGGAGGAACTGCTATTTTCATTTCATCAGGAGTGGCCGAAATGATGATCCACACGAGGTATAGAGTGATTTTGGAATAAAGTTTTTATTTCATTAGAACAAACTAGTACTTTCTCAATTCAAGTTTAAACATGATGGACTTAGCAGTTGCAAGCACTTTCAACCAGTTTTATTTAGTGGAGTAACTGCTATTTTCATTTCATGAGTAGTGGCCGAAATGATGCTCCACACGAGATATAGAGTGATTTTGGAATAAAGTTTTTATTTCATTAGAACAAACTAGTACTTTCTCAATTCAAGTTTAAACATGATGGACTTAGCAGTTGCAAGCACTTTCAACCAGTTTTATTTAGTGGAGTAACTGCTATTTTCATTTCATGAGTAGTGGCCGAAATGATGCTCCACACGAGATATAGAGTGATTTTGGAATAAAGTTTTTATTTCATTAGAACAAACTAGTACTTTCTCAATTCAAGGTTAAATGATGTGTTTATCAGGTTCAAGCAGTTTCAACCAGTTTTATTTAGTGGAGTAACTGCTATTTTCATTTAATCAGGAGTGGCCGAAATGATGCTCCACACGGGATATAGAGTAATTTTGGAATAAAGTTTTTATTTCCTTAGAACAAACTAGTACTTTCTCAATTCAAGTTAAAATGATGTGTTTATCTGGTTCAAGCAGTTTCAACCAGTTTTATGGTGGAGTAGCTGCTATTTTCATTTCATTAGGAGTGGCCGAAATGATGCTCCTCACGGGATATAGAGTGATTTTGGAAGAAAGTTTTTATTTCATTAGAACAAACTAGTACTTTCTCAATTCAAGTTTAAACATGATGGACTTAGCAGTTGCAAGCACTTTCAAACAATTATATTTGGTGGAGTAACTGCTATTTTCATTTCATCAGGAGTGGCCGAAATGAAGCTCCACACGAGATATAGAGTGATTTTGGAATAAAGTTTTTATTTCCTTAGAACAAACTAGTACTTTCTCAATTCAAGTTAAAATGATGTGTTTATCAGGTTCAAGCAGGTTCAACCAGTTTTATTTAGTGGAGGAACTGCTATTTTCATTTCATCAGGAGTGGCCGAAATGATGCTCCTCACGGGATATAGAGTGATTTTGGAAGAAAGTTTTTATTTCATTAGAACAAACTAGTACTTTCTCAATTCAAGGTTAAATGATGTGTTTATCAGGTTCAAGCAGTTTCAACCAGTTTTATTTAGTGGAGGAACTGCTATTTTCATTTCATCAGGAGTGGCCGAAATGATGCTCCACACGAGATATAGAGTGATTTTGGAATAAAGTTTTTATATCATTAGAACAAACTAGTACTTTCTCAATTCAAGTTTAAACATGATGGACTTAGCAGTTGCAAGCACTTTCAAACAATTATATTTGGTGGAGTAACTGCTATTTTCATTTCATCAGGAGTGGCCGAAATGAAGCTCCACACGAGATATAGAGTGATTTTGGAATAAAGTTTTTATTTCCTTAGAACAAACTAGTACTTTCTCAATTCAAGTTAAAATGATGTGTTTATCAGGTTCAAGCAGGTTCAACCAGTTTTATTTAGTGGAGGAACTGCTATTTTCATTTCATCAGGAGTGGCCGAAATGATGCTCCTCACGGGATATAGAGTGATTTTGGAATAAAGTTTTTATTTCATTAGAACAAACTAGTACTTTCTCAATTCAAGGTTAAATGATGTGTTAATCAGGTTCAAGCAGTTTCAACCAGTTTTATTTAGTGGAGGAACTGCTATTTTCATTTCATCAGGAGTGGCCGAAATGATGATCCACACGAGGTATAGAGTGATTTTGGAATAAAGTTTTTATTTCATTAGAACAAACTAGTACTTTCTCAATTCAAGTTTAAACATGATGGACTTAGCAGTTGCAAGCACTTTCAACCAGTTTTATTTAGTGGAGTAACTGCTATTTTCATTTCATGAGTAGTGGCCGAAATGATGCTCCACACGAGATATAGAGTGATTTTGGAATAAAGTTTTTATTTCATTAGAACAAACTAGTACTTTCTCAATTCAAGTTTAAACATGATGGACTTAGCAGTTGCAAGCACTTTCAACCAGTTTTATTTAGTGGAGTAACTGCTATTTTCATTTCATGAGTAGTGGCCGAAATGATGCTCCACACGAGATATAGAGTGATTTTGGAATAAAGTTTTTATTTCATTAGAACAAACTAGTACTTTCTCAATTCAAGGTTAAATGATGTGTTTATCAGGTTCAAGCAGTTTCAACCAGTTTTATTTAGTGGAGTAACTGCTATTTTCATTTAATCAGGAGTGGCCGAAATGATGCTCCACACGGGATATAGAGTAATTTTGGAATAAAGTTTTTATTTCCTTAGAACAAACTAGTACTTTCTCAATTCAAGTTAAAATGATGTGTTTATCTGGTTCAAGCAGTTTCAACCAGTTTTATGGTGGAGTAGCTGCTATTTTCATTTCATTAGGAGTGGCCGAAATGATGCTCCTCACGGGATATAGAGTGATTTTGGAAGAAAGTTTTTATTTCATTAGAACAAACTAGTACTTTCTCAATTCAAGTTTAAACATGATGGACTTAGCAGTTGCAAGCACTTTCAAACAATTATATTTGGTGGAGTAACTGCTATTTTCATTTCATCAGGAGTGGCCGAAATGAAGCTCCACACGAGATATAGAGTGATTTTGGAATAAAGTTTTTATTTCCTTAGAACAAACTAGTACTTTCTCAATTCAAGTTAAAATGATGTGTTTATCAGGTTCAAGCAGGTTCAACCAGTTTTATTTAGTGGAGGAACTGCTATTTTCATTTCATCAGGAGTGGCCGAAATGATGCTCCTCACGGGATATAGAGTGATTTTGGAAGAAAGTTTTTATTTCATTAGAACAAACTAGTACTTTCTCAATTCAAGGTTAAATGATGTGTTTATCAGGTTCAAGCAGTTTCAACCAGTTTTATTTAGTGGAGGAACTGCTATTTTCATTTCATCAGGAGTGGCCGAAATGATGCTCCACACGAGGTATAGAGTGATTTTGGAATAAAGTTTTTATTTCATTAGAACAAACTAGTACTTTCTCAATTCAAGTTTAAACATGATGGACTTAGCAGTTGCAAGCACTTTCAACCAGTTTTATTTAGTGGAGTAACTGCTATTTTCATTTCATGAGTAGTGGCCGAAATGATGCTCCACACGAGATATAGAGTGATTTTGGAATAAAGTTTTTATTTCATTAGAACAAACTAGTACTTTCTCAATTCAAGTTTAAACATGATGGACTTAGCAGTTGCAAGCACTTTCAACCAGTTTTATTTAGTGGAGTAACTGCTATTTTCATTTCATGAGTAGTGGCCGAAATGATGCTCCACACGAGATATAGAGTGATTTTGGAATAAAGTTTTTATTTCATTAGAACAAACTAGTACTTTCTCAATTCAAGGTTAAATGATGTGTTTATCAGGTTCAAGCAGTTTCAACCAGTTTTATTTAGTGGAGTAACTGCTATTTTCATTTCATCAGGAGTGGCCGAAATGATGCTCCACACGGGATATAGAGTAATTTTGGAATAAAGTTTTTATTTCCTTAGAACAAACTAGTACTTTCTCAATTCAAGTTAAAATGATGTGTTTATCTGGTTCAAGCAGTTTCAACCAGTTTTATGGTGGAGTAGCTGCTATTTTCATTTCATCAGGAGTGGCCGAAATGATGCTCCTCACGGGATATAGAGTGATTTTGGAAGAAAGTTTTTATTTCATTAGAACAAACTATAACTTTTTCAATTCAAGGTTAAATGATGTGTTTATCAGGTTCAAGCAGTTTCAACCAGTTTTATTTAGTGGAGGAACTGCTATTTTCATTTCATGAGTAGTGGCCGAAATGATGCTCCTCACGGGATATAGAGTGATTTTGGAAGAAAGTTTTTATTTCATTAGAACAAACTAGTACTTTCTCAATTCAAGGTTAAACATGATGGACTTAGCAGTTGCAAGTACTTTCAACCAATTATATTTAGTGGAGTAACTGCTATTTTCATTTCATCAGGAATGGCCGAAATGATGCTCCACACGGGATATAGAGTAATTTTGGAAGAAAGTTTTTATTTCATTAGTACAAACTAGTACTTTCTCAATTCAAGTTTAAATGATGTCTTTATCAGGTTCAAGCAGTTTCAACCAGTTTTATTTAGTGGAGTAACTGCTATTTTCATTTCATCAGGAGTGGCCGAAATGATGCTCCTCACGGGATATAGAGTGATTTTGGAAGAGAGTTTTTATTTCCTTAGAACAAACTAGTACTTTCTCAATTCAAGGTTAAATGATGTGTTTATCAGGTTCAAGCAGTTTCAACCAGTTTTATTTGGTGGCGTAACTGCTATTTTCATTTCATCAGGAGTGGCCGAAATGATGCTCCACACGAGATATAGAGTGATTTTGGAATAAAGTTATTATTTCCTTCGAGCAAACTGGTACTTTTCAATTCAAGTTTAAACATGAAGTGCTTATTAGGTTAAAGCAGTTTCAACCTCTTTTATTATGCTGGATTTGACTGTTATGGTCTTTTCATCAGTTGTGGCCGAAAAGATGCTTCAGACGAGATACTGAGTATGTTTTTAGAATAAAGTTTTAATTTCATTAGGACAAACTCGTACTTTCACTAATCAAGTATATACCCAGAAAAATGTATACTAACACAACTATTGCTCACCCAAGGTGCTAAAAACACTGTGTTGCAGTTGCGAGGTTACAATTTGTATAGACTACAGAAGTGAAAGCCACAGGTGTAACCATCACCTGTGCATTAACAACATTTCGCACTTTTCGAAACACAGCTTTTGCGTGACTCCTACCATGAGTCGTCAGAGACACTGCGTGCTCAGAGCAAAGATACCTCGGGCGCCACATGAACCAGTTGAAGACTGTTGTCGCCGGTCTTCTATGCCTGTCTACACAGGAGAGAAGAAACCTCAACAGCGAGTTGCTATGACACACATCCATCAGTGCTCTCAGCCGCACCACCACGTGGTCTCGCAGCTCTTTCACTCCTTTTCAGGAGAAGGAACATTGTCATTTTCCAGCACCTCACAGTGCTATCAGCTCCCTCACTCTCTCCACTGGAGAGAACCAGGATGTTCTAGCTCAGATGACTCTGACCATTCCGATATCCCAAGGGTACCTGGTCTTTGGACCAGCCAGCTTGAGTCCCTTGCAGAGAACATAGAGCAGTTCGAACCAAACAACCCGGAGATTCGTGTAGCGGACAACCTGGTGGAGGTTGAACGCTGCCTCTTCAACCTGCCTCATCCTTCGTCCCGAGAGAAGCTTACACTTCTCTGGAAGATGACATCCAGGAGTGTCCATGTTTACATAGAGTCCCTCCCATCTGCCATCAGAGACCATTACTCAGCCCTCTGTCATGCACTTAGGGAAGCAGGATCATCTGCACAATGATCCTAACTCTGCAAACTTTGGTGCATTTACAATCACTCAAAAGGGGGCGGAGACTCCCAGATAGTATTTATAGGTGCCTAAGGGCTGCCTACTTCCAAGGTCACAATGCACCAGGTTTGGACAAAGACCAGACTTTTAAGTCCCTCTTCGTTAACAACCTCCACAACAGTGTGCGGATCGATGTCGCCCTTTTCTGCAGGACCAAAAACCCCACCATGAAAGACCTCCGCAAACATGCGCAGATGGTGTGGGAGCTGCACCACCGTTCAGGTGAAAACTATGATGGTGATGCAGGTGTCCTGAGGTCTCAGGTGAGGAGAGGTAAGTCTAAAAACCGAGGCTGAGGTCAGACTCAAAACAACTGGGATGCAGATGTCCCACAGTGGATTAAAACCTGCATCAGAGAGGTGAAGCAGCACCTGAACCCGCCTGGTAAGAAGGGACCTGGCTCCCCCTGACCGCATGACTTGGCCCCTCCCCTCCGCACACAAAGTTCATTTTGGCAGGAGGAGGAGATCCAGGAGGTGAAAGAGGCCCATTTGACATTCTTGGGTAATCTTGGCTATGCCAACCACAGATACACTTCAGTGGTGGTAGGGGTTGTTGACACTCTCTCACTGCTTGGTACTGGGTCAGAAATCCCCCTCATGTGTTCAGACACCTTCGCACGGGTTGCTAGAACCACGCTTGCGCATGCCACTTAAGGAAAGCCACTTCAGGTGGAAGAGTGTAGCATAAACATCCGAGGCTTCACTCAGGACTTGCACCACATCACTCAATGTGTCTGGGTCAACAGCTTTCCAGGACATGTCAGCGACGCATCCCATCCACGTCACTGATCTGGACACAGAAGAACTGCTTATTGGTCAGGACATCCTAAACCGACTCGCTGCCACCAAACGGCGCCTTTGGTCCCAAGTCGTCAGCCCGACTCCCATTGGCTAAGAACTAGGCCACCCAGCTTCTAACAGCAATCGTTCAGCCAACCCACAGGTCCAAATTCTGACACCTGGTCAGATTAAAGTGACCGCATTTCCACCTTTAGAGATGTTAACTGACAGTTCATTCCACAATCTTGAACTAATTCTCATCTCATTGACAATCTGCCTTCATCCCTCACCAGCGACGACACGCATGACACAACTCTCCTCATTTCCACAACCAAAACCATCACCAGCGCTCACCATGTTAACCTTGAACAGGTTCTTCATGGTACAAAACCGAGCACCGAAGGTGACATGGTTGTGCACGCTCCAATGACTCAACCAGAGAATACAGACATTTCAGGTAAACAGACCATGTCTGTTCCAGAAGAACCTTATTCAGGCTTCGAGTCAAAGACCGAGCAACGCTCTGCTGAGGCTCGCGCTTTACCACAACAGAAACAAGGAGATGCATTTGTATGAGGAGGTCTCCCGCGATTATCACACGATCTTCGCAAGGGACTCGCACAAAAGGGGGGGGGGAGTCACAGACATCCACCCAGTGCGCGTCCCCACTGACCTCGAGGCACTGCCATCTTCTGAAACCCAGTACATACATACATCTAGCTGACGGGGTCAAGCGGTCCTGGGCCTGAATTCACTGGTTTGAAACAGCCTGCGCTCGAATCTCACACCTTCCCTGTTATTCAAGATTGTTATATCTAAAGAGAAACATTAATCAATTTAAATAACACTTTTTTTTGGCATGAACTATTTCCAGTTTAGCTGGTGGTGGCCCAATGTCATTATTATTTGATAAATAACCAATTTATTCTAATTAATAATTTTTCATAAATAAATTATTTTTGATAAAATGTTGCTCCGTGCTCTTGTTTATCTTCCAACATGTGAGATGTTGTTGATGAATACACAGCACAGTTCCACAGTAACCAATGTGTTTTACACAGCCACTGTTCTTTGTGTCAACATGTAGGTCCAGAACACAACTAAAGACGATGTCTCTAGACATCCAGAAGACTTCCTCAGAAGAGCCTGAATGAAAGTTTTTTGAGACGTCTTTCTTGAACATTATATTGACGTCTTGTCTGGACGTCACTGAAAATACGTTTCAAAAGAAACAGAACACGTCATCAGTCTACCACGGGACATACACAGAGAGTCAGTTTAGTATTATCATTAACATGCATTTAATTGGACTGTGGAAGAAAACCAGAGAACCCTGAGGAAACACATGCACACACAAGTTAATTCCACAAACACCTCCAGGTGGATTTAAACCCACGATTTTCTGTCTGTAGCCATTGAGACAATTTGACCATTGTAATTGATAGAGCTGATAAAACATTTATTTGGTATATAGTTGTAATCTCAATATGAAAGGTTGTAGAAATTAATCATGCCCAAAAACTCCTGCAGGGCCTTAACCGAGGCTGGACGAGGGAAATCTGTCACCGCTTGCACCTTAGAAGGCAATGGAATGGCACCCTGAGTTGAAATACGATGACCCAAAAAGTCAATCACAGGCAGACCAAACTGGCACTTAGCAGGGTTGACAATTAGGCCATGTTCCTCAAGGCCAGACCTGGGGCCTCATTTATAAAACTGTGCGTAGGATTGACGTCAAAATTGGCGTACGCACGAAACACAGAAAGTGCGTACGCACAAAAATATCCTGATTTATAAAACAGTGCGCACGCACGTCCTACGCCGATTTCCCTTTATAAATCACAATCCACTCTAAATGTGGCGCACCTGTGTGCGGGTCATACCACGCCCATATTTGACCATGAATATTCAGAGAAACGCCTCTCATGAATATTGATTCATGACTGACAGCATGCCGAAAGCAGACAGAAAAGCCAAGAAACGCAATTTCACCCAGTGTGAGGTGGAAGTTCTCGTCGGGGAGGTGGAGAAGAGGAAGGCGATATTATTTGGTGGACACAGTGTTGGGGTCACCAATGCCAAAAAAGCTCTAGAGTGGCAGCATGTGGCGGATGGTGTCAATGCTGTTGCCTCAGAAGGTCGGAGTGTGGCTGACGTGAAAAAAAGTGGTCAGACATCAAAGTCGACGCAAAAAAGCGCCTGGCGTCACACAGGCAGAGCGTCTGTGCCCCGGGCGGGGGAACGGGCCCTCCGGAGCTCACCCCGCTGGAGGACAAACTGGAGGGGGTCATCGGGGAATCCCTCCTGAGTGGAGTGGTGACGGAGGTGGAGGGGGACACCCAGGCCCGCCCCTCCCTACACGCAGACAACGCGCTGTGCGTTGGGCCCCGCGATCCATGGGGGCCCCATTTTGCACAAGTGAATTGAATTTCCCTCGGGATCAATAAAGTATCATCATTCTCTGCAAATGCGCAAAGGATGCGCTGCATTTTGCCGAGAGGCGCGTAGAACACCGCCACCAAGTCAGCCCGAGGCCGGAGAGAGAGAGAGAGAGAGAGAGAGAGAGAGAGAGAGAGAGAGAGAGAGAGAGAGAGAGAGAGAGAGAGAGAGCTTCCAAACGTCAATACGATTCAGGAGCTAGCAAAATAAAGAAACAGTCCAAACAAGAAGAGGCTCGTGCTTCACTTTCACTTCACTTTTCAACAAGGTGGGATGTTGTTGAAATAAAAAAGATTGTTCCACTTTTGATCTATAAAGTTCTTGTTCCACTGTTGATAGAGGCTGTTCATTTGATTCGTTAGTAATTAAATGTATTGTTATTATTATTAGTAGTAGTAGTAGTAGTAGTAGTAGTATTAGTATTATTAGTATTATTAGTATTATTATGTTATTGGAAGGGGGGCCCCAAAATAAAATCCTGCTTAGGGCCCCCACTTGGCCAGGGGCGGCCCTGGGGACACCGCCGCCTGCCCTTCAGGAGCCCGATGGTGCGCTCCACAATACTGCGCGCCTGGCTGTGGCGCAGATTCTAGGTCCTCTCCTCTGCGCCTTGTGGGTGAGGAAAAGGGGTGAGCAGCCACCGCTTGAGGGGGTCTCCACTGTCGCCTGCAAGGTCGCTGAACGGGTTAAACACTCCTACAAAATTGCAAGTCTCAGGATTTCCACATGAATTCTCCGTACCTAGAAGCCACCCATCACGTACAGCGCCGGCTCCAGTCTGCGCCCAACACTGCTATATGGGCTATATGATATAGGATATTACACTGCATTCATATCAGTGTAAACATAATTTACCCTACTGTTGTCTTACTACTGTCTTAATCATATGTTTCCCGTGTGCACTCCGGGGAGTATGTTTGTTTATTCATTGTAGAAATTTTATTTTTTACTATCCACTTCTTGCAAATAAACTATCCATATATGAGAGGTCATATAACTATTTATTTTACACGATCGGTTTCACACAGTTTCTCCCGTTTCTTTCTTCTGCCATCGGTGGCGCAGTTTCTCCTTCCCCCAGTTATGTGCGTACGCATGGGTCAGAGTTGGCGTGGAGGACCGCACATTTTCCCGTCAAGTTCTCTTTTTATAAATCCCACGGTTTGCGTAGAGAGTGGCGTACGCATTCTTTTGTGCGTACGCAACGTTTATAAATGAGGCCCCTGGGCATTTTAAGGCCCGCGGGCCAAATACGGCCCGTGACCCGATTCTGACCGGCCCGCGAAAGGTTCCTTAGAATTAAGAAAACAAAAGCTTCTTTCGAATTTTAATGCGTGGACTAAAACCATCGGCTGTATAAACTAAAATGGAAATGCTTTTACTTTGAAGCCTGTTTATTTATGTACAGTGTACGTAACCTACGTACGTCGTATACGTGACCCGTAAAACAAGTCAATCAGTGCATGTGATTAGCGGTCATTGTCGCCCCTCAATGATGTACGGGCACATCAAGAAAAGAAAGGTGGATGCTGAAGGCCGAAATTTCAAGAAGATTTGGAGCACTAAATATTTGTTTACTGAAGTCGGTGGTAAACCCGTCTGTTTAGTTTGTGGAGAGCACGTCGCCGTGTTTAAGGAGTATAATGTGATTCGGCATTATCAGACAAAACACGCGGAGAAATACAGACACTTGGCGGAGGCTGAGAGAGCGCGAATATCAGAAGACTTGCTAGCAAAGCTACCAAAACAACAAGGCTGTTTTAGCAAGCTACACACAGCCCGGGATGCAGCGACCAAGACCAGCTTCGTCATATCCCACAAAATCGCTAAAAACAGCAAGCCTTTCTTGGATGGCGAGTTTGTGAAAGAGTGCTTGGTGGACTCTGCCGCGCTAATATGCCCTGAGAATAAAGAAGCATTTGAAAAAGTCCCGCTGTCCAGGCGAACCGTCACCAGAAGGGTGGAAGGAATCGCGGAGAATCTCGAATGTCAGCTCAAAAGTGGAGTTGAAAGTTTTGACTTTTTCTCTTTGGCTTTGGATGAGAGCTGTGGTGTCCGTGACACTGCCCAGTTACTGGTGTTTCTCCGGGGAATAAGGCAGGACTTCAAGATTACGGAGGAGCTGGCAGCATTGAGGTCAATAAAAGGAACGACAACGGGAAGCGATCTGTTCAAGGAGGTCGATGCATGCATGGTCAAGCTTGGACTGAAATGGGACAAACTGGTAGGCGTCACTACTGATGGTTGTCCGAATATGACAGGAAAACATGTCGGACTTTTGAAACAGATCCAAGATAAAGTGACTGAACTCGGCACAGAGCATCATTTAGTGTTGATACATTGTATTATACATCAGCATGTACTGTGCAGGTCTGTGCTAAAACTTAACCATGTTATTGATGTTGTAACAAAAACGGTTAACTTTATCAGGGCACGAGCATTAAATCACAGGCAGTTTGTTGCACTTTTAGAGGAGCATGAGAATGAACATGGTGACATCATGTACCACACAGCTGTCAGATGGCTCAGTCTGGGCAAAGTGCTCAAAAGATTTTGGGACCTGAAAACAGAGATTCAAGAGTTTTGTGAGATGAAAGGCAAAAACATCCCCGAGCTTTCAGATATGAACTGGATGGCAGATTTTGCATTTGCTGTTGATGTGACGGCACTGATGAATGAACTGAGCACTAAACTGCAAGGCAAGGGCCTTTTTGTTCATGACATGCATAACCTGGTGAAGGCTTTTATGAGAAAGTTGCTGTTTCTTTCAAGTCAACTACAGAACAACACTCTCACTCACATACAAACCCTTAAAGAAGTCAGACCATCAGCGAATCATCTCTGCAGGTACTCATCCATGTTAGGAGATTTGCATGGTGAGTTTTTAAGGCGATTTGATGATTGTAAAAACATTGAGGATGAAATGCACCTGGTTTCCTCTCCCTTTGCCTGCAGAGTAGATGATGCACCCAGTGATGTTCAGCTGGAGCTCATTGACCTGCAGTCTGACACAGTACTGGCAGAGCACTTTAAGTCAGCATCACTGCTGGAGTTCTACTCATCTCTTAAGGAGGAGAACTTTCCAAACATGAGTAGACATGCTCAGAAGATGTTGGTTCTGTTTGGATCTACCTACATATGTGAACACACATTCTCAGTAATGAAGTTCACCAAATCCAGGTTCAGATCCTCTCTTACTGATGATCATCTGTCAGCTGTGCTTCGCATCTCCACCTCAGACATTCAACCTGACTTTGATGCACTCGTTAAAGGGCAGCAAAGGCTAGATTTCTCTCACTGAACAAGAAAATACACAAATGTGTGTTCACTATTACTTTTTGTCTGCACAGCTTGGCAGTTTGACAATCATAATGTGACATATCTTGTTAATGATATTTGGCATACAAAGACATTGTGATGTCTTAATAGAAAAAAGTGTTTTTGGTTAATGTAATTAAAAAAAGAGTTACAAATGTTACATGTTTACAATTGTTTTGAATAACTGCACTGAATAAAAATTTTTTTTGTTAAAATAACCCTCACTTTCTCTTTACCTAATAATAACACAGACACTTACCAGCATGTGTAAACAATGCCATTTACTGCTTTCAATTTAGAAATAAAATTCATATGCAGAATAGAGTGTAAACTTTTGGCCCGGCCCTCCACAATATTTTCTGCTTCTCATTTGGCCCCTTCGGAAAAATAATTGCCCACCCCTGCTCAAGGCGCTGAAAAACTTGCTTTTGGTGTGAAAAATGCTCCTCAACTGAAGAACTAGCCATCAAGATGTCGTCCAGGTAAACAGAAACGAAAGCAGCACCGAGTCCATCAACCTCTGAAAAGCCGTGCCTCTACTCTTGCCTGGTCATAATAAAACATACAAAAATGACAAGAAAGAATAGAAAGTGTCATCTGCTCAGTGTATTGACACATCTTATACACAGCAGACACAAATTGCACTTAACAAGTTTTGAACTATCAAAACTCAGTAACCAATCAGGTGTCTAACATTGATTTTTTTTTTTTTGAGAATCAAAACTACAGTACAAATAAAGCTTTCAATTTCTATTCAAGAAAATGTGCCCATCTTTTCTAAAACTCTCTCTCTCTCTCTCTCTCTCTCTCTCTCTCTCTCTCTCTCTCTCTCTCTCTCTCTCTCTCTCTCTCTCTCTCTCGCCCGCCCCGTTTCCTCATTAGTTTTAATGTTGTTTTTTTTCCGGAATAAATGTGAATGTTTGATGAGAGGCAGCATGAATCACTCATTGAGTAAAAAGAAAAAAGTGATGGCACGTGTCGCCCCAATTAATCCCTAAAACACAAGAGCCTCTAAACGTATTGAGAACAGGTAGGAAGCATGTTACGAGCTAATAAAACTAGTAAACAGAGTCCATGTGTGTATCAGTGAAAGTGAGCGGGTTTTATGTTTCTATGTTTCTTCAGGTGAGATGTCCAGTTCCTGGACGTTCACAGCACTTTCACGGCTGGGAGACATAGTTTGCATTGTACAGAGAGGTTCAGAGATTTCTCCAATTTTAAAAAATAGTGATGAAAGCAACTCTCTGCAGAATCCATGGATTGTCAGCCTGAAAGCGTCGGGAAGTGTCGCAATGCCAGTGCATGGCGCATGTGACAGCTGCATTTCTAGTTTATTCCATCTGATTTTTACTGTAATCCTGCTCAGTAATCCCAGTTTTTATCGAATATACCTGTAACGAGATTACACATTTTTTTATGTACTGTAACAGATTACAGTTATATGTTTTTTGTATCCTAATTATGTAACACTGTTACATGTATTCCATTACTACCCAACCCTGGTTGCACCTAAACATGTGATACACACTCAGACCTTACTGAGACTTAATAAACTAAAGTTTTCTAGCTGTGCTTACTTGAAGTAAAGCTCTGGTAAACAAGCTGCATGTAATGATGTTCATGTAGGTACAAACAGCCAGAAGAGTCTTTAGAGCCAGAAGTGGACAGACGAAATCACCTTGTACTGCAGGTGACAGGAGGAGCAGCAAGGTGGGCGAGATACAGGTTCTGGGAGATTCCCACAACACACTGTAGACAAAAGAAAAGTGTTAAATGCACAGGTTCCACAAGTTGAGAGACTCTTAAGATCAACACCAGGAGACACCAGATCACTTTGATTGATTGTGAGGACAACACACACGGAGTGAGGTGGTATTGAAAGGCTAATTGCAGGAGGAAAGGTTTGTTTTGTAGAATGGGTCTCTTGTATTAAATTCAATGTAATTTGGATCAAATGTCTTTGTTATTTTAAAAGCATGTTTTGTTGTGAGATGTAATTTAATTTAATCACAATAACCAGCCAAAGTATTTTCTATGTTTACTACGTTTAAAACTAAATGATCAACCATCTCAACAGTCATTGGTGGACATTTAATGTATATTTCATCACCTGAAGAGTCCAACTTTGCTTTACATCTTTAACTTATATACAAGTGAAATCACAGCTCTAAGTTCTTGTTACTTAATAGTCCCTAAACGGCTCACCTGTCTCTGGCTGTGAGGCCCTGTCCGGAGGGATGGATGAGCCCGATGAAATGTGGGATCAGCCGTTGGTGGAGATTTCCACTCAACCCTTTGAAGCGCTGCTCCCACGTTCCTCCACTTGGACCATGGTTTAATCGAGGAAAATCATGTCACACTGAAAAAACAATTCTGTCATTTCATTTTTGAGTGTACTTTTTTAAGATAGAGCTTCTCAGGCTGGTTTAATCAAGTAAAATCATGTTACTGTTTTAAAGGTGTACAGGAGGATTTTCTTTTTCCGGGTGGATCATCAAGACTATTGGTACTCCCAACTGTCAATCATTCTGGTGAGATATTACGTAAGGCCGTCGTACGTGCTCGTCCCCAGGTAGCGTGGATCTATTAGTTTTCACTTTCTGCGCATGCGCGCTTTCAGGTGTACATGGTGAGCTTCAGTGAGCTCGCAGTTCTCACCGGGTACTTTGAAAATGGCAGAGGGTCGCAAAAGAGAAAAAGTGTCTTCGAAGTGTATGAGAAGAAGAGAAAGGCTTCGGAAGAGAGAAACAAGACCAGAGTGTTTTTGGGAGATTCTTTCACACGATGGCGTGCGCTGAAAGCCCAGGTTGGGCTTCCCACTGATGCTTCAGTCGCGAAGTTTCTACTCGACAGGTAAAGTTTGGCATTCTATTTGGAGAAATCCATTTCAAATCACTTCCAGTAAAAGTTATCTACGTCTATATTGTAACTTTCCAGGGTTGATTAGTGGAAAAAGTTCAAATCTTCTTGTAAAGTGAGCTTGTGTAAGCGATGCCGACTTGTGACTTGTAAACAGGGCGTGCACGAGGAGAACTGGCCTCGTTCATGTCTCTCGCACATGTTTTAGTAGGCATTCCGTCTCGGGAGCAGGTAGAGCTTTGCGCATGTGCAAAAAAAAAAAATATATCAATCCCGTTACTGTCTTTAGATATAGCATCTCAGACTGGTTTAATCTAGAGAAATCGTGTTACTGACTTTAGGTAGAGATGCTTAGTGTTGGAATTTGTTCCTGTGTTCCCCTGAATTCCTGCTTGTTTGTTTGATCCGGGAGAGGCAGGAACAGAGTTAATTTCTTCAATAGTGAATTTAATAATCACACAAACAAGAGATTATAAAAATACATATATCAGATTACATAATACGAGCTCAGACCGTTGTTCCTTGCAGACCCAAGTGTGCAGGCCAGGTTTACAATGAAGAAGGGCACAACTGCAACACATGGTTCATATTTATACATTTGCATACATCACCTCAACCTCACATTGGTCGGTTTCTCGTGATATATGCGTTGCTATGGTGAATTTGCTATTCCTTTGTTCCCAAAACTGCTTCAAACTGGTTCTTCTCAGAGCTTGACGTTCTGTGGGACAAAGTGACCTCTGACCTCTTATCTGTTGATCCAATCTTACCTTGACCATGTTTTTGCAAGTAGAGCACTGAGGAGACATCGTCAACCAACTTGGAATGTCCCTGAACATGGATTTATAGCTGTGTTTTCCCAACTTGGGCAGTGGGAGAAACCCCAGTAGTGTAGAAACACAACTGAATACAATATGTCCAGTTGTCACACAGAAAACAAATGTTTAACCACTATATTCCTTCAATTCTCCTTTTGACCTCTGACCCCAGAGGTCAATAATTAGTGTCAATACAGTATGAGGCACTCTTCGTATAATAGAGGTCATATGTAAGCAAAATCAACAATCATATACTCAAATAGCAACATATAAAACTTTTAAACGGTGGTGACTCCCCCTTGAACTGCAACCTTGTCGTGGTGGGGGAGTTTGAGCACCCGAATGACCCTCGGAGCTATGTTGTCAGGGGACTTGCCCCTCCTGTGGGCCCACCACCTACAGAGGCTGCCGTAGGGGTCGGGTGCATTGTGGATTGGGGGGCAGTCGACGGCAGAGGCCTCGACGACCCGATCCCCGGCCACAGAATCTGGCTATTGGGACATGGAATGTGACCTCGCTGAGGGGGATGGAGCCCGAGCTTGTGAGGGAGGCTGAGAGATACCGTCTAGATATAGTCGGGCTCGCCTCCACTTTCACTATTTTTCCACGTACTTTCACTATTCAAGTTTAAACATGAAGTGTTTATCAGGTTTAAGCAGTTTCATTATGCTGTATTTGACTGCTTATGGTCTTCTCATCAGTTGTGGCCGAAAAAATGCTTCAGACGAGATACTGAGTGTGTTTTTAGAATAAAGTTTGTATTTCACGAAACATACTAAACTCTCACTATTCAACTTTTAAATGATGTGTTTATCAGGTTCAAGCAGTTTCAACCAGTTTTATTTAGTGGAGTAACTGCTATTTTCATTTCATCAGCAGTGGCCGAAATGGTGCTCCTCACGGGATATAGAGTGATTTGGGAATAAAGTTTTTATTTCATTAGAACAAACTAGTACTTTCTCAATTCAAGTTTAAACATGATGGACTTAGCAGTTGCAAGTACTTTCAACCAATTATATTTCGTGGAGTAACTGCTATTTTCATTTCATAAGGAGTGGCCGAAATGATGCTCCACACGGGATATAGAGTAATTTTGGAAGAAAGTTTTTATTTCATTAGAACAAACTAGTACTTTCTCAATTCAAGGTTAAATGATGTGTTTATCAGGTTCAAGCAGTTTCAACCAGTTTTATTTAGTGGAGTAACTGCTATTTTCATTTCATCAGGAGTGGCCGAAATGATGCTCCACACGGGATATAGAGTAATTTTGGAATAAAGTTTGTATTTCCTTAGAACAAACTAGTACTTTCTCAATTCAAGTTTAAACATGATGGACTTAGCAGTTGCAAGTACTTTCAACCAATTATATTTAGTGGAGTAACTGCTATTTTCATTTCATCAGTAGTGGCCGAAATGATGCTCCACACGGGATATAGAGTAATTTTGGAATAAAGTTTTTATTTCCTTAGAACAAACTAGTACTTTCTCAATTCAAGGTTAAACATGATGGACATAGCAGTTGCAAGCACTTTCAAACAATTATATTTAGTGGAGTAACTGCTATTTTCATTTCATCAGGAGTGGCCGAAATGATGCTCCACACGGGATATAGAGTAATTTTGTAAGAAAGTTTTTATTTCATTAGAACAAACTAGTACTTTCTCAATTCAAGGTTAAATGATGTGTTTATCAGGTTCAAGCAGTTTCAACCAGTTATATTTAGTGGAGTAACTGCTATGTTCATTTCATCAGTAGTGGCCGAAATGATGCTCCACACGGGATATAGAGTAATTTTGGAATAAAGTTTTTATTTCATTAGAACAAACTAGTACTTTCTCAATTCAAGGTTAAATGATGTGTTTATCAGGTTCAAGCAGTTTCAACCAGTTTTATTTAGTGGAGTAACTGCTATTTTCATTTCATCAGTAGTGGCCGAAATGATGCTCCTCACGGGATATAGAGTGATTTTGGAATAAAGTTTTTATTTCATTAGAACAAACTAGTACTTTCTCAATTCAAGGTTAAACATGATGGACATAGCAGTTGCAAGCACTTTCAAACAATTATATTTAGTGGAGTAACTGCTATTTTCATTTCATCAGGAGTGGCCGAAATGATGCTCCACACGGGATATAGAGTAATTTTGGAAGAAAGTTTTTATTTCCTTAGAACAAACTAGTACTTTCTCAATTCAAGTTTAAACATGATGGACTTAGCAGTTGCAACTACTTTCAACCAATTATATTTAGTGGAGTAACTGCTATTTTCATTTCATCAGGAGTGGCCGAAATGATGCTCCTCATGGGATATAGAGTGATTTTGGAATAAAGTTTTTATTTCATTAGAACAAACTAGTACTTTCTCAATTCAAGGTTAAATGATGTGTTTATCAGGTTCAAGCAGTTTCAACCAGTTTTATTTCGTGGAGTAACTGCTAATTTCATTTCATCAGGAGTGGCCGAAATGATGCTCCACACGGGATATAGAGTAATTTTGGAATAAAGTTTTTATTTCCTTAGAGCAAACTGGTACTTTTCAATTCAAGTTTAAACATGAAGTGTTTATTAGGTTAAAGCAGTTTCAACCTCTTTTATTATGCTGGATTTGACTGTTATGGTCTTTTCATCAGTTGTGGCCGAAAAGATGCTTCAGACGAGATACTGAGTATGTTTTTAGAATAAAGTTTTAATTTCATTAGCACAAACTCGTACTTTCACTATTCAAGTATCTACCCAGATAAATGTACACTAACACAACTATTGCTCACCCAAGGTGCTAAAAACACTGTGTTGCAGTTGCGAGGTTACAATTTATATAGACTACAGAAGTGAAAGCCACAGGTGCATTAACAACATTTTCGCACTTTTCGAAACACAGCTTTTGCGTGACTCCTACCATGAGTCGTCAGAGACACTGCGTGCTCAGAGCAAAGATACCTCGGGAGCCACATGACCCAGTTGAAGACTGTTGTCGCCGGTCTTCTATGCATGTCTACACAGGAGAGAAGAAACCTCAACAGCGAGTTGCTATGACACACTGATGGATATCAGTGCTCTCAGCCACACCACCACGTGGTCTCGCAGCTCTTTCACTCCTTTTCAGGAGAAGGAACATTGTCATTTTCCAGCACCTGACAGTGCTATCAGCTCCCTCACTCTATCCACCGGAGAGAACCAGGATGTTCTAGCTCAGATGACTCCGACCATTCCGATATCCCAAGGGTACCTGGTCTTTGGACCAGCCAGCTTGAGTCCCTTGCAGAGGACATAGAGCAGTTCGAACCAAACAACCCGGAGATTCGTGTAGCGGACAACCTGGTGGAGGTTGAACGCTGCCTCTTCAACCTGCCTCATCCTTCGTCCCGAGAGAAGCTTACGCTTCTCTGGAAGATGACATCCAGGAGTGTCCATGTTTACATAGAGTCCCTCCCATCTGCCATCAGAGACAATTACTCAGCCCTCTGTCATGCACTTAGGGAAGCAGGATCATCTGCACAATGATCCTGCCTCTGCAAACTTTGGTGCATTTACAATCACTCAAAAGGGGGCGGAGACTCCCAGATAGTATTTATAGGTGCCTAAGGGCTGCCTACTTCCAAGGCCACAATGCACCAGGATTGGACAAAGACCAGACTTTTAAGTCCCTCTTCGTTAACAACCTCCACAACAGTGTGTGGATCGATGTCGCCCTTTTCTGCAGGACCAAAACCCCACCATGAAAGACCTCCGCAAACATGCGCAGATGGTGTGGGAGCTGCACCACCGTTCAGGTGAAAACTATGATGGTGATGCAGGTGTCCTGAGGTCTCAGGTGAGGAGAGGTAAGTCTAAAAACCGAGGCTGAGGTCAGACTCAAAACAACTGGGATGCAGATGTCCCACAGTGGATTAAAACCTGCATCAGAGAGGTGAAGCAGCACCTGAACCCGCCTGGTAAGAAGGGACCTGGCTCCCCCTGACCGCATGACTTGGCCCCTCCCCTCCGCACACAAAGTTAATTTTGGCAGGAGGAGGAGATCCAGGAGGTGAAAGAGGCCCATTTGACATTCTTGGGTAATCTTGGCTATGCCAACCACAGATACACTTCAGTGGTGGTAGGGGTTGTTGACACTCTCTCACTGCTTGGTACTGGGTCAGAAATCCCCCTCATGTGTTCAGACACCTTCGCACGGGTTGCTAGAACCACGCTTGCGCATGCCACTTAAGGAAAGCCACTTCAGGTGGAAGAGTGTAGCATAAACAACCGAGGCTTCACTCAGGACTTGCACCACATCACTCAATGTGTCTGGGTCAACAGCTTTCCAGGACATGTCAGCGACGCATCCCATCCACGTCACTGATCTGGACACAGAAGAACTGCTTATTGGTCAGGACATCCTAAACCGACTCGCTGCCACCAAACGGCGCCTTTGGTCCCAAGTCGTCAGCCCGACTCCCATTGGCTAAGAACTAGGCCACCCAGCTTCTAACAGCCATCGTTCAGCCAACCCACGGGTCCAAAATCTGACACCTGGTCAGATTAAAGTGACCGCATTTCCACCTTTAGAGATGTTAACTGACAGTTCATTCCACAATCTTGAACTAATTCTCATCTCATTGACAATCTGCCTTCGTCCCTCACCAGCGACGACACGCATGACACAACTCTCCTCATTTCCACAACCAAAACCATCACCAGCGCTCACCATGTTAACCTTGAACAGGTTCTTCAGGGTACAAAACCGAGCACCGAAGGTGACATGGTTGTGCACGCTCCAATGACTCAACCAGAGAATACAGACATTTCAGGTAAACAGACCATGTCTGTACCAGAAGAACCTTATTCAGGCTTCGAGTCAAAGACCGAGCAACGCTCTGCTGAGGCTCGCACTTTACCACAACAGAAACAAGGAGATGCATTTGTATGAGGAGGTCTCCCGTGATTATCACACGATCTTCGCAAGGGACTCGCACAAAAAGGGGGGGGGGAGTCACAGACATCCACCCAGTGCGCGTCCCCACTGACTTCGAGGCACTGCCATCTTCTGAAACCCAGTACATACCCTTTCTAGCTGACGGGGTCAAGCGGTCCTGGTTCACTGGTTTGAAACAGCCTGCGCTCGAATCTCACACCTTCCCTGTTATTCAAGATTGTTATATCTAAAGAGAAACATTAATCAATTTAAATAACACTTTTTTTGGCATTAACTATTTCCAGTTTAGCTGGTGGTGGCCCAATGTCATTATTATTTGATAAATAACCAATTTATTCTAATGAATAATTTTTCATAAATAAATAATTTTTAATAAAATGTTGCTCCGTGCTCTTGTTTATCTTCCAACATGTGAGATGTTGTTGATGAATACACAGCACAGTTCCACAGTAACCAATGTGTTTTACACAGCCACTGTTCTTTGTGTCAACATGTAGGTCCAGAACACAACTAAAGACGATGTCTCTAGACATCCAGAAGA
This sequence comes from Blennius ocellaris, assembly GCF_963422515.1. Classification (NCBI taxonomy): domain Eukaryota; kingdom Metazoa; phylum Chordata; class Actinopteri; order Blenniiformes; family Blenniidae; genus Blennius; species Blennius ocellaris. The sequence continues at coordinate 24,655,930 of NC_137667.1, forward strand.
CTTCCTCAGAAGAGCCTGAATGAAAGTTTTTTGAGACGTCTTTCTTGAACATTATATTGACGTCTTGTCTGGACGTCACTGAAAATACGTTTCAAAAGAAACAGAACACGTCATCAGTCTACCACGGGACATACACAGAGAGTCAGTTTAGTATTACCATTAACATGCATTTAATTGGACTATGGAAGAAAACCAGAGAACCCTGAGAAAACACATGCACACACAAGTTAATTCCACAAACACCTCCAGGTGGATTTAAATCCACGATTTTCTGTCTGTAGCCATTGAGACAATTTGACCATTGTAATTGATAGAGCTGATAAAACCTTTATTTGGTATATAGTTGTAATGTCAATATGAAAGGTTGTAGAAATTAATCATGCCCAAAAACTCCTGCAGGGCCTTAACCGAGGCTGGACGAGGGAAATCTGTCACCGCTTGCACCTTAGAAGGCAATGGAATGGCACCCTGAGTTGAAATACGATGACCCAAAAAGTCAATCACAGGCAGACCAAACTGGCACTTAGCAGGGTTGACAATTAGGCCATGTTCCTCAAGGCCAGACCAGGGGCCTCATTTATAAACGTTGCGTACGCACAAAAGAATGCGTACGCCACTCTCTACGCAAACCGTGGGATTTATAAAAAGAGAACTTGACGGGAAAATGTGCGGTCCTCCACGCCAACTCTGACCCAGGTGTACGCACATAACTGGGGTAAGGAGAAACTGCGCCACCGATGGCAGAAGAAAGAAACGGGAGAAACTGTGTGAAACCGATCGTGTAAAATAAATAGTTATATGACCTCTCATATATGGACAGTTTATTTGCAAGAAGTGGATAGTAAAAAATAAAATTTCTACAATGAATAAACAAACATACTCCCTGGAGTGCACACGGGAAACATATGATTAAGACAATAGTAAGACAACAAATGATGTTTACACTGATATGAATGCAGTGTAATATCCTATATCATATAGCCCATATAGCAGTGTTGGGCGCAGACTGGAGCCGGCGCTGTACGTGATGGGTGGCTTCTAGGTACGGAGAATTCATGTGGAAATCCTGAGACTTGCAATTTTGTAGGAGTGTTTAACCCGTTCAGCGACCTTGCAGGCGACAGTGGAGACCCCCTCAAGCGGTGGCTGCTCACCCCTTTTCCTCACCCACAAGGCGCAGAGGAGAGGACCTAGAATCTGCGCCACAGCCAGGCGCGCAGTATTGTGGAGCGCACCATCGGGCTCCTGAAGGGCAGGCGGCGGTGTCCCCAGGGCCGCCCCTGGCCAAGTGGGGGCCCTAAGCAGGATTTTATTTTGGGGCCCCCTTCCAATAACATAATAATACTAATACTACTACTACTACTACTACTACTACTACTTCTATTAATAATAATAATGATAATAATAATAATAAATTTAATTTCTAACGAATCAAATGAACATCCTCTATCAACAGTGGAACAAGAACTTTATAGATCAAAAGTGGAACAATCTTTTTTATTTCAACAACATCCCCACCTTCAAGTGAAGCACGAGCCTCTTCTTGTTTGGACTTTTTCTTTCTTTTGCGAGCTCCTGAATCGTATTGACGTTTGGAAGCTCTCTCTCTCTCTCTCTCTCTCTCTCTCTCTCTCTCTCTCTCTCTCTCTCTCTCTCTCTCTCTCTCTCTCTCTCTCTCTCTCTCTCTCTCTCTCTCTCTCTCTCTCTCTCTCTCTCTCTCTCTCTCTCTTTCTCTCTCTCTCTCTCTCTTTCTCTCTCTTTCTCTCTCTTTCTCTCTCTTTCTCTCTCTTTCTCTCTCTCTCTCTCTCTCTCTCTCTCTCTCCTGCCTGAGGCTGACTTGGTGGCGGTGTTCTACGCGCCTCTCGGCAAAATGCACGCGCATCCTTTGCGCATTTGCAGAGAATGATGATACTTTATTGATCCCGAGGGAAATTCAATTCACTTGCGCAAAATGGGGCCCCCATGGATCGCGGGGCCCTACGCACAGCGCGTGTTCTGCATGTAGGGAGGGGCGGGCCTGGGTGTCCCCCTCCACCTCCGTCACCACTCCACTCAGGAGGGATTCCCCGATGATCCCCGCCAGTGTTTCCTCCAGCGGGTTGAGCTCCGGAGGGCCCGTTCCCCCGCCCGGGGCACAGACGCTCTGCCTGTGTGACGCCAGGCGCTTTTTTGCGTCTACTTTGATGTCGGACCACTTTTTTTCACCTCAGCCACACTCCGACCTTCTGAGGCCACAGCATTGACACCATCCGTCACATGCTGCCACTCTAGAGCCTTTTTGGCATTGGTGACCCCAACACTGTGTCCACCAAATAATATCGCCTTCCTCTTCTCCACCTCCCCGACGAGAACTTCCACCTCACACTGGGTCAAATTGCGTTTCTTGGCTTTTCTTTCTGCTTTCGGCATGCTGTCAGTCGTGAATCAATATTCATGAGAGGCGTTTCTCTGAATATTTATGGTCAAATATGGGCGTGGTATGACCCGCACACAGGTGCGCCACATTTAGAGTGGATTGTGATTTATAAAGGGAAATCGGCGTAGGACGTGCGTGCGCACTGTTTTATAAATCAGGATATTTTTGTGCGTACGCACTTTCTGTGTTTCGTGCGTACGCCAATTTTGACGTCAATCCTACGCACAGTTTTATAAATGAGGCCCCTGGGCATTTTAAGGCCCGCGGGCCAAATGCGGCCCGTGACCCGATTCTGACCGGCCCGCGAAAGGTTGCTTAGAATTAAGAAAACAAAAGCTTCTTTCGAATTTTAATGTGTGGACTAAAACCATCGGCTCTATATACTAAAACGGAAATGCTTTTACTTTGAAGCCTGTTTATTTATGTACAGTGTACGTAACCTACGTACGTCGTATACGTAACCCGTAAAACAAGTCAATCAGTGCATGCAAGAGATGTCGGTGGAGAATCAAAAATGGCGGTGTTGCGGGCGCCGCCATACTTATTTACCGGTCGCCGCCATTTTGAAAATATGCGTACCGGAAGTGACGTTTACTGTAGCGACATACAGGAAGTGACGTATCAGACCCCGCGGAACGTCGGGAATTACGTTTTCGGAGGCCCACCCACCGGAAGTGACGTTGGAGGACCCACTCGCCGGAAAAAAACTGTGCGCCGCGCTTCAAACGCACATTTGTTCCCATTGCATTGTTTTCTTCACACGTGTACTCGAAGCTCAACAGAGTAAAGGATTGTCTTCTGCTAAGGTAAATAATTGCATTTTTTTCTATGTGTAAAGTATCAGCCTGCACTAATAAGAACGAAATAGTAGGTGGAGTTATACCAGTATTTAGAGACTATGTTTATACTCGCACTGGAAGACCGGAGCCAGATCAGCTTCACAACCTTCCATGAGGGAACAGATATGGTCATCTCTCCCCAACTGTGTCAGTCTGTCCACATATCTGCTGCTTTATTTCTCCGTCCAGACAACTCACAGTTTACTGTGTGCCTTCACTTATCACTCCTGCTAACTGCAGTTTCATCACAACATTTAGTTGCGTTTACGTCCTAAATGGCTGAATTTTGTCACGTGGGTGAAAAGCCTCAAAACGGTGTGCATCAGCCTGCACTAATAAGTAGGACATGGTTGATAGGTGTCATTATATCAGTATTAGTGAGAGGAAGAGTCGTTGTATAGTTATGTTGGGAGCAATTCAAGTAAGATCAGCTCAAAGTTTATGTTGCTCTTTTTTTATCTTTGTTCCATGTGTTGGTTTATTTAGACCCGTACTGGTATTTTTTATCATACTGCATTACTGGATTTTTACAACCTGACTGGGATTTCTGTGTTATTATCAGAGCATCCAAATTAGAGAAAGTTTAATGGTTGTGAGGGAGATTGAATATCTTATATATAACATACTGCAATGAATCACTTGGATGCTTGTCAGTTTGCAATCATCAATGAGAGATCAGTACATTTGAACAAATACTAATGATTCTGATTTAAATATTTTTTCAGACGCAGTGTTCAATCAGAATGTCACGTCATCGTAGCAGCGAATGCGTGGGCATGGAGCATTCATATGCACACCCAACAATGCACACAGCATCTGTGCTGACCACGGATCCAGAGACCGTAAAGGAATTGAGTGTCGCATGTCTGCATGCAGAACACTCCTATGACTCATCAATCAAGTTTGAGATTTTTTATGTAACATAAGCTCAGTTTGTTTATTTTTATTCGTCTGTATTGCAACAGATCTTCGAGATGCTGAAAGAGATGGAGGAGGTCATGGAAATCAAGAAGGGGGACCTGAGACTCATCGATTACATTTTTGATGTTATGCTTCCAGAATTAAGATGATCAATCAATGGAGGACATCATAGAAGTAGTGGTCAATATTTTGTGTCTTTTGAAACCTATCTGCATGCACCTTGTCCATCTTTTTCAGATCATCATCAACATCCTGATGGCTGAAGGTCACACAAGGCTTCAAGCACAGGTCATCATAGCCAGTGGGAGAAAGTTCTAGCAAGCTCCTGTCGTCTGTGCTCTCATCCTCCCTGCCGGATGTCTATCAATATAGTGGTTTGAAGTCTCCTGTCCCAATTTTCAGAGTGTATCTTTTATCTATCTGTCTGTCCTCTCCTCTATCCTCTCACCCCAACCGGCCAGCAGAATGCCTCCACCTCTGAGTCTGGTTTCTGCAAAGATTTCTTCCTGTTAGAGGGACTTTTTCCCTTTCCACAGTCGCTCACGCTTGCTCATGTGGATTTGTTTGGTTTTGTCTTTAAAAGTGCTTTTAATATATAATAAAGAACAATGACGTGATTCATGGATGGTTTTATTCTTTTAAAGTTGTCAGAGGTACTTTTTGAAGGTTTGTCATGGACATTTACTCTGAAGTAACTACAGTTACTCTCCATTTTTGTAGTTAGTTTTGCTTAATGCACCACACATTGTCACTGCATGAATGAAGAAGGCAGATCAGTTTAGTAGCTGAACTCTACAGATGTGGTTCCAGCTGCAGTGTCTTGTTGAAATAGGTTCAGAGAGATATTGAATATGGAATATGATGGGGGGGGGGATTCTCCCTCTTCGATCCACTTGGCTCTGGACCTTATAAACACTCTGAGCTCTATTCACATAATATCTACCTGGATGTTTCTCCAGTGTTCTTGTGCTTCTTCAAACTGAACATGATCCATGAAACCGTGACGTAACTGAAGCAGTGACATCAGTTGTCCTTTTAAATATGGCGGCGACCACAAACACGCATGGCGGCGGCCAAAAACAAGTATGTCGGTGCCCATAAGCCACCATTGTGATACCGCACTGGCGAGGTTTGCGTTTTGAGAGTAGTATGGCGCTGACCGTGAGTAATAATGGCGGCGTCCACAAACAAGCATGTCAGCGGCCGTACACCGCCATTTTTATACCGCACTGGCGAGGTTTCAAGTCTGGAGGAGCACGGTTGCATTGCGGATCATGTTCTCTTGCCTCCCACCGACAGTGACGCTGTAATTGTGCGTCGGAACAAAACATATTGCATGTAGTACTGCCTCCCACCAACAGTGGGATGGTGGGTGGGGTGGTGATTCGGATCAAAATGGCCGAACAAGATGGCGGCGGTGGATTCCCCACCGACGGCTTCTCAGTGCATGTGATTGTCGCCCCTCAATGATGTACGGGCACGTCAAGAAAAGAAAGGTGGATGCTGAAGGCCGAAATTTCAAGAAGATTTAGAGCACTAAATATTTGTTTACTGAAGTCGGTGGTAAACCCGTCTGTTTAGTTTGTGGAGAGCACGTCGCCGTGTTTAAGGAGTACAATGTGAGTCGGCATTATGAGACAAAACACGCGGAGAAATACAGACACTTGGCGGAGGCTGAGAGAGCGCGAATATCAGAAGACTTGCTAGCAAAGCTAGCAAAACAACAAGGCTGTTTTAGCAAACTACACACAGCCCGGGATGCAGCGACCAAGACCAGCTTCGTCATATCCCACAAAATCGCTAAAAACAGCAAGCCGTTCTCGGATTGGCGAGTTTGTGAAAGAGTGCTTGGTGGGCTCTGCCGCGCTAATATGCCCTGAGAATAAAGAAGCATTTGAAAAAGTCCCGCTGTCCAGGCGAACCGTCACCAGAAGGGTGGAAGGAATCGCGGAGAATCTCGAATGTCAGCTCAAAAGTGGAGTTGAAAGTTTTGACTTTTTCTCTTTGGCTTTGAATGAGAGCTGTGGTGTCCGTGACACTGCCCAGTTACTGGTGTTTCTCCGGGGAATAAGGCAGGACTTCAAGATTACGGAGGAGCTGGCAGCATTGAGGTCAATAAAAGGAACGACAACGGGAAACGATCTGTTCAAGGAGGTCGATGCATGCATGGTCAAGCTTGGACTGAAATGGGACAAACTGGTAGGCGTTACTACTGATGGTTGTCCGAATATGACAGGAAAACATGTCGGACTTTTGAAACAGATCCAAGATAAAGTGACTGAACTCGGCACAGAGCATCATTTAGTGTTGATACATTGTATTATACATCAGCATGTACTGTGCAGGTCTGTGCTAAAACTTAACCATGTTATTGATGTTGTAACAAAAACGGTTAACTTTATCAGGGCACGAGCATTAAATCACAGGCAGTTTGTTGCACTTTTAGAGGAGCATGAGAATGAACATGGTGACATCATGTACCACACAGCTGTCAGATGGCTCAGTCTGGGCAAAGTGCTCAAAAGATTTTGGGACCTGAAAACAGAGATTCAAGAGTTTTGTGAGATGAAAGGCAAAAACATCCCCGAGCTTTCAGATATGAACTGGATGGCAGATTTTGCATTTGCTGTTGATGTGACGGCACTGATGAATGAACTGAGCACTAAACTGCAAGGCAAGGGCCTTTTCGTTCATGACATGCATAACCTGGTGAAGGCTTTTATGAGAAAGTTGCTGTTTCTTTCAAGTCAACTACAGAACAACACTCTCACTCACATGCAAACCCTTAAATAAGTCAGACCATCAGCTAATCATCTCTGCAGGTACTCATCCATGTTAGGAGATTTGCATGGTGAGTTTTTAAGGCGATTTGATGATTGTAAAAACATTGAGGATGAAATGCACCTGGTTTCCTCTCCCTTTGCCTGCAGAGTAGATGATGCACCCAGTGATGTTCAGCTGGAGCTCATTGACCTGCAGTCTGACACAGTACTGGCAGAGCACAGTACTGTGTGTCTCCTCCTCATCTCTTAAGGAGGAGAACTTTCCAAACATGAGGAGACATGCTCAGAAGATGTTGGTTCTGTTTGGATCTACCTACATATGTGAACAAACATTCTCAGTAATGAAGTTTACCAAATCCAGGTTCAGATCCTCTCTTACTGATGATCATCTGTCAGCTGTGCTTCGCATCTCCACCTCAGACATTCAACCTGACTTTGATGCACTCGTTAAAGGGCAGCAAAGGCTAGATTTCTCTCACTGAACAAGAAAATACCCAAATGTGTGTTCACTATTACTTTTTGTCTGCACAGCTTGGCAGTTTGACAATCATAATGTGACATATCTTGTTAATGATATTTGGCATACAAAGACATTGTGATGTCTTAATAGAAAAAAGTGTTTTTGGTTAATGTAATTCAAAAAAGAGTTACAAATGTTTCATGTTTACAATTGTTTTGAATAACTGCACTGAATAAAAACATTTTTTTTTAAAATAACCCTCACTTTCTCTTTACCTAATAATAACACAGACACTTACCAGCATGTGTAAACAATGCCATTTACTGCTTTCAATTTAGAAATAAAATTCATATGCAGAATAGAGTTTAAACTTTTGGCAAGGCCCTCCACAATATTTTCTGCTTCTCATTTGGCCCCTTCGGAAAAATAATTGCCCACCCCTGCTCAAGGCGCTGAAAAACTTGCTTTAGGTGTGAAAAATGCTCCTCAACTGAAGAACTAGCCACCAAGATGTCGTCCAGGTCAACAGAAACGAAAGCGAGGTCGCGCAGCACAGAGTCCATCAACCTCTGAAAAGCCGTGCCTCTACTCTTGCCTGGCCATAATAAAACATAAAAAAATGACAAGAAAGAATAGAAAGTGTCATCTGCTCAATGTATTGACACATCTTATACACAGCAGACACAAATTGCACTTAACAAGTTTTGAACTATCAAAACTCAGTAACCAATCAGGTGTCTAACATTGATTTTTTTTTTTTTGAGAATCAAAACCACAATACAAATAAAGCTTTCAATTTCTATTCAAGAAAATGTGCCCATCTTTTCTAAAACTCTCTCTCTCTCTCTCTCTCTCTCTCTCGCCCGCCCCGTTTCCTCATTAGTTTTAATGTTGTTTTTTTTCCGGAATAAATGTGAATGTTTGATGAGAGGCTGTATCTGGCAGCATGAATCACTCATTGAGTAAAAAGAAAAAAGTGATGGCACGTGTCGCCCCAATTAATCCCTAAAACACAAGAGCCTCTAAACGTATTGAGAACAGGTAGGAAGCATGTTACGAGCTAATAAAACTAGTAAACAGAGTCCATGTGTGTATCAGTGAAAGTGAGCGGGTTTTATGTTTCTATGTTTCTTCAGGTGAGATGTCCAGTTCCTGGACGTTCACAGCACTTTCACGGCTGGGAGACATAGTTTGCATTGTACAGAGAGGTTCAGAGATTTCTCCAATTTTAAAAAATAGTGATGAAAGCAACTCTCTGCAGAATCCATGGATTGTCAGCCTGAAAGCGTCGGGAAGTGTCGCAATGCCAGTGCATGGCGCATGTGACAGCTGCATTTCTAGTTTATTCCATCTGATTTTTACTGTAATCCTGCTCAGTAATCCCAGTTTTTATCGAATATACCTGTAACGAGATTACACATTTTTTTATGTACTGTAACAGATTACAGTTATATGTTTTTTGTATCCTAATTATGTAACACTGTTACATGTATTCCATTACTACCCAACCCTGGTTGCACCTAAACATGTGATACACACTCAGACCTTACTGAGACTTAATAAACTAAAGTTTTCTAGCTGTGCAATGACTTGAAGTAAAGCTCTGGTAAACAAGCTGCATGTAATGATGTTCATGTAGGTACAAACAGCCAGAAGAGTCTTTAGAGCCAGAAGTGGACAGACGAAATCACCTTGTACTGCAGGTGACAGGAGGAGCAGCAAGGTGGGCGAGATACAGGTTCTGGGAGATTCCCACAACACACTGTAGACAAAAGAAAAGTGTTAAATGCACAGGTTCCACAAGTTGAGAGACTCTTAAGATCAACACCAGGAGACACCAGATCACTTTGATTGATTGTGAGGACAACACACACGGAGTGAGGTGGTATTGAAAGGCTAATTGCAGGAGGAAAGGTTTGTTTTGTAGAATGGGTCTCTTGTATTAAATTCAATGTAATTTGGATCAAATGTCTTTGTTATTTTAAAAGCATGTTTTGTTGTGAGATGTAATTTAATTTAATCACAATAACCAGCCAAAGTATTTTCTATGTTTACTACGTTTAAAACTAAATGATCAACCATCTCAACAGTCATTGGTGGACATTTAATGTATATTTCATCACCTGAAGAGTCCAACTTTGCTTTACATCTTTAACTTATATACAAGTGAAATCACAGCTCTAAGTTCTTGTTACTGAATAGTCCCTAAACGGCTCACCTGTCTCTGGCTGTGAGGCCCTGTCCGGAGGGATGGATGAGCCCGATGAAATGTGGGATCAGCCGTTGGTGGAGATTTCCACTCAACCCTTTGAAGCGCTGCTCCCACGTTCCTCCACTTGGACCATGGTTTAATCGAGGAAAATCATGTCACACTGAAAAAACAATTCTGTCATTTCATTTTTGAGTGTACTTTTTTAAGATAGAGCTTCTCAGGCTGGTTTAATCAAGTAAAATCATGTTACTGTTTTAAAGGTGTACAGGAGGATTTTCTTTTTCCGGGTGGATCATCAAGACTATTGGTACTCCCAACTGTCAATCATTCTGGTGAGATATTACGTAAGGCCGTCGTACGTGCTCGTCCCCAGGTAGCGTGGATCTATTAGTTTTCACTTTCTGCGCATGCGCGCTTTCAGGTGTATATGGTGAGCTTCAGTGAGCTCGCAGTTCTCACCGGGTACTTTGAAAATGGCAGAGGGTCGCAAAAGAGAAAAAGTGTCTTCGAAGTGTATGAGAAGAAGAGAAAGGCTTCGGAAGAGAGAAACAAGACCAGAGTGTTTTTGGGAGATTCTTTCACACGATGGCGTGCGCTGAAAGCCCAGGTTGGGCTTCCCACTGATGCTTCAGTCGCGAAGTTTCTACTCGACAGGTAAAGTTTGGCATTCTATTTGGAGAAATCCATTTCAAATCACTTCCAGTAAAAGTTATCTACGTCTATATTGTAACTTTCCAGGGTTGATTAGTGGAAAAAGTTCAAATCTTCTTGTAAAGTGAGCTTGTGTAAGCGATGCCGACTTGTGACTTGTAAACAGGGCGTGCACGAGGAGAACTGGCCTCGTTCATGTCTCTCGCACATGTTTTAGTAGGCGTTCCGTCTCGGGAGCAGGTAGAGCTTTGCGCATGTGCAAAAAAAAATAATATATCAATCCCGTTACTGTCTTTAGATATAGCATCTCAGACTGGTTTAATCTAGAGAAATCGTGTTACTGACTTTAGGTAGAGATGCTTAGTGTTGGAATTTGTTCCTGTGTTCCCCTGAATTCCTGCTTGTTTGTTTGATCCGGGAGAGGCAGGAACAGAGTTAATTTCTTCAATAGTGAATTTAATAATCACACAAACAAGAGATTATAAAAATACATATATCAGATTACATAATACGAGCTCAGACCGTTCTTCCTTGCAGACCCAAGTGTGCAGGCCAGGTTTACAATGAAGAAGGGCACAACTGCAACACATGGTTCATATTTATACATTTGCATTCACCACCTCAACCTCACATTGGTCGGTTTCTCGTGATATATGCGTTGCTATGGTGAATTTGCTATTCCTTTGTTCCCAAAACTGCTTCAAACTGGTTCTTCTCAGAGCTTGAGAGGGGACAAAGTGACCTCTGACCTCTTATCTGTTGATCCAATCTTACCTTGACCATGTTTTTGCAAGTAGAGCACTGAGGACACATCGCCAACCAACTTGGAATGTCCCTGAACATGGATTTATAGCTGTGTTTTCCCAACTTGGGCAGTGGGAGAAACCCCAGTAGTGTAGATACACAACTGAATACAATATGTCTAGTTGTCACACAGAAAACAAATGTTTAACCACTATATTCCTTCAATTTTCCTTTTGACCTCTGACCCCAGAGGTCAATAATTAGTGTCAATACAGTATGAGGCACTCTTCGTATAATAGAGGTCATATGTAAGCAAAATCAACAATCATATACTCAAATAGCAACATACAAAACTTTTAAACGGTGGTGACTCCCCCTTGAACTGCAACCTTGTCATGGTGGGGGAGTTTGAGCACCTGAATGACCCTCTATGCTATGTTGTCAGGGGACTTGCCCCTCCTGTGGGCCCACCACCTACAGAGGCTGCCGTAGGGGTCGGGTGCATTGTGGATTGGGGGGCAGTCGACGGCAGGGGCCTCGACGACCCGATCCCCGGCCACAGAATCTGGCTATTGGGACATGGAATGTGACCTCGCTGAGGGGGAAGGTCCGAGTGGACCATGTTCTCCACTTCCATTGTCAAAACTGCTGCTCGGAGCTGTGGCCGCAGGGTCTCTGGCGCCTGTCGTGGCGGCAATCCCCGAACCCGGTGGTGGAAACCGGAAGTAAGGGATGCCGTCAAGCTGAAGAAGGAGTCCTATCGGGCACTGGTAGCTCATAGGACTCCTGAGGCAATCGGCAGGCCAAGTGAGCCGCAGCCCGGGCTGTGGTGGAGGCAAAAACTCGGGTCTGGGAGGAGTTCGGAGAGGCCATGGAGGAGGACTTTCGATCGGTCCCGAGGAAATTCTGGCAAACCGTCCAGCGCCTTAGGCGGGGGAAGCAGTTCTCCACCAACACTGTTTACAGTGGATGTGGGGAGCTGTTGACCTCAACTGGGCATATCGTTCAAGATCCCGGATACAAGCGGCTGAAATGAGCTTCCTTCGTAGGGTGGCTGGGCACACCCTTAGAGATAGGGTCCCACAGGATGTCTCGGGGGACGCGGTCGAACGCCTTCTCCAGATCCAGAAAACACATGTGGACTAGTTGGGCAAACTCCCATGAACCCTCGAGCAGCTGGTGGAGGGTATAGAGCTGGTCCAGTGTTCCACGACCAGAATGAAAACCGCATTATTCCTCTTGGATCCAAGGTTTGACTAATGGCCGGACCCTCCACTCCAGTACACTGGAATAGACTTTCCTGGGGAGGCTGAGGAGTGTGATCCCTCTGTAGTTGGAACACACCCTCCGATCCCCCTCCTTGAAGAGATGGACCACCACCCCATTCTGCCTGTCCAGAGGTACCGTCCCCGCGTCACGCGATGTTGCAGGGATGAAGTGCACCGGGCTCCATGCTCCCGGAGCATGGAGACGGTTTGCCAGAATTTCCTCGGGGCAGACCGAAAGTCCTCTTCCATGGCCTCTCCAAACTCCTCCCAGTCCCGAGTTATTGCCTCCACCACAGCCATGAACTATGGGTCATGACCGAAAGAACGAGATCCCGAATACAAGCGGTTGAAGTGAGCTTCCTGCGTAGGGTGATGAGCGCACCCTTACAGATAGGATGAGGAGCTTGAGAGTTGGTTTTTAGAATAAAGTTTGTATTTTACTAGGACATAGTCGTACTTTCACTATTCAAGTTTAAACATGAAGTGTTTATCAGCTTTAAGCAGTTTCAACCTGTATTATTATGCTGGATTTGACTGCTATTGTCATTTCATGAGTAGTGGCCGAAATGATGCTCCACACGAGATATAGAGTGATTTTGGAATAAAGTTTTTATTTCATTAGAACAAACTAGTACTTTCTCAATTCAAGTTAAAATGATGTGTTTATCAGGTTCAAGCAGTTTCAACCAGTTTTATGGTGGAGTAGCTGCTATTTTCATTTCATCAGGAGTGGCCGAAATGATGCTCCTCACGTGATATAGAGTGATTTTGGAAGAAAGTTTTTATTTCCTTAGAACAAACTAGTACTTTCTCAATTCAAGTTAAAATGATGTGTTTATCAGGTTCAAGCAGTTTCAACCAGTTTTATTTAGTGGAGTAACTGCTATTTTCATTTCATCAGTAGTGGCCGAAATGATGCTCCTCACGGGATATAGAGTGATTTTGGAATAAAGTTTTTATTTCAATAGAACAAACTAGTACTTTCTCAATTCAAGTTTAAACATGATCGACTTAGCAGTTGCAAGTACTTTCAACCAATTATATTTAGTGGAGTAACTGCTATTTTCATTTCATTAGAGTGGCCGAAATGATGCTCCACACGAGATATAGAGTGATTTTGGAATAAAGTTTTTATTTCATTAGAACAAACTAGTACTTTCTCAATTCAAGGTTAAACATGATGGACTTAGCAGTTGCAAGTACATTCAAACAATTATATTTAGTGGAGTAACTGCTATTTTCATTTCATCAGGAGTGGCCGAAATGATGCTCCACACGAGATATAGAGTGATTTTGGAATAAAGTTTTTATTTCATTAGAACAAACTAGTACTTTCTCAATTCAAGGTTGAATGATGTGTTTATCAGGTTCAAGCAGTTTCAACCAGTTTTATTTAGTGGAGTAACTGCTATTTTCATTTCATGAGTAGTGGCCGAAATGATGCTCCACACGAGATATAGAGTGATTTTGGAATAAAGTTTTTATTTCATTAGAACAAACTAGTACTTTCTCAATTCAAGGTTGAATGATGTGTTTATCAGGTTCAAGTACTTTCAAACAATTATATTTAGTGGAGTAACTGCTATTTTCATTTCATGAGTAGTGGCCGAAATGATGCTCCACACGAGATATAGAGTGATTTTGGAATAAAGTTTTTATTTCATTAGAACAAACTAGTACTTTCTCAATTCAAGGTTGAATGATGTGTTTATCAGGTTCAAGCAGTTTCAACCAGTTTTATTTAGTGGAGTAGCTGCTATTTTCATTTCATCAGGAGTGGCCGAAATGATGCTCCTCACGGGATATAGAGTGATTTTGGAAGAAAGTTTTTATTTCATTAGAACAAACTAGTACTTTCTCAATTCAAGGTTAAATGATGTGTTTATCAGGTTCAAGCAGTTTCAACCAGTTTTATTTAGTGGAGTAACTGCTATTTTCATTTCATCAGTAGTGGCCGAAATGATGCTCCTCACGGGATATAGAGTGATTTTGGAATAAAGTTTTTATTTCAATAGAACAAACTAGTACTTTCTCAATTCAAGTTTAAACATGATCGACTTAGCAGTTGCAAGTACTTTCAACCAATTATATTTAGTGGAGTAACTGCTATTTTCATTTCATCAGTAGTGGCCGAAATGATGCTCCACACGAAATATAGAGTGATTTTGGAATAAAGTTTTTATTTCATTAGAACAAACTAGTACTTTCTCAATTCAAGTTAAAATGATGTGTTTATCAGGTTCAAGCAGTTTCAACCAGTTTTATGGTGGAGTAGCTGCTATTTTCATTTCATCAGGAGTGGCCGAAATGATGCTCCTCACGGGATATAGAGTGATTTTGGAAGAAAGTTTTTATTTCCTTAGAACAAACTAGTACTTTCTCAATTCAAGTTTAAACATGATCGACTTAGCAGTTGCAAGTACTTTCAACCAATTATATTTAGTGGAGTAACTGCTATTTTCATTTCATTAGAGTGGCCGAAATGATGCTCCACACGAGATATAGAGTGATTTTGGAATAAAGTTTTTATTTCATTAGAACAAACTAGTACTTTCTCAATTCAAGGTTAAACATGATGGACTTAGCAGTTGCAAGTACTTTCAAACAATTATATTTAGTGGAGTAACTGCTATTTTCATTTCATCAGGAGTGGCCGAAATGATGCTCCACACGAGATATAGAGTGATTTTGGAATAAAGTTTTTATTTCCTTAGAACAAACTAGTACTTTCTCAATTCAAGGTTAAATGATGTGTTTATCAGGTTCAAGCAGTTTCAACCAGTTTTATTTAGTGGAGTAACTGCTATTTTCATTTCATGAGTAGTGGCCGAAATGATGCTCCACACGAGATATAGAGTGATTTTGGAATAAAGTTTTTATTTCATTAGAACAAACTAGTACTTTATCAATTCAAGGTTAAATGATGTGTTTATCAGGTTCAAGCAGTTTCAACCAGTTTTATTTAGTGGAGTAACTGCTATTTTCATTTCATCAGTAGTGGCCGAAATGATGCTCCTCACGGGATATAGAGTGATTTTGGAATAAAGTTTTTATTTCAATAGAACAAACTAGTACTTTCTCAATTCAAGTTTAAACATGATCGACTTAGCAGTTGCAAGTACTTTCAACCAATTATATTTAGTGGAGTAACTGCTATTTTCATTTCATGAGTAGTGGCCGAAATGATGCTCCACACGAGATATAGAGTGATTTTGGAATAAAGTTTTTATTTCCTTAGAACAAACTAGTACTTTCTCAATTCAAGGTTAAATGATGTGTTTATCAGGTTCAAGCAGTTTCAACCAGTTTTATTTAGTGGAGTAACTGCTATTTTCATTTCATGAGTAGTGGCCGAAATGATGCTCCACACGAGATATAGAGTGATTTTGGAATAAAGTTTTTATTTCATTAGAACAAACTAGTACTTTCTCAATTCAAGGTTGAATGATGTGTTTATCAGGTTCAAGCAGTTTCAACCAGTTTTATTCAGTGGAGTAGCTGCTATTTTCATTTCATCAGGAGTGGCCGAAATGATGCTCCACACGGGATATAGAGTAATTTTGGAATAAAGTTTTTATTTCATTAGAACAAACTAGTACTTTCTCAATTCAAGTTTAAACATGATGGACTTAGCAGTTGCAAGTCCTTACAACCAATTATATTTAGTGGAGTAACTGCTATTTTCATTTCATCAGGAGTGGCCGAAATGATGCTCCACACGAGATATAGAGTGATTTTGGAATAAAGTTTTTATTTCCTTAGAACAAACTAGTACTTTCTCAATTCAAGTTAAAATGATGTGTTTATCAGGTTCAAGCAGTTTCAACCAGTTTTATTTAGTGGAGTAACTGCTATTTTCATTTCATCAGTAGTGGCCGAAATGATGCTCCTCACGGGATATAGAGTGATTTTGGAATAAAGTTTTTATTTCATTAGAACAAACTAGTACTTTCTCAATTCAAGTTTAAACATGATGGACTTAGCAGTTGCAAGTACTTTCAACCAATTATATTTAGTGGAGTAACTGCTATTTTCATTTCATCAGTAGTGGCCGAAATGATGCTCCACACAGGATATAGAGTAATTTTGGAATAAAGTTTTTATTTCCTTAGAGCAAACTGGTACTTTTCAATTCAAGTTTAAACATGAAGTGTTTATTAGGTTAAAGCAGTTTCAACCTCTTTTTTTATGCTGGATTTGACTGTTATGGTCTTTTCATCAGTTGTGGCCGAAAAGATGCTTCAGACTAGATACTGAGTATGTTTTTAGAATAAAGTTTTAATTTCATTAGGACAAACTCGTACTTTCACTATTCAAGTATCTACCCAGAAAAATGTACACTAACACAACTATTGCTCACCCAAGGTGCTAAAAACACTTTGTTGCAGTTGCGAGGTTACAATTTGTATAGACTACAGAAGTGAAAGCCACAGGTGTAACCATCACCTGTGCATTAACAACATTTTCGCACTTTTCGAAACACAGCTTTTGCGTGACTCCTACCATGAGTCGTCAGAGACACTGCGTGCTCAGAGCAAAGATACCTCGGGAGCCACATGACCCAGTTGAAGACTGTTGTCGCCGGTCTTCTATGCCTGTCTACACAGGAGAGAAGAAACCTCAACAGCGAGTTGCTATGACACACATCCATCAGTGCTCTCAGCCGCACCACCACGTGGTCTCGCAGCTCTTTCACTCCTTTTCAGGAGAAGGAACATTGTCATTTTCCAGCACCTCACAGTGCTATCAGCTCCCTCACTCTCTCCACTGGAGAGAACCAGGATGTTCTAGCTCAGATGACTCTGACCATTCCGATATCCCAAGGGTACCTGGTCTTTGGACCAGCCAGCTTGAGTCCCTTGCAGAAAACATAGAGCAGTTCGAACCAAACAACCCGGAGATTCGTGTAGCGGACAACCTGGTGGAGGTTGAACGCTGCCTCTTCAACCTGCCTCATCCTTCGTCCCGAGAGAAGCTTACACTTCTCTGGAAGATGACATCCAGGAGTGTCCATGTTTACATAGAGTCCCTCCCATCTGCCATCAGAGACCATTACTCAGCCCTCTGTCATGCACTTAGGGAAGCAGGATCATCTGCACAATGATCCTAACTCTGCAAACTTTGGTGCATTTACAATCACTCAAAAGGGGGCGGAGACTCCCAGATAGTATTTATAGGTGCCTAAGGGCTGCCTATTTCCAAGGTCACAATGCACCAGGATTGGACAAAGACCAGACTTTTAAGTCCCTCTTCGTAAACAACCTCCACAACAGTGTGCGGATCGATGTCGCCCTTTTCTGCAGGACCAAAAACCCCACCATGAAAGACCTCCGCAAACATGCGCAGATGGTGTGGGAGCTGCACCACCGTTCAGGTGAAAACTAGGATGGTGATGCAGGTGTCCTGAGGTCTCAGGTGAGGAGAGGTAAGTCTAAAAACCGAGGCTGAGGTCAGACTCAAAACAACTGGGATGCAGATGTCCCACAGTGGATTAAAACCTGCATCAGAGAGGTGAAGCAGCACCTGAACCCGCCTGGTAAGAAGGGACCTGGCTCCCCCTGACCGCATGACTTGGCCCCTCCCCTCCGCACACAAAGTTCATTTTGGCAGGAGGAGGAGATCCAGGAGGTGAAAGAGGCCCATATGACATTCTTGGGTAATCTTGGCTATGCCAACCACAGATACACTTCAGTGGTGGTAGGGGTTGTTGACACTCTCTCACTGCTTGGTACTGGGTCAGAAATCCCCCTCATGTGTTCAGACACCTTCGCATGGGTTGCTAGAACTACGCTTGCGTATGCCACTTAAGGAAAGCCACTTCAGGTGGAAGAGTGTAGCATAAACATCCGAGGCTTCACTCAGGACTTGCACCACATCACTCAATGTGTCTGGGTCAACAGCTTTCCAGGACATGTCAGCGACGCATCCCATCCACGTCACTGATCTGGACACAGAAGAACTGCTTATTGGTCAGGACATCCTAAACCGACTCGCTGCCACCAAACGGCGCCTTTGGTCCCAAGTCGTCAGCCCGACTCCCATTGGCTAAGAACTAGGCCACCCAGCTTCTAACAGCAATCGTTCAGCCAACCCACGGGTCCAAATTCTGACACCTGGTCAGATTAAAGTGACCGCATTTCCACCTTTAGAGATGTTAACTGACAGTTCATTCCACAATCTTGAACTAATTCTCATCTCATTGACAATCTGCCTTCGTCCCTCACCAGCGACGACACGCATGACACAACTCTCCTCATTTCTGTTACGGTGATATGAAAAGATTGTCTTGATCATATGTTTTGGAATGTTTCATGCGACTATTATTCATGTTTGGTCAGCCTAATCACTCAACGCGCTTTGACCAGGTTGCAGCTTCCTCACATAACCACTCCCTAATGCATAAACAAACTGTTGCTGAGCTATCACTGCATGACTTGTTACCGCCTACTGTTGAAATGAATAAAAACCCTACGAGGCGGGCAGATCAGCGGAGTTGTCATCGTGGCTGACTGGTGAGCACGTGCAAGACCCAGTGGCGTGACGCCCCCTCGTACGAGCTCAAATCAACGTTGTCTCTGTGTGTTTCCTCTGTGGGTTTTGAGCGATTCTCTCCTGTCTTGAATTAGCGCTTATGCTGGAGACTCTTTCTAGTTTCCACATTTCCACAACCAAAACCATCACCAGCGCTCACCATGTTAACCTTGAACAGGTTCTTCATGGTACAAAACCGAGCACCGAAGGTGACATGGTTGTGCACGCTCCAATGACTCAACCAGAGAATACAGACATTTCAGGTAAACAGACCATGTCTGTACCAGAAGAACCTTATTCAGGCTTCGAGTCAAAGAGCGAGCAACGCTCTGCTGAGGCTCGTGCTTTACCACAACAGAAACAAGGAGATGCATTTGTATGAGGAGGTCTCCCGCGATTATCACACGATCTTCGCAAGGGACTCGCACAAAAGGGGGGGGGGGGGGGGGGGGGGGAGTCACAGACATCCACCCAGTGCGCGTCCCCACTGACCTCGAGGCACTGCCATCTTCTGAAACCCAGTACATACATACATCTAGCTGACGGGGTCAAGCGGTCCTGGGCCTGAATTCACTGGTTTGAAACAGCCTGCGCTCGAATCTCACACCTTCCCTGTTATTCAAGATTGGTATATCTAAAGAGAAACATTAATCAATTTAAATAACACTTTTTTTGGCATTAACTATTTCCAGTTTAGCTGGTGGTGGCCCAATGTCATTATTATTTGATAAATAACCAATTTATTCTAATTAATAATTTTTCATAAATAAATTATTTTTGATAAAATGTTGCTCCGTGCTCTTGTTTATCTTCCAACATGTGAGATGTTGTTGATGAATACACAGCACAGTTCCACAGCAACCAATGTGTTTTACACAGCCACTGTTCTTTGTGTCAACATGTAGGTCCAGAACACAACTAAAGACGATGTCTCTAGACATCCAGAAGACTTCCTCAGAAGAGCCTGAATGAAAGTTTTTTGAGACGTCTTTCTTGAACATTATATTGACGTCTTGTCTGGACGTCACTGAAAATACGTTTCAAAAGAAACAGAACACGTCATCAGTCTACTACGGGACATACACAGAGAGTCAGTTTAGTATTACCATTAACATGCATTTAATTGGACTGTGGAAGAAAACCAGAGAACCCTGAGGAAACACATGCACACACAAGTTAATTCCACAAACACCTCCAGGTGGATTTAAACCCACGATTTTCTGTCTGTAGCCATTGAGACAATTTGACCATTGTAATTGATAGAGCTGATAAAACATTTATTTGGTATATAGTTGTAATCTCAATATGAAAGGTTGTAGAAATTAATCATGCCCAAAAACTCCTGCAGGGCCTTAACCGAGGCTGGACGAGGGAAATCTGTCACCGCTTGCACCTTAGAAGGCAATGGAATGGCACCCTGAGTTGAAATACGATGACCCAAAAAGTCAATCACAGGCAGACCAAACTGGCACTTAGCAGGGTTGACAATTAGGCCATGTTCCTCAAGGCCAGACCTGGGCATTTTAAGGCCTGCGGGGCAAATACGGCCTGTGACCCGATTCTGACCGGCCCGCGAAAGGTTGCTTAGAATTAAGAAAACAAAAGCTTCTTTCGAATTTTAATGCGTGGACTAAAACCATCGGCTGTATAAACTAAAACGGAAATGCTTTTACTTTGAAGCCTGTTTATTTATGTACAGTGTACGTAACCTACGTACGTCGTATACGTGACCCGTAAAACAAGTCAATCAGTGCATGTGATTAGCGGTCATTGTCGCCCCTCAATGATGTACGGGCACGTCAAGAAAAGAAAGGTTGGTTGTGGTCCCGCCGTGTTCCGGGGCGGGTGCGGCTGGAGTGCGGGGGGCACGCTAGCTCGGGCGTGGCACCTCCGGGGGGGCTGGGTAGTGGTCCTCCCTCCCTATTCACAGTTGGACTGGTGGAGGACGAGATCCCGTAGTGGCCTGGTGGGGGCCTGGCTGGCGGCCTGGGGAGTGGGGGGCACCCCCCTCCCAACCATATAAATGTATGTACGTATGTCTGTATATATGTAGATATGTATGTCTGTGTGTGTATGTGTATGCTTGGTGTGTGTATCTGTGTGGGTGTGTATGTATGTCTGTGTGTGTGTATGCGTATGCTTGGGTGTGAGTGTGTGGGTGGGCTGGGATTAGGTGATGGGGTGGGGGGGGTGGCTGTCCTCCGGCCGGGCCTGGCTGGGCCTTCGCTCTTCCTGGTCTGGGGGGGGGGCTGGTCTGGGGCTCGGCGGCTGGGGCCTTCTCTGTCCCGCCGGGGGTTGGGGGGGTGGTGGGGGGATGGCCCCCGGGGGTGCGGCGGGCTCTGCTGTCGGGGCCGGGGGGGCTCCCTGCCAGCGTGGCCTGGGGGCGCTGCACTGGCCGGTTCCGGCTTGGCGGCTCGGTCGGGGCCCGGGGCTCTGCGCCCTTTATCCTTCTCCTGTGGGCCCCTCTGGCCTGGGGGGGTCCTCTCTCCGCGCTCCGTCTGGTGCCTTCCGGGTTGGGGCGTGGCTCTCCGGGGGGGTTTGTCGGGGCCTCCCTGGATCCGGTGGGTCGCTGGGTGCCGGACTGGCGGCGTCCGGCCCTGGTGGCCTTGGGCTCCGGGGTGGTGCTGCGGCCCCCCCACAACAGTTTCATTCACATCCAGAGGACAAACACACACACACACACACACACACACACACACACACACACACACACACACACACACACACACTCCCACTCCTCATTGACGAGATTGTTCTGTTAATTATCAAAACCAAGTTGTTGTTTGCTTTTGTTGTTGTTGTGTTTGTTTGTTTGTTTTATTTATTTATTTATTTATTTTTGTTCTATGTCCTTTTGCTTTTTGCTTTTGTTATAATTGTTGTCATTATTTAGGTCTTTTGCTCTGTTGTTGCTCAGGCTGGTCTTAATCTCATGGCAGTTGGAAAATATTTAGATCACTGTGGTTAATGTATTATCAAAAAAAAACAAAAAAACAATTGTATGTAGCACTAACAAGGGTATTGTAGGTATTTTGTATTTTGTGTATTTATTTTGTTTCACCAAGCCTTTCTCTGTCTCTCCTCTCCTCTCCTCTCCTCTCCTCTATCCTTTCACCCCAACCGGTCCGCAGAATGCCGCCACCTCTGAGTCTGGTTTCTGCAAAGGTTTCTCCTTGTTGGAAGAGTTTTTCCTTTCCACAGTCGCAAACACACCTGCTTGCTCATGTGGATATGTTGGGCTTTTCTATTTTCTCTATAACAGCAAATTGGAATGACTGTAATGTATTTAAAAATAATTAAAAAAAAAAAAAAAAAAAAAAAGTGGCAACCGGGCGAAAGGTCGGCCAGGCTGCCCGTCGCCTTCTCACGTTCTGTCGCTCAAACATCAGGACCAAACTGGAATCAAGTCGACCTGGCAACACGCATCATCACGGCCACTCGCCATCAAAAGTATTGGTCATATTGGACAACTGTTTGGTCTGTGGAGCTCAATAAAACACAATTTGGCCTTCAAAAAAAAAAAAAAGAAAAGAAAGGTGGATGCTGAAGGCCGAAATTTCAAGAAGATTTGGAGCACTAAATATTTGTTTACTGAAGTCGGTGGTAAACCCGTCTGTTTAGTTTGTGGAGAGCACGTCGCCGTGTTTAAGGAGTATAATGTGAGTCGGCATTATGAGACAAAACACGCGGAGAAATACAGACACTTGGCGGAGGCTGAGAGAGCGCGAATATCAGAAGACTTGCTAGCAAAGCTAGCAAAACAACAAGGCTGTTTTAGCAAACTACACACAGCCCGGGATGCAGCGACCAAGACCAGCTTCGTCATATCCCACAAAATCGCTAAAAACAGCAAGCCGTTCTCGGATGGCGAGTTTGTGAAAGAGTGCTTGGTGGACTCTGCCGCGCTAATATGCCCTGAGAATAAAGAAGCATTTGAAAAAGTCCCGCTGTCCAGGCGAACCGTCACCAGAAGGGTGGAAGGAATCGCGGAGAATCTCGAATGTCAGCTCAAAAGTGGAGTTGAAAGTTTTGACTTTTTCTCTTTGGCTTTGGATGAGAGCTGTGATGTCCGTGACACTGCCCAGTTACTGGTGTTTCTCCGGGGAATAAGGCAGGACTTCAAGATTACGGAGGAGCTGGCAGCATTGAGGTCAATAAAAGGAACGACAACGGGAAGCGATCTGTTCAAGGAGGTTGATGCATGCATGGTCAAGCTTGGACTGAAATGGGACAAACTGGTAGGCGTCACTACTGATGGTTGTCCGAATATGACAGGAAAACATGTCGGACTTTTGAAACAGATCCAAGATAAAGTGACTGAACTCGGCACAGAGCATCATTTAGTGTTGATACATTGTATTATACATCAGCATGTACTGTGCAGGTCTGTGCTAAAACTTAACCATGTTATTGATGTTGTAACAAAAACGGTTAACTTTATCAGGGCACGAGCATTAAATCACAGGCAGTTTGTTGCACTTTTAGAGGAGCATGAGAATGAACATGGTGACATCATGTACCACACAGCTGTCAGATGGCTCAGTCTGGGCAAAGTGCTCAAAAGATTTTGGGACCTGAAAACAGAGATTCAAGAGTTTTGTGAGATGAAAGGCAAAAACATCCCCGAGCTTTCAGATATGAACTGGATGGCAGATTTTGCATTTGCTGTTGATGTGACGGCACTGATGAATGAACTGAGCACTAAACTGCAAGGCAAGGGCCTTTTCGTTCATGACATGCATAACCTGGTGAAGGCTTTTATGAGAAAGTTGCTGTTTCTTTCAAGTCAACTACAGAACAACACTCTCACTCACATGCAAACCCTTAAAGAAGTCAGACCATCAGCTAATCATCTCTGCAGGTACTCATCCATGTTAGGAGATTTGCATGGTGAGTTTTTAACGCGATTTGATGATTGTAAAAACATTGAGGATGAAATGCACCTGGTTTCCTCTCCCTTTGCCTGCAGAGTAGATGATGCACCCAGTGATGTTCAGCTGGAGCTCATTGACCTGCAGTCTGACACAGTACTGGCAGAGCACTTTAAGTCAGCATCACTGCTGGAGTTCTACTCATCTCTTAAGGAGGAGAACTTTCCAAACATGAGTAGACATGCTCAGAAGATGTTGGTTCTGTTTGGATCTACCTACATATGTGAACACACATTCTCAGTAATGAAGTTTACCAAATCCAGGTTCAGATCCTCTCTTACTGATGATCATCTGTCAGCTGTGCTTCGCATCTCCACCTCAGACATTCAACCTGACTTTGATGCACTCGTTAAAGGGCAGCAAAGGCTAGATTTCTCTCACTGAACAAGAAAATACACAAATGTGTGTTCACTATTACTTTTTGTCTGCACAGCTTGGCAGTTTGACAATCAATATGTGACATATCTTGTTAATGATATTTGGCATACAAAGACATTGTGATGTCTTAATAGAAAAAAGTGTTTTTGGTTAATGTAATTAAAAAAAGAGTTACAAATGTTTCATGTTTACAATTGTTTTAAATAACTGCACTGAATAAAAACATTTTTTGTTAAAATAACCCTCACTTTCTCTTTACCTAATAATAACACAGACACTTACCAGCATGTGTAAACAATGCCATTTACTGCTTTCAATTTAGAAATAAAATTCATATGCAGAATAGAGTGTAAACTTTTGGCCCGGCCCTCCACAATATTTTCTGCTTCTCATTTGGCCCCTTCGGAAAAATAATTGCCCACCCCTGCTCAAGGCGCTGAAAAACTTGCTTTTGGTGTGAAAAATGCTCCTCAACTGAAGAACTAGCCACCAAGATGTCGTCCAGGTAAACAGAAATGAAAGCGAGGTCGCGCAGCACAGAGTCCATCAACCTCTGAAAAGCCGTGCCTCTACTCTTGCCTGGCCATAATAAAACATAAAAAAATGACAAGAAAGAATAGAAAGTGTCATCTGCTCAGTGTATTGACACATCTTATACACAGCAGACACAAATTGCACTTAACAAGTTTTGAACTATCAAAACTCAGTAACCAATCAGGTGTCTAACATTGATTTTTTTTTTTTTGAGAATCAAAACCACAATACAAATAAAGCTTTCAATTTCTATTCAAGAAAATGTGCCCATCTTTTCTAAAACTCTCTCTCTCTCTCTCTCTCTCTCTCTCTCTCTCGCCCGCCCCGTTTCCTCATTAGTTTTAATGTTGTTTTTTTTCCGGAATAAATGTGAATGTTTGATGAGAGGCAGCATGAATCACTCATTGAGTAAAAAGAAAAAAGTGATGGCACGTGTCGCCCCAATTAATCCCTAAAACACAAGAGCCTCTAAACGTATTGAGAACAGGTAGGAAGCATGTTACGAGCTAATAAAACTAGTAAACAGAGTCCATGTGTGTATCAGTGAAAGTGAGCGGGTTTTATGTTTCTATGTTTCTTCAGGTGAGATGTCCAGTTCCTGGACGTTCACAGCACTTTCACGGCTGGGAGACATAGTTTGCATTGTACAGAGAGGTTCAGAGATTTCTCCAATTTTAAAAAATAGTGATGAAAGCAACTCTCTGCAGAATCCATGGATTGTCAGCCTGAAAGCGTCGGGAAGTGTCGCAATGCCAGTGCATGGCGCATGTGACAGCTGCATTTCTAGTTTATTCCATCTGATTTTTACTGTAATCCTGCTCAGTAATCCCAGTTTTTATCGAATATACCTGTAACGAGATTACACATTTTTTTATGTACTGTAACAGATTACAGTTATATGTTTTTTGTATCCTAATTATGTAACACTGTTACATGTATTCCATTACTACCCAACCCTGGTTGCACCTAAACATGTGATACACACTCAGACCTTACTGAGACTTAATAAACTAAAGTTTTCTAGCTATGCAATGACTTGAAGTAAAGCTCTGGTAAACAAGCTGCATGTAATGATGTTCATGTAGGTACAAACAGCCAGAAGAGTCTTTAGAGCCAGAAGTGGACAGACGAAATCACCTTGTACTGCAGGTGACAGGAGGAGCAGCAAGGTGGGCGAGATACAGGTTCTGGGAGATTCCCACAACACACTGTAGACAAAAGAAAAGTGTTAAATGCACAGGTTCCACAAGTTGAGAGACTCTTAAGATCAACACCAGGAGACACCAGATCACTTTGATTGATTGTGAGGACAACACACACGGAGTGAGGTGGTATTGAAAGGCTAATTGCAGGAGGAAAGGTTTGTTTTGTAGAATGGGTCTCTTGTATTAAATTCAATGTAATTTGGATCAAATGTCTTTGTTTTTTTATAAGCATGTTTTGTTGTGAGATGTAATTTAATTTAATCACAATAACCAGCCAAAGTATTTTCTATGTTTACTACGTTTAAAACTAAATGATCAACCATCTCAACAGTCATTGGTGGACATTTAATGTATATTTCATCACCTGAAGAGTCCAACTTTGCTTTACATCTTTAACTTATATACAAGTGAAATCACAGCTCTAAGTTCTTGTTACTGAATAGTCCCTAAACGGCTCACCTGTCTCTGGCTGTGAGGCCCTGTCCGGAGGGATGGATGAGCCCGATGAAATGTGGGATCAGCCGTTGGTGGAGATTTCCACTCAACCCTTTGAAGCGCTGCTCCCACGTTCCTCCACTTGGACCATGGTTTAATCGAGGAAAATCATGTCACACTGAAAAAACAATTCTGTCATTTCATTTTTGAGTGTACTTTTTTAAGATAGAGCTTCTCAGGCTGGTTTAATCAAGTAAAATCATGTTACTGTTTTAAAGGTGTACAGGAGGATTTTCTTTTTCCGGGTGGATCATCAAGACTATTGGTACTCCCAACTGTCAATCATTCTGGTGAGATATTACGTAAGGCCGTCGTACGTGCTCGTCCCCAGGTAGCGTGGATCTATTAGTTTTCACTTTCTGCGCATGCGCGCTTTCAGGTGTATATGGTGAGCTTCAGTGAGCTCGCAGTTCTCACCGGGTACTTTGAAAATGGCAGAGGGTCGCAAAAGAGAAAAAGTGTCTTCGAAGTGTATGAGAAGAAGAGAAAGGCTTCGGAAGAGAGAAACAAGACCAGAGTGTTTTTGGGAGATTCTTTCACACGATGGCGTGCGCTGAAAGCCCAGGTTGGGCTTCCCACTGATGCTTCAGTCGCGAAGTTTCTACTCGACAGGTAAAGTTTGGCATTCTATTTGGAGAAATCCATTTCAAATCACTTCCAGTAAAAGTTATCTACGTCTATATTGTAACTTTCCAGGGTTGATTAGTGGAAAAAGTTCAAATCTTCTTGTAAAGTGAGCTTGTGTAAGCGATGCCGACTTGTGACTTGTAAACAGGGCGTGCACGAGGAGAACTGGCCTCGTTCATGTCTCTCGCACATGTTTTAGTAGGCGTTCCGTCTCGGGAGCAGGTAGAGCTTTGCGCATGTGCAAAAAAAAAAAATATATCAATCCCGTTACTGTCTTTAGATATAGCATCTCAGACTGGTTTAATCTAGAGAAATCGTGTTACTGACTTTAGGTAGAGATGCTTAGTGTTGGAATTTGTTCCTGTGTTCCCCTGAATTCCTGCTTGTTTGTTTGATCCGGGAGAGGCAGGAACAGAGTTAATTTCTTCAATAGTGAATTTAATAATCACACAAACAAGAGATTATAAAAATACATATATCAGATTACATAATACGAGCTCAGACCGTTGTTCCTTGCAGACCCAAGTGTGCAGGCCAGGTTTACAATGAAGAAGGGCACAACTGCAACACATGGTTCATATTTATACATTTGCATACATCACCTCAACCTCACATTGGTCGGTTTCTCGTGATATATGCGTTGCTATGGTGAATTTGCTATTCCTTTGTTCCCAAAACTGCTTCAAACTGGTTCTTCTCAGAGCTTGACGTTCTGTGGGACAAAGTGACCTCTGACCTCTTATCTGTTGATCCAATCTTACCTTGACCATGTTTTTGCAAGTAGAGCACTGAGGAGACATCGTCAACCAACTTGGAATGTCCCTGAACATGGATTTATAGCTGTGTTTTCCCAACTTGGGCAGTGGGAGAAACCCCAGTAGTGTAGAAACACAACTGAATACAATATGTCCAGTTGTCACACTGAAAACAAATGTTTAACCACTATATTCCTTCAATTCTCCTTTTGACCTCTGACCCCAGAGGTCAATAATTAGTGTCAATACAGTATGAGGCACTCTTCGTATAATAGAGGTCATATGTAAGCAAAATCAACAATCATATACTCAAATAGCAACATATAAAACTTTTAAACGGTGGTGACTCCCCCTTGAACTGCAACCTTGTCGTGGTGGGGGAGTTTGAGCACCCGAATGACCCTCTATGCTATGTTGTCAGGGGACTTGCCCCTCCTGTGGGCCCACCACCTACAGAGGCTGCCGTAGGGGTCGGGTGCATTGTGGATTGGGGGGCAGTCGACGGCAGTTGCCTCGACGACCCGATCCCCGGCCACAGAATCTGGCTATTGGGACATGGAATGTGACCTCGCTGAGGGGGATGGAGCCCGAGCTTGTGAGGGAGGCTGAGAGATACCGTCTAGATATAGTCGGGCTCGCCTCCACTCACAGCTTGGACTCTGGAACCCAGCTCCTCGACAGGGGCTGGATACTCCACTGCTGTGGAGTTGCCCGCAGTGTAAGGCGGCGGGCTGGAGTGGGCTTGCTTATTGCCCCACAGCTCAGCCGTCATGTGTTGGAGTTCACCCCAGTGAACGAGAGGGTTGCGTGACTACGCCTTCGAGTAGGGGACAGGTCTCTGACTGTTGTCTCGGCCAATGCACCGAACAGCAGCTCAGAGTACCCAACCTTCTTGGAGTCCCTGGGAGGGGTGCTGGATAGTGCCCCAACTGGGGACTCCATTGTTCTCCTGGGGGACTTCAACGCGCACGTGGCCAATGACAGTGAGACCTGGAAGGGGTTGATTGGGAGGAACGGCCTCCCCGATCTGAACCCGAGAGGTGTTCTGTTATTGGACTTCTGTGCCAGTCACAGCTTGTCCATAACGAACACCATGTTCGAGCACAGGGGTGTCCATAAGTGCACGTGGCACCAGGACACCCTAGGTCAATGATAGACTTTGTGGTCGTTTCATCTGATCTCTGGCCATGTGTCTTTGACACTAGGGTAAAGAGAAGGGCAGAGCTGTCAACTGATCACCACCTGGTGGTGAGTTGGATGCGCTGGACCGGGAGGAAGCCGGATAGACTCGACAGGCCCAAACGTGTTATGAGGGTCTGCTGGGAACATCTGGCCGAGCCCTCCGTCCACGCAGTTTTCAACTCCCACCTCTGGGAGAGCTTCTCACAGATCCAGAGGGAGGCTGGAGACATTGAGTCCGAGTGGACCATGTTCTCCACTTCCATTGTCAAAGCTGCTGCTCGGAGCTGTGGCCGCAGGGTCTCTGGCGCCTGTCGTGGCGGCAATCCCCGAACCCGGTGGTGGAAACCGGAAGTAAGGGATGCCGTCAAGCTGAAGAAGGAGTCCTATCGGGCACTGGTAGCTCATAGGACTCCTGAGGCGATTGCCTGCCGATTGGCAGGCCAAGTGAGCCGCAGCCCGGGCTGTGGTGGAGGCAAAAACTCGGGTCTGGGAGGAGTTCGGAGAGGCCATGGAGGAGGACTTTCGATCGGTCCCGAGGAAATTCTGGCAAACCGTCCAGCGCCTTAGGCGGGGGAAGCAGTTCTCCACCAACACTGTTTACAGTGGATGTGGGGAGCTGTTGACCTCAACTGGGGATATCGTTCAAGATCCCGGATACAAGCGGCTGAAATGAGCTTCCTTCGTAGGGTGGCTGGGCACACCCTTAGAGATAGGGTCCCACAGGATGTCTCGGGGGACGCGGTCGAACGCCTTCTCCAGATCCAGAAAACACATGTGGACTAGTTGGGCAAACTCCCATGAACCCTCGAGCAGCTGGTGGAGGGTATAGAGCTAGTCCAGTGTTCCATGACCAGAACGAAAACCGCATTATTCCTCTTGGATCCAAGGTTTGACTAATGGCCGGACCCTCCACTCCAGTACACTGGAATAGACTTTCCTGGGGAGGCTGAGGAGTGTGATCCCTCTGTAGTTGGAACACACCCTCCGATCCCCCTCCTTGAAGAGAGGGCCCACCACCCCATTCTGCCTGTCCAGAGGTACCGTCCCCGCGTCACGCGATGTTGCAGGGATGAAGTGCACCGGGCTCCATGCTCCCGGAGCATGGAGACGGTTTGCCAGAATTTCCTCGGGGCAGACCGAAAGTCCTCTTCCATGGCCTCTGCAAACTCCTCCCAGACCCGAGTTATTGCCTCCACCACAGCCATGAACTATGGGTCATGACCGAAAGAACGAGATCCCGGATACAAGCGGTTGAAGTGAGCTTCCTGCGTAGGGTGGCTGAGCGCACCCTTACAGATAGGATGAGGAGCTTGAGAGTTGGTTTTTAGAATAAAGTTTGTATTTTACTAGGACATAGTCGTACTTTCACTATTCAAGTTTAAACATGAAGTGTTTATCAGCTTTAAGCAGTTTCAACCTGTATTATTATGCTGGATTTGACTGCTATTTTCACTTCATGAGTAGTGGCCGAAATGATGCTCCACACGAGATATAGAGTGATTTTGGAATAAAGTTTTTATTTCATTAGAACAAACTAGTACTTTCTCAATTCAAGTTAAAATGATGTGTTTATCAGGTTCAAGCAGTTTCAAACAATTATATTTAGTGGAGTAACTGCTATTTTCATTTCATCAGGAGTGGCCGAAATGATGCTCCACACGAGATATAGAGTGATTTTGGAATAAAGTTTTTATTTCATTAGAACAAACTAGTACTTTCTCAATTCAAGGTTAAATGATGTGTTTATCAGGTTCAAGCAGTTTCAACCAGTTTTATTTAGTGGAGTAACTGCTATTTTCATTTCATCAGTAGTGGCCGAAATGATGCTCCTCACGGGACATAGAGTGATTTTGGAATAAAGTTTTTATTTCATTAGAACAAACTAGTACTTTCTCAATTCAAGTTTAAACATGATGGACTTAGCAGTTGCAAGTACTTTCAACCAATTATATTTAGTGGAGTAGCTGCTATTTTCATTTTATTAGGAGTGGCTGAAATGATGCTCCACACGGGATATAGAGTAATTTTGGAAGAAAGCTTTTATTTCATTAGTACAAACTAGTACTTTCTCAATTCAAGGTTAAATGATGTGTTTATCAGGTTCAAGCAGTTTCAACCAGTTTTATTTAGTGAGTAACTGCTATTTTCATTTCATCAGTAGTGGCCAAAATGATGCTCCTCACGGGATATAGAGTGATTTTGGAAGAAAGTTTTTATTTCCTTAGAACAAACTAGTACTTTCTCAATTCAAGGTTAAATGATGTGTTTATCAGGTTCAAGCAGTTTCAACCAGTTTTATTTAGTGGAGTAACTGCTATTTTCATTTCATGTGTAGTGGCCGAAATGATGCTCCTCACGGGATAAAGAGTGATTTTGGAAGAAAGTTTTTATTTCATTAGAACAAACTAGTACTTTCTCAATTCAAGGTTAAACATGATGGACTTAGCAGTTGCAAGTACTTTCAACCAATTATATTTAGTGGAGTAACTGCTATTTTCATTTCATCAGGAGTGGCCGAAATGATGCTCCACACGGGATATAGAGTAATTTTGGAAGAAAGTTTTTATTTCCTTAGAACAAACTAGTACTTTCTCAATTCAAGGTTAAATGATGTGTTTATCAGGTTCAAGCAGTTTCAACCAGTTTTATTTAGTGGAGTAACTGCTATTTTCATTTCATCAGTAGTGGCCGAAATGATGCTCCTCACGGGACATAGAGTGATTTTGGAATAAAGTTTTTATTTCATTAGAACAAACTAGTACTTTCTCAATTCAAGTTTAAACATGATGGACTTAGCAGTTGCAAGTACTTTCAACCAATTATATTTAGTGGAGTAGCTGCTATTTTCATTTTATTAGGAGTGGCTGAAATGATGCTCCACACGGGATATAGAGTAATTTTGGAAGAAAGCTTTTATTTCATTAGTACAAACTAGTACTTTCTCAATTCAAGGTTAAATGATGTGTTTATCAGGTTCAAGCAGTTTCAACCAGTTTTATTTAGTGGAGTAACTGCTATTTTCATTTCATCAGTAGTGGCCGAAATGATGCTCCTCACGGGACATAGAGTGATTTTGGAATAAAGTTTTTATTTCATTAGAACAAACTAGTACTTTCTCAATTCAAGTTTAAACATGATGGACTTAGCAGTTGCAAGTACTTTCAACCAATTATATTTAGTGGAGTAGCTGCTATTTTCATTTTATTAGGAGTGGCTGAAATGATGCTCCACACGGGATATAGAGTAATTTTGGAAGAAAGCTTTTATTTCATTAGTACAAACTAGTACTTTCTCAATTCAAGGTTAAATGATGTGTTTATCAGGTTCAAGCAGTTTCAACCAGTTTTATTTAGTGAGTAACTGCTATTTTCATTTCATCAGTAGTGGCCAAAATGATGCTCCTCACGGGATATAGAGTGATTTTGGAAGAAAGTTTTTATTTCCTTAGAACAAACTAGTACTTTCTCAATTCAAGGTTAAATGATGTGTTTATCAGGTTCAAGCAGTTTCAACCAGTTTTATTTAGTGGAGTAACTGCTATTTTCATTTCATGTGTAGTGGCCGAAATGATGCTCCTCACGGGATAAAGAGTGATTTTGGAAGAAAGTTTTTATTTCATTAGAACAAACTAGTACTTTCTCAATTCAAGGTTAAACATGATGGACTTAGCAGTTGCAAGTACTTTCAACCAATTATATTTAGTGGAGTAACTGCTATTTTCATTTCATCAGGAGTGGCCGAAATGATGCTCCACACGGGATATAGAGTAATTTTGGAAGAAAGTTTTTATTTCCTTAGAACAAACTAGTACTTTCTCAATTCAAGGTTAAATGATGTGTTTATCAGGTTCAAGCAGTTTCAACCAGTTTTATTTAGTGGAGTAACTGCTATTTTCATTTCATCAGT
This sequence comes from Blennius ocellaris, assembly GCF_963422515.1. Classification (NCBI taxonomy): domain Eukaryota; kingdom Metazoa; phylum Chordata; class Actinopteri; order Blenniiformes; family Blenniidae; genus Blennius; species Blennius ocellaris. The sequence continues at coordinate 24,688,768 of NC_137667.1, forward strand.
AGTGGCCGAAATGATGCTCCTCACGGGACATAGAGTGATTTTGGAATAAAGTTTTTATTTCATTAGAACAAACTAGTACTTTCTCAATTCAAGTTTAAACATGATGGACTTAGCAGTTGCAAGTACTTTCAACCAATTATATTTAGTGGAGTAGCTGCTATTTTCATTTTATTAGGAGTGGCTGAAATGATGCTCCACACGGGATATAGAGTAATTTTGGAAGAAAGCTTTTATTTCATTAGTACAAACTAGTACTTTCTCAATTCAAGGTTAAATGATGTGTTTATCAGGTTCAAGCAGTTTCAACCAGTTTTATTTAGTGAGTAACTGCTATTTTCATTTCATCAGTAGTGGCCGAAATGATGCTCCTCACGGGATATAGAGTTATTTTGGAAGAAAGTTTTTATTTCATTAGAACAAACTAGTACTTTCTCAATTCAAGGTTAAACATGATGGACTTAGCAGTTGCAAGTACTTTCAACCAATTATATTTAGTGGAGTAACTGCTATTTTCATTTCATCAGGAGTGGCCGAAATGATGCTCCTCACGGGATATAGAGTGATTTTGGAAGAAAGTTTTTATTTCCTTAGAACAAACTAGTACTTTCTCAATTCAAGGTTAAATGATGTGTTTATCAGGTTCAAGCAGTTTCAACCAGTTTTATTTAGTGGAGTAACTGCTATTTTCATTTCATGAGTAGTGGCCGAAATGATGCTCCACACGAGATATAGAGTGATTTTGGAATAAAGTTTTTATTTCATTAGAACAAACTAGTACTTTCTCAATTCAAGTTAAAATGATGTGTTTATCAGGTTCAAGCAGTTTCAACCAGTTTTATTTAGTGGAGTAACTGCTATTTTCATTTCATGAGTAGTGGCCGAAATGATGCTCCACACGAGATATAGAGTGATTTTGGAATAAAGTTTTTATTTCATTAGAACAAACTAGTACTTTCTCAATTCAAGTTAAAATGATTTGTTTATCAGGTTCAAGCAGTTTCAACCAGTTTTATTTAGTGAGTAACTGCTATTTTCATTTCATCAGTAGTGGCCGAAATGATGCTCCTCACGGGATATAGAGTGATTTTGGAAGAAAGTTTTTATTTCCTTAGAACAAACTAGTACTTTCTCAATTCAAGGTTAAATGATGTGTTTATCAGGTTCAAGCAGTTTCAACCAGTTTTATTTAGTGGAGTAACTGCTATTTTCATTTCATGAGTAGTGGCCGAAATGATGCTCCACACGAGATATAGAGTGATTTTGGAATAAAGTTTTTATTTCATTAGAACAAACTAGTACTTTCTCAATTCAAGTTAAAATGATGTGTTTATCAGGTTCAAGCAGTTTCAACCAGTTTTATTTAGTGGAGTAACTGCTATTTTCATTTCATGAGTAGTGGCCGAAATGATGCTCCACACGGGATATAGAGTAATTTTGGAATAAAGTTTTTATTTCATTAGAACAAACTAGTACTTTCTCAATTCAAGGTTAAATGATGTGTTTATCAGGTTCAAGCAGTTTCAACCAGTTATATTTAGTGGAGTAACTGCTATGTTCATTTCATCAGTAGTGGCCGAAATGATGCTCCACACGGGATATAGAGTAATTTTGGAATAAAGTTTTTATTTCATTAGAACAAACTAGTACTTTCTCAATTCAAGGTTAAATGATGTGTTTATCAGGTTCAAGCAGTTTCAACCAGTTTTATTTAGTGGAGTAACTGCTATTTTCATTTCATCAGTAGTGGCCGAAATGATGCTCCTCACGGGATATAGAGTGATTTTGGAATAAAGTTTTTATTTCATTAGAACAAACTAGTACTTTCTCAATTCAAGGTTAAACATGATGGACATAGCAGTTGCAAGCACTTTCAAACAATTATATTTAGTGGAGTAACTGCTATTTTCATTTCATCAGGAGTGGCCGAAATGATGCTCCACACGGGATATAGAGTAATTTTGGAAGAAAGTTTTTATTTCCTTAGAACAAACTAGTACTTTCTCAATTCAAGTTTAAACATGATGGACTTAGCAGTTGCAACTACTTTCAACCAATTATATTTAGTGGAGTAACTGCTATTTTCATTTCATCAGGAGTGGCCGAAATGATGCTCCTCATGGGATATAGAGTGATTTTGGAATAAAGTTTTTATTTCATTAGAACAAACTAGTACTTTCTCAATTCAAGGTTAAATGATGTGTTTATCAGGTTCAAGCAGTTTCAACCAGTTTTATTTAGTGGAGTAACTGCTATTTTCATTTCATGAGTAGTGGCCGAAATGATGCTCCACACGAGATATAGAGTGATTTTGGAATAAAGTTTTTATTTCATTAGAACAAACTAGTACTTTATCAATTCAAGGTTAAATGATGTGTTTATCAGGTTCAAGCAGTTTCAACCAGTTTTATTTAGTGGAGTAACTGCTATTTTCATTTCATCAGTAGTGGCCGAAATGATGCTCCTCACGGGATATAGAGTGATTTTGGAATAAAGTTTTTATTTCAATAGAACAAACTAGTACTTTCTCAATTCAAGTTTAAACATGATCGACTTAGCAGTTGCAAGTACTTTCAACCAATTATATTTCGTGGAGTAACTGCTAATTTCATTTCATCAGGAGTGGCCGAAATGATGCTCCACACGGGATATAGAGTAATTTTGGAATAAAGTTTTTATTTCCTTAGAGCAAACTGGTACTTTTCAATTCAAGTTTAAACATGAAGTGTTTATTAGGTTAAAGCAGTTTCAACCTCTTTTATTATGCTGGATTTGACTGTTATGGTCTTTTCATCAGTTGTGGCCGAAAAGATGCTTCAGACGAGATACTGAGTATGTTTTTAGAATAAAGTTTTAATTTCATTAGCACAAACTCGTACTTTCACTATTCAAGTATCTACCCAGATAAATGTACACTAACACAACTATTGCTCACCCAAGGTGCTAAAAACACTGTGTTGCAGTTGCGAGGTTACAATTTATATAGACTACAGAAGTGAAAGCCACAGGTGCATTAACAACATTTTCGCACTTTTCGAAACACAGCTTTTGCGTGACTCCTACCATGAGTCGTCAGAGACACTGCGTGCTCAGAGCAAAGATACCTCGGGAGCCACATGACCCATTTGAAGACTGTTGTCGCCGGTCTTCTATGCATGTCTACACAGGAGAGAAGAAACCTCAACAGCGAGTTGCTATGACACACATCCATCAGTGCTCCTCACGGGATATAGAGTGATTTTGGAATAAAGTTTTTATTTCATTAGAACAAACTAGTACTTTCTCAATTCAAGTTTAAAAATGATGGTCTTAGCAGTTGCAAGTACTTTCAACCAATTATATTTAGTGGAGTAACTGCTATTTTCATTTCATGAGTAGTGGCCGAAATGATGCTCCACACGAGATATAGAGTGATTTTGGAAGAAAGTTTTTATTTCCTTAGAACAAACTAGTACTTTCTCAATTCAAGGTTAAATTATGTGTCTATCAGGTTCAAGCAGTTTCAACCAGTTTTATTTAGTGAGTAACTGCTATTTTCATTTCATCAGTAGTGGCCGAAATGATGCTCCTCACGGGATATAGAGTGATTTTGGAAGAAAGTTTTTATTTCATTAGAACAAACTAGTACTTTCTCAATTCAAGGTTAAACATGATGGACTTAGCAGTTGCAAGTACTTTCAACCAATTATATTTAGTGGAGTAACTGCTATTTTCATTTCATGAGTAGTGGCCGAAATGATGCTCCACACGAGATATAGAGTGATTTTGGAAGAAAGTTTTTATTTCCTTAGAACAAACTAGTACTTTCTCAATTCAAGGTGAAATGATGTGTTTATCAGGTTCAAGCAGTTTCAACCAGTTTTATTTGGTGGCGTAACTGCTATTTTCATTTCATCAGGAGTGGCCGAAATGATGCTCCACACGAGATATAGAGTGATTTTGTAATAAAGTTTTTATTTCCTTAGAACAAACTAGTACTTTCTCAATTCAAGTTAAAATGATGTGTTTATCAGGTTCAAGCAGTTTCAAACAATTATATTTAGTGGAGTAACTGCAATTTTCATTTCATGAGTAGTGGCCGAAATGATGCTCCACACGAGATATAGAGTGATTTTGGAATAAAGTTTTTATTTCCTTAGAGCAAACTGGTACTTTTCAATTCAAGTTTAAACATGAAGTGCTTATTAGGTTAAAGCAGTTTCAACCTCTTTTATTATGCTGGATTTGACTGTTATGGTCTTTTCATCAGTTGTGGCCGAAAAGATGCTTCAGACGAGATACTGAGTATGTTTTTAGAATAAAGTTTTAATTTCCTTAGGACAAACTCGTACTTTCACTATTCAAGTATCTACCCAGAAAAATGTACACTAACACAACTATTGCTCACCCAAGGTGTTAAAAACACTGTGTTGCAGTTGCGAGGTTACAATTTGTATAGACTACAGAAGTGAAAGCCACAGGTGTAACCATCACCTGTGCATTAACAACATTTTTGCACTTTTCGAAACACAGCTTTTGCGTGACTCCTACCATGAGTCGTCAGAGACACTGCGTGCTCAGAGCAAAGATACCTCGGGAGCCACATGACCCAGTTGAAGACTGTTGTCGCCGGTCTTCTATGCCTGTCTACACAGGAGAGAAGAAACCTCAACAGCGAGTTGCTATGACACACATCCATCAGTGCTCTCAGCCGCACCACCACGTGGTCTCGCAGCTCTTTCACTCCTTTTCAGGAGAAGGAACATTGTCATTTTCCAGCACCTCACAGTGCTATCAGCTCCCTCACTCTCTCCACTGGAGAGAACCAGGATGTTCTAGCTCAGATGACTCTGACCATTCCGATATCCCAAGGGTACCTGGTCTTTGGACCAGCCAGCTTGAGTCCCTTGCGGAGAACATAGAGCAGTTCGAACCAAACAACCCGGAGATTCGTGTAGCGGACAACCTGGTGGAGGTTGAACGCTGCCTCTTCAACCTGCCTCATCCTTCGTCCCGAGAGAAGCTTACACTTCTCTGGAAGATGACATCCAGGAGTGTCCATGTTTACATAGAGTCCCTCCCATCTGCCATCAGAGACCATTACTCAGCCCTCTGTCATGCACTTAGGGAAGCAGGATCATCTGCACAATGATCCTAACTCTGCAAACTTTGGTGCATTTACAATCACTCAAAAGGGGGCGGAGACTCCCAGATAGTATTTATAGGTGCCTAAGGGCTGCCTACTTCCAAGGTCACAATGCACCAGGTTTGGACAAAGACCAGACTTTTAAGTCCCTCTTCGTAAACAACCTCCACAACAGTGTGCGGATCGATGTCGCCCTTTTCTGCAGGACCAAAAACCCCACCATGAAAGACCTCCGCAAACATGCGCAGATGGTGTGGGAGCTGCACCACCGTTCAGGTGAAAACTATGATGGTGATGCAGGTGTCCTGAGGTCTCAGGTGAGGAGAGGTAAGTCTAAAAACCGAGGCTGAGGTCAGACTCAAAACAACTGGGATGCAGATGTCCCACAGTGGATTAAAACCTGCATCAGAGAGGTGAAGCAGCACCTGAACCCGCCTGGTAAGAAGGGACCTGGCTCCCCCTGACCGCATGACTTGGCCCCTCCCCTCCGCACACAAAGTTCATTTTGGCAGGAGGAGGAGATCCAGGAGGTGAAAGAGGCCCATTTGACATTCTTGGGTAATCTTGGCTATGCCAACCACAGATACACTTCAGTGGTGGTAGGGGTTGTTGACACTCTCTCACTGCTTGGTACTGGGTCAGAAATCCCCCTCATGTGTTCAGACACCTTCGCACGGGTTGCTAGAACCACGCTTGCGCATGCCACTTAAGGAAAGCCACTTCAGGTGGAAGAGTGTAGCATAAACATCCGAGGCTTCACTCAGGACTTGCACCACATCACTCAATGTGTCTGGGTCAACAGCTTTCCAGGACATGTCAGCGACGCATCCCATCCACGTCACTGATCTGGACACAGAAGAACTGCTTATTGGTCAGGACATCCTAAACCGACTCGCTGCCACCAAACGGCACCTTTGGTCCCAAGTCGTCAGCCCGACTCCCATTGGCTAAGAACTAGGCCACCCAGCTTCTAACAGCAATCGTTCAGCCAACCCACGGGTCCAAATTCTGACACCTGGTCAGATTAAAGTGACCGCATTTCCACCTTTAGAGATGTTAACTGACAGTTCATTCCACAATCTTGAACTAATTCTCATCTCATTGACAATCTGCCTTCGTCCCTCACCAGCGACGACACGCATGACACAACTCTCCTCATTTCCACAACCAAAACCATCACCAGCGCTCACCATGTTAACCTTGAACAGGTTATTCATGGTACAAAACCGAGCACCGAAGGTGACATGGTTGTGCACGCTCCAATGACTCAACCAGAGAATACAGACATTTCAGGTAAACAGACCATGTCTGTACCAGAAGAACCTTATTCAGGCTTCGAGTCAAAGACCGAGCAACGCTCTGCTGAGGCTCGCGCTTTACCACAACAGAAACAAGGAGATGCATTTGTATGAGGAGGTCTCCCGCGATTATCACACGATCTTCGCAAGGGACTCGCACAAAAGGGGGGGGGGGGGGGGGGGAGTCACAGACATCCACCCAGTGCGCGTCCCCACTGACCTCGAGGCACTGCCATCTTCTGAAACCCAGTACATACATACATCTAGCTGACGGGGTCAAGCGGTCCTGGGCCTGAATTCACTGGTTTGAAACAGCCTGCGCTCGAATCTCACACCTTCCCTGTTATTCAAGATTGTTATATCTAAAGAGAAACATTAATCAATTTAAATAACACTTTTTTTGGCATGAACTATTTCCAGTTTAGCTGGTGGTGGCCCAATGTCATTATTATTTGATAAATAACCAATTTATTCTAATTAATAATTTTTCATAAATAAATTATTTTTGATAAAATGTTGCTCCGTGCTCTTGTTTATCTTCCAACATGTGAGATGTTGTTGATGAATACACAGCACAGTTCCACAGTAACCAATGTGTTTTACACAGCCACTGTTCTTTGTGTCAACATGTAGGTCCAGAACACAACTAAAGACGATGTCTCTAGACATCCAGAAGACTTCCTCAGAAGAGCCTGAATGAAAGTTTTTTGAGACGTCTTTCTTGAACATTATATTGACGTCTTGTCTGGACGTCACTGAAAATACGTTTCAAAAGAAACAGAACACGTCATCAGTCTACTACGGGACATACACAGAGAGTCAGTTTAGTATTACCATTAACATGCATTTAATTGGACTGTGGAAGAAAACCAGAGAACCCTGAGGAAACACATGCACACACAAGTTAATTCCACAAACACCTCCAGGTGGATTTAAACCCACGATTTTCTGTCTGTAGCCATTGAGACAATTTGACCATTGTAATTGATAGAGCTGATAAAACATTTATTTGGTATATAGTTGTAATCTCAATATGAAAGGTTGTAGAAATTAATCATGCCCAAAAACTCCTGCAGGGCCTTAACCGAGGCTGGACGAGGGAAATCTGTCACCGCTTGCACCTTAGAAGGCAATGGAATGGCACCCTGAGTTGAAATACGATGACCCAAAAAGTCAATCACAGGCAGACCAAACTGGCACTTAGCAGGGTTGACAATTAGGCCATGTTCCTCAAGGCCAGACCTGGGCATTTTAAGGCCCGCGGGCCAAATACGGCCCGTGACCCGATTCTGACCGGCCCGCGAAAGGTTCCTTAGAATTAAGAAAACAAAAGCTTCTTTCGAATTTTAATGCGTGGACTAAAACCATCGGCTGTATAAACTAAAACGGAAATGCTTTTACTTTGAAGCCTGTTTATTTATGTACAGTGTACGTAACCTACGTACGTCGTATACGTGACCCGTAAAACAAGTCAATCAGTGCATGTGATTAGCGGTCATTGTCGCCCCTCAATGATGTACGGGCACGTCAAGAAAAGAAAGGTGGATGCTGAAGGCCGAAATTTCAAGAAGATTTGGAGCACTAAATATTTGTTTACTGAAGTCGGTGGTAAACCCGTCTGTTTAGTTTGTGGAGAGCACGTCGCCGTGTTTAAGGAGTATAATGTGATTCGGCATTATCAGACAAAACACGCTAAGAAATACAGACACTTGGCGGAGGCTGAGAGAGCGCGAATATCAGAAGACTTGCTAGCAAAGCTACCAAAACAACAAGGCTGTTTTAGCAAACTACACACAGCCCGGGATGCAGCGACCAAGACCAGCTTCGTCATATCCCACAAAATCGCTAAAAACAGCAAGCCTTTCTTGGATGGCGAGTTTGTGAAAGAGTGCTTGGTGGACTCTGCCGCGCTAATATGCCCTGAGAATAAAGAAGCATTTGAAAAAGTCCCGCTGTCCAGGCGAACCGTCACCAGAAGGGTGGAAGGAATCGCGGAGAATCTCGAATGTCAGCTCAAAAGTGGAGTTGAAAGTTTTGACTTTTTCTCTTTGGCTTTGGATGAGAGCTGTGATGTCCGTGACACTGCCCAGTTACTGGTGTTTCTCCGGGGAATAAGGCAGGACTTCAAGATTACGGAGGAGCTGGCAGCATTGAGGTCAATAAAAGGAACGACAACGGGAAGCGATCTGTTCAAGGAGGTCGATGCATGCATGGTCAAGCTTGGACTGAAATGGGACAAACTGGTAGGCGTCACTACTGATGGTTGTCCGAATATGACAGGAAAACATGTCGGACTTTTGAAACAGATCCAAGATAAAGTGACTGAACTCGGCACAGAGCATCATTTAGTGTTGATACATTGTATTATACATCAGCATGTACTGTGCAGGTCTGTGCTAAAACTTAACCATGTTATTGATGTTGTAACAAAAACGGTTAACTTTATCAGGGCACGAGCATTAAATCACAGGCAGTTTGTTGCACTTTTAGAGGAGCATGAGAATGAACATGGTGACATCATGTACCACACAGCTGTCAGATGGCTCAGTCTGGGCAAAGTGCTCAAAAGATTTTGGGACCTGAAAACAGAGATTCAAGAGTTTTGTGAGATGAAAGGCAAAAACATCCCCGAGCTTTCAGATATGAACTGGATGGCAGATTTTGCATTTGCTGTTGATGTGACGGCACTGATGAATGAACTGAGCACTAAACTGCAAGGCAAGGGCCTTTTCGTTCATGACATGCATAACCTGGTGAAGGCTTTTATGAGAAAGTTGCTGTTTCTTTCAAGTCAACTACAGAACAACACTCTCACTCACATACAAACCCTTAAAGAAGTCAGACCATCAGCGAATCATCTCTGCAGGTACTCATCCATGTTAGGAGATTTGCATGGTGAGTTTTTAAGGCGATTTGATGATTGTAAAAACATTGAGGATGAAATGCACCTGGTTTCCTCTCCCTTTGCCTGCAGAGTAGATGATGCTCTCTCTCTCTCTCTCTCTCTCTCTCTCTCTCTCTCTCTCTCTCTCTCTCTCTCTCTCTCTCTCTCTCTCTCTCTCTCTCTCTCGCCCGCCCCGTTTCCTCATTAGTTTTAATGTTGTTTTTTTTCCGGAATAAATGTGAATGTTTGATGAGAGGCAGCATGAATCACTCATTGAGTAAAAAGAAAAAAGTGATGGCACGTGTCGCCCCAATTAATCCCTAAAACACAAGAGCCTCTAAACGTATTGAGAACAGGTAGGAAGCATGTTACGAGCTAATAAAACTAGTAAACAGAGTCCATGTGTGTATCAGTGAAAGTGAGCGGGTTTTATGTTTCTATGTTTCTTCAGGTGAGATGTCCAGTTCCTGGACGTTCACAGCACTTTCACGGCTGGGAGACATAGTTTGCATTGTACAGAGAGGTTCAGAGATTTCTCCAATTTTAAAAAATAGTGATGAAAGCAACTCTCTGCAGAATCCATGGCAAAGCATGGATTGTCAGCCTGAAAGCGTCGGGAAGTGTCGCAATGCCAGTGCATGGCGCATGTGACAGCTGCATTTCTAGTTTATTCCATCTGATTTTTACTGTAATCCTGCTCAGTAATCCCAGTTTTTATCGAATATACCTGTAACGAGATTACACATTTTTTTATGTACTGTAACAGATTACAGTTATATGTTTTTTGTATCCTAATTATGTAACACTGTTACATGTATTCCATTACTACCCAACCCTGGTTGCACCTAAACATGTGATACACACTCAGACCTTACTGAGACTTAATAAACTAAAGTTTTCTAGCTGTGCAATGACTTGAAGTAAAGCTCTGGTAAACAAGCTGCATGTAATGATGTTCATGTAGGTACAAACAGCCAGAAGAGTCTTTAGAGCCAGAAGTGGACAGACGAAATCACCTTGTACTGCAGGTGACAGGAGGAGCAGCAAGGTGGGCGAGATACAGGTTCTGGGAGATTCCCACAACACACTGTAGACAAAAGAAAAGTGTTAAATGCACAGGTTCCACAAGTTGAGAGACTCTTAAGATCAACACCAGGAGACACCAGATCACTTTGATTGATTGTGAGGACAACACACACGGAGTGAGGTGGTATTGAAAGGCTAATTGCAGGAGGAAAGGTTTGTTTTGTAGAATGGGTCTCTTGTATTAAATTCAATGTAATTTGGATCAAATGTCTTTGTTATTTTAAAAGCATGTTTTGTTGTGAGATGTAATTTAATTTAATCACAATAACCAGCCAAAGTATTTTCTATGTTTACTACGTTTAAAACTAAATGATCAACCATCTCAACAGTCATTGGTGGACATTTAATGTATATTTCATCACCTGAAGAGTCCAACTTTGCTTTACATCTTTAACTTATATACAAGTGAAATCACAGCTCTAAGTTCTTGTTACTGAATAGTCCCTAAACGGCTCACCTGTCTCTGGCTGTGAGGCCCTGTCCGGAGGGATGGATGAGCCCGATGAAATGTGGGATCAGCCGTTGGTGGAGATTTCCACTCAACCCTTTGAAGCGCTGCTCCCACGTTCCTCCACTTGGACCATGGTTTAATCGAGGAAAATCATGTCACACTGAAAAAACAATTCTGTCATTTCATTTTTGAGTGTACTTTTTTAAGATAGAGCTTCTCAGGCTGGTTTAATCAAGTAAAATCATGTTACTGTTTTAAAGGTGTACAGGAGGATTTTCTTTTTCCGGGTGGATCATCAAGACTATTGGTACTCCCAACTGTCAATCATTCTGGTGAGATATTACGTAAGGCCGTCGTACGTGCTCGTCCCCAGGTAGCGTGGATCTATTAGTTTTCACTTTCTGCGCATGCGCGCTTTCAGGTGTATATGGTGAGCTACGCCTTCAGTGAGCTCGCAGTTCTCACCGGGTACTTTGAAAATGGCAGAGGGTCGCAAAAGAGAAAAAGTGTCTTCGAAGTGTATGAGAAGAAGAGAAAGGCTTCGGAAGAGAGAAACAAGACCAGAGTGTTTTTGGGAGATTCTTTCACACGATGGCGTGCGCTGAAAGCCCAGGTTGGGCTTCCCACTGATGCTTCAGTCGCGAAGTTTCTACTCGACAGGTAAAGTTTGGCATTCTATTTGGAGAAATCCATTTCAAATCACTTCCAGTAAAAGTTATCTACGTCTATATTGTAACTTTCCAGGGTTGATTAGTGGAAAAAGTTCAAATCTTCTTGTAAAGTGAGCTTGTGTAAGCGATGCCGACTTGTGACTTGTAAACAGGGCGTGCACGAGGAGAACTGGGCTCGTTCATGTCTCTCGCACACGTTTTAGTAGGCGTTCCGTCTCGGGAGCAGGTAGAGCTTTGCGCATGTGCAAAAAAAAAAAAAATATCAATCCCGTTACTGTCTTTAGATATAGCATCTCAGACTGGTTTAATCTAGAGAAATCGTGTTACTGACTTTAGGTAGAGATGCTTAGTGTTGGAATTTGTTCCTGTGTTCCCCTGAATTCCTGCTTGTTTGTTTGATCCGGGAGAGGCAGGAACAGAGTTAATTTCTTCAATAGTGAATTTAATAATCACACAAACAAGAGATTATAAAAATACATATATCAGATTACATAATACGAGCTCAGACCGTTCTTCCTTGCAGACCCAAGTGTGCAGGCCAGGTTTACAATGAAGAAGGGCACAACTGCAACACATGGTTCATATTTATACATTTGCATACATCACCTCAACCTCACATTGGTCGGTTTCTCGTGATATATGCGTTGCTATGGTGAATTTGCTATTCCTTTGTTCCCAAAACTGCTTCAAACTGGTTCTTCTCAGAGCTTGACGTTCTGTGGGACAAAGTGACCTCTGACCTCTTATCTGTTGATCCAATCTTACCTTGACCATGTTTTTGCAAGTAGAGCACTGAGGAGACATCGTCAACCAACTTGGAATGTCCCTGAACATGGATTTATAGCTGTGTTTTCCCAACTTGGGCAGTGGGAGAAACCCCAGTAGTGTAGAAACACAACTGAATACAATATGTCCAGTTGTCACACAGAAAACAAATGTTTAACCACTATATTCCTTCAATTCTCCTTTTGACCTCTGACCCCAGAGGTCAATAATTAGTGTCAATACAGTATGAGGCACTCTTCGTATAATAGAGGTCATATGTAAGCAAAATCAACAATCATATACTCAAATAGCAACATATAAAACTTTTAAACGGTGGTGACTCCCCCTTGAACTGCAACCTTGTCGTGGTGGGGGAGTTTGAGCACCCGAATGACCCTCTATGCTATGTTGTCAGGGGACTTGCCCCTCCTGTGGGCCCACCACCTACAGAGGCTGCCGTAGGGGTCGGGTGCATTGTGGATTGGGGGGCAGTCGACGGCAGTTGCCTCGACGACCCGATCCCCGGCCACAGAATCTGGCTATTGGGACATGGAATGTGACCTCGCTGAGGGGGATGGAGCCCGAGCTTGTGAGGGAGGCTGAGAGATACCGTCTAGATATAGTCGGGCTCGCCTCCACTCACAGCTTGGACTCTGGAACCCAGCTCCTCGACAGGGGCTGGATACTCCACTGCTGTGGAGTTGCCCGCAGTGTAAGGCGGCGGGCTGGAGTGGGCTTGCTTATTGCCCCACAGCTCAGCCGTCATGTGTTGGAGTTCACCCCAGTGAACGAGAGGGTTGCGTGACTACGCCTTCGAGTAGGGGACAGGTCTCTGACTGTTGTCTCGGCCAATGCACCGAACAGCAGCTCAGAGTACCCAACCTTCTTGGAGTCCCTGGGAGGGGTGCTGGATAGTGCCCCAACTGGGGACTCCATTGTTCTCCTGGGGGACTTCAACGTGCACGTGGCCAATGACAGTGAGACCTGGAAGGGGTTGATTGGGAGGAACGGCCTCCCCGATCTGAACCCGAGAGGTGTTCTGTTATTGGACTTCTTACAGCTTGTCCATAACGAACACCATGTTCGAGCACAGGGGTGTCCATAAGTGCACGTGGCACCAGGACACCCTAGGTCAATGATAGACTTTGTGGTCGTTTCATCTGATCTCTGGCCATGTGTCTCTGACACTAGGGTAAAGAGAAGGGCAGAGCTGTCAACTGATCACCACCTGGTGGTGAGTTGGATGCGCTGGACCGGGAGGAAGCCGGATAGACTCGACAGGCCCAAACGTGTTATGAGGGTCTGCTGGGAACATCTGGCCGAGCCCTCCGTCCGCGCAGTTTTCAACTCCCACCTCTGGGAGAGCTTCTCACAGATCCAGAGGGAGGCTGGAGACATTGAGTCCGAGTGGACCATGTTCTCCACTTCCATTGTCAAAGCTGCTGCTCGGAGCTGTGGCCGCAGGGTCTCTGGCGCCTGTCGTGGCGGCAATCCCCGAACCCGGTGGTGGAAACCGGAAGTAAGGGATGCCGTCAAGCTGAAGAAGGAGTCCTATCGGGCACTGGTAGCTCATAGGACTCCTGAGGCGATTGCCTGCCGATTGGCAGGCCAAGTGAGCCGCAGCCCGGGCTGTGGTGGAGGCAAAAACTCGGGTCTGGGAGGAGTTCGGAGAGGCCATGGAGGAGGACTTTCGATCGGTCCCGAGGAAATTCTGGCAAACCGTCCGGCGCCTTAGGCGGGGGAAGCAGTTCTCCACCAACACTGTTTACAGTGGATGTGGGGAGCTGTTGACCTCAACTGGGGACATCGTTCAAGATCCCGGATACAAGCGGCTGAAATGAGCTTCCTTCGTAGGGTGGCTGGGCACACCCTTAGAGATAGGGTCCCACAGGATGTCTCGGGGGACGCGGTCGAACGCCTTCTCCAGATCCAGAAAACACATGTGGACTAGTTGGGCAAACTCCCATGAACCCTCGAGCAGCTGGTGGAGGGTATAGAGCTGGTCCAGTGTTCCACGACCAGAACGAAAACCGCATTATTCCTCTTGGATCCAAGGTTTGACTAAAGGCCGGACCCTCCACTCCAGTACACTGGAATAGACTTTCCTGGGGAGGCTGAGGAGTGTGATCCCTCTGTAGTTGGAACACACCCTCCGATCCCCCTCCTTGAAGAGAGGGACCACCACCCCATTCTGCCTGTCCAGAGGTACCGTCCCCGCGTCACGCGATGTTGCAGGGATTAAGTGCCCCGGACTCCATGCTCCCGGAGCATGGAGACGGTTTGCCAGAATTTCCTCGGGGCAGACCGAAAGTCCTCTTCCATGGCCTCTCCAAACTCCTCCCAGACCCGAGTTATTGCCTCCACCACAGCCATGAACTATGGGTCATGACCGAAAGAACGAGATCCCGGATACAAGCAGTTGAAGTGAGCTTCCTGCGTAGGGTGGCTTAGCGCACCCTTACAGATAGGATGAGGAGCTTGAGAGTTGGTTTTTAGAATAAAGTTTGTATTTTACTAGGACATAGTCGTACTTTCACTATTCAAGTTTAAACATGAAGTGTTTATCAGCTTTAAGCAGTTTCAACCTGTTTTATTATGCTGGATTTGACTGCTATTAACATTTCATCAGCAGTGGCCGAAATGATGCTCCACACGAGATATAGAGTGATTTTGGAATAAAGTTTTTATTTCATTAGAACAAACTAGTACTTTCTCAATTCAAGTTAAAATGTTGTGTTTATCAGGTTCAAGCAGTTTCAACCAGTGTTATTTTGTCGAGTAACTGCTATTTTCATTTCATCAGGAGTGGCCGAAATGATGCTCCACACGAGATATAGAGTGATTTTGGAATAAAGTTTTTATATCATTAGAACAAACTAGTACTTTCTCAATTCAAGTTTAAACATGATGGACTTAGCAGTTGCAAGCACTTTCAACCAGTTTTATTTAGTGGAGTAACTGCTATTTTCATTTCATGAGTAGTGGCCGAAATGATGCTCCACACGAGATATAGAGTGATTTTGGAATAAAGTTTTTATTTCATTAGAACAAACTAGTACTTTCTCAATTCAAGTTTAAACATGATGGACTTAGCAGTTGCAAGCACTTTCAACCAGTTTTATTTAGTGGAGTAACTGCTATTTTCATTTCATCAGGAGTGGCCGAAATGATGCTCCACACGGGATATAGAGTAATTTTGGAATAAAGTTTTTATTTCCTTAGAACAAACTAGTACTTTCTCAATTCAAGTTAAAATGATGTGTTTATCTGGTTCAAGCAGTTTCAACCAGTTTTATGGTGGAGTAGCTGCTATTTTCATTTCATCAGTAGTGGCCGAAATGATGCTCCTCACGGGACATAGAGTGATTTTGGAATAAAGTTTTTATTTCATTAGAACAAACTAGTACTTTCTCAATTCAAGTTTAAACATGATGGACTTAGCAGTTGCAAGTACTTTCAACCAATTATATTTAGTGGAGTAGCTGCTATTTTCATTTTATTAGGAGTGGCCGAAATGATGCTCCACACGGGATATAGAGTAATTTTGGAAGAAAGCTTTTATTTCATTAGTACAAACTAGTACTTTCTCAATTCAAGGTTAAATGATGTGTTTATCAGGTTCAAGCAGTTTCAACCAGTTTTATTTAGTGGAGTAACAGCTATTTTCATTTCATGAGTAGTGGCCGAAATGATGCTCCTCACGGGATATAGAGTGATTTTGGAAGAAAGTTTTTATTTCATTAGAACAAACTAGTACTTTCTCAATTCAAGGTTAAACATGATGGACTTAGCAGTTGCAAGTACTTTCAACCAATTATATTTAGTGGAGTAACTGCTATTTTCATTTCATCAGGAGTGGCCGAAATGATGCTCCACACGGGATATAGAGTAATTTTGGAAGAAAGTTTTTATTTCCTTAGAACAAACTAGTACTTTCTCAATTCAAGGTTAAATGATGTGTTTATCAGGTCCAAGCAGTTTCAACCAGTTTTATTTAGTGAGTAACTGCTATTTTCATTTCATCAGTAGTGGCCGAAATGATGCTCCTCACGGGATATAGAGTGATTTTGGAAGAAAGTTTTTATTTCATTAGAACAAACTAGTACTTTCTCAATTCAAGTTTAAACATGATGGTCTTAGCAGTTGCAAGTACTTTCAACCAATTATATTTAGTGGAGTAACTGCTATTTTCATTTCATGAGTAGTGGCCGAAATGATGCTCCACACGGGATATAGAGTGATTTTGGAAGAAAGTTTTTATTTCATTAGAACAAACTAGTACTTTCTCAATTCAAGGTTAAACATGATGGACTTAGCAGTTGCAAGTACTTTCAACCAATTATATTTAGTGGAGTAACTGCTATTTTCATTTCATCAGGAATGGCCGAAATGATGCTCCACACGGGATATAGAGTGATTTTGGAAGAAAGTTTTTATTTCCTTAGAACAAACTAGTACTTTCTCAATTCAAGGTTAAATGATGTGTTTATCAGGTTCAAGCAGTTTCAACCAGTTTTATTTAGTGGAGTAACTGCTATTTTCATTTCATCAGGAGTGGCCGAAATGATGCTCCACACGGGATATAGAGTAATTTTGGAAGAAAGTTTTTATTTCCTTAGAACAAACTAGTACTTTCTCAATTCAAGGTGAAATGATGTGTTTATCAGGTCCAAGCAGTTTCAACCAGTTTTATTTAGTGAGTAACTGCTATTTTCATTTCATCAGTAGTGGCCGAAATGATGCTCCTCACGGGATATAGAGTGATTTTGGAAGAAAGTTTTTATTTCATTAGAACAAACTAGTACTTTCTCAATTCAAGTTTAAACATGATGGTCTTAGCAGTTGCAAGTACTTTCAACCAATTATATTTAGTGGAGTAACTGCTATTTTCATTTCATGAGTAGTGGCCGAAATGATGCTCCACACGGGATATAGAGTGATTTTGGAAGAAAGTTTTTATTTCCTTAGAACAAACTAGTACTTTCTCAATTCAAGGTTAAATGATGTGTTTATCAGGTTCAAGCAGTTTCAACCAGTTTTATTTGGTGGCGTAACTGCTATTTTCATTTCATCAGTTGTGGCCGAAATGATGCTCCACACGAGATATAGAGTGATTTTGTAATAAAGTTTTTATTTCATTAGGACAAACTCGTACTTTCACTATTCAAGTATCTACCCAGAAAAATGTACACTAACACAACTATTGCTCACCCAAGGTGCTAAAAACACTGTGTTGCAGTTGCGAGGTTACAATTTGTATAGACTACAGAAGTGAAAGCCACAGGTGTAACCATCACCTGTGCATTAACAACATTTTTGCACTTTTCGAAACACAGCTTTTGCGTGACTCCTACCATGAGTCGTCAGAGACACTGCGTGCTCAGAGCAAAGATACCTCGGGAGCCACATGACCCAGTTGAAGACTGTTGTCGCCGGTCTTCTATGCCTGTCTACACAGGAGAGAAGAAACCTCAACAGCGAGTTGCTATGACACACATCCATCAGTGCTCTCAGCCGCACCACCACGTGGTCTCGCAGCTCTTTCACTCCTTTTCAGGAGAAGGAACATTGTCATTTTCCAGCACCTCACAGTGCTATCAGCTCCCTCACTCTCTCCACTGGAGAGAACCAGGATGTTCTAGCTCAGATGACTCTGACCATTCCGATATCCCAAGGGTACCTGGTCTTTGGACCAGCCAGCTTGAGTCCCTTGCAGAGAACATAGAGCAGTTCGAACCAAACAACCCGGAGATTCGTGTAGCGGACAACCTGGTGGAGGTTGAACGCTGCCTCTTCAACCTGCCTCATCCTTCGTCCCGAGAGAAGCTTACACTTCTCTGGAAGATGACATCCAGGAGTGTCCATGTTTACATAGAGTCCCTCCCATCTGCCATCAGAGACCATTACTCAGCCCTCTGTCATGCACTTAGGGAAGCAGGATCATCTGCACAATGATCCTAACTCTGCAAACTTTGGTGCATTTACAATCACTCAAAAGGGGGCGGAGACTCCCAGATAGTATTTATAGGTGCCTAAGGGCTGCCTACTTCCAAGGTCACAATGCACCAGGATTGGACAAAGTCCAGACTTTTAAGTCCCTCTTCGTAAACAACCTCCACAACAGTGTGCGGATCGATGTCGCCCTTTTCTGCAGGACCAAAAACCCCACCATGAAAGACCTCCGCAAACATGCGCAGATGGTGTGGGAGCTGCACCACCGTTCAGGTGAAAACTATGATGGTGATGCAGGTGTCCTGAGGTCTCAGGTGAGGAGAGGTAAGTCTAAAAACCGAGGCTGAGGTCAGACTCAAAACAACTGGGATGCAGATGTCCCACAGTGGATTAAAACCTGCATCAGAGAGGTGAAGCAGCACCTGAACCCGCCTGGTAAGAAGGGACCTGGCTCCCCCTGACCGCATGACTTGGCCCCTCCCCTCCGCACACAAAGTTCATTTTGGCAGGAGGAGGAGATCCAGGAGGTGAAAGAGGCCCATTTGACATTCTTGGGTAATCTTGGCTATGCCAACCACAGATACACTTCAGTGGTGGTAGGGGTTGTTGACACTCTCTCACTGCTTGGTACTGGGTCAGAAATCCCCCTCATGTGTTCAGACACCTTCGCACGGGTTGCTAGAACCACGCTTGCGCATGCCACTTAAGGAAAGCCACTTCAGGTGGAAGAGTGTAGCATAAACATCCGAGGCTTCACTCAGGACTTGCACCACATCACTCAATGTGTCTGGGTCAACAGCTTTCCAGGACATGTCAGCGACGCATCCCATCCACGTCACTGATCTGGACACAGAAGAACTGCTTATTGGTCAGGACATCCTAAACCGACTCGCTGCCACCAAACGGCACCTTTGGTCCCAAGTCGTCAGCCCGACTCCCATTGGCTAAGAACTAGGCCACCCAGCTTCTAACAGCAATCGTTCAGCCAACCCACGGGTCCAAATTCTGACACCTGGTCAGATTAAAGTGACCGCATTTCCACCTTTAGAGATGTTAACTGACAGTTCATTCCACAATCTTGAACTAATTCTCATCTCATTGACAATCTGCCTTCGTCCCTCACCAGCGACGACACGCATGACACAACTCTCCTCATTTCCACAACCAAAACCATCACCAGCGCTCACCATGTTAACCTTGAACAGGTTCTTCATGGTACAAAACCGAGCACCGAAGGAGACATGGTTGTGCACGCTCCAATGACTCAACCAGAGAATACAGACATTTCAGGTAAACAGACCATGTCTGTACCAGAAGAACCTTATTCAGGCTTCGAGTCAAAGACCGAGCAACGCTCTGCTGAGGCTCGCGCTTTACCACAACAGAAACAAGGAGATGCATTTGTATGAGGAGGTCTCCCGCGATTATCACACGATCTTCGCAAGGGACTCGCACAAAAGGGGGGGGGGGGGGGGGGGAGTCACAGACATCCACCCAGTGCGCGTCCCCACTGACCTCGAGGCACTGCCATCTTCTGAAACCCAGTACATACATACATCTAGCTGACGGGGTCAAGCGGTCCTGGGCCTGAATTCACTGGTTTGAAACAGCCTGCGCTCGAATCTCACACCTTCCCTGTTATTCAAGATTGTTATATCTAAAGAGAAACATTAATCAATTTAAATAACACTTTTTTTGGCATGAACTATTTCCAGTTTAGCTGGTGGTGGCCCAATGTCATTATTATTTGATAAATAACCAATTTATTCTAATTAATAATTTTTCATAAATAAATTATTTTTGATAAAATGTTGCTCCGTGCTCTTGTTTATCTTCCAACATGTGAGATGTTGTTGATGAATACACAGCACAGTTCCACAGTAACCAATGTGTTTTACACAGCCACTGTTCTTTGTGTCAACATGTAGGTCCAGAACACAACTAAAGACGATGTCTCTAGACATCCAGAAGACTTCCTCAGAAGAGCCTGAATGAAAGTTTTTTGAGACGTCTTTCTTGAACATTATATTGACGTCTTGTCTGGACGTCACTGAAAATACGTTTCAAAAGAAACAGAACACGTCATCAGTCTACCACGGGACATACACAGAGAGTCAGTTTAGTATTATCATTAACATGCATTTAATTGGACTGTGGAAGAAAACCAGAGAACCCTGAGGAAACACATGCACACACAAGTTAATTCCACAAACACCTCCAGGTGGATTTAAACCCACGATTTTCTATCTGTAGCCATTGAGACAATTTGACCATTGTAATTGATAGAGCTGATAAAACATTTATTTGGTATATAGTTGTAATCTCAATATGAAAGGTTGTAGAAATTAATCATGCCCAAAAACTCCTGCAGGGCCTTAACCGAGGCTGGACGAGGGAAATCTGTCACCGCTTGCACCTTAGAAGGCAATGGAATGGCACCCTGAGTTGAAATACGATGACCCAAAAAGTCAATCACAGGCAGACCAAACTGGCACTTAGCAGGGTTGACAATTAGGCCATGTTCCTCAAGGCCAGACCTGGGCATTTTAAGGCCCGCGGGCCAAATACGGCCCGTGACCCGATTCTGACCGGCCCCCGAAAGGTTCCTTAGAATTAAGAAAACAAAAGCTTCTTTCGAATTTTAATGCGTGGACTAAAACCATCGGCTGTATAAACTAAAACGGAAATGCTTTTACTTTGAAGCCTGTTTATTTATGTACAGTGTACGTAACCTACGTACGTCGTATACGTGACCCGTAAAACAAGTCAATCAGTGCATGTGATTAGCGGTCATTGTCGCCCCTCAATGATGTACGGGCACGTCAAGAAAAGAAAGGTGGATGCTGAAGGCCGAAATTTCAAGAAGATTTGGAGCACTAAATATTTGTTTACTGAAGTCGGTGGTAAACCCGTCTGTTTAGTTTGTGGAGAGCACGTCGCCGTGTTTAAGGAGTATAATGTGATTCGGCATTATCAGACAAAACACGCGGAGAAATACAGACACTTGGCGGAGGCTGAGAGAGCGCGAATATCAGAAGACTTGCTAGCAAAGCTACCAAAACAACAAGGCTGTTTTAGCAAACTACACACAGCCCGGGATGCAGCGACCAAGACCAGCTTCGTCATATCCCACAAAATCGCTAAAAACAGCAAGCCTTTCTTGGATGGCGAGTTTGTGAAAGAGTGCTTGGTGGACTCTGCCGCGCTAATATGCCCTGAGAATAAAGAAGCATTTGAAAAAGTCCCGCTGTCCAGGCGAACCGTCACCAGAAGGGTGGAAGGAATCGCGGAGAATCTCGAATGTCAGCTCAAAAGTGGAGTTGAAAGTTTTGACTTTTTCTCTTTGGCTTTGGATGAGAGCTGTGATGTCCGTGACACTGCCCAGTTACTGGTGTTTCTCCGGGGAATAAGGCAGGACTTCAAGATTACGGAGGAGCTGGCAGCATTGAGGTCAATAAAAGGAACGACAACGGGAAGCGATCTGTTCAAGGAGGTCGATGCATGCATGGTCAAGCTTGGACTGAAATGGGACAAACTGGTAGGCGTCACTACTGATGGTTGTCCGAATATGACAGGAAAACATGTCGGACTTTTGAAACAGATCCAAGATAAAGTGACTGAACTCGGCACAGAGCATCATTTAGTGTTGATACATTGTATTATACATCAGCATGTACTGTGCAGGTCTGTGCTAAAACTTAACCATGTTATTGATGTTGTAACAAAAACGGTTAACTTTATCAGGGCACGAGCATTAAATCACAGGCAGTTTGTTGCACTTTTAGAGGAGCATGAGAATGAACATGGTGACATCATGTACCACACAGCTGTCATATGGCTCAGTCTGGGCAAAGTGCTCAAAAGATTTTGGGACCTGAAAACAGAGATTCAAGAGTTTTGTGAGATGAAAGGCAAAAACATCCCCGAGCTTTCAGATATGAACTGGATGGCAGATTTTGCATTTGCTGTTGATGTGACGGCACTGATGAATGAACTGAGCACTAAACTGCAAGGCAAGGGCCTTTTCGTTCATGACATGCATAACCTGGTGAAGGCTTTTATGAGAAAGTTGCTGTTTCTTTCAAGTCAACTACAGAACAACACTCTCACTCACATACAAACCCTTAAAGAAGTCAGACCATCAGCGAATCATCTCTGCAGGTACTCATCCATGTTAGGAGATTTGCATGGTGAGTTTTTAAGGCGATTTGATGATTGTAAAAACATTGAGGATGAAATGCACCTGGTTTCCTCTCCCTTTGCCTGCAGAGTAGATGATGCACCCAGTGATGTTCAGCTGGAGCTCATTGACCTGCAGTCTGACACAGTACTGGCAGAGCACTTTAAGTCAGCATCACTGCTGGAGTTCTACTCATCTCTTAAGGAGGAGAACTTTCCAAACATGAGTAGACATGCTCAGAAGATGTTGGTTCTGTTTGGATCTACCTACATATGTGAACACACATTCTCAGTAATGAAGTTCACCAAATCCAGGTTCAGATCCTCTCTTACTGATGATCATCTGTCAGCTGTGCTTCGCATCTCCACCTCAGACATTCAACCTGACTTTGATGCACTCGTTAAAGGGCAGCAAAGGCTAGATTTCTCTCACTGAACAAGAAAATACACAAATGTGTGTTCACTATTACTTTTTGTCTGCACAGCTTGGCAGTTTGACAATCAATATGTGACATATCTTGTTAATGATATTTGGCATACAAAGACATTGTGATGTCTTAATAGAAAAAAGTGTTTTTGGTTAATGTAATTAAAAAAAGAGTTACAAATGTTACATGTTTACAATTGTTTTGAATAACTGCACTGAATAAAAACATTTTTTGTTAAAATAACCCTCACTTTCTCTTTACCTAATAATAACACAGACACTTACCAGCATGTGTAAACAATGCCATTTACTGCTTTCAATTTAGAAATAAAATTCATATGCAGAATAGAGTGTAAACTTTTGGCCCGGCCCTCCACAATATTTTCTGCTTCTCATTTGGCCCCTTCGGAAAAATAATTGCCCACCCCTGCTCAAGGCGCTGAAAAACTTGCTTTTGGTGTGAAAAATGCTCCTCAACTGAAGAACTAGCCACCAAGATGTCGTCCAGGTAAACAGAAACGAAAGCAGCACCGAGTCCATCAACCTCTGAAAAGCCGTGCCTCTACTCTTGCCTGGTCATAATAAAACATAAAAAAATGACAAGAAAGAATAGAAAGTGTCATCTGCTCAGTGAATTGACACATCTTATACACAGCAGACAGAAATTGCACTTAACACGTTTTGAACTATCAAAACTCAGTAACCAATCAGGTGTCTAACATTGATTTTTTTTTTTTTTGACAATCAAAACTACAGTACAAATAAAGCTTTCAATTTCTATTCAAGAAAATGTGCCCATCTTTTCTAAAACTCTCTCTCTCTCTCTCTCTCTCTCTCTCTCTCTCTCTCTCTCTCTCTCGCCCGCCCCGTTTCCTCATTAGTTTTAATGTTGTTTTTTTTCCGGAATAAATGTGAATGTTTGATGAGAGGCAGCATGAATCACTCATTGAGTAAAAAGAAAAAAGTGATGGCACGTGTCGCCCCAATTAATCCCTAAAACATAAGAGCCTCTAAACGTATTGAGAACAGGTAGGAAGCATGTTACGAGCTAATAAAACTAGTAAACAGAGTCCATGTGTGTATCAGTGAAAGTGAGCGGGTTTTATGTTTCTATGTTTCTTCAGGTGAGATGTCCAGTTCCTGGACGTTCACAGCACTTTCACGGCTGGGAGACATAGTTTGCATTGTACAGAGAGGTTCAGAGATTTCTCCAATTTTAAAAAATAGTGATGAAAGCAACTCTCTGCAGAATCCATGGATTGTCAGCCTGAAAGCGTCGGGAAGTGTCGCAATGCCAGTGCATGGCGCATGTGACAGCTGCATTTCTAGTTTATTCCATCTGATTTTTACTGTAATCCTGCTCAGTAATCCCAGTTTTTATCGAATATACCTGTAACGAGATTACACATTTTTTTATGTACTGTAACAGATTACAGTTATATGTTTTTTGTATCCTAATTATGTAACACTGTTACATGTATTCCATTACTACCCAACCCTGGTTGCACCTAAACATGTGATACACACTCAGACCTTACTGAGACTTAATAAACTAAAGTTTTCTAGCTATGCAATGACTTGAAGTAAAGCTCTGGTAAACAAGCTGCATGTAATGATGTTCATGTAGGTACAAACAGCCAGAAGAGTCTTTAGAGCCAGAAGTGGACAGACGAAATCACCTTGTACTGCAGGTGACAGGAGGAGCAGCAAGGTGGGCGAGATACAGGTTCTGGGAGATTCCCACAACACACTGTAGACAAAAGAAAAGTGTTAAATGCACAGGTTCCACAAGTTGAGAGACTCTTAAGATCAACACCAGGAGACACCAGATCACTTTGATTGATTGTGAGGACAACACACACGGAGTGAGGTGGTATTGAAAGGCTAATTGCAGGAGGAAAGGTTTGTTTTGTAGAATGGGTCTCTTGTATTAAATTCAATGTAATTTGGATCAAATGTCTTTGTTATTTTAAAAGCATGTTTTGTTGTGAGATGTAATTTAATTTAATCACAATAACCAGCCAAAGTATTTTCTATGTTTACTACGTTTAAAACTAAATGATCAACCATCTCAACAGTCATTGGTGGACATTTAATGTATATTTCATCACCTGAAGAGTCCAACTTTGCTTTACATCTTTAACTTATATACAAGTGAAATCACAGCTCTAAGTTCTTGTTACTGAATAGTCCCTAAACGGCTCACCTGTCTCTGGCTGTGAGGCCCTGTCCGGAGGGATGGATGAGCCCGATGAAATGTGGGATCAGCCGTTGGTGGAGATTTCCACTCAACCCTTTGAAGCGCTGCTCCCACGTTCCTCCACTTGGACCATGGTTTAATCGAGGAAAATCATGTCACACTGAAAAAACAATTCTGTCATTTCATTTTTGAGTGTACTTTTTTAAGATAGAGCTTCTTAGGCTGGTTTAATCAAGTAAAATCATGTTACTGTTTTAAAGGTGTACAGGAGGATTTTCTTTTTCCGGGTGGATCATCAAGACTATTGGTACTCCCAACTGTCAATCATTCTGGTGAGATATTACGTAAGGCCGTCGTACGTGCTCGTCCCCAGGTAGCGTGGATCTATTAGTTTTCACTTTCTGCGCATGCGCGCTTTCAGGTGTATATGGTGAGCTACGCCTTCAGTGAGCTCGCAGTTCTCACCGGGTACTTTGAAAATGGCAGAGGGTCGCAAAAGAGAAAAAGTGTCTTCGAAGTGTATGAGAAGAAGAGAAAGGCTTCGGAAGAGAGAAACAAGACCAGAGTGTTTTTGGGAGATTCTTTCACACGATGGCGTGCGCTGAAAGCCCAGGTTGGGCTTCCCACTGATGCTTCAGTCGCGAAGTTTCTACTCGACAGGTAAAGTTTGGCATTCTATTTGGAGAAATCCATTTCAAATCACTTCCAGTAAAAGTTATCTACGTCTATATTGTAACTTTCCAGGGTTGATTAGTGGAAAAAGTTCAAATCTTCTTGTAAAGTGAGCTTGTGTAAGCGATGCCGACTTGTGACTTGTAAACAGGGCGTGCACGAGGAGAACTGGGCTCGTTCATGTCTCTCGCACACGTTTTAGTAGGCGTTCCGTCTCGGGAGCAGGTAGAGCTTTGCGCATGTGCAAAAAAAAAAAATATATCAATCCCGTTACTGTCTTTAGATATAGCATCTCAGACTGGTTTAATCTAGAGAAATCGTGTTACTGACTTTAGGTAGAGATGCTTAGTGTTGGAATTTGTTCCTGTGTTCCCCTGAATTCCTGCTTGTTTGTTTGATCCGGGAGAGGCAGGAACAGAGTTAATTTCTTCAATAGTGAATTTAATAATCACACAAACAAGAGATTATAAAAATACATATATCAGATTACATAATACGAGCTCAGACCGTTCTTCCTTGCAGACCCAAGTGTGCAGGCCAGGTTTACAATGAAGAAGGGCACAACTGCAACACATGGTTCATATTTATACATTTGCATACATCACCTCAACCTCACATTGGTCGGTTTCTCGTGATATATGCGTTGCTATGGTGAATTTGCTATTCCTTTGTTCCCAAAACTGCTTCAAACTGGTTCTTCTCAGAGCTTGACGTTCTGTGGGACAAAGTGACCTCTGACCTCTTATCTGTTGATCCAATCTTACCTTGACCATGTTTTTGCAAGTAGAGCACTGAGGAGACATCGTCAACCAACTTGGAATGTCCCTGAACATGGATTTATAGCTGTGTTTTCCCAACTTGGGCAGTGGGAGAAACCCCAGTAGTGTAGAAACACAACTGAATACAATATGTCCAGTTGTCACACAGAAAACAAATGTTTAACCACTATATTCCTTCAATTCTCCTTTTGACCTCTGACCCCAGAGGTCAATAATTAGTGTCAATACAGTATGAGGCACTCTTCGTATAATAGAGGTCATATGTAAGCAAAATCAACAATCATATACTCAAATAGCAACATATAAAACTTTTAAACGGTGGTGACTCCCCCTTGAACTGCAACCTTGTCGTGGTGGGGGAGTTTGAGCACCCGAATGACCCTCTATGCTATGTTGTCAGGGGACTTGCCCCTCCTGTGGGCCCACCACCTACAGAGGCTGCCGTAGGGGTCGGGTGCATTGTGGATTGGGGGGCAGTCGACGGCAGTTGCCTCGACGACCCGATCCCCGGCCACAGAATCTGGCTATTGGGACATGGAATGTGACCTCGCTGAGGGGGATGGAGCCCGAGCTTGTGAGGGAGGCTGAGAGATGCCGTCTAGATATAGTCGGGCTCGCCTCCACTCACAGCTTGGACTCTGGAACCCAGCTCCTCGACAGGGGCTGGATACTCCACTGCTGTGGAGTTGCCCGCAGTGTAAGGCGGCGGGCTGGAGTGGGCTTGCTTATTGCCCCACAGCTCAGCCGTCATGTGTTGGAGTTCACCCCAGTGAACGAGAGGGTTGCGTGACTACGCCTTCGAGTAGGGGACAGGTCTCTGACTGTTGTCTCGGCCAATGCACCGAACAGCAGCTCAGAGTACCCAACCTTCTTGGAGTCCCTGGGAGGGGTTCTGCATAGTGCCCCAACTGGGGACTCCATTGTTCTCCTGGGGGACTTCAACGCGCACGTGGCCAATGACAGTGAGACCTGGAAGGGGTTGATTGGGAGGAACGGCCTCCCCGATCTGAACCCGAGAGGTGTTCTGTTATTAGACTTCTGTGCCAGTCACAGCTTGTCCATAACGAACACCATGTTCGAGCACAGGGGTGTCCATAAGTGCACGTGGCACCAGGACACCCTAGGTCAATGATAGACTTTGTGGTCGTTTCATCTGATCTCTGGCCATGTGTCTTTGACACTAGGGTAAAGAGAAGGGCAGAGCTGTCAACTGATCACCACCTGGTGGTGAGTTGGATGCGCTGGACCGGGAGGAAGCCGGATAGACTCGACAGGCCCAAACGTGTTATGAGCCCTCCGTCCGCGCAGTTTTCAACTCCCACCTCTGGGAGAGCTTCTCACAGATCCAGAGGGAGGCTGGAGACATTGAGTCCGAGTGGACCATGTTCTCCACTTCCATTGTCAAAGCTGCTGCTCGGAGCTGTGGCCGCAGGGTCTCTGGCGCCTGTCGTGGCGGCAATCCCCGAACCCGGTGGTGGAAACCGGAAGTAAGGGATGCCGTCAAGCTGAAGAAGGAGTCCTATCGGGCACTGGTAGCTCATAGGACTCCTGAGGCGATTGCCTGCCGATTGGCAGGCCAAGTGAGCCGCAGCCCGGGCTGTGGTGGAGGCAAAAACTCGGGTCTGGGAGGAGTTCGGAGAGGCCATGGAGGAGGACTTTCGATCGGTCCCGAGGAAATTCTGGCAAACCGTCCGGCGCCTTAGGCGGGGGAAGCAGTTCTCCACCAACACTGTTTACAGTGGATGTGGGGAGCTGTTGACCTCAACTGGGGACATCGTTCAAGATCCCGGATACAAGCGGCTGAAATGAGCTTCCTTCGTAGTGTGGCTGGGCATACCCTTAGAGATAGGGTCCCACAGGATGTCTCGGGGGACGCGGTCGAACGCCTTCTCCAGATCAAGAAAACACATTTGGACTAGTTGGGCAAACTCCCATGAACCCTCGAGCAGCTGGTGGAGGGTATAGAGCTGGTCCAGTGTTCCATGACCAGAACGAAAACCGCATTATTCCTCTTGGATCCAAGGTTTGACTAATGGCCGGACCCTCCACTCCAGTACACTGGAATAGACTTTCCTGGGGAGGCTGAGGAGTGTGATCCCTCTGTAGTTGGAACACACCCTCCGATCCCCCTCCTTGAAGAGAGGGACCACCACCCCATTCTGCCTGTCCAGAGGTACCGTCCCCGCGTCACGCGATGTTGCAGGGATTAAGTGCCCCGGACTCCATGCTCCCGGAGCATGGAGACGGTTTGCCAGAATTTCCTCGGGGCAGACCGAAAGTCCTCTTCCATGGCCTCTCCAAACTCCTCCCAGACCCGAGTTATTGCCTCCACCACAGCCATGAACTATGGGTCATGACCGAAAGAACGAGATCCCGGATACAAGCAGTTGAAGTGAGCTTCCTGCGTAGGGTGGCTTAGCGCACCCTTACAGATAGGATGAGGAGCTTGAGAGTTGGTTTTTAGAATAAAGTTTGTATTTTACTAGGACATAGTCGTACTTTCACTATTCAAGTTTAAACATGAAGTGTTTATCAGCTTTAAGCAGTTTCAACCTGTTTTATTATGCTGGATTTGACTGCTATTGTCATTTCATCAGCAGTGGCCGAAATGATGCTCCACACGAGATATAGAGTGATTTTGGAATAAAGTTTTTATTTCATTAGAACAAACTAGTACTTTCTCAATTCAAGTTAAAATGTTGTGTTTATCAGGTTCAAGCAGTTTCAACCAGTGTTATTTTGTCGAGTAACTGCTATTTTCATTTCATCAGGAGTGGCCGAAATGATGCTCCACACGAGATATAGAGTGATTTTGGAATAAAGTTTTTATATCATTAGAACAAACTAGTACTTTCTCAATTCAAGTTTAAACATGATGGACTTAACAGTTGCAAGCACTTTCAAACAATTATATTTGGTGGAGTAACTGCTATTTTCATTTCATGAGTAGTGGCCGAAATGATGCTCCACACGAGATATAGAGTGATTTTGGAAGAAAGTTTTTATTTCCTTAGAACAAACTAGTACTTTCTCAATTCAAGGTTAAATTATGTGTTTATCAGGTTCAAGCAGTTTCAACCAGTTTTATTTAGTGAGTAACTGCTATTTTCATTTCATCAGTAGTGGCCGAAATGATGCTCCTCACGGGATATAGAGTGATTTTGGAAGAAAGTTTTTATTTCATTAGAACAAACTAGTACTTTCTCAATTCAAGTTTAAACATGATGGACTTAGCAGTTGCAAGCACTTTCAACCAGTTTTATTTAGTGGAGTAACTGCTATTTTCATTTCATCAGGAGTGGCCGAAATGATGCTCCTCACGGGATATAGAGTGATTTTGGAAGAAAGTTTTTATTTCATTAGAACAAACTAGTACTTTCTCAATTCAAGGTTAAATGATGTGTTTATCAGGTTCAAGCAGTTTCAACCAGTTTTATTTAGTGGAGGAACTTCTATTTTCATTTCATCAGGAGTGGCCGAAATGATGCTCCACACGAGGTATAGAGTAATTTTGGAATAAAGTTTTTATTTCATTAGAACAAACTAGTACTTTCTCAATTCAAGTTTAAACATGATGGACTTAGCAGTTGCAAGCACTTTCAACCAGTTTTATTTAGTGGAGTAACTGCTATTTTCATTTCATGAGTAGTGGCCGAAATGATGCTCCACACGAGATATAGAGTGATTTTGGTATAAAGTTTTTATTTCATTAGAACAAACTAGTACTTTCTCAATTCAAGGTTAAATGATGTGTTTATCAGGTTCAAGCAGTTTCAACCAGTTTTATTTAGTGGAGTAACTGCTATTTTCATTTCATCAGGAGTGGCCGAAATGATGCTCCACACGGGATATAGAGTAATTTTGGAATAAAGTTTTTATTTCCTTAGAACAAACTAGTACTTTCTCAATTCAAGTTAAAATGATGTGTCTATCAGGTTCAAGCAGTTTCAACCAGTTTTATTTAGTGAGTAACTGCTATTTTCATTTCATCAGTAGTGGCCGAAATGATGCTCCTCACGGGATATAGAGTGATTTTGGAAGAAAGTTTTTATTTCATTAGAACAAACTAGTACTTTCTCAATTCAAGTTTAAACATGATGGACTTAGCAGTTGCAAGCACTTTCAACCAGTTTTATTTAGTGGAGTAACTGCTATTTTCATTTCATCAGGAGTGGCCGAAATGATGCTCCTCACGGGATATAGAGTGATTTTGGAAGAAAGTTTTTATTTCATTAGAACAAACTAGTACTTTCTCAATTCAAGGTTAAATGATGTGTTTATCAGGTTCAAGCAGTTTCAACCAGTTTTATTTAGTGGAGGAACTGCTATTTTCATTTCATCAGGAGTGGCCGAAATGATGCTCCACACGAGGTATAGAGTAATTTTGGAATAAAGTTTTTATTTCATTAGAACAAACTAGTACTTTCTCAATTCAAGTTTAAACATGATGGACTTAGCAGTTGCAAGCACTTTCAACCAGTTTTATTTAGTGGAGTAACTGCTATTTTCATTTCATGAGTAGTGGCCGAAATGATGCTCCACACGAGATATAGAGTGATTTTGGAATAAAGTTTTTATTTCATTAGAACAAACTAGTACTTTCTCAATTCAAGGTAAAATGATGTGTTTATCAGGTTCAAGCAGTTTCAACCAGTTTTATTTAGTGGAGTAACTGCTATTTTCATTTCATCAGGAGTGGCCGAAATGATGCTCCACACGGGATATAGAGTAATTTTGGAATAAAGTTTTTATTTCCTTAGAACAAACTAGTACTTTCTCAATTCAAGTTAAAATGATGTGTTTATCTGGTTCAAGCAGTTTCAACCAGTTTTATGGTGGAGTAGCTGCTATTTTCATTTCATGAGTAGTGGCCGAAATGATGCTCCACACGAGATATAGAGTGATTTTGGAATAAAGTTTTTATTTCCTTAGAGCAAACTGGTACTTTTCAATTCAAGTTTAAACATGAAGTGCTTATTAGGTTAAAGCAGTTTCAACCTCTTTTATTATGCTGGATTTGACTGTTATGGTCTTTTCATCAGTTGTGGCCGAAAAGATGCTTCAGACGAGATAATGAGTATGTTTTTAGAATAAAGTTTTAATTTCATTAGGACAAACTCGTACTTTCACTAATCAAGTATCTACCCAGAAAAATGTACACTAACACAACTATTGCTCACCCAAGGTGCTAAAAACACTGTGTTGCAGTTGCGAGGTTACAATTTGTGTAGACTACAGAAGTGAAAGCCACAGGTGTAACCATCACCTGTGCATTAACAACATTTTCGCACTTTTCGAAACACAGCTTTTGCGTGACTCCTACCATGAGTCGTCAGAGACACTGCGTGCTCAGAGCAAAGATACCTCGGGAGCCACATGACCCAGTTGAAGACTGTTGTCGCCGGTCTTCTATGCCTGTCTATACAGGAGAGAAGAAACCTCAACAGCGAGTTGCTATGACACACATCCATCAGTGCTCTCAGCCGCACCACCACGTGGTCTCGCAGCTCTTTCACTCCTTTTCAGGAGAAGGAACATTGTCATTTTCCAGCACCTCACAGTGCTATCAGCTCCCTCACTCTCTCCACTGGAGAGAACCAGGATGTTCTAGCTCAGATGACTCTGACCATTCCGATATCCCAAGGGTACCTGGTCTTTGGACCAGCCAGCTTGAGTCCCTTGCAGAGAACATAGAGCAGTTCGAACCAAACAACCCGGAGATTCGTGTAGCGGACAACCTGGTGGAGGTTGAACGCTGCCTCTTCAACCTGCCTCATCCTTCGTCCCGAGAGAAGCTTACACTTCTCTGGAAGATGACATCCAGGAGTGTCCATGTTTACATAGAGTCCCTCCCATCTGCCATCAGAGACCATTACTCAGCCCTCTGTCATGCACTTAGGGAAGCAGGATCATCTGCACAATGATCCTAACTCTGCAAACTTTGGTGCATTTACAATCACTCAAAAGGGGGCGGAGACTCCCAGATAGTATTTATAGGTGCCTAAGGGCTGCCTACTTCCAAGGTCACAATGCACCAGGTTTGGACAAAGACCAGACTTTTAAGTCCCTCTTCGTTAACAACCTCCACAACAGTGTGCGGATCGATGTCGCCCTTTTCTGCAGGACCAAAAACCCCACCATGAAAGACCTCCGCAAACATGCGCAGATGGTGTGGGAGCTGCACCACCGTTCAGGTGAAAACTATGATGGTGATGCAGGTGTCCTGAGGTCTCAGGTGAGGAGAGGTAAGTCTAAAAACCGAGGCTGAGGTCAGACTCAAAACAACTGGGATGCAGATGTCCCACAGTGGATTAAAACCTGCATCAGAGAGGTGAAGCAGCACCTGAACCCGCCTGGTAAGAAGGGACCTGGCTCCCCCTGACCGCATGACTTGGCCCCTCCCCTCCGCACACAAAGCTCATTTTGGCAGGAGGAGGAGATCCAGGAGGTGAAAGAGGCCCATTTGACATTCTTGGGTAATCTTGGCTATGCCAACCACAGATACACTTCAGTGGTGGTAGGGGTTGTTGACACTCTCTCACTGCTTGGTACTGGGTCAGAAATCCCCCTCATGTGTTCAGACACCTTCGCACGGGTTGCTAGAACCACGCTTGCGCATGCCACTTAAGGAAAGCCACTTCAGGTGGAAGAGTGTAGCATAAACATCCGAGGCTTCACTCAGGACTTGCACCACATCACTCAATGTGTCTGGGTCAACAGCTTTCCAGGACATGTCAGCGACGCATCCCATCCACGTCACTGATCTGGACACAGAAGAACTGCTTATTGGTCAGGACATCCTAAACCGACTCGCTGCCACCAAACGGCGCCTTTGGTCCCAAGTCGTCAGCCCGACTCCCATTGGCTAAGAACTAGGCCACCCAGCTTCTAACAGCAATCGTTCAGCCAACCCACAGGTCCAAATTCTGACACCTGGTCAGATTAAAGTGACCGCATTTCCACCTTTAGAGATGTTAACTGACAGTTCATTCCACAATCTTGAACTAATTCTCATCTCATTGACAATCTGCCTTCGTCCCTCACCAGCGACGACACGCATGACACAACTCTCCTCATTTCCACAACCAAAACCATCACCAGCGCTCACCATGTTAACCTTGAACAGGTTCTTCATGGTACAAAACCGAGCACCGAAGGTGACATGGTTTTGCACGCTCCAATGACTCAACCAGAGAATACAGACATTTCAGGTAAACAGACCATGTCTGTACCAGAAGAACCTTATTCAGGCTTCGAGTCAAAGACCGAGCAACGCTCTGCTGAGGCTCGCGCTTTACCACAACAGAAACAAGGAGATGCATTTGTATGAGGAGGTCTCCCGCGATTATCACACGATCTTCGCAAGGGACTCGCACAAAAGGGGGGGGGTGTCAGACATCCACCTAGTGCGCGTCCCCACTGACCTCGAGGCACTGCCATCTTCTGAAACCCAGTACATACATACATCTAGCTGACGGGGTCAAGCGGTCCTGGGCCTGAATTCACTGGTTTGAAACAGCCTGCGCTCGAATCTCACACCTTCCCTGTTATTCAAGATTGTTATATCTAAAGAGAAACATTAATCAATTTAAATAACACTTTTTTTGGCATGAACTATTTCCAGTTTAGCTGGTGGTGGCCCAATGTCATTATTATTTGATAAATAACCAATTTATTCTAATTAATAATTTTTCATAAATAAATTATTTTTGATAAAATGTTGCTCCGTGCTCTTGTTTATCTTCCAACATGTGAGATGTTGTTGATGAATACACAGCACAGTTTCACAGTAACCAATGTGTTTTACACAGCCACTGTTCTTTGTGTCAACATGTAGGTCCAGAACACAACTAAAGACGATGCCTCTAGACATCCAGAAGACTTCCTCAGAAGAGCCTGAATGAAAGTTTTTTGAGACGTCTTTCTTGAACATTATATTGACGTCTTGTCTGGACGTCACTGAAAATACGTTTCAAAAGAAACAGAACACGTCATCAGTCTACCACGGGACATACACAGAGAGTCAGTTTAGTATTATCATTAACATGCATTTAATTGGACTGTGGAAGAAAACCAGAGAACTCTGAGGAAACACATGCACACACAAGTTAATTCCACAAACACCTCCAGGTGGATTTAAACCCACGATTTTCTATCTGTAGCCATTGAGACAATTTGACCATTGTAATTGATAGAGCTGATAAAACATTTATTTGGTATATAGTTGTAATCTCAATATGAAAGGTTGTAGAAATTAATCATGCCCAAAAACTCCTGCAGGGCCTTAACCGAGGC
The DNA here is from genome assembly GCF_963422515.1 of Blennius ocellaris. Lineage (NCBI taxonomy): Eukaryota > Metazoa > Chordata > Actinopteri > Blenniiformes > Blenniidae > Blennius > Blennius ocellaris. Next base: position 24,723,549 of record NC_137667.1, read on the forward strand.
TGGACGAGGGAAATCTGTCACCGCTTGCACCTTAGAAGGCAATGGAATGGCACCCTGAGTTGAAATACGATGACCCAAAAAGTCAATCACAGGCAGACCAAACTGGCACTTAGCAGGGTTGACAATTAGGCCATGTTCCTCAAGGCCAGACCTGGGCATTTTAAGGCCCGCGGGCCAAATACGGCCCGTGACCCGATTCTGACCGGCCCGCGAAAGGTTCCTTAGAATTAAGAAAACAAAAGCTTCTTTCGAATTTTAATGCGTGGACTAAAACCATCGGCTGTATAAACTAAAACGGAAATACTTTTACTTTGAAGCCTGTTTATTTATGTACAGTGTACGTAACCTACGTACGTCGTATACGTGACCCGTAAAACAAGTCAATCAGTGCATGTGATTAGCGGTCATTGTCGCCCCTCAATGATGTACGGGCACGTCAAGAAAAGAAAGGTGGATGCTGAAGGCCGAAATTTCAAGAAGATTTGGAGCACTAAATATTTGTTTACTGAAGTCGGTGGTAAACCCGTCTGTTTAGTTTGTGGAGAGCACGTCGCCGTGTTTAAGGAGTATAATGTGATTCGGCATTATCAGACAAAACACGCGGAGAAATACAGACACTTGGCGGAGGCTGAGAGAGCGCGAATATCAGAAGACTTGCTAGCAAAGCTACCAAAACAACAAGGCTGTTTTAGCAAACTACACACAGCCCGGGATGCAGCGACCAAGACCAGCTTCGTCATATCCCACAAAATCGCTAAAAACAGCAAGCCTTTCTTGGATGGCGAGTTTGTGAAAGAGTGCTTGGTGGACTCTGCCGCGCTAATATGCCCTGAGAATAAAGAAGCATTTGAAAAAGTCCCGCTGTCCAGGCGAACCGTCACCAGAAGGGTGGAAGGAATCGCGGAGAATCTCGAATGTCAGCTCAAAAGTGGAGTTGAAAGTTTTGACTTTTTCTCTTTGGCTTTGGATGAGAGCTGTGATGTCCGTGACACTGCCCAGTTACTGGTGTTTCTCCGGGGAATAAGGCAGGACTTCAAGATTACGGAGGAGCTGGCAGCATTGAGGTCAATAAAAGGAACGACAACGGGAAGCGATCTGTTCAAGGAGGTCGATGCATGCATGGTCAAGCTTGGACTGAAATGGGACAAACTGGTAGGCGTCACTACTGATGGTTGTCCGAATATGACAGGAAAACATGTCGGACTTTTGAAACAGATCCAAGATAAAGTGACTGAACTCGGCACAGAGCATCATTTAGTGTTGATACATTGTATTATACATCAGCATGTACTGTGCAGGTCTGTGCTAAAACTTAACCATGTTATTGATGTTGTAACAAAAACGGTTAACTTTATCAGGGCACGAGCATTAAATCACAGGCAGTTTGTTGCACTTTTAGAGGAGCATGAGAATGAACATGGTGACATCATGTACCACACAGCTGTCATATGGCTCAGTCTGGGCAAAGTGCTCAAAAGATTTTGGGACCTGAAAACAGAGATTCAAGAGTTTTGTGAGATGAAAGGCAAAAACATCCCCGAGCTTTCAGATATGAACTGGATGGCAGATTTTGCATTTGCTGTTGATGTGACGGCACTGATGAATGAACTGAGCACTAAACTGCAAGGCAAGGGCCTTTTCGTTCATGACATGCATAACCTGGTGAAGGCTTTTATGAGAAAGTTGCTGTTTCTTTCAAGTCAACTACAGAACAACACTCTCACTCACATACAAACCCTTAAAGAAGTCAGACCATCAGCGAATCATCTCTGCAGGTACTCATCCATGTTAGGAGATTTGCATGGTGAGTTTTTAAGGCGATTTGATGATTGTAAAAACATTGAGGATGAAATGCACCTGGTTTCCTCTCCCTTTGCCTGCAGAGTAGATGATGCACCCAGTGATGTTCAGCTGGAGCTCATTGACCTGCAGTCTGACACAGTACTGGCAGAGCACTTTAAGTCAGCATCACTGCTGGAGTTCTACTCATCTCTTAAGGAGGAGAACTTTCCAAACATGAGTAGACATGCTCAGAAGATGTTGGTTCTGTTTGGATCTACCTACATATGTGAACACACATTCTCAGTAATGAAGTTCACCAAATCCAGGTTCAGATCCTCTCTTACTGATGATCATCTGTCAGCTGTGCTTCGCATCTCCACCTCAGACATTCAACCTGACTTTGATGCACTCGTTAAAGGGCAGCAAAGGCTAGATTTCTCTCACTGAACAAGAAAATACACAAATGTGTGTTCACTATTACTTTTTGTCTGCACAGCTTGGCAGTTTGACAATCAATATGTGACATATCTTGTTAATGATATTTGGCATACAAAGACATTGTGATGTCTTAATAGAAAAAAGTGTTTTTGGTTAATGTAATTAAAAAAAGAGTTACAAATGTTACATGTTTACAATTGTTTTGAATAACTGCACTGAATAAAAACATTTTTTGTTAAAATAACCCTCACTTTCTCTTTACCTAATAATAACACAGACACTTACCAGCATGTGTAAACAATGCCATTTACTGCTTTCAATTTAGAAATAAAATTCATATGCAGAATAGAGTGTAAACTTTTGGCCCGGCCCTCCACAATATTTTCTGCTTCTCATTTGGCCCCTTCGGAAAAATAATTGCCCACCCCTGCTCAAGGCGCTGAAAAACTTGCTTTTGGTGTGAAAAATGCTCCTCAACTGAAGAACTAGCCACCAAGATGTCGTCCAGGTAAACAGAAACGAAAGCAGCACCGAGTCCATCAACCTCTGAAAAGCCGTGCCTCTACTCTTGCCTGGTCATAATAAAACATAAAAAAATGACAAGAAAGAATAGAAAGTGTCATCTGCTCAGTGAATTGACACATCTTATACACAGCAGACACAAATTGCACTTAACACGTTTTGAACTATCAAAACTCAGTAACCAATCAGGTGTCTAACATTGATTTTTTTTTTTTTGAGAATCAAAACTACAGTACAAATAAAGCTTTCAATTTCTATTCAAGAAAATGTGCCCATCTTTTCTAAAACTCTCTCTCTCTCTCTCTCTCTCTCTCTCTCTCTCTCTCTCTCTCTCTCTCTCTCTCTCTCTCTCTCTCTCTCTCTCTCTCGCCCGCCCCGTTTCCTCATTAGTTTTAATGTTGTTTTTTTTCCGGAATAAATGTGAATGTTTGATGAGAGGCAGCATGAATCACTCATTGAGTAAAAAGAAAAAAGTGATGGCACGTGTCGCCCCAATTAATCCCTAAAACACAAGAGCCTCTAAACGTATTGAGAACAGGTAGGAAGCATGTTACGAGCTAATAAAACTAGTAAACAGAGTCCATGTGTGTATCAGTGAAAGTGAGCGGGTTTTATGTTTCTATGTTTCTTCAGGTGAGATGTCCAGTTCCTGGACGTTCACAGCACTTTCACGGCTGGGAGACATAGTTTGCATTGTACAGAGAGGTTCAGAGATTTCTCCAATTTTAAAAAATAGTGATGAAAGCAACTCTCTGCAGAATCCATGGCAAAGCATGGATTGTCAGCCTGAAAGCGTCGGGAAGTGTCGCAATGCCAGTGCATGGCGCATGTGACAGCTGCATTTCTAGTTTATTCCATCTGATTTTTACTGTAATCCTGCTCAGTAATCCCAGTTTTTATCGAATATACCTGTAACGAGATTACACATTTTTTTATGTACTGTAACAGATTACAGTTATATGTTTTTTGTATCCTAATTATGTAACACTGTTACATGTATTCCATTACTACCCAACCCTGGTTGCACCTAAACATGTGATACACACTCAGACCTTACTGAGACTTAATAAACTAAAGTTTTCTAGCTGTGCAATGACTTGAAGTAAAGCTCTGGTAAACAAGCTGCATGTAATGATGTTCATGTAGGTACAAACAGCCAGAAGAGTCTTTAGAGCCAGAAGTGGACAGACGAAATCACCTTGTACTGCAGGTGACAGGAGGAGCAGCAAGGTGGGCGAGATACAGGTTCTGGGAGATTCCCACAACACACTGTAGACAAAAGAAAAGTGTTAAATGCACAGGTTCCACAAGTTGAGAGACTCTTAAGATCAACACCAGGAGACACCAGATCACTTTGATTGATTGTGAGGACAAAACACACGGAGTGAGGTGGTATTGAAAGGCTAATTGCAGGAGGAAAGGTTTGTTTTGTAGAATGGGTCTCTTGTATTAAATTCAATGTAATTTGGATCAAATGTCTTTGTTATTTTAAAAGCATGTTTTGTTGTGAGATGTAATTTAATTTAATCACAATAACCAGCCAAAGTATTTTCTATGTTTACTACGTTTAAAACTAAATGATCAACCATCTCAACAGTCATTGGTGGACATTTAATGTATATTTCATCACCTGAAGAGTCCAACTTTGCTTTACATCTTTAACTTATATACAAGTGAAATCACAGCTCTAAGTTCTTGTTACTGAATAGTCCCTAAACGGCTCACCTGTCTCTGGCTGTGAGGCCCTGTCTGGAGGGATGGATGAGCCCGATGAAATGTGGGATCAGCCGTTGGTGGAGATTTCCACTCAACCCTTTGAAGCGCTGCTCCCACGTTCCTCCACTTGGACCATGGTTTAATCGAGGAAAATCATGTCACACTGAAAAAACAATTCTGTCATTTCATTTTTGAGTGTACTTTTTTAAGATAGAGCTTCCCAGGCTGGTTTAATCAAGTAAAATCATGTTACTGTTTTAAAGGTGTACAGGAGGATTTTCTTTTTCCGGGTGGATCATCAAGACAATTGGTACTCCCAACTGTCAATCATTCTGGTGAGATATTACGTAAGGCCGTCGTACGTGCTCGTCCCCAGGTAGCGTGGATCTATTAGTTTTCACTTTCTGCGCATGCGCGCTTTCAGGTGTATATGGTGAGCTACGCCTTCAGTGAGCTCGCAGTTCTCACCGGGTACTTTGAAAATGGCAGAGGGTCGCAAAAGAGAAAAAGTGTCTTCGAAGTGTATGAGAAGAAGAGAAAGGCTTCGGAAGAGAGAAACAAGACCAGAGTGTTTTTGGGAGATTCTTTCACACGATGGCGTGCGCTGAAAGCCCAGGTTGGGCTTCCCACTGATGCTTCAGTCGCGAAGTTTCTACTCGACAGGTAAAGTTTGGCATTCTATTTGGAGAAATCCATTTCAAATCACTTCCAGTAAAAGTTATCTACGTCTATATTGTAACTTTCCAGGGTTGATTAGTGGAAAAAGTTCAAATCTTCTTGTAAAGTGAGCTTGTGTAAGCGATGCCGACTTGTGACTTGTAAACAGGGCGTGCACGAGGAGAACTGGCCTCGTTCATGTCTCTCGCACATGTTTTAGTAGGCGTTCCGTCTCGGGAGCAGGTAGAGCTTTGCGCATGTGCAAAAAAAAAAAAAATATCAATCCCGTTACTGTCTTTAGATATAGCATCTCAGACTGGTTTAATCTAGAGAAATCGTGTTACTGACTTTAGGTAGAGATGCTTAGTGTTGGAATTTGTTCCTGTGTTCCCCTGAATTCCTGCTTGTTTGTTTGATCCGGGAGAGGCAGGAACAGAGTTAATTTCTTCAATAGTGAATTTAATAATCACACAAACAAGAGATTATAAAAATACATATATCAGATTACATAATACGAGCTCAGACCGTTCTTCCTTGCAGACCCAAGTGTGCAGGCCAGGTTTACAATGAAGAAGGGCACAACTGCAACACATGGTTCATATTTATACATTTGCATACATCACCTCAACCTCACATTGGTCGGTTTCTCGTGATATATGCGTTGCTATGGTGAATTTGCTATTCCTTTGTTCCCAAAACTGCTTCAAACTGGTTCTTCTCAGAGCTTGACGTTCTGTGGGACAAAGTGACCTCTGACCTCTTATCTGTTGATCCAATCTTACCTTGACCATGTTTTTGCAAGTAGAGCACTGAGGAGACATCGTCAACCAACTTGGAATGTCCCTGAACATGGATTTATAGCTGTGTTTTCCCAACTTGGGCAGTGGGAGAAACCCCAGTAGTGTAGAAACACAACTGAATACAATATGTCCAGTTGTCACACAGAAAACAAATGTTTAACCACTATATTCCTTCAATTCTCCTTTTGACCTCTGACCCCAGAGGTCAATAATTAGTGTCAATACAGTATGAGGCACTCTTCGTATAATAGAGGTCATATGTAAGCAAAATCAACAATCATATACTCAAATAGCAACATATAAAACTTTTAAACGGTGGTGACTCCCCCTTGAACTGCAACCTTGTCGTGGTGGGGGAGTTTGAGCACCCGAATGACCCTCTATGCTATGTTGTCAGGGGACTTGCCCCTCCTGTGGGCCCACCACCTACAGAGGCTGCCGTAGGGGTCGGGTGCATTGTGGATTGGGGGGCAGTCGACGGCAGTTGCCTCGACGACCCGATCCCCGGCCACAGAATCTGGCTATTGGGACATGGAATGTGACCTCGCTGAGGGGGATGGAGCCCGAGCTTGTGAGGGAGGCTGAGAGATACCGTCTAGATATAGTCGGGCTCGCCTCCACTCACAGCTTGGACTCTGGAACCCAGCTCCTCGACAGGGGCTGGATACTCCACTGCTGTGGAGTTGCCCGCAGTGTAAGGCGGCGGGCTGGAGTGGGCTTGCTTATTGCCCCACAGCTCAGCCGTCATGTGTTGGAGTTCACCCCAGTGAACGAGAGGGTTGCGTGACTACGCCTTCGAGTAGGGGACAGGTCTCTGACTGTTGTCTCGGCCAATGCACCGAACAGCAGCTCAGAGTACCCAACCTTCTTGGAGTCCCTGGGAGGGGTGCTGGATAGTGCCCCAACTGGGGACTCCATTGTTCTCCTGGGGGACTTCAACGCGCACGTGGCCAATGACAGTGAGACCTGGAAGGGGTTGATTGGGAGGAACGGCCTCCCCGATCTGAACCCGAGAGGTGTTCTGTTATTGGACTTCTGTGCCAGTCACAGCTTGTCCATAACGAACACCATGTTCGAGCACAGGGGTGTCCATAAGTGCACGTGGCACCAGGACACCCTAGGTCAATGATAGACTTTGTGGTCGTTTCATCTGATCTCTGGCCATGTGTCTTTGACACTAGGGTAAAGAGAAGGGCAGAGCTGTCAACTGATCACCACCTGGTGGTGAGTTGGATGCGCTGGACCGGGAGGAAGCCGGATAGACTCGACAGGCCCAAACGTGTTATGAGGGTCTGCTGGGAACATCTGGCCGAGCCCTCCGTCCGCGCAGTTTTCAACTCCCACCTCTGGGAGAGCTTCTCACAGATCCAGAGGGAGGCTGGAGACATTGAGTCCGAGTGGACCATGTTCTCCACTTCCATTGTCAAAGCTGCTGCTCGGAGCTGTGGCCGCAGGGTCTCTGGCGCCTGTCGTGGCGGCAATCCCCGAACCCGGTGGTGGAAACCGGAAGTAAGGGATGCCGTCAAGCTGAAGAAGGAGTCCTATCGGGCACTGGTAGCTCATAGGACTCCTGAGGCGATTGCCTGCCGATTGGCAGGCCAAGTCAGCCGCAGCCCGGGCTGTGGTGGAGGCAAAAACTCGGGTCTGGGAGGAGTTCGGAGAGGCCATGGAGGAGGACTTTCGATCGGTCCCGAGGAAATTCTGGCAAACCGTCCGGCGCCTTAGGCGGGGGAAGCAGTTCTCCACCAACACTGTTTACAGTGGATGTGGGGAGCTGTTGACCTCAACTGGGGACATCGTTCAAGATCCCGGATACAAGCGGCTGAAATGAGCTTCCTTCGTAGGGTGGCTGGGCACACCCTTAGAGATAGGGTCCCACAGGATGTCTCGGGGGACGCGGTCGAACGCCTTCTCCAGATCAAGAAAACACATTTGGACTAGTTGGGCAAACTCCCATGAACCCTCGAGCAGCTGGTGGAGGGTATAGAGCTGGTCCAGTGTTCCACGACCAGAACGAAAACCGCATTATTCCTCTTGGATCCAAGGTTTGACTAATGGCCGGACCCTCCACTCCAGTATACTGGAATAGACTTTCCTGGGGAGGCTGAGGAGTGTGATCCCTCTGTAGTTGGAACACACCCTCCGATCCCCCTCCTTGAAGAGATGGACCACCACCCCATTCTGCCTGTCCAGAGGTACCGTCCCCGCGTCACGCGATGTTGCAGGGATTAAGTGCCCCGGACTCCATGCTCCCGGAGCATGGAGACGGTTTGCCAGAATTTCCTCGGGGCAGACCGAAAGTCCTCTTCCATGGCCTCTCCAAACTCCTCCCAGACCCGAGTTATTGCCTCCACCACAGCCATGAACTATGGGTCATGACCGAAAGAACGAGATCCCGGATACAAGCAGTTGAAGTGAGCTTCCTGCGTAGGGTGGCTTAGCGCACCCTTACAGATAGGATGAGGAGCTTGAGAGTTGGTTTTTAGAATAAAGTTTGTATTTTACTAGGACATAGTCGTACTTTCACTATTCAAGTTTAAACATGAAGTGTTTATCAGCTTTAAGCAGTTTCAACCTGTTTTATTATGCTGGATTTGACTGCTATTGTCATTTCATCAGCAGTGGCCGAAATGATGCTCCACACGAGATATAGAGTGATTTTGGAATAAAGTTTTTATTTCATTAGAACAAACTAGTACTTTCTCAATTCAAGTTAAAATGTTGTGTTTATCAGGTTCAAGCACTTTCAACCAGTTTTATTTAGTGGAGTAACTGCTATTTTCATTTCATGAGTAGTGGCCGAAATGATGCTCCACACGAGATATAGAGTAATTTTGGAATAAGGTTTTTATTTCCTTAGAACAAACTAGTACTTTCTCAATTCAAGTTTAAACATGATGGACTTAGCCGTTGCAAGCACTTTCAACCAGTTTTATTTAGTGGAGTAACTGCTATTTTCATTTCATCAGGAGTGGCCGAAATGATGCTCCTCACGGGATATAGAGTGATTTTGGAAGAAAGTTTTTATTTCATTAGAACAAACTAGTACTTTCTCAATTCAAGGTTAAATGATGTGTTTATCAGGTTCAAGCAGTTTCAACCAGTTTTATTTAGTGGAGGAACTGCTATTTTCATTTCATCAGGAGTGGCCGAAATGATGCTCCACACGAGGTATAGAGTAATTTTGGAATAAAGTTTTTATTTCATTAGAACAAACTAGTACTTTCTCAATTCAAGTTTAAACATGATGGACTTAGCAGTTGCAAGCACTTTCAACCAGTTTTATTTAGTGGAGTAACTGCTATTTTCATTTCATGAGTAGTGGCCGAAATGATGCTCCACACGAGATATAGAGTGATTTTGGAATAAAGTTTTTATTTCATTAGAACAAACTAGTACTTTCTCAATTCAAGGTTAAATGATGTGTTTATCAGGTTCAAGCAGTTTCAACCAGTTTTATTTAGTGGAGTAACTGCTATTTTCATTTCATCAGGAGTGGCCGAAATGATGCTCCACACGGGATATAGAGTAATTTTGGAATAAAGTTTTTATTTCCTTAGAACAAACTAGTACTTTCTCAATTCAAGTTAAAATGATGTGTTTATCTGGTTCAAGCAGTTTCAACCAGTTTTATGGTGGAGTAGCTGCTATTTTCATTTCATCAGGAGTGGCCGAAATGATGCTCCTCACGGGATATAGAGTGATTTTGGAAGAAAGTTTTTATTTCATTAGAACAAACTAGTACTTTCTCAATTCAAGGTTAAACATGATGGACTTAGCAGTTGCAAGTACTTTCAACCAATTATATTTAGTGGAGTAACTGCTATTTTCATTTCATGAGTAGTGGCCGAAATGATGCTCCACACGAGATATAGAGTGATTTTGGAATAAAGTTTTTATTTCCTTAGAACAAACTAGTACTTTCTCAATTCAAGGTTAAATGATGTGTTTATCAGGTTCAAGCAGTTTCAACCAGTTTTATTTAGTGGAGGAAGTGCTATTTTCATTTCATCAGGAGTGGCCGAAATGATGCTCCACACGAGATATAGAGCAATTTTGGAAGAAAGTTTTTATTTCATTAGAACAAACTAGTACTTTCTCAATTCAAGTTAAAATGATGTGTTTATCAGGTTCAAGCAGTTTCAAACAATTATATTTAGTGGAGTAACTGCAATTTTCATCTCATGAGTAGTGGCCGAAATGATGCTCCACACGAGATATAGAGTGATTTTGGAATAAAGTTTTTATTTCCTTAGAGCAAACTGGTACTTTTCAATTCAAGTTTAAACATGAAGTGCTTATTAGGTTAAAGCAGTTTCAACCTCTTTTATTATGCTGGATTTGACTGTTATGGTCTTTTCATCAGTTGTGGCCGAAAAGATGCTTCAGACGAGATACTGAGTATGTTTTTAGAATAAAGTTTTAATTTCATTAGGACAAACTCGTACTTTCACTAATCAAGTATCTACCCAGAAAAATGTACACTAACACAACTATTGCTCACCCAAGGTGCTAAAAACACTGTGTTGCAGTTGCGAGGTTACAATTTGTATAGACTACAGAAGTGAAAGCCACAGGTGTAACCATCACCTGTGCATTAACAACATTTTTGCACTTTTCGAAACACAGCTTTTGCGTGACTCCTACCATGAGTCGTCAGAGACACTGCGTGCTCAGAGCAAAGATACCTCGGGAGCCACATGACCCAGTTGAAGACTGTTGTCGCCGGTCTTCTATGCCTGTCTACACAGGAGAGAAGAAACCTCAACAGCGAGTTGCTATGACACACATCCATCAGTGCTCTCAGCCGCACCACCACGTGGTCTCGCAGCTCTTTCACTCCTTTTCAGGAGAAGGAACATTGTCATTTTCCAGCACCTCACAGTGCTATCAGCTCCCTCACTCTCTCCACTGGAGAGAACCAGGATGTTCTAGCTCAGATGACTCTGACCATTCCGATATCCCAAGGGTACCTGGTCTTTGGACCAGCCAGCTTGAGTCCCTTGCAGAGAACATAGAGCAGTTCGAACCAAACAACCCGGAGATTCGTGTAGCGGACAACCTGGTGGAGGTTGAACGCTGCCTCTTCAACCTGCCTCATCCTTCGTCCCGAGAGAAGCTTACACTTCTCTGGAAGATGACATCCAGGAGTGTCCATGTTTACATAGAGTCCCTCCCATCTGCCATCAGAGACCATTACTCAGCCCTCTGTCATGCACTTAGGGAAGCAGGATCATCTGCACAATGATCCTAACTCTGCAAACTTTGGTGCATTTACAATCACTCAAAAGGGGGCGGAGACTCCCAGATAGTATTTATAGGTGCCTAAGGGCTGCCTACTTCCAAGGTCACAATGCACCAGGATTGGACAAAGTCCAGACTTTTAAGTCCCTCTTCGTAAACAACCTCCACAACAGTGTGCGGATCGATGTCGCCCTTTTCTGCAGGACCAAAAACCCCACCATGAAAGACCTCCGCAAACATGCGCAGATGGTGTGGGAGCTGCACCACCGTTCAGGTGAAAACTATGATGGTGATGCAGGTGTCCTGAGGTCTCAGGTGAGGAGAGGTAAGTCTAAAAACCGAGGCTGAGGTCAGACTCAAAACAACTGGGATGCAGATGTCCCACAGTGGATTAAAACCTGCATCAGAGAGGTGAAGCAGCACCTGAACCCGCCTGGTAAGAAGGGACCTGGCTCCCCCTGACCGCATGACTTGGCCCCTCCCCTCCGCACACAAAGCTCATTTTGGCAGGAGGAGGAGATCCAGGAGGTGAAAGAGGCCCATTTGACATTCTTGGGTAATCTTGGCTATGCCAACCACAGATACACTTCAGTGGTGGTAGGGGTTGTTGACACTCTCTCACTGCTTGGTACTGGGTCAGAAATCCCCCTCATGTGTTACGACACCTTCGCACGGGTTGCTAGAACCACGCTTGCGCATGCCACTTAAGGAAAGCCACTTCAGGTGGAAGAGTGTAGCATAAACATCCGAGGCTTCACTCAGGACTTGCACCACATCACTCAATGTGTCTGGGTCAACAGCTTTCCAGGACATGTCAGCGACGCATCCCATCCACGTCACTGATCTGGACACAGAAGAACTGCTTATTGGTCAGGACATCCTAAACCGACTCGCTGCCACCAAACGGCGCCTTTGGTCCCAAGTCGTCAGCCCGACTCCCATTGGCTAAGAACTAGGCCACCCAGCTTCTAACAGCAATCGTTCAGCCAACCCACAGGTCCAAATTCTGACACCTGGTCAGATTAAAGTGACCGCATTTCCACCTTTAGAGATGTTAACTGACAGTTCATTCCACAATCTTGAACTAATTCTCATCTCATTGACAATCTGCCTTCGTCCCTCACCAGCGACGACACGCATGACACAACTCTCCTCATTTCCACAACCAAAACCATCACCAGCGCTCACCATGTTAACCTTGAACAGGTTCTTCATGGTACAAAACCGAGCACCGAAGGTGACATGGTTGTGCACGCTCCAATGACTCAACCAGAAAATACAGACATTTCAGGTAAACAGACCATGTCTGTACCAGAAGAACCTTATTCAGGCTTCGAGTCAAAGACCGAGCAACGCTCTGCTGAGGCTCGCGCTTTACCACAACAGAAACAAGGAGATGCATTTGTATGAGGAGGTCTCCCGCGATTATCACACGATCTTCGCAAGGGACTCGCACAAAAGGGGGGGGGGAGTCACAGACATCCACCCAGTGCGCGTCCCCACTGACCTCGAGGCACTGCCATCTTCTGAAACCCAGTACATACATACATCTAGCTGACGGGGTCAAGCGGTCCTGGGCCTGAATTCACTGGTTTGAAACAGCCTGCGCTCGAATCTCACACCTTCCCTGTTATTCAAGATTGTTATATCTAAAGAGAAACATTAATCAATTTAAATAACACTTTTTTTGGCATGAACTATTTCCAGTTTAGCTGGTGGTGGCCCAATGTCATTATTATTTGATAAATAACCAATTTATTCTAATTAATAATTTTTCATGAATAAATTATTTTTGATAAAATGTTGCTCCGTGCTCTTGTTTATCTTCCAACATGTGAGATGTTGTTGATGAATACACAGCACAGTTCCACAGTAACCAATGTGTTTTACACAGCCACTGTTCTTTGTGTCAACATGTAGGTCCAGAACACAACTAAAGACGATGTCTCTAGACATCCAGAAGACTTCCTCAGAAGAGCCTGAATGAAAGTTTTTTGAGACGTCTTTCTTGAACATTATATTGACGTCTTGTCTGGACGTCACTGAAAATACGTTTCAAAAGAAACAGAACACGTCATCAGTCTACCACGGGACATACACAGAGAGTCAGTTTAGTATTATCATTAACATGCATTTAATTGGACTGTGGAAGAAAACCAGAGAACCCTGAGGAAACACATGCACACACAAGTTAATTCCACAAACACCTCCAGGTGGATTTAAACCCACGATTTTCTGTCTGTAGCCATTGAGACAATTTGACCATTGTAATTGATAGAGCTGATAAAACATTTATTTGGTATATAGTTGTAATCTCAATATGAAAGGTTGTAGAAATTAATCATGCCCAAAAACTCCTGCAGGGCCTTAACCGAGGCTGGACGAGGGAAATCTGTCACCGCTTGCACCTTAGAAGGCAATGGAATGGCACCCTGAGTTGAAATACGATGACCCAAAAAGTCAATCACAGGCAGACCAAACTGGCACTTAGCAGGGTTGACAATAAGGCCATGTTCCTCAAGGCCAGACCTGGGCATTTTAAGGCCCGCGGGCCAAATACGGCCCGTGACCCAATTCTGACCGGCCCGAGAAAGGTTCCTTAGAATTAAGAAAACAAAAGCTTCTTTCGAATTTTAATGCGTGGACTAAAACCATCGGCTGTATAAACTAAAACGGAAATGCTTTTACTTTGAAGCCTGTTTATTTATGTACAGTGTACGTAACCTACGTACGTCGTATACGTGACCCGTAAAACAAGTCAATCAGTGCATGTGTCGCCCCTCAATGATGTACGGGCACGTCAAGAAAAGAAAGGTGGATGCTGAAGGCCGAAATTTCAAGAAGATTTGGAGCACTAAATATTTGTTTACTGAAGTCGGTGGTAAACCCGTCTGTTTAGTTTGTGGAGAGCACGTCGCCGTGTTTAAGGAGTATAATGTGAGTCGGCATTATCAGACAAAACACGCGGAGAAATACAGACACTTGGCGGAGGCTGAGAGAGCGCGAATATCAGAAGACTTGCTAGCAAAGCTAGCAAAACAACAAGGCTGTTTTAGCAAACTACACACAGCCCGGGATGCAGCGACCAAGACCAGCTTCGTCATATCCCACAAAATCGCTAAAAACAGCAAGCCTTTCTTGGATGGCGAGTTTGTGAAAGAGTGCTTGGTGGACTCTGCCGCGCTAATATGCCCTGAGAATAAAGAAGCATTTGAAAAAGTCCCGCTGTCCAGGCGAACCGTCACCAGAAGGGTGGAAGGAATCGCGGAGAATCTCGAATGTCAGCTCAAAAGTGGAGTTGAAAGTTTTGACTTTTTCTCTTTGGCTTTGGATGAGAGCTGTGATGTCCGTGACACTGCCCAGTTACTGGTGTTTCTCCGGGGAATAAGGCAGGACTTCAAGATTACGGAGGAGCTGGCAGCATTGAGGTCAATAAAAGGAACGACAACGGGAAGCGATCTGTTCAAGGAGGTCGATGCATGCATGGTCAAGCTTGGACTGAAATGGGACAAACTGGTAGGCGTCACTACTGATGGTTGTCCGAATATGACAGGAAAACATGTCGGACTTTTGAAACAGATCCAAGATAAAGTGACTGAACTCGGCACAGAGCATCATTTAGTGTTGATACATTGTATTATACATCAGCATGTACTGTGCAGGTCTGTGCTAAAACTTAACCATGTTATTGATGTTGTAACAAAAACGGTTAACTTTATCAGGGCACGAGCATTAAATCACAGGCAGTTTGTTGCACTTTTAGAGGAGCATGAGAATGAACATGGTGACATCATGTACCACACAGCTGTCAGATGGCTCAGTCTGGGCAAAGTGCTCAAAAGATTTTGGGACCTGAAAACAGAGATTCAAGAGTTTTGTGAGATGAAAGGCAAAAACATCCCCGAGCTTTCAGATATGAACTGGATGGCAGATTTTGCATTTGCTGTTGATGTGACGGCACTGATGAATGAACTGAGCACTAAACTGCAAGGCAAGGGCCTTTTCGTTCATGACATGCATAACCTGGTGAAGGCTTTTATGAGAAAGTTGCTGTTTCTTTCAAGTCAACTACAGAACAACACTCTCACTCACATACAAACCCTTAAAGAAGTCAGACCATCAGCGAATCATCTCTGCAGGTACTCATCCATGTTAGGAGATTTGCATGGTGAGTTTTTAAGGCGATTTGATGATTGTAAAAACATTGAGGATGAAATGCACCTGGTTTCCTCTCCCTTTGCCTGCAGAGTAGATGATGCACCCAGTGATGTTCAGCTGGAGCTCATTGACCTGCAGTCTGACACAGTACTGGCAGAGCACTTTAAGTCAGCATCACTGCTGGAGTTCTACTCATCTCTTAAGGAAGAGAACTTTCCAAACATGAGTAGACACGCTCAGAAGATGTTGGTTCTGTTTGGATCTACCTACATATGTGAACACACATTCTCAGTAATGAAGTTTACCAAATCCAGGTTCAGATCCTCTCTTACTGATGATCATCTGTCAGCTGTGCTTCGCATCTCCACCTCAGACATTCAACCTGACTTTGATGCACTCGTTAAAGGGCAGCAAAGGCTAGATTTCTCTCACTGAACAAGAAAATACACAAATGTGTGTTCACTATTACTTTTTGTCTGCACAGCTTGGCAGTTTGACAATCAATATGTGACATATCTTGTTAATGATATTTGGCATACAAAGACATTGTGATGTCTTAATAGAAAAAAGTGTTTTTGGTTAATGTAATTAAAAAAAGAGTTACAAATGTTTCATGTTTACAATTGTTTTAAATAACTGCACTGAATAAGAACATTTTTTGTTAAAATAACCCTCACTTTCTCTTTACCTAATAATAACACAGACACTTACCAGCATGTGTAAACAATGCCATTTACTGCTTTCAATTTAGAAATAAAATTCATATGCAGAATAGAGTGTAAACTTTTGGCCCGGCCCTCCACAATATTTTCTGCTTCTCATTTGGCCCCTTCGGAAAAATAATTGCCCACCCCTGCTCAAGGCGCTGAAAAACTTGCTTTTGGTGTGAAAAATGCTCCTCAACTGAAGAACTAGCCACCAAGATGTCGTCCAGGTAAACAGAAACGAAAGCGAGGTCGCGCAGCACAGAGTCCATCAACCTCTGAAAAGCCGTGCCTCTACTCTTGCCTGGCCATAATAAAACATAAAAAAATGACAAGAAAGAATAGAAAGTGTCATCTGCTCAGTGTATTGACACATCTTATACACAGCAGACACAAATTGCACTTAACAAGTTTTGAACTATCAAAACTCAGTAACCAATCAGGTGTCTAACATTGATTTTTTTTTTTTTGAGAATCAAAACCACAATACAAATAAAGCTTTCAATTTCTATTCAAGAAAATGTGCCCATCTTTTCTAAAACTCTCTCTCTCTCTCTCTCTCTCTCTCTCTCGCCCGCCCCGTTTCCTCATTAGTTTTAATGTTGTTTTTTTTCCGGAATAAATGTGAATGTTTGATGAGAGGCAGCATGAATCACTCATTGAGTAAAAAGAAAAAAGTGATGGCACGTGTCGCCCCAATTAATCCCTAAAACACAAGAGCCTCTAAACGTATTGAGAACAGGTAGGAAGCATGTTACGAGCTAATAAAACTAGTAAACAGAGTCCATGTGTGTATCAGTGAAAGTGAGCGGGTTTTATGTTTCTATGTTTCTTCAGGTGAGATGTCCAGTTCCTGGACGTTCACAGCACTTTCACGGCTGGGAGACATAGTTTGCATTGTACAGAGAGGTTCAGAGATTTCTCCGACTTTAAAACATAGTGATGAAAGCAACTCTCTGCAGAATCCATGGCAAAGCATGGATTGTCAGCCTGAAAGCGTCGGGAAGTGTCGCAATGCCAGTGCATGGCGCATGTGACAGCTGCATTTCTAGTTTATTCCATCTGATTTCTACTGTAATCCTGCTCAGTAATCCCAGTTTTTATCGAATATACCTGCAACGAGAATACACATGTTTTTATGTACTGTAACAGATTACAGTTATATGTTTTTTGTATCCTAATTATGTAACACTGTTGCATGTATTCCATTACTACCCAACCCTGGTTGCACCTAAACATGTGATACACACTCAGACCTTACTGAGACTTAATAAACTAAAGTTTTCTAGCTGTGCAATGACTTGAAGTAAAGCTCTGGTAAACAAGCTGCATGTAATGATGTTCATGTAGGTACAAACAGCCAGAAGAGTCTTTAGAGCCAGAAGTGGACAGATGAAATCACCTTGTACTGCAGGTGACAGGAGGAGCAGCAAGGTGGGCGAGATACAGGTTCTGGGAGATTCCCACAACACACTGTAGACAAAAGAAAAGTGTTAAATGCACAGGTTCCACAAGTTGAGAGACTCTTAAGATCAACACCAGGAGACACCAGATCACTTTGATTGATTGTGAGGACAACACACACGGAGTGAGGTGGTATTGAAAGGCTAATTGCAGGAGGAAAGGTTTGTTTTGTAGAATGGGTCTCTTGTATTAAATTCAATGTAATTTGGATCAAATGTCTTTGTTATTTTAAAAGCATGTTTTGTTGTGAGATGTAATTTAATTTAATCACAATAACCAGCCAAAGTATTTCTATGTTTACTACGTTTAAAACTAAATGATCAACCATCTCAACAGTCATTGGTGGACATTTAATGTATATTTCATCACCTGAAGAGTCCAACTTTGCTTTACATCTTTAACTTATATACAAGTGAAATCACAGCTCTAAGTTCTTGTTACTGAATAGTCCCTAAACGGCTCACCTGTCTCTGGCTGTGAGTCCCTGTCCGGAGGGATGGATGAGCCCGATGAAACGTGGGATCAGCCGTTGGTGGAGATTTCCACTCAACCCTTTGAAGCGCTGCTCCCACGTTCCTCCACTTGGACCATGGTTTAATCGAGGAAAATCATGTCACACTGAAAAAACAATTCTGTCATTTCATTTTTGAGTGTACTTTTTTAAGATAGAGCTTCTCAGGCTGGTTTAATCAAGTAAAATCATGTTACTGTCTTAAAGGTGTACAGGAGGATTTTCTTTTTCCGGGTGGATCATCAAGACTATTGGTACTCCCAACTGTCAATCATTCTGGTGAGATATTACGTAAGGCCGTCGTACGTGCTCGTCCCCAGGTAGCGTGGATCTATTAGTTTTCACTTTCTGCGCATGCGCGCTTTCAGGTGTATATGGTGAGCTACGCCTTCAGTGAGCTCGCAGTTCTCACCGGGTACTTTGAAAATGGCAGAGGGTCGCAAAAGGGAAAAAGTGTCTTCGAAGTGTATGAGAAGAAGAGAAAGGCTTCGGAAGAGAGAAACAAGACCAGAGTGTTTTTGGGAGATTCTTTCACACGATGGCGTGCGCTGAAAGCCCAGGTTGGGCTTCCCACTGATGCTTCAGTCGCAAAGTTTCTACTCGACAGGTAAAGTTTGGCATTCTATTTGGAGAAATCCATTTCAAATCACTTCCAGTAAAAGTTATCTACGTCTATATTGTAACTTTCCAGGGTTGATTAGTGGAAAAAGTTCAAATCTTCTTGTAAAGTGAGCTTGTGTAAGCGATGCCGACTTGTGACTTGTAAACAGGGCGTGCACGAGGAGAACTGGGCTCGTTCATGTCTCTCGCACACGTTTTAGTAGGCGTTCCGTCTCGGGAGCAGGTAGAGCTTTGCGCATGTGCATTTTTCAAAAGGTGGAGAGGGCGGTTCTTTCCTAAAATTCGGGAAAATCCTACTGTACACCTTTAAGATAGAGCTGATCTTGCTGGTTTAATCTAGAAAATCACGTGCTGCTCAGGCTGGTTTAATCTCGAAAAATCGTGTTACTGCCTTTAGATAGAGCTGATCAGGCTGGTTTGATTTAGAAAATCACGTTACTGTCTCTAGATGGAGCTGCTGAGGCTGGTTTAATAAAAAAAAAAAAAAAAAAATATCAATCCTGTTACTGTCTTTAGATGTAGCATCTCAGACTGGTTTAATCTAGAGAAATCGTGTTACTGACTTTAGGTAGAGATGCTTAGTGTTGGAATTTGTTCCTGTGTTCCCCTGAATTCCTGCTTGTTTGTTTGATCCGGGAGAGGCAGGAACAGAGTTAATTTCTTCAATAGTGAATTTAATAATCACACAAACAAGAGATTATAAAAATACATATATCAGATTACATAATACGAGCTCAGACCGTTCTTCCTTGCAGACCCAAGTGTGCAGGCCAGGTTTACAATGAAGAAGGGCACAACTGCAACACATGGTTCATATTTATACATTTGCATACATCACCTCAACCTCACATTGGTCGGTTTCTCGTGATATATGCGTTGCTATGGTGAATTTGCTATTCCTTTGTTCCCAAAACTGCTTCAAACTGGTTCTTCTCAGAGCTTGACGTTCTGTGGGACAAAGTGACCTCTGACCTCTTATCTGTTGATCCAATCTTACCTTGACCATGTTTTTGCAAGTAGAGCACTGAGGAGACATCGTCAACCAACTTGGAATGTCCCTGAACATGGATTTATAGCTGTGTTTTCCCAACTTGGGCAGTGGGAGAAACCCCAGTAGTGTAGAAACACAACTGAATACAATATGTCCAGTTGTCACACAGAAAACAAATGTTTAACCACTATATTCCTTCAATTCTCCTTTTGACCTCTGACCCCAGAGGTCAATAATTAGTGTCAATACAGTATGAGGCACTCTTCGTATAATAGAGGTCATATGTAAGCAAAATCAACAATCATATACTCAAATAGCAACATATAAAACTTTTAAAAGGTGGTGACTCCCCCTTGAACTGCAACCTTGTCGTGGTGGGGGAGTTTGAGCACCCGAATGACCCTCTATGCTATGTTGTCAGGGGACTTGCCCCTCCTGTGGGCCCACCACCTACAGAGGCTGCCGTAGGGGTCGGGTGCATTGTGGATTGGGGGGCAGTCGACGGCAGTTGCCTCGACGACCCGATCCCCGGCCACAGAATCTGGCTATTGGGACATGGAATGTGACCTCGCTGAGGGGGATGGAGCCCGAGCTTGTGAGGGAGGCTGAGAGATACCGTCTAGATATAGTCGGGCTCGCCTCCACTCACAGCTTGGACTCTGGAACCCAGCTCCTCGACAGGGGCTGGATACTCCACTGCTGTGGAGTTGCCCGCAGTGTAAGGCGGCGGGCTGGAGTGGGCTTGCTTATTGCCCCACAGCTCAGCCGTCATGTGTTGGAGTTCACCCCAGTGAACGAGAGGGTTGCGTGACTACGCCTTCGAGTAGGGGACAGGTCTCTGACTGTTGTCTCGGCCAATGCAACCTTCTTGGAGTCCCTGGGAGGGGTGCTGGATAGTGCCCCAACTGGGGACTCCATTGTTCTCCTGGGGGACTTCAACGCGCACGTGGCCAATGACAGTGAGACCTGGAAGGGGTTGATTGGGAGGAACGGCCTCCCCGATCTGAACCCGAGAGGTGTTCTGTTATTGGACTTCTGTGCCAGTCACAGCTTGTCCATAACGAACACCATGTTCGAGCACAGGGGTGTCCATAAGTGCACGTGGCACCAGGACACCCTAGGTCAATGATAGACTTTGTGGTCGTTTCATCTGATCTCTGGCCATGTGTCTTTGACACTAGGGTAAAGAGAAGGGCAGAGCTGTCAACTGATCACCACCTGGTTGTGAGTTGGATGTGCTGGACCGGGAGGAAGCCGGATAGACTCGACAGGCCCAAACGTGTTATGAGGGTCTGCTGGGAACATCTGGCCGAGCCCTCCGTCCGCGCAGTTTTCAACTCCCACCTCTGGGAGAGCTTCTCACAGATCCAGAGGGAGGCTGGAGACATTGAGTCCGAGTGGACCATGTTCTCCACTTCCATTGTCAAAGCTGCTGCTCGGAGCTGTGGCCGCAGGGTCTCTGGCGCCTGTCGTGGCGGCAATCCCCGAACCCGGTGGTGGAAACCGGAAGTAAGGGATGCCGTCAAGCTGAAGAAGGAGTCCTATCGGGCACTGGTAGCTCATAGGACTCCTGAGGCAATCGGCAGGCCAAGTGAGCCGCAGCCCGGGCTGTGGTGGAGGCAAAAACTCGGGTCTGGGAGGAGTTCGGAGAGGCCATGGAGGAGGACTTTCGATCGGTCCCGAGGAAATTCTGGCAAACCGTCCGGCGCCTTAGGCGGGGGAAGCAGTTCTCCACCAACACTGTTTACAGTGGATGTTGGGAGCTGTTGACCTCAACTGGGGACATCGTTCAAGATCCCGGATACAAGCGGCTGAAATGAGCTTCCTTCGTAGGGTGGCTGGGCACACCCTTAGAGATAGGGTCCCACAGGATGTCTCGGGGGACGCGGTCGAACGCCTTCTCCAGATCCAGAAAACACATGTGGACTAGTTGGGCAAACTCCCATGAACCCTCGAGCAGCTGGTGGAGGGTATAGAGCTGGTCCAGTGTTCCACGACCAGAACGAAAACCGCATTATTCCCCTTGGATCCAAGGTTTGACTAATGGCCGGACCCTCCACTCCAATACACTGGAATAGACTTTCCTGGGGAGGCTGAGGAGTGTGATCCCTCTGTAGTTGGAACACACCCTCCGATCCCCCTCCTTGAAGAGAGGGACCACCACCCCATTCTGCCTGTCCAGAGGTACCGTCCCCGCGTCACGCGATGTTGCAGGGATTAAGTGCCCCGGACTCCATGCTCCCGGAGCATGGAGACGGTTTGCCAGAATTTCCTCGGGGCAGACCGAAAGTCCTCTTCCATGGCCTCTCCAAACTCCTCCCAGACCCGAGTTATTGCCTCCACCACAGCCATGAACTATGGGTCATGACCGAAAGAACGAGATCCCGGATACAAGCAGTTGAAGTGAGCTTCCTGCGTAGGGTGGCTTAGCGCACCCTTACAGATAGGATGAGGAGCTTGAGAGTTGGTTTTTAGAATAAAGTTTGTATTTTACTAGGACATAGTCGTACTTTCACTATTCAAGTTTAAACATGAAGTGTTTATCAGCTTTAAGCAGTTTCAACCTGTTTTATTATGCTGGATTTGACTGCTATTGTCATTTCATCAGCAGTGGCCGAAATGATGCTCCACACGAGATATAGAGTGATTTTGGAATAAAGTTTTTATTTCATTAGAACAAACTAGTACTTTCTCAATTCAAGTTAAAATGTTGTGTTTATCAGGTTCAAGCAGTTTCAACCAGTGTTATTTTGTCGAGTAACTGCTATTTTCATTTCATCAGGAGTGGCCGAAATGATGCTCCACACGAGATATAGAGTGATTTTGGAATAAAGTTTTTATATCATTAGAACAAACTAGTACTTTCTCAATTCAAGTTTAAACATGATGGACTTAGCAGTTGCAAGCACTTTCAAACAATTATATTTGGTGGAGTAACTGCTATTTTCATTTCATCAGGAGTGGCCGAAATGATGCTCCACACGGGATATAGAGTGATTTTGGAATAAAGTTTTTATTTCCTTAGAACAAATTAGTACTTTCTCAATTCAAGTTAAAATGATGTGTTTATCAGGTTCAAGCAGTTTCAACCAGTTTTATTTAGTGGAGTAACTGCTATTTTCATTTCATCAGGAGTGGCCGAAATGATGCTCCTCACGGGATATAGAGTGATTTTGGAAGAAAGTTTTTATTTCATTAGAACAAACTAGTACTTTCTCAATTCAAGGTTAAATGATGTGTTTATCGGGTTCAAGCAGTTTCAACCAGTTTTATTTAGAACTGCTATTTTCATTTCATCAGGAGTGGCCGAAATGATGCTCCACACGAGGTATAGAGTGATTTTGGAATAAAGTTTTTATTTCATTAGAACAAACTAGTACTTTCTCAATTCAAGTTTAAACATGATGGACTTAGCAGTTGCAAGCACTTTCAACCAGTTTTATTTAGTGGAGTAACTGCTATTTTCATTTCATGAGTAGTGGCCGAAATGATGCTCCACACGAGATATAGAGTGATTTTGGAATAAAGTTTTTATTTCATTAGAACAAACTAGTACTTTCTCAATTCAAGGTTAAATGATGTGATTATCAGGTTCAAGCAGTTTCAACCAGTTTTATTTAGTGGAGTAACTGCTATTTTCATTTCATCAAGGAGTGGCCGAAATGATGCTCCACACGGGATATAGAGTAATTTTGGAATAAGGTTTTTATTTCCTTAGAACAAACTAGTACTTTCTCAATTCAAGTTTAAACATGATGGACTTAGCAGTTGCAAGCACTTTCAACCAGTTTTATTTAGTGGAGGAACTGCTATTTTCATTTCATCAGGAGTGGCCGAAATGATGCTCCACACGAGGTATAGAGTAATTTTGGAATAAAGTTTTTATTTCATTAGAACAAACTAGTACTTTCTCAATTCAAGTTAAAACATGATGGACTTAGCAGTTGCAAGCACTTTCAACCAGTTTTATTTAGTGGAGTAACTGCTATTTTCATTTCATCAGGAGTGGCCGAAATGATGCTCCACACGAGATATAGAGTGATTTTGGAATAAAGTTTTTATTTCATTAGAACAAACTAGTACTTTCTCAATTCAAGGTTAAATGATGTGTTTATCAGGTTCAAGCAGTTTCAACCAGTTTTATTTAGTGGAGTAACTGCTATTTTCATTTCATCAGTAGTGGCCGAAATGATGCTCCTCACGGGACATAGAGTGATTTTGGAATAAAGTTTTTATTTCATTAGAACAAACTAGTACTTTCTCAATTCAAGTTTAAACATGATGGACTTAGCAGTTGCAAGTACTTTCAACCAATTATATTTAGTGGAGTAGCTGCTATTTTCATTTTATTAGGAGTGGCTGAAATGATGCTCCACACGGGATATAGAGTAATTTTGGAAGAAAGCTTTTATTTCATTAGTACAAACTAGTACTTTCTCAATTCAAGGTTAAATGATGTGTTTATCAGGTTCAAGCAGTTTCAAGCAGTTTTATTTAGTGAGTAACTGCTATTTTCATTTCATCAGTAGTGGCCAAAATGATGCTCCTCACGGGATATAGAGTGATTTTGGAAGAAAGTTTTTATTTCCTTAGAACAAACTAGTACTTTCTCAATTCAAGGTTAAATGATGTGTTTATCAGGTTCAACCAGTTTCAACCAGTTTTATTTAGTGGAGTAACAGCTATTTTCATTTCATGAGTAGTGGCCGAAATGATGCTCCTCACGGGATATAGAGTGATTTTGGAAGAAAGTTTTTATTTCATTAGAACAAACTAGTACTTTCTCAATTCAAGGTTAAACATGATGGACTTAGCAGTTGCAAGTACTTTCAACCAATTATATTTAGTGGAGTAACTGCTATTTTCATTTCATCAGGAGTGGCCGAAATGATGCTCCACACGGGATATAGAGTAATTTTGGAAGAAAGTTTTTATTTCCTTAGAACAAACTAGTACTTTCTCAATTCAAGGTTAAATGATGTGTTTATCAGGTTCAAGCAGTTTCAACCAGTTTTATTTAGTGGAGTAACTGCTATTTTCATTTCATGAGTAGTGGCCGAAATGATGCTCCACACGAGATATAGAGTGATTTTGGAATAAAGTTTTTATTTCATTAGAACAAACTAGTACTTTCTCAATTCAAGTTAAAATGATGTGTTTATCAGGTTCAAGCAGTTTCAACCAGTTTTATTTAGTGGAGTAACTGCTATTTTCATTTCATGAGTAGTGGCCGAAATGATGCTCCTCACGGGATATAGAGTGATTTTGGAATAAAGTTTTTATTTCATTAGAACAAACTAGTACTTTCTCAATTCAAGTTTAAACATGATGGTCTTAGCAGTTGCAAGTACTTTCAACCAATTATATTTAGTGGAGTAACTGCTATTTTCATTTCATGAGTAGTGGCCGAAATGATGCTCCACACGAGATATAGAGTGATTTTGGAAGAAAGTTTTTATTTCCTTAGAACAAACTAGTACTTTCTCAATTCAAGGTTAAATTATGTGTCTATCAGGTTCAAGCAGTTTCAACCAGTTTTATTTAGTGAGTAACTGCTATTTTCATTTCATCAGTAGTGGCCGAAATGATGCTCCTCACGGGATATAGAGTGATTTTGGAAGAAAGTTTTTATTTCCTTAGAACAAACTAGTACTTTCTCAATTCAAGTTAAAATGATGTGTTTATCAGGTTCAAGCAGTTTCAAACAATTATATTTAGTGGAGTAACTGCAATTTTCATTTCATGAGTAGTGGCCGAAATGATGCTCCACACGAGATATAGAGTGATTTTGGAATAAAGTTTTTATTTCCTTAGAGCAAACTGGTACTTTTCAATTCAAGTTTAAACATGAAGTGTTTATTAGGTTAAAGCAGTTTCAACCTCTTTTATTATGCTGGATTTGACTGTTATGGTCTTTTCATCAGTTGTGGCCGAAAAGATGCTTCAGACGAGATACTGAGTATGTTTTTAGAATAAAGTTTTAATTTCATTAGGACAAACTCGTACTTTCACTATTCAAGTATCTACCCAGAAAAATGTACACTAACACAACTATTGCTCACCCAAGGTGCTAAAAACACTGTGTTGCAGTTGCGAGGTTACAATTTGTATAGACTACAGAGGTGAAAGCCACAGGTGTAACCATCACCTGTGCATTAACAACATTTTTGCACTTTTCGAAACACAGCTTTTGCGTGACTCCTACCATGAGTCGTCAGAGACACTGCGTGCTCAGAGCAAAGATACCTCGGGAGCCACATGACCCAGTTGAAGACTGTTGTCGCCGGTCTTCTATGCCTGTCTACACAGGAGAGAAGAAACCTCAACAGCGAGTTGCTATGACACACATCCATCAGTGCTCTCAGCCGCACCACCACGTGGTCTCGCAGCTCTTTCACTCCTTTTCAGGAGAAGGAACATTGTCATTTTCCAGCACCTCACAGTGCTATCAGCTCCCTCACTCTCTCCACTGGAGAGAACCAGGATGTTCTAGCTCAGATGACTCTGACCATTCCGATATCCCAAGGGTACCTGGTCTTTGGACCAGCCAGCTTGAGTCCCTTGCGGAGAACATAGAGCAGTTCGAACCAAACAACCCGGAGATTCGTGTAGCGGACAACCTGGTGGAGGTTGAACGCTGCCTCTTCAACCTGCCTCATCCTTCGTCCCGAGAGAAGCTTACACTTCTCTGGAAGATGACATCCAGGAGTGTCCATGTTTACATAGAGTCCCTCCCATCTGCCATCAGAGACCATTACTCAGCCCTCTGTCATGCACTTAGGGAAGCAGGATCATCTGCACAATGATCCTAACTCTGCAAACTTTGGTGCATTTACAATCACTCAAAAGGGGGCGGAGACTCCCAGATAGTATTTATAGGTGCCTAAGGGCTGCCTACTTCCAAGGTCACAATGCACCAGGTTTGGACAAAGACCAGACTTTTAAGTCCCTCTTCGTAAACAACCTCCACAACAGTGTGCGGATCGATGTCGCCCTTTTCTGCAGGACCAAAAACCCCACCATGAAAGACCTCCGCAAACATGCGCAGATGGTGTGGGAGCTGCACCACCGTTCAGGTGAAAACTATGATGGTGATGCAGGTGTCCTGAGGTCTCAGGTGAGGAGAGGTAAGTCTAAAAACCGAGGCTGAGGTCAGACTCAAAACAACTGGGATGCAGATGTCCCACAGTGGATTAAAACCTGCATCAGAGAGGTGAAGCAGCACCTGAACCCGCCTGGTAAGAAGGGACCTGGCTCCCCCTGACCGCATGACTTGGCCCCTCCCCTCCGCACACAAAGTTCATTTTGGCAGGAGGAGGAGATCCAGGAGGTGAAAGAGGCCCATTTGACATTCTTGGGTAATCTTGGCTATGCCAACCACAGATACACTTCAGTGGTGGTAGGGGTTGTTGACACTCTCTCACTGCTTGGTACTGGGTCAGAAATCCCCCTCATGTGTTCAGACACCTTCGCACGGGTTGCTAGAACCACGCTTGCGCATGCCACTTAAGGAAAGCCACTTCAGGTGGAAGAGTGTAGCATAAACATCCGAGGCTTCAGTCAGGACTTGCACCACATCACTCAATGTGTCTGGGTCAACAGCTTTCCAGGACATGTCAGCGACGCATCCCATCCACGTCACTGATCTGGACACAGAAGAACTGCTTATTGGTCAGGACATCCTAAACCGACTCGCTGCCACCAAACGGCACCTTTGGTCCCAAGTCGTCAGCCCGACTCCCATTGGCTAAGAACTAGGCCACCCAGCTTCTAACAGCAATCGTTCAGCCAACCCACGGGTCCAAATTCTGACACCTGGTCAGATTAAAGTGACCGCATTTCCACCTTTAGAGATGTTAACTGACAGTTCATTCCACAATCTTGAACTAATTCTCATCTCATTGACAATCTGCCTTCGTCCCTCACCAGCGACGACACGCATGACACAACTCTCCTCATTTCCACAACCAAAACCATCACCAGCGCTCACCATGTTAACCTTGAACAGGTTCTTCATGGTACAAAACCGAGCACCGAAGGTGACATGGTTGTGCACGCTCCAATGACTCAACCAGAGAATACAGACATTTCAGGTAAACAGACCATGTCTGTACCAGAAGAACCTTATTCAGGCTTCGAGTCAAAGACCGAGCAACGCTCTGCTGAGGCTCGCGCTTTACCACAACAGAAACAAGGAGATGCATTTGTATGAGGAGGTCTCCCGCGATTATCACACGATCTTCGCAAGGGACTCGCACAAAAGGGGGGGGGGGGGGGGGGGAGTCACAGACATCCACCCAGTGCGCGTCCCCACTGACCTCGAGGCACTGCCATCTTCTGAAACCCAGTACATACATACATCTAGCTGACGGGGTCAAGCGGTCCTGGGCCTGAATTCACTGGTTTGAAACAGCCTGCGCTCGAATCTCACACCTTCCCTGTTATTCAAGATTGTTATATCTAAAGAGAAACATTAATCAATTTAAATAACACTTTTTTTGGCATGAACTATTTCCAGTTTAGCTGGTGGTGGCCCAATGTCATTATTATTTGATAAATAACCAATTTATTCTAATTAATAATTTTTCATAAATAAATTATTTTTGATAAAATGTTGCTCCGTGCTCTTGTTTATCTTCCAACATGTGAGATGTTGTTGATGAATACACAGCACAGTTCCACAGTAACCAATGTGTTTTACACAGCCACTGTTCTTTGTGTCAACATGTAGGTCCAGAACACAACTAAAGACGATGTCTCTAGACATCCAGAAGACTTCCTCAGAAGAGCCTGAATGAAAGTTTTTTGAGACGTCTTTCTTGAACATTATATTGACGTCTTGTCTGGACGTCACTGAAAATACGTTTCAAAAGAAACAGAACACGTCATCAGTCTACCACGGGACATACACAGAGAGTCAGTTTAGTATTATCATTAACATGCATTTAATTGGACTGTGGAAGAAAACCAGAGAACCCTGAGGAAACACATGCACACACAAGTTAATTCCACAAACACCTCCAGGTGGATTTAAACCCACGATTTTCTATCTGTAGCCATTGAGACAATTTGACCATTGTAATTGATAGAGCTGATAAAACATTTATTTGGTATATAGTTGTAATCTCAATATGAAAGGTTGTAGAAATTAATCATGCCCAAAAACTCCTGCAGGGCCTTAACCGAGGCTGGACGAGGGAAATCTGTCACCGCTTGCACCTTAGAAGGCAATGGAATGGCACCCTGAGTTGAAATACGATGACCCAAAAAGTCAATCACAGGCAGACCAAACTGGCACTTAACAGGGTTGACAATTAGGCCATGTTCCTCAAGGCCAGACCTGGGCATTTTAAGGCCTGCGGGCCAAATACGGCCCGTGACCCGATTCTGACCGGCCCGCGAAAGGTTCCTTAGAATTAAGAAAACAAAAGCTTCTTTCGAATTTTAATGCGTGGACTAAAACCATCGGCTGTATAAACTAAAATGGAAATGCTTTTACTTTGAAGCCTGTTTATTTATGTACAGTGTACGTAACCTACGTACGTCGTATACGTGACCCGTAAAACAAGTCAATCAGTGCATGTGATTAGCGGTCATTGTCGCCCCTCAATGATGTACGGGCACGTCAAGAAAAGAAAGGTGGATGCTGAAGGCCGAAATTTCAAGAAGATTTGGAGCACTAAATATTTGTTTACTGAAGTCGGTGGTAAACCCGTCTGTTTAGTTTGTGGAGAGCACGTCGCCGTGTTTAAGGAGTATAATGTGATTCGGCATTATCAGACAAAACACGCGGAGAAATACAGACACTTGGCGGAGGCTGAGAGAGCGCGAATATCAGAAGACTTGCTAGCAAAGCTACCAAAACAACAAGGCTGTTTTAGCAAACTACACACAGCCCGGGATGCAGCGACCAAGACCAGCTTCGTCATATCCCACAAAATCGCTAAAAACAGCAAGCCTTTCTTGGATGGCGAGTTTGTGAAAGAGTGCTTGGTGGACTCTGCCGCGCTAATATGCCCTGAGAATAAAGAAGCATTTGAAAAAGTCCCGCTGTCCAGGCGAACCGTCACCAGAAGGGTGGAAGGAATCGCGGAGAATCTCGAATGTCAGCTCAAAAGTGGAGTTGAAAGTTTTGACTTTTTCTCTTTGGCTTTGGATGAGAGCTGTGATGTCCGTGACACTGCCCAGTTACTGGTGTTTCTCCGGGGAATAAGGCAGGACTTCAAGATTACGGAGGAGCTGGCAGCATTGAGGTCAATAAAAGGAACGACAACGGGAAGCGATCTGTTCAAGGAGGTCGATGCATGCATGGTCAAGCTTGGACTGAAATGGGACAAACTGGTAGGCGTCACTACTGATGGTTGTCCGAATATGACAGGAAAACATGTCGGACTTTTGAAACAGATCCAAGATAAAGTGACTGAACTCGGCACAGAGCATCATTTAGTGTTGATACATTGTATTATACATCAGCATGTACTGTGCAGGTCTGTGCTAAAACTTAACCATGTTATTGATGTTGTAACAAAAACGGTTAACTTTATCAGGGCACGAGCATTAAATCACAGGCAGTTTGTTGCACTTTTAGAGGAGCATGAGAATGAACATGGTGACATCATGTACCACACAGCTGTCATATGGCTCAGTCTGGGCAAAGTGCTCAAAAGATTTTGGGACCTGAAAACAGAGATTCAAGAGTTTTGTGAGATGAAAGGCAAAAACATCCCCGAGCTTTCAGATATGAACTGGATGGCAGATTTTGCATTTGCTGTTGATGTGACGGCACTGATGAATGAACTGAGCACTAAACTGCAAGGCAAGGGCCTTTTCGTTCATGACATGCATAACCTGGTGAAGGCTTTTATGAGAAAGTTGCTGTTTCTTTCAAGTCAACTACAGAACAACACTCTCACTCACATACAAACCCTTAAAGAAGTCAGACCATCAGCGAATCATCTCTGCAGGTACTCATCCATGTTAGGAGATTTGCATGGTGAGTTTTTAAGGCGATTTGATGATTGTAAAAACATTGAGGATGAAATGCACCTGGTTTCCTCTCCCTTTGCCTGCAGAGTAGATGATGCACCCAGTGATGTTCAGCTGGAGCTCATTGACCTGCAGTCTGACACAGTGCTGGCAGAGCACTTTAAGTCAGCATCACTGCTGGAGTTCTACTCATCTCTTAAGGAGGAGAACTTTCCAAACATGAGTAGACATGCTCAGAAGATGTTGGTTCTGTTTGGATCTACCTACATATGTGAACACACATTCTCAGTAATGAAGTTCACCAAATCCAGGTTCAGATCCTCTCTTACTGATGATCATCTGTCAGCTGTGCTTCGCATCTCCACCTCAGACATTCAACCTGACTTTGATGCACTCGTTAAAGGGCAGCAAAGGCTAGATTTCTCTCACTGAACAAGAAAATACACAAATGTGTGTTCACTATTACTTTTTGTCTGCACAGCTTGGCAGTTTGACAATCAATATGTGACATATCTTGTTAATGATATTTGGCATACAAAGACATTGTGATGTCTTAATAGAAAAAAGTGTTTTTGGTTAATGTAATTAAAAAAAGAGTTACAAATGTTACATGTTTACAATTGTTTTGAATAACTGCACTGAATAAAAACATTTTTTGTTCAAATAACCCTCACTTTCTCTTTACCTAATAATAACACAGACACTTACCAGCATGTGTAAACAATGCCATTTACTGCTTTCAATTTAGAAATAAAATTCATATGCAGAATAGAGTGTAAACTTTTGGCCCGGCCCTCCACAATATTTTCTGCTTCTCATTTGGCCCCTTCGGAAAAATAATTGCCCACCCCTGCTCAAGGCGCTGAAAAACTTGCTTTTGGTGTGAAAAATGCTCCTCAACTGAAGAACTAGCCACCAAGATGTCGTCCAGGTAAACAGAAACGAAAGCGAGGTCGCGCAGCACAGAGTCCATCAACCTCTGAAAAGCCGTGCCTCTACTCTTGCCTGGCCATAATAAAACATAAAAAAATGACAAGAAAGAATAGAAAGTGTCATCTGCTCAGTGTATTGACACATCTTATACACAGCAGACACAAATTGCACTTAACAAGTTTTGAACTATCAAAACTCAGTAACCAATCAGGTGTCTAACATTGATTTTTTTTTTTTTGAGAATCAAAACTACAGTACAAATAAAGCTTTCAATTTCTATTCAAGAAAATGTGCCCATCTTTTCTAAAACTCTCTCTCTCTCTCTCTCTCTCTCTCTCGCCCGCCCCGTTTCCTCATTAGTTTTAATGTTGTTTTTTTTCCGGAATAATGTGAATGTTTGATGAGAGGCTGTATCTGGCAGCATGAATCACTCATTGAGTAAAAAGAAAAAAGTGATGGCACGTGTCGCCCCAATTAATCCCTAAAACACAAGAGCCTCTAAACGTATTGAGAACAGGTAGGAAGCATGTTACGAGCTAATAAAACTAGTAAACAGAGTCCATGTGTGTATCAGTGAAAGTGAGCGGGTTTTATGTTTCTATGTTTCTTCAGGTGAGATGTCCAGTTCCTGGACGTTCACAGCACTTTCACGGCTGGGAGACATAGTTTGCATTGTACAGAGAGGTTCAGAGATTTCTCCAACTTTAAAAAATAGTGATGAAAGCAACTCTCTGCAGAATCCATGGCAAAGCATGGATTGTCAGCCTGAAAGCGTCGGGAAGTGTCGCAATGCCAGTGCATGGCGCATGTGACAGCTGCATTTCTAGTTTATTCCATCTGATTTTTACTGTAATCCTGCTCAGTAATCCCAGTTTTTATCGAATATACCTGTAACGAGATTACACATTTTTTTATGTACTGTAACAGATTACAGTTATATGTTTTTTGTATCCTAATTATGTAACACTGTTACATGTATTCCATTACTACCCAACCCTGGTTGCACCTAAACATGTGATACACACTCAGACCTTACTGAGACTTAATAAACTAAAGTTTTCTAGCTATGCAATGACTTGAAGTAAAGCTCTGGTAAACAAGCTGCATGTAATGATGTTCATGTAGGTACAAACAGCCAGAAGAGTCTTTAGAGCCAGAAGTGGACAGACGAAATCACCTTGTACTGCAGGTGACAGGAGGAGCAGCAAGGTGGGCGAGATACAGGTTCTGGGAGATTCCCACAACACACTGTAGACAAAAGAAAAGTGTTAAATGCACAGGTTCCACAAGTTGAGAGACTCTTAAGATCAACACCAGGAGACACCAGATCACTTTGATTGATTGTGAGGACAACACACACGGAGTGAGGTGGTATTGAAAGGCTAATTGCAGGAGGAAAGGTTTGTTTTGTAGAATGGGTCTCTTGTATTAAATTCAATGTAATTTGGATCAAATGTCTTTGTTTTTTTATAAGCATGTTTTGTTGTGAGATGTAATTTAATTTAATCACAATAACCAGCCAAAGTATTTTCTATGTTTACTACGTTTAAAACTAAATGATCAACCATCTCAACAGTCATTGGTGGACATTTAATGTATATTTCATCACCTGAAGAGTCCAACTTTGCTTTACATCTTTAACTTATATACAAGTGAAATCACAGCTCTAAGTTCTTGTTACTGAATAGTCCCTAAACGGCTCACCTGTCTCTGGCTGTGAGGCCCTGTCCGGAGGGATGGATGAGCCCGATGAAACGTGGGATCAGCCGTTGGTGGAGATTTCCACTCAACCCTTTGAAGCGCTGCTCCCACGTTCCTCCACTTGGACCATGGTTTAATCGAGGAAAATCATGTCACACTGAAAAAACAATTCTGTCATTTCATTTTTGAGTGTACTTTTTTAAGATAGAGCTTCTCAGGCTGGTTTAATCAAGTAAAATCAAGCTACTGTCTTAAAGGTGTACAGGAGGATTTTCTTTTTCCGGGTGGATCATCAAGACTATTGGTACTCCCAACTGTCAATCATTCTGGTGAGATATTACGTAAGGCCGTCGTACGTGCTCGTCCTCAGGTAGCGTGGATCTATTAGTTTTCACTTTCTGCGCATGCGCGCTTTCAGGTGTATATGGTGAGCTACGCCTTCAGTGAGCTTCTCACCGGGTACTTTGAAAATGGCAGAGGGTCGCAAAAGAGAAAAAGTGTCTTCGAAGTGTATGAGAAGAAGAGAAAGGCTTCGGAAGAGAGAAACAAGACCAGAGTGTTTTTGGGAGATTCTTTCACACGATGGCGTGCGCTGAAAGCCCAGGTTGGGCTTCCCACTGATGCTTCAGTCGCGAAGTTTCTACTCGACAGGTAAAGTTTGGCATTCTATTTGGAGAAATCCATTTCAAATCACTTCCAGTAAAAGTTATCTACGTCTATATTGTAACTTTCCAGGGTTGATTAGTGGAAAAAGTTCAAATCTTCTTGTAAAGTGAGCTTGTGTAAGCGATGCCGACTTGTGACTTGTAAACAGGGCGTGCACGAGGAGAACTGGGCTCGTTCATGTCTCTCGCACACGTTTTAGTAGGCATTCCGTCTCGGGAGCAGGTAGAGCTTTGCGCATGTGCATTTTTCAAAAGGTGGAGAGGGATGGTTCTTTCCTAAAATTCGGGAAAATCCTACTGTACACCTTTAAGATAGAGCTGATCTTGCTGGTTTAATCTAGAAAATCACGTTACTGTCTCTAGATGGAGCTGCTCAGGCTGGTTTAATAAAAAAAAAAAAAAAAAAATATCAATCCCGTTACTGTCTTTAGATATAGAATCTCAGACTGGTTTAATCTAGAGAAATCGTGTTACTGACTTTAGGTAGAGATGCTTAGTGTTGGAATTTGTTGCTGTGTTCCCCTGAATTCCTGCTTGTTCGTTTGATCCGGGAGAGGCAGGAACAGAGTTAATTTCTTCAATAGTGAATTTAATAATCACACAAACAAGAGATTATAAAAATACATATATCAGATTACATAATACGAGCTCAGACCGTTCTTCCTTGCAGACCCAAGTGTGCAGGCCAGGTTTACAATGAAGAAGGGCACAACTGCAACACATGGTTCATATTTATACATTTGCATACATCACCTCAACCTCACATTGGTCGGTTTCTCGTGATATATGCGTTGCTATGGTGAATTTGCTATTCCTTTATTCCCAAAACTGCTTCAAACTGGTTCTTCTCAGAGCTTGACGTTCTGTGGGACAAAGTGACCTCTGACCTCTTATCTGTTGATCCAATCTTACCTTGACCATGTTTTTGCAAGTAGAGCACTGAGGAGACATCGCCAACCAACTTGGAATGTCCCTGAACATGGATTTATAGCTGTGTTTTCCCAACTTGGGCAGTGGGAGAAACCCCAGTAGTGTAGAAACACAACTGAATACAATATGTCCAGTTGTCACACAGAAAACAAATGTTTAACCACTATATTCCTTCAATTCTCCTTTTGACCTCTGACCCCAGAGGTCAATAATTAGTGTCAATACAGTATGAGGCACTCTTCGTATAATAGAGGTCATATGTAAGCAAAATCAACAATCATATACTCAAATAGCAACATACAAAACTTTTAAACGGTGGTGACTCCCCCTTGAACTGCAACCTTGTCATGGTGGGGGAGTTTGAGCACCCGAATGACCCTCTATGCTATGTTGTCAGGGGACTTGCCCCTCCTGTGGGCCCACCACCTACAGAGGCTGCCGTAGGGGTCGGGTGCATTGTGGATTGGGGGGCAGTCGACGGCAGGGGCCTCGACGACCCGATCCCCGGTCACAGAATCTGGCTATTGGGACATGGAATGTGACCTCGCTGAGGGGGAAGGTCCGAGTGGACCATGTTCTCCACTTCCATTGTCAAAACTGCTGCTCGGAGCTGTGGCCGCACAGCTCTGGCGCCTGTCGTGGCGGCAATCCCCGAACCCGGTGGTGGAAACCGGAAGTAAGGGATGCCGTCAAGCTGAAGAAGGAGTCCTATCGGGCACTGTTAGCTCATAGGACTCCTGAGGCAATCGGCAGGCCAAGTGAGCCGCAGCCCGGGCTGTGGTGGAGGCAAAAACTCGGGTCTGGGAGGAGTTCGGAGAGGCCATGGAGGAGGACTTTCGATCGGTCCCGAGGAAATTCTGGCAAACCGTCCAGCGCCTTAGGCGGGGGAAGCAGTTCTCCACCAACACTGTTTACAGTGGATGTGGGGAGCTGTTGACCTCAACTGGGGATATCGTTCAAGATCCCGGATACAAGCGGCTGAAATGAGCTTCCTTCGTAGGGTGGCTGGGCACACCCTTAGAGATAGGGTCCCACAGGATGTCTCGGGGGACGCGGTCGAACGCCTTCTCCAGATCCAGAAACCACATGTGGACTAGTTGGGCAAACTCCCATGAACCCTCGAGCAGCTGGTGGAGGGTATAGAGCTGGTCCAGTGTTCCATGACCAGAACGAAAACCGCATTATTCCTCTTGGATCCAAGGTTTGACTAATGGCCGGACCCTCCACTCCAGTACACTGGAATAGACTTTCCTGGGGAGGCTGAGGAGTGTGATCCCTCTGTAGTTGGAACACACCCTCCGATCCCCCTCCTTGAAGAGAGGGACCACCACCCCATTCTGCCTGTCCAGAGGTACCGTCCCCGCGTCACGCGATGTTGCAGGGATGAAGTGCACCGGGCTCCATGCTCCCGGAGCATGGAGACGGTTTGCCAGAATTTCCTCGGGGCAGACCGAAAGTCCTCTTCCATGGCCTCTCCAAACTCCTCCCAGACCCGAGTTATTGCCTCCACCACAGCCATGAACTATGGGTCATGACCGAAAGAACGAGATCCCGGATTCAAGTGCGGTTGAAGTGAGCTTCCTGCGTAGGGTGGCTGAGCGCACCCTTACAGATAGGATGAGGAGCTTGAGAGTTGGTTTTTAGAATAAAGTTTGTATTTTACTAGGACATAGTCGTACTTTCACTATTCAAGTTTAAAAATGAAGTGTTTATCAGCTTTAAGCAGTTTCAACCTGTATTATTATGCTGAATTTGACTGCTATTTTCACTTCATGAGTAGTGGCCGAAATGATGCTCCACACGAGATATAGAGTGATTTTGGAATAAAGTTTTTATTTCATTAGAACAAACTAGTACTTTCTCAATTCAAGTTAAAATGATGTGTTTATCAGGTTCAAGCAGTTTCAACCAGTTTTATTTAGTGGAGTAACTGCTATTTTCATTTCATCAGTAGTGGCCGAAATGATGCTCCTCACGGGACATAGAGTGATTTTGGAATAAAGTTTTTATTTCATTAGAACAAACTAGTACTTTCTCAATTCAAGTTTAAACATGATGGACTTAGCAGTTGCAAGTACTTTCAACCAATTATATTTAGTGGAGTAGCTGCTATTTTCATTTTATTAGGAGTGGCCGAAATGATGCTCCACACGGGATATAGAGTAATTTTGGAAGAAAGCTTTTATTTCATTAGTACAAACTAGTACTTTCTCAATTCAAGGTTAAATGATGTGTTTATCAGGTTCAAGCAGTTTCAACCAGTTTTATTTAGTGAGTAACTGCTATTTTCATTTCATCAGTAGTGGCCAAAATGATGCTCCTCACGGGATATAGAGTGATTTTGGAAGAAAGTTTTTATTTCCTTAGAACAAACTAGTACTTTCTCAATTCAAGGTTAAATGATGTGTTTATGAGGTTCAAGCAGTTTCAACCAGTTTTATTTAGTGGAGTAACAGCTATTTTCATTTCATCAGGAGTGGCCGAAATGATGCTCCACACGGGATATAGAGTAATTTTGGAAGAAAGTTTTTATTTCCTTAGAACAAACTAGTACTTTCTCAATTCAAGGTTAAATGATGTGTTTATCAGGTTCAAGCAGTTTCAACCAGTTTTATTTAGTGAGTAACTGCTATTTTCATTTCATGAGTAGTGGCCGAAATGATGCTCCTCACGGGATATAGAGTGATTTTGGAAGAAAGTTTTTATTTCCTTAGAACAAACTAGTACTTTCTCAATTCAAGTTAAAATGATGTGTTTATCAGGTTCAAGCAGTTTCAACCAGTTTTATTTAGTGGAGTAACTGCTATTTTCATTTCATGAGTAGTGGCCGAAATGATGCTCCTCACGGGATATAGAGTGATTTTGGAAGAAAGTTTTTATTTCATTAGAACAAACTAGTACTTTCTCAATTCAAGTTTAAACATGATGGTCTTAGCAGTTGCAAGTACTTTCAACCAATTATATTTAGTGGAGTAACTGCTATTTTCATTTCATGAGTAGTGGCCGAAATGATGCTCCACACGAGATATAGAGTGATTTTGGAAGAAAGTTTTTATTTCCTTAGAACAAACTAGTAACTTTCTCAATTCAAGGTTAAATTATGTGTCTATCAGGTTCAAGCAGTTTCAACCAGTTTTATTTAGTGAGTAACTGCTATTTTCATTTCATCAGTAGTGGCCGAAATGATGCTCCTCACGGGATATAGAGTGATTTTGGAAGAAAGTTTTTATTTCATTAGAACAAACTAGTACTTTCTCAATTCAAGGTTAAACATGATGGACTTAGCAGTTGCAAGTACTTTCAACCAATTATATTTAGTGGAGTAACTGCTATTTTCATTTCATCAGGAATGGCCGAAATGATGCTCCACACGGGATATAGAGTGATTTTGGAAGAAAGTTTTTATTTCCTTAGAACAAACTAGTACTTTCTCAATTCAAGGTTAAATGATGTGTTTATCAGGTTCAAGCAGTTTCAACCAGTTTTATTTAGTGGAGTAACTGCTATTTTCATTTCATGAGTAGTGGCCGAAATGATGCTCCACACGAGATATAGAGTGATTTTGGAAGAAAGTTTTTATTTCCTTAGAACAAACTAGTACTTTCTCAATTCAAGGTTAAATGATGTGTTTATCAGGTTCAAGCAGTTTCAACCAGTTTTATTTAGTGGAGTAACTGCTATTTTCATTTCATGAGTAGTGGCCGAAATGATGCTCCTCACGGGATATAGAGTGATTTTGGAAGAAAGTTTTTATTTCATTAGAACAAACTAGTACTTTCTCAGTTCAAGTTTAAACATGATGGACTTAGCAGTTGCAAGTACTTTCAACCAATTATATTTAGTGGAGTAACTGCTATTTTCATTTCATGAGTAGTGGCCGAAATGATGCTCCTCACGGGATATAGAGTGATTTTGGAAGAAAGTTTTTATTTCATTAGAACAAACTAGTACTTTCTCAATTCAAGTTTAAACATGATGGACTTAGCAGTTGCAAGTACTTTCAACCAATTATATTTAGTGGAGTAACTGCTATTTTCATTTCATCAGGAATGGCCGAAATGATGCTCCACACGGGATATAGAGTGATTTTGGAAGAAAGTTTTTATTTCCTTAGAACAAACTAGTACTTTCTCAATTCAAGGTTAAATGATGTGTTTATCAGGTTCAAGCAGTTTCAACCAGTTTTATTTAGTGGAGTAACTGCTATTTTCATTTCATGAGTAGTGGCCGAAATGATGCTCCACACGAGATATAGAGTGATTTTGGAAGAAAGTTTTTATTTCCTTAGAACAAACTAGTACTTTCTCAATTCAAGGTTAAATGATGTGTTTATCAGGTTCAAGCAGTTTCAACCAGTTTTATTTGGTGGCGTAACTGCTATTTTCATTTCATGAGTAGTGGCCGAAATGATGCTCCACACGAGATATAGAGTGATTTTGGAAGAAAGTTTTTATTTCCTTAGAACAAACTAGTACTTTCTCAATTCAAGGTTAAATGATGTGTTTATCAGGTTCAAGCAGTTTCAACCAGTTTTATTTGGTGGCGTAACTGCTATTTTCATTTCATCAGGAGTGGCCGAAATGATGCTCCACACGAGATATAGAGTGATTTTGTAATAAAGTTTTTATTTCCTTAGAACAAACTAGTACTTTCTCAATTCAAGTTAAAATGATGTGTTTATCAGGTTCAAGCAGTTTCAAACAATTATATTTAGTGGAGTAACTGCAATTTTCATTTCATGAGTAGTGGCCGAAATGATGCTCCACACGAGATATAGAGTGATTTTGGAATAAAGTTTTTTTTTCCTTAGAGCAAACTGGTACTTTTCAATTCAAGTTTAAACATGAAGTGCTTATTAGGTTAAAGGAGTTTCAACCTCTTTTATTATGCTGGATTTGACTGTTATGGTCTTTTCATCAGTTGTGGCCGAAAAGATGCTTCAGACGAGATACTGAGTATGTTTTTAGAATAAAGTTTTAATTTCATTAGGACAAACTCGTACTTTCACTATTCAAGTATCTACCCAGAAAAATGTACACTAACACAACTATTGCTCACCCAAGGTGCTAAAAACACTGTGTTGCAGTTGCGAGGTTACAATTTGTATAGACTACAGAAGTGAAAGCCACAGGTGTAACCATCACCTGTGCATTAACAACATTTTTGCACTTTTCGAAACACAGCTTTTGCGTGACTCCTACCATGAGTCGTCAGAGACACTGCGTGCTCAGAGCAAAGATACCTCGGGAGCCACATGACCCAGTTGAAGACTGTTGTCGCCGGTCTTCTATGCCTGTCTACACAGGAGAGAAGAAACCTCAACAGCGAGTTGCTATGACACACATCCATCAGTGCTCTCAGCCGCACCACCACGTGGTCTCGCAGCTCTTTCACTCCTTTTCAGGAGAAGGAACATTGTCATTTTCCAGCACCTCACAGTGCTATCAGCTCCCTCACTCTCTCCACTGGAGAGAACCAGGATGTTCTAGCTCAGATGACTCTGACCATTCCGATATCCCAAGGGTACCTGGTCTTTGGACCAGCCAGCTTGAGTCCCTTGCAGAGAACATAGAGCAGTTCGAACCAAACAACCCGGAGATTCGTGTAGCGGACAACCTGGTGGAGGTTGAACGCTGCCTCTTCAACCTGCCTCATCCTTCGTCCCGAGAGAAGCTTACACTTCTCTGGAAGATGACATCCAGGAGTGTCCATGTTTACATAGAGTCCCTCCCATCTGCCATCAGAGACCATTACTCAGCCCTCTGTCATGCACTTAGGGAAGCAGGATCATCTGCACAATGATCCTAACTCTGCAAACTTTGGTGCATTTACAATCACTCAAAAGGGGGCGGAGACTCCCAGATAGTATTTATAGGTGCCTAAGGGCTGCCTACTTCCAAGGTCACAATGCACCAGGATTGGACAAAGACCAGACTTTTAAGTCCCTCTTCGTAAACAACCTCCACAACAGTGTGCGGATCGATGTCGCCCTTTTCTGCAGGACCAAAAACCCCACCATGAAAGACCTCCGCAAACATGCGCAGATGGTGTGGGAGCTGCACCACCGTTCAGGTGAAAACTATGATGGTGATGCAGGTGTCCTGAGGTCTCAGGTGAGGAGAGGTAAGTCTAAAAACCGAGGCTGAGGTCAGACTCAAAACAACTGGGATGCAGATGTCCCACAGTGGATTAAAACCTGCATCAGAGAGGTGAAGCAGCACCTGAACCCGCCTGGTAAGAAGGGACCTGGCTCCCCCTGACCGCATGACTTGGCCCCTCCCCTCCGCACACAAAGTTCATTTTGGCAGGAGGAGGAGATCCAGGAGGTGAAAGAGGCCCATTTGACATTCTTGGGTAATCTTGGCTATGCCAACCACAGATACACTTCAGTGGTGGTAGGGGTTGTTGACACTCTCTCACTGCTTGGTACTGGGTCAGAAATCCCCCTCATGTGTTCAGACACCTTCGCACGGGTTGCTAGAACCACGCTTGCGCATGCCACTTAAGGAAAGCCACTTCAGGTGGAAGAGTGTAGCATAAACATCCGAGGCTTCACTCAGGACTTGCACCACATCACTCAATGTGTCTGGGTCAACAGCTTTCCAGGACATGTCAGCGACGCATCCCATCCACGTCACTGATCTGGACACAGAAGAACTGCTTATTGGTCAGGACATCCTAAACCGACTCGCTGCCACCAAACGGCACCTTTGGTCCCAAGTCGTCAGCCCGACTCCCATTGGCTAAGAACTAGGCCACCCAGCTTCTAACAGCAATCGTTCAGCCAACCCACGGGTCCAAATTCTGACACCTGGTCAGATTAAAGTGACCGCATTTCCACCTTTAGAGATGTTAACTGACAGTTCATTCCACAATCTTGAACTAATTCTCATCTCATTGACAATCTGCCTTCGTCCCTCACCAGCGACGACACGCATGACACAACTCTCCTCATTTCCACAACCAAAACCATCACCAGCGCTCACCATGTTCACCTTGAACAGGTTCTTCAGGGTACAAAACCGAGCACCGAAGGTGACATGGTTGTGCACGCTCCAATGACTCAACCAGAGAATACAGACATTTCAGGTAAACAGACCATGTCTGTACCAGAAGAACCTTATTCAGGCTTCGAGTCAAAGACCGAGCAACGCTCTGCTGAGGCTCGCGCTTTACCACAACAGAAACAAGGAGATGCATTTGTATGAGGAGGTCTCCCGCGATTATCACACG
Organism: Blennius ocellaris; assembly: GCF_963422515.1. Taxonomy (NCBI): domain Eukaryota; kingdom Metazoa; phylum Chordata; class Actinopteri; order Blenniiformes; family Blenniidae; genus Blennius; species Blennius ocellaris. Next base: position 24,765,605 of record NC_137667.1, read on the forward strand.
ATCTTCGCAAGGGACTCGCACAAAAGGGGGGGGGGGGGGGGGGGGAGTCACAGACATCCACCCAGTGCGCGTCCCCACTGACCTCGAGGCACTGCCATCTTCTGAAACCCAGTACATACATACATCTAGCTGACGGGGTCAAGCGGTCCTGGGCCTGAATTCACTGGTTTGAAACAGCCTGCGCTCGAATCTCACACCTTCCCTGTTATTCAAGATTGTTATATCTAAAGAGAAACATTAATCAATTTAAATAACACTTTTTTTGGCATGAACTATTTCCAGTTTAGCTGGTGGTGGCCCAATGTCATTATTATTTGATAAATAACCAATTTATTCTAATTAATAATTTTTCATAAATAAATTATTTTTGATAAAATGTTGCTCCGTGCTCTTGTTTATCTTCCAACATGTGAGATGTTGTTGATGAATACACAGCACAGTTCCACAGTAACCAATGTGTTTTACACAGCCACTGTTCTTTGTGTCAACATGTAGGTCCAGAACACAACTAAAGACGATGTCTCTAGACATCCAGAAGACTTCCTCAGAAGAGCCTGAATGAAAGTTTTTTGAGACGTCTTTCTTGAACATTATATTGACGTCTTGTCTGGACGTCACTGAAAATACGTTTCAAAAGAAACAGAACACGTCATCAGTCTACCACGGGACATACACAGAGAGTCAGTTTAGTATTATCATTAACATGCATTTAATTGGACTGTGGAAGAAAACCAGAGAACCCTGAGGAAACACATGCACACACAAGTTAATTCCACAAACACCTCCAGGTGGATTTAAACCCACGATTTTCTGTCTGTAGCCATTGAGACAATTTGACCATTGTAATTGATAGAGCTGATAAAACATTTATTTGGTATATAGTTGTAATCTCAATATGAAAGGTTGTAGAAATTAATCATGCCCAAAAACTCCTGCAGGGCCTTAACCGAGGCTGGACGAGGGAAATCTGTCACCGCTTGCACCTTAGAAGGCAATGGAATGGCACCCTGAGTTGAAATACGATGACCCAAAAAGTCAATCACAGGCAGACCAAACTGGCACTTAGCAGGGTTGACAATTAGGCCATGTTCCTCAAGGCCAGACCTGGGCATTTTAAGGCCCGCGGGCCAAATACGGCCCGTGACCCGATTCTGACCGGCCCGCGAAAGGTTCCTTAGAATTAAGAAAACAAAAGCTTCTTTCGAATTTTAATGCGTGGACTAAAACCATCGGCTGTATAAACTAAAACGGAAATGCTTTTACTTTGAAGCCTGTTTATTTATGTACAGTGTACGTAACCTACGTACGTCGTATACGTGACCCGTAAAACAAGTCAATCAGTGCATGTGATTAGCGGTCATTGTCGCCCCTCAATGATGTACGGGCACGTCAAGAAAAGAAAGGTGGATGCTGAAGGCCGAAATTTCAAGAAGATTTGGAGCACTAAATATTTGTTTACTGAAGTCGGTGGTAAACCCGTCTGTTTAGTTTGTGGAGAGCACGTCGCCGTGTTTAAGGAGTATAATGTGATTCGGCATTATCAGACAAAACACGCGGAGAAATACAGACACTTGGCGGAGGCTGAGAGAGCGCGAATATCAGAAGACTTGCTAGCAAAGCTACCAAAACAACAAGGCTGTTTTAGCAAACTACACACAGCCCGGGATGCAGCGACCAAGACCAGCTTCGTCATATCCCACAAAATCGCTAAAAACAGCAAGCCTTTCTTGGATGGCGAGTTTGTGAAAGAGTGCTTGGTGGACTCTGCCGCGCTAATATGCCCTGAGAATAAAGAAGCATTTGAAAAAGTCCCGCTGTCCAGGCGAACCGTCACCAGAAGGGTGGAAGGAATCGCGGAGAATCTCGAATGTCAGCTCAAAAGTGGAGTTGAAAGTTTTGACTTTTTCTCTTTGGCTTTGGATGAGAGCTGTGATGTCCGTGACACTGCCCAGTTACTGGTGTTTCTCCGGGGAATAAGGCAGGACTTCAAGATTACGGAGGAGCTGGCAGCATTGAGGTCAATAAAAGGAACGACAACGGGAAGCGATCTGTTCAAGGAGGTCGATGCATGCATGGTCAAGCTTGGACTGAAATGGGACAAACTGGTAGGCGTCACTACTGATGGTTGTCCGAATATGACAGGAAAACATGTCGGACTTTTGAAACAGATCCAAGATAAAGTGACTGAACTCGGCACAGAGCATCATTTAGTGTTGATACATTGTATTATACATCAGCATGTACTGTGCAGGTCTGTGCTAAAACTTAACCATGTTATTGATGTTGTAACAAAAACGGTTAACTTTATCAGGGCACGAGCATTAAATCACAGGCAGTTTGTTGCACTTTTGGAGGAGCATGAGAATGAACATGGTGACATCATGTACCACACAGCTGTCAGATGGCTCAGTCTGGGCAAAGTGCTCAAAAGATTTTGGGAACTGAAAACAGAGATTCAAGAGTTTTGTGAGATGAAAGGCAAAAACATCCCCGAGCTTTCAGATATGAACTGGATGGCAGATTTTGCATTTGCTGTTGATGTGACGGCACTGATGAATGAACTGAGCACTAAACTGCAAGGCAAGGGCCTTTTCGTTCATGACATGCATAACCTGGTGAAGGCTTTTATGAGAAAGTTGCTGTTTCTTTCAAGTCAACTACAGAACAACACTCTCACTCACATACAAACCCTTAAAGAAGTCAGACCATCAGCGAATCATCTCTGCAGGTACTCATCCATGTTAGGAGATTTGCATGGTGAGTTTTTAAGGCGATTTGATGATTGTAAAAACATTGAGGATGAAATGCACCTGGTTTCCTCTCCCTTTGCCTGCAGAGTAGATGATGCACCCAGTGATGTTCAGCTGGAGCTCATTGACCTGCAGTCTGACACAGTACTGGCAGAGCACTTTAAGTCAGCATCACTGCTGGAGTTCTACTCATCTCTTAAGGAGGAGAACTTTCCAAACATGAGGAGACATGCTCAGAAGATGTTGGTTCTGTTTGGATCTACCTACATATGTGAACACACATTCTCAGTAATGAAGTTCACCAAATCCAGGTTCAGATCCTCTCTTACTGATGATCATCTGTCAGCTGTGCTTCGCATCTCCACCTCAGACATTCAACCTGACTTTGATGCACTCGTTAAAGGGCAGCAAAGGCTAGATTTCTCTCACTGAACAAGAAAATACACAAATGTGTGTTCACTATTACTTTTTGTCTGCACAGCTTGGCAGTTTGACAATCAATATGTGACATATCTTGTTAATGATATTTGGCATACAAAGACATTGTGATGTCTTAATAGAAAAAAGTGTTTTTGGTTAATGTAATTAAAAAAAGAGTTACAAATGTTACATGTTTACAATTGTTTTGAATAACTGCACTGAATAAAAACATTTTTTGTTCAAATAACCCTCACTTTCTCTTTACCTAATAATAACACAGACACTTACCAGCATGTGTAAACAATGCCATTTACTGCTTTCAATTTAGAAATAAAATTCATATGCAGAATAGAGTGTAAACTTTTGGCCCGGCCCTCCACAATATTTTCTGCTTCTCATTTGGCCCCTTCGGAAAAATAATTGCCCACCCCTGCTCAAGGCGCTGAAAAACTTGCTTTTGGTGTGAAAAATGCTCCTCAACTGAAGAACTAGCCACCAAGATGTCGTCCAGGTAAACAGAAACGAAAGCAGCACCGAGTCCATCAACCTCTGAAAAGCCGTGCCTCTACTCTTGCCTGGTCATAATAAAACATAAAAAAATGACAAGAAAGAATAGAAAGTGTCATCTGCTCAGTGAATTGACACATCTTATACACAGCAGACAGAAATTGCACTTAACACGTTTTGAACTATCAAAACTCAGTAACCAATCAGGTGTCTAACATTGATTTTTTTTTTTTTTGAGAATCAAAACTACAATACAAATAAAGCTTTCAATTTCTATTCAAGAAAATGTGCCCATCTTTTCTAAAACTCTCTCTCTCTCTCTCTCTCTCTCTCTCTCTCTCTCTCTCTCTCTCTCTCTCTCTCTCTCTCTCTCTCTCTCTCTCTCTCTCGCCCGCCCCGTTTCCTCATTAGTTTTAATGTTGTTTTTTTTCCGGAATAAATGTGAATGTTTGATGAGAGGCAGCATGAATCACTCATTGAGTAAAAAGAAAAAAGTGATGGCACGTGTCGCCCCAATTAATCCCTAAAACACAAGAGCCTCTAAACGTATTGAGAACAGGTAGGAAGCATGTTACGAGCTAATAAAACTAGTAAACAGAGTCCATGTGTGTATCAGTGAAAGTGAGCGGGTTTTATGTTTCTATGTTTCTTCAGGTGAGATGTCCAGTTCCTGGACGTTCACAGCACTTTCACGGCTGGGAGACATAGTTTGCATTGTACAGAGAGGTTCAGAGATTTCTCCAATTTTAAAAAATAGTGATGAAAGCAACTCTCTGCAGAATCCATGGCAAAGCATGGATTGTCAGCCTGAAAGCGTCGGGAAGCGTCGCAATGCCAGTGCATGGCGCATGTGACAGCTGCATTTCTAGTTTATTCCATCTGATTTTTACTGTAATCCTGCTCAGTAATCCCAGTTTTTATCGAATATACCTGTAACGAGATTACACATTTTTTTATGTACTGTAACAGATTACAGTTATATGTTTTTTGTATCCTAATTATGTAACACTGTTACATGTATTCCATTACTACCCAACCCTGGTTGCACCTAAACATGTGATACACACTCAGACCTTACTGAGACTTAATAAACTAAAGTTTTCTAGCTGTGCAATGACTTGAAGTAAAGCTCTGGTAAACAAGCTGCATGTAATGATGTTCATGTAGGTACAAACAGCCAGAAGAGTCTTTAGAGCCAGAAGTGGACAGACGAAATCACCTTGTACTGCAGGTGACAGGAGGAGCAGCAAGGTGGGCGAGATACAGGTTCTGGGAGATTCCCACAACACACTGTAGACAAAAGAAAAGTGTTAAATGCACAGGTTCCACAAGTTGAGAGACTCTTAAGATCAACACCAGGAGACACCAGATCACTTTGATTGATTGTGAGGACAACACACACGGAGTGAGGTGGTATTGAAAGGCTAATTGCAGGAGGAAAGGTTTGTTTTGTAGAATGGGTCTCTTGTATTAAATTCAATGTAATTTGGATCAAATGTCTTTGTTATTTTAAAAGCATGTTTTGTTGTGAGATGTAATTTAATTTAATCACAATAACCAGCCAAAGTATTTTCTATGTTTACTACGTTTAAAACTAAATGATCAACCATCTCAACAGTCATTGGTGGACATTTAATGTATATTTCATCACCTGAAGAGTCCAACTTTGCTTTACATCTTTAACTTATATACAAGTGAAATCACAGCTCTAAGTTCTTGTTACTGAATAGTCCCTAAACGGCTCACCTGTCTCTGGCTGTGAGGCCCTGTCCGGAGGGATGGATGAGCCCGATGAAATGTGGGATCAGCCGTTGGTGGAGATTTCCACTCAACCCTTTGAAGCGCTGCTCCCACGTTCCTCCACTTGGACCATGGTTTAATCGAGGAAAATCATGTCACACTGAAAAAACAATTCTGTCATTTCATTTTTGAGTGTACTTTTTTAAGATAGAGCTTCTCAGGCTGGTTTAATCAAGTAAAATCATGTTACTGTTTTAAAGGTGTACAGGAGGATTTTCTTTTTCCGGGTGGATCATCAAGACTATTGGTACTCCCAACTGTCAATCATTCTGGTGAGATATTACGTAAGGCCGTCGTACGTGCTCGTCCCCAGGTAGCGTGGATCTATTAGTTTTCACTTTCTGCGCATGCGCGCTTTCAGGTGTATATGGTGAGCTACGCCTTCAGTGAGCTCGCAGTTCTCACCGGGTACTTTGAAAATGGCAGAGGGTCGCAAAAGAGAAAAAGTGTCTTCGAAGTGTATGAGAAGAAGAGAAAGGCTTCGGAAGAGAGAAACAAGACCAGAGTGTTTTTGGGAGATTCTTTCACACGATGGCGTGCGCTGAAAGCCCAGGTTGGGCTTCCCACTGATGCTTCAGTCGCGAAGTTTCTACTCGACAGGTAAAGTTTGGCATTCTATTTGGAGAAATCCATTTCAAATCACTTCCAGTAAAAGTTATCTACGTCTATATTGTAACTTTCCAGGGTTGATTAGTGGAAAAAGTTCAAATCTTCTTGTAAAGTGAGCTTGTGTAAGCGATGCCGACTTGTGACTTGTAAACAGGGCGTGCACGAGGAGAACTGGGCTCGTTCATGTCTCTCGCACACGTTTTAGTAGGCATTCCGTCTCGGGAGCAGGTAGAGCTTTGCGCATGTGCATTTTTCAAAAGGTGGAGAGGGATGGTTCTTTCCTAAAATTCGGGAAAATCCTACTGTACACCTTTAAGATAGAGCTGATCTTGCTGGTTTAATCTAGAAAATCACGTTACTGTCTCTAGATGGAGCTGCTCAGGCTGGTTTAATAAAAAAAAAAAAAAAAAAATATCAATCCCGTTACTGTCTTTAGATATAGAATCTCAGACTGGTTTAATCTAGAGAAATCGTGTTACTGACTTTAGGTAGAGATGCTTAGTGTTGGAATTTGTTGCTGTGTTCCCCTGAATTCCTGCTTGTTCGTTTGATCCGGGAGAGGCAGGAACAGAGTTAATTTCTTCAATAGTGAATTTAATAATCACACAAACAAGAGATTATAAAAATACATATATCAGATTACATAATACGAGCTCAGACCGTTCTTCCTTGCAGACCCAAGTGTGCAGGCCAGGTTTACAATGAAGAAGGGCACAACTGCAACACATGGTTCATATTTATACATTTGCATACATCACCTCAACCTCACATTGGTCGGTTTCTCGTGATATATGCGTTGCTATGGTGAATTTGCTATTCCTTTGTTCCCAAAACTGCTTCAAACTGGTTCTTCTCAGAGCTTGACGTTCTGTGGGACAAAGTGACCTCTGACCTCTTATCTGTTGATCCAATCTTACCTTGACCATGTTTTTGCAAGTAGAGCACTGAGGAGACATCGCCAACCAACTTGGAATGTCCCTGAACATGGATTTATAGCTGTGTTTTCCCAACTTGGGCAGTGGGAGAAACCCCAGTAGTGTAGAAACACAACTGAATACAATATGTCCAGTTGTCACACAGAAAACAAATGTTTAACCACTATATTCCTTCAATTCTCCTTTTGACCTCTGACCCCAGAGGTCAATAATTAGTGTCAATACAGTATGAGGCACTCTTCGTATAATAGAGGTCATATGTAAGCAAAATCAACAATCATATACTCAAATAGCAACATACAAAACTTTTAAACGGTGGTGACTCCCCCTTGAACTGCAACCTTGTCATGGTGGGGGAGTTTGAGCACCCGAATGACCCTCTATGCTATGTTGTCAGGGGACTTGCCCCTCCTGTGGGCCCACCACCTACAGAGGCTGCCGTAGGGGTCGGGTGCATTGTGGATTGGGGGGCAGTCGACGGCAGGGGCCTCGACGACCCGATCCCCGGTCACAGAATCTGGCTATTGGGACATGGAATGTGACCTCGCTGAGGGGGAAGGGCCGAGTGGACCATGTTCTCCACTTCCATTGTCAAAACTGCTGCTCGGAGCTGTGGCCGCACAGCTCTGGCGCCTGTCGTGGCGGCAATCCCCGAACCCGGTGGTGGAAACCGGAAGTAAGGGATGCCGTCAAGCTGAAGAAGGAGTCCTATCGGGCACTGTTAGCTCATAGGACTCCTGAGGCAATCGGCAGGCCAAGTGAGCCGCAGCCCGGGCTGTGGTGGAGGCAAAAACTCGGGTCTGGGAGGAGTTCGGAGAGGCCATGGAGGAGGACTTTCGATCGGTCCCGAGGAAATTCTGGCAAACCGTCCAGCGCCTTAGGCGGGGGAAGCAGTTCTCCACCAACACTGTTTACAGTGGATGTGGGGAGCTGTTGACCTCAACTGGGGATATCGTTCAAGATCCCGGATACAAGCGGCTGAAATGAGCTTCCTTCGTAGGGTGGCTGGGCACACCCTTAGAGATAGGGTCCCACAGGATGTCTCGGGGGACGCGGTCGAACGCCTTCTCCAGATCCAGAAACCACATGTGGACTAGTTGGGCAAACTCCCATGAACCCTCGAGCAGCTGGTGGAGGGTATAGAGCTAGTCCAGTGTTCCATGACCAGAACGAAAACCGCATTATTCCTCTTGGATCCAAGGTTTGACTAATGGCCGGACCCTCCACTCCAGTACACTGGAATAGACTTTCCTGGGGAGGCTGAGGAGTGTGATCCCTCTGTAGTTGGAACACACCCTCCGATCCCCCTCCTTGAAGAGAGGGACCACCACCCCATTCTGCCTGTCCAGAGGTACCGTCCCCGCGTCACGCGATGTTGCAGGGATGAAGTGCACCGGGCTCCATGCTCCCGGAGCATGGAGACGGTTTGGCAGAATTTCCTCGGGGCAGACCGAAAGTCCTCTTCCATGGCCTCTCCAAACTCCTCCCAGACCCGAGTTATTGCCTCCACCACAGCCATGAACTATGGGTCATGACCGAAAGAACGAGATCCCGGATTCAAGTGCGGTTGAAGTGAGCTTCCTGCGTAGGGTGGCTGAGCGCACCCTTACAGATAGGATGAGGAGCTTGAGAGTTGGTTTTTAGAATAAAGTTTGTATTTTACTAGGACATAGTCGTACTTTCACTATTCAAGTTTAAACATGAAGTGTTTATCAGCTTTAAGCAGTTTCAACCTGTATTATTATGCTGGATTTGACTGCTATTTTCACTTCATGAGTAGTGGCCGAAATGATGCTCCACACGAGATATAGAGTGATTTTGGAAGAAAGTTTTTATTTCATTAGAACAAACTAGTACTTTCTCAATTCAAGTTTAAACATGATGGACTTAGCAGTTGCAAGTACTTTCAACCAATTATATTTAGTGGAGTAACTGCTATTTTCATTTCATTAGGAGTGGCCGAAATGATGCTCCACACGGGATATAGAGTAATTTTGGAAGAAAGTTTTTATTTCCTTAGAACAAACTAGTACTTTCTCAATTCAAGTTTAAACATGATGGTCTTAGCAGTTGCAAGTACTTTCAACCAATTATATTTAGTGGAGTAACTGCTATTTTCATTTCATGAGTAGTGGCCGAAATGATGCTCCACACGAGATATAGAGTGATTTTGGAAGAAAGTTTTTATTTCCTTAGAACAAACTAGTACTTTCTCAATTCAAGGTTAAATGATGTGTTTATCAGGTTCAAGCAGTTTCAACCAGTTTTATTTAGTGGAGTAACTGCTATTTTCATTTCATGAGTAGTGGCCGAAATGATGCTCCACACGAGATATAGAGTGATTTTGGAAGAAAGTTTTTATTTCCTTAGAACAAACTAGTACTTTCTCAATTCAAGGTTAAATGATGTGTTTATCAGGTTCAAGCAGTTTCAACCAGTTTTATTTAGTGGAGTAACTGCTATTTTCATTTCATGAGTAGTGGCCGAAATGATGCTCCTCACGGGATATAGAGTGATTTTGGAAGAAAGTTTTTATTTCATTAGAACAAACTAGTACTTTCTCAGTTCAAGTTTAAACATGATGGACTTAGCAGTTGCAAGTACTTTCAACCAATTATATTTAGTGGAGTAACTGCTATTTTCATTTCATGAGTAGTGGCCGAAATGATGCTCCTCACGGGATATAGAGTGATTTTGGAAGAAAGTTTTTATTTCATTAGAACAAACTAGTACTTTCTCAATTCAAGTTTAAACATGATGGACTTAGCAGTTGCAAGTACTTTCAACCAATTATATTTAGTGGAGTAACTGCTATTTTCATTTCATCAGGAATGGCCGAAATGATGCTCCACACGGGATATAGAGTGATTTTGGAAGAAAGTTTTTATTTCCTTAGAACAAACTAGTACTTTCTCAATTCAAGGTTAAATGATGTGTTTATCAGGTTCAAGCAGTTTCAACCAGTTTTATTTAGTGGAGTAACTGCTATTTTCATTTCATGAGTAGTGGCCGAAATGATGCTCCACACGAGATATAGAGTGATTTTGGAAGAAAGTTTTTATTTCCTTAGAACAAACTAGTACTTTCTCAATTCAAGGTTAAATGATGTGTTTATCAGGTTCAAGCAGTTTCAACCAGTTTTATTTGGTGGCGTAACTGCTATTTTCATTTCATGAGTAGTGGCCGAAATGATGCTCCACACGAGATATAGAGTGATTTTGGAAGAAAGTTTTTATTTCCTTAGAACAAACTAGTACTTTCTCAATTCAAGGTTAAATGATGTGTTTATCAGGTTCAAGCAGTTTCAACCAGTTTTATTTGGTGGCGTAACTGCTATTTTCATTTCATCAGGAGTGGCCGAAATGATGCTCCACACGAGATATAGAGTGATTTTGTAATAAAGTTTTTATTTCCTTAGAACAAACTAGTACTTTCTCAATTCAAGTTAAAATGATGTGTTTATCAGGTTCAAGCAGTTTCAAACAATTATATTTAGTGGAGTAACTGCAATTTTCATTTCATGAGTAGTGGCCGAAATGATGCTCCACACGAGATATAGAGTGATTTTGGAATAAAGTTTTTTTTTCCTTAGAGCAAACTGGTACTTTTCAATTCAAGTTTAAACATGAAGTGCTTATTAGGTTAAAGCAGTTTCAACCTCTTTTATTATGCTGGATTTGACTGTTATGGTCTTTTCATCAGTTGTGGCCGAAAAGATGCTTCAGACGAGATACTGAGTATGTTTTTAGAATAAAGTTTTAATTTCATTAGGACAAACTCGTACTTTCACTATTCAAGTATCTACCCAGAAAAATGTACACTAACACAACTATTGCTCACCCAAGGTGCTAAAAACACTGTGTTGCAGTTGCGAGGTTACAATTTGTATAGACTACAGAAGTGAAAGCCACAGGTGTAACCATCACCTGTGCATTAACAACATTTTTGCACTTTTCGAAACACAGCTTTTGCGTGACTCCTACCATGAGTCGTCAGAGACACTGCGTGCTCAGAGCAAAGATACCTCGGGAGCCACATGACCCAGTTGAAGACTGTTGTCGCCGGTCTTCTATGCCTGTCTACACAGGAGAGAAGAAACCTCAACAGCGAGTTGCTATGACACACATCCATCAGTGCTCTCAGCCGCACCACCACGTGGTCTCGCAGCTCTTTCACTCCTTTTCAGGAGAAGGAACATTGTCATTTTCCAGCACCTCACAGTGCTATCAGCTCCCTCACTCTCTCCACTGGAGAGAACCAGGATGTTCTAGCTCAGATGACTCTGACCATTCCGATATCCCAAGGGTACCTGGTCTTTGGACCAGCCAGCTTGAGTCCCTTGCAGAGAACATAGAGCAGTTCGAACCAAACAACCCGGAGATTCGTGTAGCGGACAACCTGGTGGAGGTTGAACGCTGCCTCTTCAACCTGCCTCATCCTTCGTCCCGAGAGAAGCTTACACTTCTCTGGAAGATGACATCCAGGAGTGTCCATGTTTACATAGAGTCCCTCCCATCTGCCATCAGAGACCATTACTCAGCCCTCTGTCATGCACTTAGGGAAGCAGGATCATCTGCACAATGATCCTAACTCTGCAAACTTTGGTGCATTTACAATCACTCAAAAGGGGGCGGAGACTCCCAGATAGTATTTATAGGTGCCTAAGGGCTGCCTACTTCCAAGGTCACAATGCACCAGGATTGGACAAAGACCAGACTTTTAAGTCCCTCTTCGTAAACAACCTCCACAACAGTGTGCGGATCGATGTCGCCCTTTTCTGCAGGACCAAAAACCCCACCATGAAAGACCTCCGCAAACATGCGCAGATGGTGTGGGAGCTGCACCACCGTTCAGGTGAAAACTATGATGGTGATGCAGGTGTCCTGAGGTCTCAGGTGAGGAGAGGTAAGTCTAAAAACCGAGGCTGAGGTCAGACTCAAAACAACTGGGATGCAGATGTCCCACAGTGGATTAAAACCTGCATCAGAGAGGTGAAGCAGCACCTGAACCCGCCTGGTAAGAAGGGACCTGGCTCCCCCTGACCGCATGACTTGGCCCCTCCCCTCCGCACACAAAGTTCATTTTGGCAGGAGGAGGAGATCCAGGAGGTGAAAGAGGCCCATTTGACATTCTTGGGTAATCTTGGCTATGCCAACCACAGATACACTTCAGTGGTGGTAGGGGTTGTTGACACTCTCTCACTGCTTGGTACTGGGTCAGAAATCCCCCTCATGTGTTCAGACACCTTCGCACGGGTTGCTAGAACCACGCTTGCGCATGCCACTTAAGGAAAGCCACTTCAGGTGGAAGAGTGTAGCATAAACATCCGAGGCTTCACTCAGGACTTGCACCACATCACTCAATGTGTCTGGGTCAACAGCTTTCCAGGACATGTCAGCGACGCATCCCATCCACGTCACTGATCTGGACACAGAAGAACTGCTTATTGGTCAGGACATCCTAAACCGACTCGCTGCCACCAAACGGCACCTTTGGTCCCAAGTCGTCAGCCCGACTCCCATTGGCTAAGAACTAGGCCACCCAGCTTCTAACAGCAATCGTTCAGCCAACCCACGGGTCCAAATTCTGACACCTGGTCAGATTAAAGTGACCGCATTTCCACCTTTAGAGATGTTAACTGACAGTTCATTCCACAATCTTGAACTAATTCTCATCTCATTGACAATCTGCCTTCGTCCCTCACCAGCGACGACACGCATGACACAACTCTCCTCATTTCCACAACCAAAACCATCACCAGCGCTCACCATGTTCACCTTGAACAGGTTCTTCAGGGTACAAAACCGAGCACCGAAGGTGACATGGTTGTGCACGCTCCAATGACTCAACCAGAGAATACAGACATTTCAGGTAAACAGACCATGTCTGTACCAGAAGAACCTTATTCAGGCTTCGAGTCAAAGACCGAGCAACGCTCTGCTGAGGCTCGCGCTTTACCACAACAGAAACAAGGAGATGCATTTGTATGAGGAGGTCTCCCGCGATTATCACACGATCTTCGCAAGGGACTCGCACAAAAGGGGGGGGGGGGGGGGGGAGTCACAGACATCCACCCAGTGCGCGTCCCCACTGACCTCGAGGCACTGCCATCTTCTGAAACCCAGTACATACATACATCTAGCTGACGGGGTCAAGCGGTCCTGGGCCTGAATTCACTGGTTTGAAACAGCCTGCGCTCGAATCTCACACCTTCCCTGTTATTCAAGATTGTTATATCTAAAGAGAAACATTAATCAATTTAAATAACACTTTTTTTGGCATGAACTATTTCCAGTTTAGCTGGTGGTGGCCCAATGTCATTATTATTTGATAAATAGCCAATTTATTCTAATTAATAATTTTTCATAAATAAATTATTTTTGATAAAATGTTGCTCCGTGCTCTTGTTTATCTTCCAACATGTGAGATGTTGTTGATGAATACACAGCACAGTTCCACAGTAACCAATGTGTTTTACACAGCCACTGTTCTTTGTGTCAACATGTAGGTCCAGAACACAACTAAAGACGATGTCTCTAGACATCCAGAAGACTTCCTCAGAAGAGCCTGAATGAAAGTTTTTTGAGACGTCTTTCTTGAACATTATATTGACGTCTTGTCTGGACGTCACTGAAAATACGTTTCAAAAGAAACAGAACACGTCATCAGTCTACCACGGGACATACACAGAGAGTCAGTTTAGTATTATCATTAACATGCATTTAATTGGACTGTGGAAGAAAACCAGAGAACCCTGAGGAAACACATGCACACACAAGTTAATTCCACAAACACCTCCAGGTGGATTTAAACCCACGATTTTCTGTCTGTAGCCATTGAGACAATTTGACCATTGTAATTGATAGAGCTGATAAAACATTTATTTGGTATATAGTTGTAATCTCAATATGAAAGGTTGTAGAAATTAATCATGCCCAAAAACTCCTGCAGGGCCTTAACCGAGGCTGGACGAGGGAAATCTGTCACCGCTTGCACCTTAGAAGGCAATGGAATGGCACCCTGAGTTGAAATACGATGACCCAAAAAGTCAATCACAGGCAGACCAAACTGGCACTTAGCAGGGTTGACAATTAGGCCATGTTCCTCAAGGCCAGACCTGGGCATTTTAAGGCCCGCGGGCCAAATACGGCCCGTGACCCGATTCTGACCGGCCCGCGAAAGGTTCCTTAGAATTAAGAAAACAAAAGCTTCTTTCGAATTTTAATGCGTGGACTAAAACCATCGGCTGTATAAACTAAAACGGAAATGCTTTTACTTTGAAGCCTGTTTATTTATGTACAGTGTACGTAACCTACGTACGTCGTATACGTGACCCGTAAAACAAGTCAATCAGTGCATGTGATTAGCGGTCATTGTCGCCCCTCAATGATGTACGGGCACGTCAAGAAAAGAAAGGTGGATGCTGAAGGCCGAAATTTCAAGAAGATTTGGAGCACTAAATATTTGTTTACTGAAGTCGGTGGTAAACCCGTCTGTTTAGTTTGTGGAGAGCACGTCGCCGTGTTTAAGGAGTATAATGTGATTCGGCATTATCAGACAAAACACGCGGAGAAATACAGACACTTGGCGGAGGCTGAGAGAGCGCGAATATCAGAAGACTTGCTAGCAAAGCTACCAAAACAACAAGGCTGTTTTAGCAAACTACACACAGCCCGGGATGCAGCGACCAAGACCAGCTTCGTCATATCCCACAAAATCGCTAAAAACAGCAAGCCTTTCTTGGATGGCGAGTTTGTGAAAGAGTGCTTGGTGGACTCTGCCGCGCTAATATGCCCTGAGAATAAAGAAGCATTTGAAAAAGTCCCGCTGTCCAGGCGAACCGTCACCAGAAGGGTGGAAGGAATCGCGGAGAATCTCGAATGTCAGCTCAAAAGTGGAGTTGAAAGTTTTGACTTTTTCTCTTTGGCTTTGGATGAGAGCTGTGATGTCCGTGACACTGCCCAGTTACTGGTGTTTCTCCGGGGAATAAGGCAGGACTTCAAGATTACGGAGGAGCTGGCAGCATTGAGGTCAATAAAAGGAACGACAACGGGAAGCGATCTGTTCAAGGAGGTCGATGCATGCATGGTCAAGCTTGGACTGAAATGGGACAAACTGGTAGGCGTCACTACTGATGGTTGTCCGAATATGACAGGAAAACATGTCGGACTTTTGAAACAGATCCAAGATAAAGTGACTGAACTCGGCACAGAGCATCATTTAGTGTTGATACATTGTATTATACATCAGCATGTACTGTGCAGGTCTGTGCTAAAACTTAACCATGTTATTGATGTTGTAACAAAAACGGTTAACTTTATCAGGGCACGAGCATTAAATCACAGGCAGTTTGTTGCACTTTTAGAGGAGCATGAGAATGAACATGGTGACATCATGTACCACACAGCTGTCAGATGGCTCAGTCTGGGCAAAGTGCTCAAAAGATTTTGGGAACTGAAAACAGAGATTCAAGAGTTTTGTGAGATGAAAGGCAAAAACATCCCCGAGCTTTCAGATATGAACTGGATGGCAGATTTTGCATTTGCTGTTGATGTGACGGCACTGATGAATGAACTGAGCACTAAACTGCAAGGCAAGGGCCTTTTCGTTCATGACATGCATAACCTGGTGAAGGCTTTTATGAGAAAGTTGCTGTTTCTTTCAAGTCAACTACAGAACAACACTCTCACTCACATACAAACCCTTAAAGAAGTCAGACCATCAGCGAATCATCTCTGCAGGTACTCATCCATGTTAGGAGATTTGCATGGTGAGTTTTTAAGGCGATTTGATGATTGTAAAAACATTGAGGATGAAATGCACCTGGTTTCCTCTCCCTTTGCCTGCAGAGTAGATGATGCACCCAGTGATGTTCAGCTGGAGCTCATTGACCTGCAGTCTGACACAGTACTGGCAGAGCACTTTAAGTCAGCATCACTGCTGGAGTTCTACTCATCTCTTAAGGAGGAGAACTTTCCAAACATGAGGAGACATGCTCAGAAGATGTTGGTTCTGTTTGGATCTACCTACATATGTGAACACACATTCTCAGTAATGAAGTTCACCAAATCCAGGTTCAGATCCTCTCTTACTGATGATCATCTGTCAGCTGTGCTTCGCATCTCCACCTCAGACATTCAACCTGACTTTGATGCACTCGTTAAAGGGCAGCAAAGGCTAGATTTCTCTCACTGAACAAGAAAATACACAAATGTGTGTTCACTATTACTTTTTGTCTGCACAGCTTGGCAGTTTGACAATCAATATGTGACATATCTTGTTAATGATATTTGGCATACAAAGACATTGTGATGTCTTAATAGAAAAAAGTGTTTTTGGTTAATGTAATTAAAAAAAGAGTTACAAATGTTACATGTTTACAATTGTTTTGAATAACTGCACTGAATAAAAACATTTTTTGTTCAAATAACCCTCACTTTCTCTTTACCTAATAATAACACAGACACTTACCAGCATGTGTAAACAATGCCATTTACTGCTTTCAATTTAGAAATAAAATTCATATGCAGAATAGAGTGTAAACTTTTGGCCCGGCCCTCCACAATATTTTCTGCTTCTCATTTGGCCCCTTCGGAAAAATAATTGCCCACCCCTGCTCAAGGCGCTGAAAAACTTGCTTGCGGCCCGTGACCCGATTCTGACCGGCCCGCGAAAGGTTGCTTAGAATTAAGAAAACAAAAGCTTCTTTCGAATTTTAATGTGTGGACTAAAACCATCGGCTCTATATACTAAAACGGAAATGCTTTTACTTTGAAGCCTGTTTATTTATGTACAGTGTACGTAACCTACGTACGTCGTATACGTAACCCGTAAAACAAGTCAATCAGTGCATGCAAGAGATGTCGGTGGAGAATCAAAAATGGCGGTGTTGCGGGCGCCGCCATACTTATTTACCGGTCGCCGCCATTTTGAAAATATGCGTACCGGAAGTGACGTTTACTGTAGCGACATACAGGAAGTGACGTATCAGACCCCGCGGAACGTCGGGAATTACGTTTTCGGAGGCCCACCCACCGGAAGTGACGTTGGAGGACCCACTCGCCGGAAAAAAACTGTGCGCCGCGCTTCAAACGCACATTTGTTCCCATTGCATTGTTTTCTTCACACGTGTACTCGAAGCTCAACAGAGTAAAGGATTGTCTTCTGCTAAGGTAAATAATTGCATTTTTTTCTATGTGTAAAGTATCAGCCTGCACTAATAAGAACGAAATAGTAGGTGGAGTTATACCAGTATTTAGAGACTATGTTTATACTCGCACTGGAAGACCGGAGCCAGATCAGCTTCACAACCTTCCATGAGGGAACAGATATGGTCATCTCTCCCCAACTGTGTCAGTCTGTCCACATATCTGCTGCTTTATTTCTCCGTCCAGACAACTCACAGTTTACTGTGTGCCTTCACTTATCACTCCTGCTAACTGCAGTTTCATCACAACATTTAGTTGCGTTTACGTCCTAAATGGCTGAATTTTGTCACGTGGGTGAAAAGCCTCAAAACGGTGTGCATCAGCCTGCACTAATAAGTAGGACATGGTTGATAGGTGTCATTATATCAGTATTAGTGAGAGGAAGAGTCGTTGTATAGTTTTGTTGGGAGCAATTCAAGTAAGATCAGCTCAAAGTTTATGTTGCTCTTTTTTTATCTTTGTTCCATGTGTTGGTTTATTTAGACCCGTACTGGTATTTTTTATCATACTGCATTACTGGATTTTTACAACCTGACTGGGATTTCTGTGTTATTGTCAGAGCATCCAAATTAGAGAAAGTTTAATGGTTGTGAGGGAGATTGAATATCTTATATATAACATACTGCAATGAATCACTTGGATGCTTGTCAGTTTGCAATCATCAATGAGAGATCAGTACATTTGAACAAATACTAATGATTCTGATTTAAATATTTTTTCAGACGCAGTGTTCAATCAGAATGTCACGTCATCGTAGCAGCGAATGCGTGGGCATGGAGCATTCATATGCACACCCAACAATGCACACAGCATCTGTGCTGACCACGGATCCAGAGACCGTAAAGGAATTGAGTGTCGCATGTCTGCATGCAGAACACTCCTATGACTCATCAATCAAGTTTGAGATTTTTTATGTAACATAAGCTCAGTTTGTTTATTTTTATTCGTCTGTATTGCAACAGATCTTCGAGATGCTGAAAGAGATGGAGGAGGTCATGGAAATCAAGAAGGGGGACCTGAGACTCATCGATTACATTTTTGATGTTATGCTTCCAGAATTAAGATGATCAATCAATGGAGGACATCATAGAAGTAGTGGTCAATATTTTGTGTCTTTTGAAACCTATCTGCATGCACCTTGTCCATCTTTTTCAGATCATCATCAACATCCTGATGGCTGAAGGTCACACAAGGCTTCAAGCACAGGTCATCATAGCCAGTGGGAGAAAGTTCTAGCAAGCTCCTGTCGTCTGTGCTCTCATCCTCCCTGCCGGATGTCTATCAATATAGTGGTTTGAAGTCTCCTGTCCCAATTTTCAGAGTGTATCTTTTATCTATCTGTCTGTCCTCTCCTCTATCCTCTCACCCCAACCGGCCAGCAGAATGCCTCCACCTCTGAGTCTGGTTTCTGCAAAGATTTCTTCCTGTTAGAGGGACTTTTTCCCTTTCCACAGTCGCTCACGCTTGCTCATGTGGATTTGTTTGGTTTTGTCTTTAAAAGTGCTTTTAATATATAATAAAGAACAATGACGTGATTCATGGATGGTTTTATTCTTTTAAAGTTGTCAGAGGTACTTTTTGAAGGTTTGTCATGGACATTTACTCTGAAGTAACTACAGTTACTCTCCATTTTTGTAGTTAGTTTTGCTTAATGCACCACACATTGTCACTGCATGAATGAAGAAGGCAGATCAGTTTAGTAGCTGAACTCTACAGATGTGGTTCCAGCTGCAGTGTCTTGTTGAAATAGGTTCAGAGAGATATTGAATATGGAATATGATGGGGGGGGGGATTCTCCCTCTTCGATCCACTTGGCTCTGGACCTTATAAACACTCTGAGCTCTATTCACATAATATCTACCTGGATGTTTCTCCAGTGTTCTTGTGCTTCTTCAAACTGAACATGATCCATGAAACCGTGACGTAACTGAAGCAGTGACATCAGTTGTCCTTTTAAATATGGCGGCGACCACAAACACGCATGGCGGCGGCCAAAAACAAGTATGTCGGTGCCCATAAGCCACCATTGTGATACCGCACTGGCGAGGTTTGCGTTTTGAGAGTAGTATGGCGCTGACCGTGAGTAATAATGGCGGCGTCCACAAACAAGCATGTCAGCGGCCGTACACCGCCATTTTTATACCGCACTGGCGAGGTTTCAAGTCTGGAGGAGCACGGTTGCATTGCGGATCATGTTCTCTTGCCTCCCACCGACAGTGACGCTGTAATTGTGCGTCGGAACAAAACATATTGCATGTAGTACTGCCTCCCACCAACAGTGGGATGGTGGGTGGGGTGGTGATTCGGATCAAAATGGCCGAACAAGATGGCGGCGGTGGATTCCCCACCGACGGCTTCTCAGTGCATGTGATTGTCGCCCCTCAATGATGTACGGGCACGTCAAGAAAAGAAAGGTGGATGCTGAAGGCCGAAATTTCAAGAAGATTTAGAGCACTAAATATTTGTTTACTGAAGTCGGTGGTAAACCCGTCTGTTTAGTTTGTGGAGAGCACGTCGCCGTGTTTAAGGAGTACAATGTGAGTCGGCATTATGAGACAAAACACGCGGAGAAATACAGACACTTGGCGGAGGCTGAGAGAGCGCGAATATCAGAAGACTTGCTAGCAAAGCTAGCAAAACAACAAGGCTGTTTTAGCAAACTACACACAGCCCGGGATGCAGCGACCAAGACCAGCTTCGTCATATCCCACAAAATCGCTAAAAACAGCAAGCCGTTCTCGGATTGGCGAGTTTGTGAAAGAGTGCTTGGTGGGCTCTGCCGCGCTAATATGCCCTGAGAATAAAGAAGCATTTGAAAAAGTCCCGCTGTCCAGGCGAACCGTCACCAGAAGGGTGGAAGGAATCGCGGAGAATCTCGAATGTCAGCTCAAAAGTGGAGTTGAAAGTTTTGACTTTTTCTCTTTGGCTTTGAATGAGAGCTGTGGTGTCCGTGACACTGCCCAGTTACTGGTGTTTCTCCGGGGAATAAGGCAGGACTTCAAGATTACGGAGGAGCTGGCAGCATTGAGGTCAATAAAAGGAACGACAACGGGAAACGATCTGTTCAAGGAGGTCGATGCATGCATGGTCAAGCTTGGACTGAAATGGGACAAACTGGTAGGCGTTACTACTGATGGTTGTCCGAATATGACAGGAAAACATGTCGGACTTTTGAAACAGATCCAAGATAAAGTGACTGAACTCGGCACAGAGCATCATTTAGTGTTGATACATTGTATTATACATCAGCATGTACTGTGCAGGTCTGTGCTAAAACTTAACCATGTTATTGATGTTGTAACAAAAACGGTTAACTTTATCAGGGCACGAGCATTAAATCACAGGCAGTTTGTTGCACTTTTAGAGGAGCATGAGAATGAACATGGTGACATCATGTACCACACAGCTGTCAGATGGCTCAGTCTGGGCAAAGTGCTCAAAAGATTTTGGGACCTGAAAACAGAGATTCAAGAGTTTTGTGAGATGAAAGGCAAAAACATCCCCGAGCTTTCAGATATGAACTGGATGGCAGATTTTGCATTTGCTGTTGATGTGACGGCACTGATGAATGAACTGAGCACTAAACTGCAAGGCAAGGGCCTTTTCGTTCATGACATGCATAACCTGGTGAAGGCTTTTATGAGAAAGTTGCTGTTTCTTTCAAGTCAACTACAGAACAACACTCTCACTCACATGCAAACCCTTAAATAAGTCAGACCATCAGCTAATCATCTCTGCAGGTACTCATCCATGTTAGGAGATTTGCATGGTGAGTTTTTAAGGCGATTTGATGATTGTAAAAACATTGAGGATGAAATGCACCTGGTTTCCTCTCCCTTTGCCTGCAGAGTAGATGATGCACCCAGTGATGTTCAGCTGGAGCTCATTGACCTGCAGTCTGACACAGTACTGGCAGAGCACAGTACTGTGTGTCTCCTCCTCATCTCTTAAGGAGGAGAACTTTCCAAACATGAGGAGACATGCTCAGAAGATGTTGGTTCTGTTTGGATCTACCTACATATGTGAACAAACATTCTCAGTAATGAAGTTTACCAAATCCAGGTTCAGATCCTCTCTTACTGATGATCATCTGTCAGCTGTGCTTCGCATCTCCACCTCAGACATTCAACCTGACTTTGATGCACTCGTTAAAGGGCAGCAAAGGCTAGATTTCTCTCACTGAACAAGAAAATACCCAAATGTGTGTTCACTATTACTTTTTGTCTGCACAGCTTGGCAGTTTGACAATCATAATGTGACATATCTTGTTAATGATATTTGGCATACAAAGACATTGTGATGTCTTAATAGAAAAAAGTGTTTTTGGTTAATGTAATTCAAAAAAGAGTTACAAATGTTTCATGTTTACAATTGTTTTGAATAACTGCACTGAATAAAAACATTTTTTTTTAAAATAACCCTCACTTTCTCTTTACCTAATAATAACACAGACACTTACCAGCATGTGTAAACAATGCCATTTACTGCTTTCAATTTAGAAATAAAATTCATATGCAGAATAGAGTTTAAACTTTTGGCAAGGCCCTCCACAATATTTTCTGCTTCTCATTTGGCCCCTTCGGAAAAATAATTGCCCACCCCTGCTCAAGGCGCTGAAAAACTTGCTTTAGGTGTGAAAAATGCTCCTCAACTGAAGAACTAGCCACCAAGATGTCGTCCAGGTCAACAGAAACGAAAGCGAGGTCGCGCAGCACAGAGTCCATCAACCTCTGAAAAGCCGTGCCTCTACTCTTGCCTGGCCATAATAAAACATAAAAAAATGACAAGAAAGAATAGAAAGTGTCATCTGCTCAATGTATTGACACATCTTATACACAGCAGACACAAATTGCACTTAACAAGTTTTGAACTATCAAAACTCAGTAACCAATCAGGTGTCTAACATTGATTTTTTTTTTTTTGAGAATCAAAACCACAATACAAATAAAGCTTTCAATTTCTATTCAAGAAAATGTGCCCATCTTTTCTAAAACTCTCTCTCTCTCTCTCTCTCTCTCTCTCGCCCGCCCCGTTTCCTCATTAGTTTTAATGTTGTTTTTTTTCCGGAATAAATGTGAATGTTTGATGAGAGGCTGTATCTGGCAGCATGAATCACTCATTGAGTAAAAAGAAAAAAGTGATGGCACGTGTCGCCCCAATTAATCCCTAAAACACAAGAGCCTCTAAACGTATTGAGAACAGGTAGGAAGCATGTTACGAGCTAATAAAACTAGTAAACAGAGTCCATGTGTGTATCAGTGAAAGTGAGCGGGTTTTATGTTTCTATGTTTCTTCAGGTGAGATGTCCAGTTCCTGGACGTTCACAGCACTTTCACGGCTGGGAGACATAGTTTGCATTGTACAGAGAGGTTCAGAGATTTCTCCAATTTTAAAAAATAGTGATGAAAGCAACTCTCTGCAGAATCCATGGATTGTCAGCCTGAAAGCGTCGGGAAGTGTCGCAATGCCAGTGCATGGCGCATGTGACAGCTGCATTTCTAGTTTATTCCATCTGATTTTTACTGTAATCCTGCTCAGTAATCCCAGTTTTTATCGAATATACCTGTAACGAGATTACACATTTTTTTATGTACTGTAACAGATTACAGTTATATGTTTTTTGTATCCTAATTATGTAACACTGTTACATGTATTCCATTACTACCCAACCCTGGTTGCACCTAAACATGTGATACACACTCAGACCTTACTGAGACTTAATAAACTAAAGTTTTCTAGCTGTGCAATGACTTGAAGTAAAGCTCTGGTAAACAAGCTGCATGTAATGATGTTCATGTAGGTACAAACAGCCAGAAGAGTCTTTAGAGCCAGAAGTGGACAGACGAAATCACCTTGTACTGCAGGTGACAGGAGGAGCAGCAAGGTGGGCGAGATACAGGTTCTGGGAGATTCCCACAACACACTGTAGACAAAAGAAAAGTGTTAAATGCACAGGTTCCACAAGTTGAGAGACTCTTAAGATCAACACCAGGAGACACCAGATCACTTTGATTGATTGTGAGGACAACACACACGGAGTGAGGTGGTATTGAAAGGCTAATTGCAGGAGGAAAGGTTTGTTTTGTAGAATGGGTCTCTTGTATTAAATTCAATGTAATTTGGATCAAATGTCTTTGTTATTTTAAAAGCATGTTTTGTTGTGAGATGTAATTTAATTTAATCACAATAACCAGCCAAAGTATTTTCTATGTTTACTACGTTTAAAACTAAATGATCAACCATCTCAACAGTCATTGGTGGACATTTAATGTATATTTCATCACCTGAAGAGTCCAACTTTGCTTTACATCTTTAACTTATATACAAGTGAAATCACAGCTCTAAGTTCTTGTTACTGAATAGTCCCTAAACGGCTCACCTGTCTCTGGCTGTGAGGCCCTGTCCGGAGGGATGGATGAGCCCGATGAAATGTGGGATCAGCCGTTGGTGGAGATTTCCACTCAACCCTTTGAAGCGCTGCTCCCACGTTCCTCCACTTGGACCATGGTTTAATCGAGGAAAATCATGTCACACTGAAAAAACAATTCTGTCATTTCATTTTTGAGTGTACTTTTTTAAGATAGAGCTTCTCAGGCTGGTTTAATCAAGTAAAATCATGTTACTGTTTTAAAGGTGTACAGGAGGATTTTCTTTTTCCGGGTGGATCATCAAGACTATTGGTACTCCCAACTGTCAATCATTCTGGTGAGATATTACGTAAGGCCGTCGTACGTGCTCGTCCCCAGGTAGCGTGGATCTATTAGTTTTCACTTTCTGCGCATGCGCGCTTTCAGGTGTATATGGTGAGCTACGCCTTCAGTGAGCTCGCAGTTCTCACCGGGTACTTTGAAAATGGCAGAGGGTCGCAAAAGAGAAAAAGTGTCTTCGAAGTGTATGAGAAGAAGAGAAAGGCTTCGGAAGAGAGAAACAAGACCAGAGTGTTTTTGGGAGATTCTTTCACACGATGGCGTGCGCTGAAAGCCCAGGTTGGGCTTCCCACTGATGCTTCAGTCGCGAAGTTTCTACTCGACAGGTAAAGTTTGGCATTCTATTTGGAGAAATCCATTTCAAATCACTTCCAGTAAAAGTTATCTACGTCTATATTGTAACTTTCCAGGGTTGATTAGTGGAAAAAGTTCAAATCTTCTTGTAAAGTGAGCTTGTGTAAGCGATGCCGACTTGTGACTTGTAAACAGGGCGTGCACGAGGAGAACTGGGCTCGTTCATGTCTCTCGCACACGTTTTAGTAGGCATTCCGTCTCGGGAGCAGGTAGAGCTTTGCGCATGTGCATTTTTCAAAAGGTGGAGAGGGATGGTTCTTTCCTAAAATTCGGGAAAATCCTACTGTACACCTTTAAGATAGAGCTGATCTTGCTGGTTTAATCTAGAAAATCACGTTACTGTCTCTAGATGGAGCTGCTCAGGCTGGTTTAATAAAAAAAAAAAAAAAAAAATATCAATCCCGTTACTGTCTTTAGATATAGAATCTCAGACTGGTTTAATCTAGAGAAATCGTGTTACTGACTTTAGGTAGAGATGCTTAGTGTTGGAATTTGTTGCTGTGTTCCCCTGAATTCCTGCTTGTTCGTTTGATCCGGGAGAGGCAGGAACAGAGTTAATTTCTTCAATAGTGAATTTAATAATCACACAAACAAGAGATTATAAAAATACATATATCAGATTACATAATACGAGCTCAGACCGTTCTTCCTTGCAGACCCAAGTGTGCAGGCCAGGTTTACAATGAAGAAGGGCACAACTGCAACACATGGTTCATATTTATACATTTGCATACATCACCTCAACCTCACATTGGTCGGTTTCTCGTGATATATGCGTTGCTATGGTGAATTTGCTATTCCTTTGTTCCCAAAACTGCTTCAAACTGGTTCTTCTCAGAGCTTGACGTTCTGTGGGACAAAGTGACCTCTGACCTCTTATCTGTTGATCCAATCTTACCTTGACCATGTTTTTGCAAGTAGAGCACTGAGGAGACATCGCCAACCAACTTGGAATGTCCCTGAACATGGATTTATAGCTGTGTTTTCCCAACTTGGGCAGTGGGAGAAACCCCAGTAGTGTAGAAACACAACTGAATACAATATGTCCAGTTGTCACACAGAAAACAAATGTTTAACCACTATATTCCTTCAATTCTCCTTTTGACCTCTGACCCCAGAGGTCAATAATTAGTGTCAATACAGTATGAGGCACTCTTCGTATAATAGAGGTCATATGTAAGCAAAATCAACAATCATATACTCAAATAGCAACATACAAAACTTTTAAACGGTGGTGACTCCCCCTTGAACTGCAACCTTGTCATGGTGGGGGAGTTTGAGCACCCGAATGACCCTCTATGCTATGTTGTCAGGGGACTTGCCCCTCCTGTGGGCCCACCACCTACAGAGGCTGCCGTAGGGGTCGGGTGCATTGTGGATTGGGGGGCAGTCGACGGCAGGGGCCTCGACGACCCGATCCCCGGTCACAGAATCTGGCTATTGGGACATGGAATGTGACCTCGCTGAGGGGGAAGGGCCGAGTGGACCATGTTCTCCACTTCCATTGTCAAAACTGCTGCTCGGAGCTGTGGCCGCACAGCTCTGGCGCCTGTCGTGGCGGCAATCCCCGAACCCGGTGGTGGAAACCGGAAGTAAGGGATGCCGTCAAGCTGAAGAAGGAGTCCTATCGGGCACTGTTAGCTCATAGGACTCCTGAGGCAATCGGCAGGCCAAGTGAGCCGCAGCCCGGGCTGTGGTGGAGGCAAAAACTCGGGTCTGGGAGGAGTTCGGAGAGGCCATGGAGGAGGACTTTCGATCGGTCCCGAGGAAATTCTGGCAAACCGTCCAGCGCCTTAGGCGGGGGAAGCAGTTCTCCACCAACACTGTTTACAGTGGATGTGGGGAGCTGTTGACCTCAACTGGGGATATCGTTCAAGATCCCGGATACAAGCGGCTGAAATGAGCTTCCTTCGTAGGGTGGCTGGGCACACCCTTAGAGATAGGGTCCCACAGGATGTCTCGGGGGACGCGGTCGAACGCCTTCTCCAGATCCAGAAACCACATGTGGACTAGTTGGGCAAACTCCCATGAACCCTCGAGCAGCTGGTGGAGGGTATAGAGCTAGTCCAGTGTTCCATGACCAGAACGAAAACCGCATTATTCCTCTTGGATCCAAGGTTTGACTAATGGCCGGACCCTCCACTCCAGTACACTGGAATAGACTTTCCTGGGGAGGCTGAGGAGTGTGATCCCTCTGTAGTTGGAACACACCCTCCGATCCCCCTCCTTGAAGAGAGGGACCACCACCCCATTCTGCCTGTCCAGAGGTACCGTCCCCGCGTCACGCGATGTTGCAGGGATGAAGTGCACCGGGCTCCATGCTCCCGGAGCATGGAGACGGTTTGGCAGAATTTCCTCGGGGCAGACCGAAAGTCCTCTTCCATGGCCTCTCCAAACTCCTCCCAGACCCGAGTTATTGCCTCCACCACAGCCATGAACTATGGGTCATGACCGAAAGAACGAGATCCCGGATTCAAGTGCGGTTGAAGTGAGCTTCCTGCGTAGGGTGGCTGAGCGCACCCTTACAGATAGGATGAGGAGCTTGAGAGTTGGTTTTTAGAATAAAGTTTGTATTTTACTAGGACATAGTCGTACTTTCACTATTCAAGTTTAAACATGAAGTGTTTATCAGCTTTAAGCAGTTTCAACCTGTATTATTATGCTGGATTTGACTGCTATTTTCACTTCATGAGTAGTGGCCGAAATGATGCTCCACACGAGATATAGAGTGATTTTGGAAGAAAGTTTTTATTTCATTAGAACAAACTAGTACTTTCTCAATTCAAGTTTAAACATGATGGACTTAGCAGTTGCAAGTACTTTCAACCAATTATATTTAGTGGAGTAACTGCTATTTTCATTTCATTAGGAGTGGCCGAAATGATGCTCCACACGGGATATAGAGTAATTTTGGAAGAAAGTTTTTATTTCCTTAGAACAAACTAGTACTTTCTCAATTCAAGTTTAAACATGATGGTCTTAGCAGTTGCAAGTACTTTCAACCAATTATATTTAGTGGAGTAACTGCTATTTTCATTTCATGAGTAGTGGCCGAAATGATGCTCCACACGAGATATAGAGTGATTTTGGAAGAAAGTTTTTATTTCCTTAGAACAAACTAGTAACTTTCTCAATTCAAGGTTAAATTATGTGTCTATCAGGTTCAAGCAGTTTCAACCAGTTTTATTTAGTGAGTAACTGCTATTTTCATTTCATCAGTAGTGGCCGAAATGATGCTCCTCACGGGATATAGAGTGATTTTGGAAGAAAGTTTTTATTTCATTAGAACAAACTAGTACTTTCTCAATTCAAGGTTAAACATGATGGACTTAGCAGTTGCAAGTACTTTCAACCAATTATATTTAGTGGAGTAACTGCTATTTTCATTTCATCAGGAATGGCCGAAATGATGCTCCACACGGGATATAGAGTGATTTTGGAAGAAAGTTTTTATTTCCTTAGAACAAACTAGTACTTTCTCAATTCAAGGTTAAATGATGTGTT
Source organism: Blennius ocellaris (assembly GCF_963422515.1). Classification (NCBI taxonomy): domain Eukaryota; kingdom Metazoa; phylum Chordata; class Actinopteri; order Blenniiformes; family Blenniidae; genus Blennius; species Blennius ocellaris. Next base: position 24,793,399 of record NC_137667.1, read on the forward strand.
TATCAGGTTCAAGCAGTTTCAACCAGTTTTATTTAGTGGAGTAACTGCTATTTTCATTTCATGAGTAGTGGCCGAAATGATGCTCCACACGAGATATAGAGTGATTTTGGAAGAAAGTTTTTATTTCCTTAGAACAAACTAGTACTTTCTCAATTCAAGGTTAAATGATGTGTTTATCAGGTTCAAGCAGTTTCAACCAGTTTTATTTAGTGGAGTAACTGCTATTTTCATTTCATGAGTAGTGGCCGAAATGATGCTCCTCACGGGATATAGAGTGATTTTGGAATAAAGTTTTTATTTCATTAGAACAAACTAGTACTTTCTCAATTCAAGGTTAAACATGATGGACTTAGCAGTTGCAAGTACTTTCAACCAATTATATTTAGTGGAGTAACTGCTATTTTCATTTCATCAGGAATGGCCGAAATGATGCTCCACACGGGATATAGAGTGATTTTGGAAGAAAGTTTTTATTTCCTTAGAACAAACTAGTACTTTCTCAATTCAAGGTTAAATGATGTGTTTATCAGGTTCAAGCAGTTTCAACCAGTTTTATTTAGTGGAGTAACTGCTATTTTCATTTCATGAGTAGTGGCCGAAATGATGCTCCACACGAGATATAGAGTGATTTTGGAAGAAAGTTTGTATTTCCTTAGAACAAACTAGTACTTTCTCAATTCAAGGTTAAATGATGTGTTTATCAGGTTCAAGCAGTTTCAACCAGTTTTATTTAGTGGAGTAACTGCTATTTTCATTTCATGAGTAGTGGCCGAAATGATGCTCCTCACGGGATATAGAGTGATTTTGGAATAAAGTTTTTATTTCATTAGAACAAACTAGTACTTTCTCAATTCAAGTTAAAATGATGTGTTTATCAGGTTCAAGCAGTTTCAACCAGTTTTATTTAGTGGAGTAACTGCTATTTTCATTTCATGAGTAGTGGCCGAAATGATGCTCCTCACGGGATATAGAGTGATTTTGGAAGAAAGTTTTTATTTCATTAGAACAAACTAGTACTTTCTCAATTCAAGTTTAAACATGATGGTCTTAGCAGTTGCAAGTACTTTCAACCAATTATATTTAGTGGAGTAACTGCTATTTTCATTTCATGAGTAGTGGCCGAAATGATGCTCCACACGAGATATAGAGTGATTTTGGAAGAAAGTTTTTATTTCCTTAGAACAAACTAGTAACTTTCTCAATTCAAGGTTAAATTATGTGTCTATCAGGTTCAAGCAGTTTCAACCAGTTTTATTTAGTGAGTAACTGCTATTTTCATTTCATCAGTAGTGGCCGAAATGATGCTCCTCACGGGATATAGAGTGATTTTGGAAGAAAGTTTTTATTTCATTAGAACAAACTAGTACTTTCTCAATTCAAGGTTAAACATGATGGACTTAGCAGTTGCAAGTACTTTCAACCAATTATATTTAGTGGAGTAACTGCTATTTTCATTTCATCAGGAATGGCCGAAATGATGCTCCACACGGGATATAGAGTGATTTTGGAAGAAAGTTTTTATTTCCTTAGAACAAACTAGTACTTTCTCAATTCAAGGTTAAATGATGTGTTTATCAGGTTCAAGCAGTTTCAACCAGTTTTATTTAGTGGAGTAACTGCTATTTTCATTTCATGAGTAGTGGCCGAAATGATGCTCCACACGAGATATAGAGTGATTTTGGAAGAAAGTTTTTATTTCCTTAGAACAAACTAGTACTTTCTCAATTCAAGGTTAAATGATGTGTTTATCAGGTTCAAGCAGTTTCAACCAGTTTTATTTAGTGGAGTAACTGCTATTTTCATTTCATGAGTAGTGGCCGAAATGATGCTCCACACGAGATATAGAGTGATTTTGGAAGAAAGTTTTTATTTCCTTAGAACAAACTAGTAACTTTCTCAATTCAAGGTTAAATGATGTGTCTATCAGGTTCAAGCAGTTTCAACCAGTTTTATTTAGTGAGTAACTGCTATTTTCATTTCATCAGTAGTGGCCGAAATGATGCTCCTCACGGGATATAGAGTGATTTTGGAAGAAAGTTTTTATTTCATTAGAACAAACTAGTACTTTCTCAATTCAAGTTTAAACATGATGGACTTAGCAGTTGCAAGTACTTTCAACCAATTATATTTAGTGGAGTAACTGCTATTTTCATTTCATGAGTAGTGGCCGAAATGATGCTCCACACGAGATATAGAGTGATTTTGGAAGAAAGTTTTTATTTCCTTAGAACAAACTAGTAACTTTCTCAATTCAAGGTTAAATTATGTGTCTATCAGGTTCAAGCAGTTTCAACCAGTTTTATTTAGTGAGTAACTGCTATTTTCATTTCATCAGTAGTGGCCGAATTGATGCTCCTCACGGGATATAGAGTGATTTTGGAAGAAAGTTTTTATTTCATTAGAACAAACTAGTACTTTCTCAATTCAAGTTAAAATGTTGTGTTTATCAGGTTCAAGCACTTTCAACCAGTTTTATTTAGTGGAGTAACTGCTATTTTCATTTCATGAGTAGTGGCCGAAATGATGCTCCTCACGGGATATAGAGTGATTTTGGAAGAAAGTTTTTATTTCATTAGAACAAACTAGTACTTTCTCAATTCAAGTTTAAACATGATGGACTTAGCAGTTGCAAGTACTTTCAACCAATTATATTTAGTGGAGTAACTGCTATTTTCATTTCATCAGGAATGGCCGAAATGATGCTCCACACGGGATATAGAGTGATTTTGGAAGAAAGTTTTTATTTCCTTAGAACAAACTAGTACTTTCTCAATTCAAGGTTAAATGATGTGTTTATCAGGTTCAAGCAGTTTCAACCAGTTTTATTTAGTGGAGTAACTGCTATTTTCATTTCATGAGTAGTGGCCGAAATGATGCTCCACACGAGATATAGAGTGATTTTGGAAGAAAGTTTTTATTTCCTTAGAACAAACTAGTACTTTCTCAATTCAAGGTTAAATGATGTGTTTATCAGGTTCAAGCAGTTTCAACCAGTTTTATTTGGTGGCGTAACTGCTATTTTCATTTCATCAGGAGTGGCCGAAATGATGCTCCACACGAGATATAGAGTGATTTTGGAAGAAAGTTTTTATTTCCTTAGAACAAACTAGTACTTTCTCAATTCAAGGTTAAATGATGTGTTTATCAGGTTCAAGCAGTTTCAACCAGTTTTATTTGGTGGCGTAACTGCTATTTTCATTTCATCAGGAGTGGCCGAAATGATGCTCCACACGAGATATAGAGTGATTTTGTAATAAAGTTTTTATTTCCTTAGAACAAACTAGTACTTTCTCAATTCAAGTTAAAATGATGTGTTTATCAGGTTCAAGCAGTTTCAAACAATTATATTTAGTGGAGTAACTGCAATTTTCATTTCATGAGTAGTGGCCGAAATGATGCTCCACACGAGATATAGAGTGATTTTGGAATAAAGTTTTTATTTCCTTAGAGCAAACTGGTACTTTTCAATTCAAGTTTAAACATGAAGTGCTTATTAGGTTAAAGCAGTTTCAACCTCTTTTATTATGCTGGATTTGACTGTTATGGTCTTTTCATCAGTTGTGGCCGAAAAGATGCTTCAGACGAGATACTGAGTATGTTTTTAGAATAAAGTTTTAATTTCATTAGGACAAACTCGTACTTTCACTATTCAAGTATCTACCCAGAAAAATGTACACTAACACAACTATTGCTCACCCAAGGTGCTAAAAACACTGTGTTGCAGTTGCGAGGTTACAATTTGTATAGACTACAGAAGTGAAAGCCACAGGTGTAACCATCACCTGTGCATTAACAACATTTTTGCACTTTTCGAAACACAGCTTTTGCGTGACTCCTACCATGAGTCGTCAGAGACACTGCGTGCTCAGAGCAAAGATACCTCGGGAGCCACATGACCCAGTTGAAGACTGTTGTCGCCGGTCTTCTATGCCTGTCTACACAGGAGAGAAGAAACCTCAACAGCGAGTTGCTATGACACACATCCATCAGTGCTCTCAGCCGCACCACCACGTGGTCTCGCAGCTCTTTCACTCCTTTTCAGGAGAAGGAACATTGTCATTTTCCAGCACCTCACAGTGCTATCAGCTCCCTCACTCTCTCCACTGGAGAGAACCAGGATGTTCTAGCTCAGATGACTCTGACCATTCCGATATCCCAAGGGTACCTGGTCTTTGGACCAGCCAGCTTGAGTCCCTTGCAGAGAACATAGAGCAGTTCGAACCAAACAACCCGGAGATTCGTGTAGCGGACAACCTGGTGGAGGTTGAACGCTGCCTCTTCAACCTGCCTCATCCTTCGTCCCGAGAGAAGCTTACACTTCTCTGGAAGATGACATCCAGGAGTGTCCATGTTTACATAGAGTCCCTCCCATCTGCCATCAGAGACCATTACTCAGCCCTCTGTCATGCACTTAGGGAAGCAGGATCATCTGCACAATGATCCTAACTCTGCAAACTTTGGTGCATTTACAATCACTCAAAAGGGGGCGGAGACTCCCAGATAGTATTTATAGGTGCCTAAGGGCTGCCTACTTCCAAGGTCACAATGCACCAGGATTGGACAAAGACCAGACTTTTAAGTCCCTCTTCGTAAACAACCTCCACAACAGTGTGCGGATCGATGTCGCCCTTTTCTGCAGGACCAAAAACCCCACCATGAAAGACCTCCGCAAACATGCGCAGATGGTGTGGGAGCTGCACCACCGTTCAGGTGAAAACTATGATGGTGATGCAGGTGTCCTGAGGTCTCAGGTGAGGAGAGGTAAGTCTAAAAACCGAGGCTGAGGTCAGACTCAAAACAACTGGGATGCAGATGTCCCACAGTGGATTAAAACCTGCATCAGAGAGGTGAAGCAGCACCTGAACCCGCCTGGTAAGAAGGGACCTGGCTCCCCCTGACCGCATGACTTGGCCCCTCCCCTCCGCACACAAAGTTCATTTTGGCAGGAGGAGGAGATCCAGGAGGTGAAAGAGGCCCATTTGACATTCTTGGGTAATCTTGGCTATGCCAACCACAGATACACTTCAGTGGTGGTAGGGGTTGTTGACACTCTCTCACTGCTTGGTACTGGGTCAGAAATCCCCCTCATGTGTTCAGACACCTTCGCACGGGTTGCTAGAACCACGCTTGCGCATGCCACTTAAGGAAAGCCACTTCAGGTGGAAGAGTGTAGCATAAACATCCGAGGCTTCACTCAGGACTTGCACCACATCACTCAATGTGTCTGGGTCAACAGCTTTCCAGGACATGTCAGCGACGCATCCCATCCACGTCACTGATCTGGACACAGAAGAACTGCTTATTGGTCAGGACATCCTAAACCGACTCGCTGCCACCAAACGGCACCTTTGGTCCCAAGTCGTCAGCCCGACTCCCATTGGCTAAGAACTAGGCCACCCAGCTTCTAACAGCAATCGTTCAGCCAACCCACGGGTCCAAATTCTGACACCTGGTCAGATTAAAGTGACCGCATTTCCACCTTTAGAGATGTTAACTGACAGTTCATTCCACAATCTTGAACTAATTCTCATCTCATTGACAATCTGCCTTCGTCCCTCACCAGCGACGACACGCATGACACAACTCTCCTCATTTCCACAACCAAAACCATCACCAGCGCTCACCATGTTCACCTTGAACAGGTTCTTCAGGGTACAAAACCGAGCACCGAAGGTGACATGGTTGTGCACGCTCTAATGACTCAACCAGAGAATACAGACATTTCAGGTAAACAGACCATGTCTGTACCAGAAGAACCTTATTCAGGCTTCGAGTCAAAGACCGAGCAACGCTCTGCTGAGGCTCGCGCTTTACCACAACAGAAACAAGGAGATGCATTTGTATGAGGAGGTCTCCCGCGATTATCACACGATCTTCGCAAGGGACTCGCACAAAAGGGGGGGGGGGGGGGGGGAGTCACAGACATCCACCCAGTGCGCGTCCCCACTGACCTCGAGGCACTGCCATCTTCTGAAACCCAGTACATACATACATCTAGCTGACGGGGTCAAGCGGTCCTGGGCCTGAATTCACTGGTTTGAAACAGCCTGCGCTCGAATCTCACACCTTCCCTGTTATTCAAGATTGTTATATCTAAAGAGAAACATTAATCAATTTAAATAACACTTTTTTTGGCATGAACTATTTCCAGTTTAGCTGGTGGTGGCCCAATGTCATTATTATTTGATAAATAACCAATTTATTCTAATTAATAATTTTTCATAAATAAATTATTTTTGATAAAATGTTGCTCCGTGCTCTTGTTTATCTTCCAACATGTGAGATGTTGTTGATGAATACACAGCACAGTTCCACAGTAACCAATGTGTTTTACACAGCCACTGTTCTTTGTGTCAACATGTAGGTCCAGAACACAACTAAAGACGATGTCTCTAGACATCCAGAAGACTTCCTCAGAAGAGCCTGAATGAAAGTTTTTTGAGACGTCTTTCTTGAACATTATATTGACGTCTTGTCTGGACGTCACTGAAAATACGTTTCAAAAGAAACAGAACACGTCATCAGTCTACCACGGGACATACACAGAGAGTCAGTTTAGTATTATCATTAACATGCATTTAATTGGACTGTGGAAGAAAACCAGAGAACCCTGAGGAAACACATGCACACACAAGTTAATTCCACAAACACCTCCAGGTGGATTTAAACCCACGATTTTCTGTCTGTAGCCATTGAGACAATTTGACCATTGTAATTGATAGAGCTGATAAAACATTTATTTGGTATATAGTTGTAATCTCAATATGAAAGGTTGTAGAAATTAATCATGCCCAAAAACTCCTGCAGGGCCTTAACCGAGGCTGGACGAGGGAAATCTGTCACCGCTTGCACCTTAGAAGGCAATGGAATGGCACCCTGAGTTGAAATACGATGACCCAAAAAGTCAATCACAGGCAGACCAAACTGGCACTTAGCAGGGTTGACAATTAGGCCATGTTCCTCAAGGCCAGACCTGGGCATTTTAAGGCCCGCGGGCCAAATACGGCCCGTGACCCGATTCTGACCGGCCCGCGAAAGGTTCCTTAGAATTAAGAAAACAAAAGCTTCTTTCGAATTTTAATGCGTGGACTAAAACCATCGGCTGTATAAACTAAAACGGAAATGCTTTTACTTTGAAGCCTGTTTATTTATGTACAGTGTACGTAACCTACGTACGTCGTATACGTGACCCGTAAAACAAGTCAATCAGTGCATGTGATTAGCGGTCATTGTCGCCCCTCAATGATGTACGGGCACGTCAAGAAAAGAAAGGCGGATGCTGAAGGCCGAAATTTCAAGAAGATTTGGAGCACTAAATATTTGTTTACTGAAGTCGGTGGTAAACCCGTCTGTTTAGTTTGTGGAGAGCACGTCGCCGTGTTTAAGGAGTTTAATGTGATTCGGCATTATCAGACAAAACACGCGGAGAAATACAGACACTTGGCGGAGGCTGAGAGAGCGCGAATATCAGAAGACTTGCTAGCAAAGCTACCAAAACAACAAGGCTGTTTTAGCAAACTACACACAGCCCGGGATGCAGCGACCAAGACCAGCTTCGTCATATCCCACAAAATCGCTAAAAACAGCAAGCCTTTCTTGGATGGCGAGTTTGTGAAAGAGTGCTTGGTGGACTCTGCCGCGCTAATATGCCCTGAGAATAAAGAAGCATTTGAAAAAGTCCCGCTGTCCAGGCGAACCGTCACCAGAAGGGTGGAAGGAATCGCGGAGAATCTCGAATGTCAGCTCAAAAGTGGAGTTGAAAGTTTTGACTTTTTCTCTTTGGCTTTGGATGAGAGCTGTGATGTCCGTGACACTGCCCAGTTACTGGTGTTTCTCCGGGGAATAAGGCAGGACTTCAAGATTACGGAGGAGCTGGCAGCATTGAGGTCAATAAAAGGAACGACAACGGGAAGCGATCTGTTCAAGGAGGTCGATGCATGCATGGTCAAGCTTGGACTGAAATGGGACAAACTGGTAGGCGTCACTACTGATGGTTGTCCGAATATGACAGGAAAACATGTCGGACTTTTGAAACAGATCCAAGATAAAGTGACTGAACTCGGCACAGAGCATCATTTAGTGTTGATACATTGTATTATACATCAGCATGTACTGTGCAGGTCTGTGCTAAAACTTAACCATGTTATTGATGTTGTAACAAAAACGGTTAACTTTATCAGGGCACGAGCATTAAATCACAGGCAGTTTGTTGCACTTTTAGAGGAGCATGAGAATGAACATGGTGACATCATGTACCACACAGCTGTCAGATGGCTCAGTCTGGGCAAAGTGCTCAAAAGATTTTGGGAACTGAAAACAGAGATTCAAGAGTTTTGTGAGATGAAAGGCAAAAACATCCCCGAGCTTTCAGATATGAACTGGATGGCAGATTTTGCATTTGCTGTTGATGTGACGGCACTGATGAATGAACTGAGCACTAAACTGCAAGGCAAGGGCCTTTTCGTTCATGACATGCATAACCTGGTGAAGGCTTTTATGAGAAAGTTGCTGTTTCTTTCAAGTCAACTACAGAACAACACTCTCACTCACATACAAACCCTTAAAGAAGTCAGACCATCAGCGAATCATCTCTGCAGGTACTCATCCATGTTAGGAGATTTGCATGGTGAGTTTTTAAGGCGATTTGATGATTGTAAAAACATTGAGGATGAAATGCACCTGGTTTCCTCTCCCTTTGCCTGCAGAGTAGATGATGCACCCAGTGATGTTCAGCTGGAGCTCATTGACCTGCAGTCTGACACAGTACTGGCAGAGCACTTTAAGTCAGCATCACTGCTGGAGTTCTACTCATCTCTTAAGGAGGAGAACTTTCCAAACATGAGTAGACATGCTCAGAAGATGTTGGTTCTGTTTGGATCTACCTACATATGTGAACACACATTCTCAGTAATGAAGTTCACCAAATCCAGGTTCAGATCCTCTCTTACTGATGATCATCTGTCAGCTGTGCTTCGCATCTCCACCTCAGACATTCAACCTGACTTTGATGCACTCGTTAAAGGGCAGCAAAGGCTAGATTTCTCTCACTGAACAAGAAAATACACAAATGTGTGTTCACTATTACTTTTTGTCTGCACAGCTTGGCAGTTTGACAATCAATATGTGACATATCTTGTTAATGATATTTGGCATACAAAGACATTGTGATGTCTTAATAGAAAAAAGTGTTTTTGGTTAATGTAATTAAAAAAAGAGTTACAAATGTTACATGTTTACAATTGCTTTGAATAACTGCACTGAATAAAAACATTTTTTGTTAAAATAACCCTCACTTTCTCTTTACCTAATAATAACACAGACACTTACCAGCATGTGTAAACAATGCCATTTACTGCTTTCAATTTAGAAATAAAATTCATATGCAGAATAGAGTGTAAACTTTTGGCCCGGCCCTCCACAATATTTTCTGCTTCTCATTTGGCCCCTTCGGAAAAATAATTGCCCACCCCTGCTCAAGGCGCTGAAAAACTTGCTTTTGGTGTGAAAAATGCTCCTCAACTGAAGAACTAGCCACCAAGATGTCGTCCAGGTAAACAGAAACGAAAGCAGCACCGAGTCCATCAACCTCTGAAAAGCCGTGCCTCTACTCTTGCCTGGTCATAATAAAACATAAAAAAATGACAAGAAAGAATAGAAAGTGTCATCTGCTCAGTGAATTGACACATCTTATACACAGCAGACAGAAATTGCACTTAACACGTTTTGAACTATCAAAACTCAGTAACCAATCAGGTGTCTAACATTGATTTTTTTTTTTTTTGAGAATCAAAACTACAGTACAAATAAAGCTTTCAATTTCTATTCAAGAAAATGTGCCCATCTTTTCTAAAACTCTCTCTCTCTCTCTCTCTCTCTCTCTCTCTCTCTCTCTCTCTCTCTCTCTCTCTCTCGCCCGCCCCGTTTCCTCATTAGTTTTAATGTTGTTTTTTTTCCGGAATAAATGTGAATGTTTGATGAGAGGCAGCATGAATCACTCATTGAGTAAAAAGAAAAAAGTGATGGCACGTGTCGCCCCAATTAATCCCTAAAACACAAGAGCCTCTAAACGTATTGAGAACAGGTAGGAAGCATGTTACGAGCTAATAAAACTAGTAAACAGAGTCCATGTGTGTATCAGTGAAAGTGAGCGGGTTTTATGTTTCTATGTTTCTTCAGGTGAGATGTCCAGTTCCTGGACGTTCACAGCACTTTCACGGCTGGGAGACATAGTTTGCATTGTACAGAGAGGTTCAGAGATTTCTCCAATTTTAAAAAATAGTGATGAAAGCAACTCTCTGCAGAATCCATGGCAAAGCATGGATTGTCAGCCTGAAAGCGTCGGGAAGTGTCGCAATGCCAGTGCATGGCGCATGTGACAGCTGCATTTCTAGTTTATTCCATCTGATTTTTACTGTAATCCTGCTCAGTAATCCCAGTTTTTATCGAATATACCTGTAACGAGATTACACATTTTTTTATGTACTGTAACAGATTACAGTTATATGTTTTTTGTATCCTAATTATGTAACACTGTTACATGTATTCCATTACTACCCAACCCTGGTTGCACCTAAACATGTGATACACACTCAGACCTTACTGAGACTTAATAAAATAAAGTTTTCTAGCTGTGCAATGACTTGAAGTAAAGCTCTGGTAAACAAGCTGCATGTAATGATGTTCATGTAGGTACAAACAGCCAGAAGAGTCTTTAGAGCCAGAAGTGGACAGACGAAATCACCTTGTACTGCAGGTGACAGGAGGAGCAGCAAGGTGGGCGAGATACAGGTTCTGGGAGATTCCCACAACACACTGTAGACAAAAGAAAAGTGTTAAATGCACAGGTTCCACAAGTTGAGAGACTCTTAAGATCAACACCAGGAGACACCAGATCACTTTGATTGATTGTGAGGACAACACACACGGAGTGAGGTGGTATTGAAAGGCTAATTGCAGGAGGAAAGGTTTGTTTTGTAGAATGGGTCTCTTGTATTAAATTCAATGTAATTTGGATCAAATGTCTTTGTTATTTTAAAAGCATGTTTTGTTGTGAGATGTAATTTAATTTAATCACAATAACCAGCCAAAGTATTTTCTATGTTTACTACGTTTAAAACTAAATGATCAACCATCTCAACAGTCATTGGTGGACATTTAATGTATATTTCATCACCTGAAGAGTCCAACTTTGCTTTACATCTTTAACTTATATACAAGTGAAATCACAGCTCTAAGTTCTTGTTACTGAATAGTCCCTAAACGGCTCACCTGTCTCTGGCTGTGAGGCCCTGTCCGGAGGGATGGATGAGCCCGATGAAATGTGGGATCAGCCGTTGGTGGAGATTTCCACTCAACCCTTTGAAGCGCTGCTCCCACGTTCCTCCACTTGGACCATGGTTTAATCGAGGAAAATCATGTCACACTGAAAAAACAATTCTGTCATTTCATTTTTGAGTGTACTTTTTTAAGATAGAGCTTCTCAGGCTGGTTTAATCAAGTAAAATCATGTTACTGTTTTAAAGGTGTACAGGAGGATTTTCTTTTTCCGGGTGGATCATCAAGACTATTGGTACTCCCAACTGTCAATCATTCTGGTGAGATATTACGTAAGGCCGTCGTACGTGCTCGTCCCCAGGTAGCGTGGATCTATTAGTTTTCACTTTCTGCGCATGCGCGCTTTCAGGTGTATATGGTGAGCTACGCCTTCAGTGAGCTCGCAGTTCTCACCGGGTACTTTGAAAATGGCAGAGGGTCGCAAAAGAGAAAAAGTGTCTTCGAAGTGTATGAGAAGAAGAGAAAGGCTTCGGAAGAGAGAAACAAGACCAGAGTGTTTTTGGGAGATTCTTTCACACGATGGCGTGCGCTGAAAGCCCAGGTTGGGCTTCCCACTGATGCTTCAGTCGCGAAGTTTCTACTCGACAGGTAAAGTTTGGCATTCTATTTGGAGAAATCCATTTCAAATCACTTCCAGTAAAAGTTATCTACGTCTATATTGTAACTTTCCAGGGTTGATTAGTGGAAAAAGTTCAAATCTTCTTGTAAAGTGAGCTTGTGTAAGCGATGCCGACTTGTGACTTGTAAACAGGGCGTGCACGAGGAGAACTGGGCTCGTTCATGTCTCTCGCACACGTTTTAGTAGGCGTTCCGTCTCGGGAGCAGGTAGAGCTTTGCGCATGTGCAAAAAAAAAAAATATATCAATCCCGTTACTGTCTTTAGATATAGCATCTCAGACTGGTTTAATCTAGAGAAATCGTGTTACTGACTTTAGGTAGAGATGCTTAGTGTTGGAATTTGTTCCTGTGTTCCCCTGAATTCCTGCTTGTTTGTTTGATCCGGGAGAGGCAGGAACAGAGTTAATTTCTTCAATAGTGAATTTAATAATCACACAAACAAGAGATTAGAAAAATACATATATCAGATTACATAATACGAGCTCAGACCATTTTTCCTTGCAGACCCAAGTATGCAGGCCAGGTTTACAATGAAGAAGGGCACAACTGCAACACGTGGTTCATATTTATACATTTGCATACACCACCTCAACCTCACATTGGTCGGTTTCTCGTGATATATGCGTTGCTATGGTGAATTTGCTATTCCTTTGTTCCCAAAACTGCTTCAAACTGGTTCTTCTCAGAGCTTGACGTTCTGTGGGACAAAGTGACCTCTGACCTCTTATCTGTTGATCCAATCTTACCTTGACCATGTTTTTGCAAGTAGAGCACTGAGGAGACATCGCCAACCAACTTGGAATGTCCCTGAACATGGATTTATAGCTGTGTTTTCCCAACTTGGGCAGTGGGAGAAACCCCAGTAGTGTAGAAACACAACTGAATACAATATGTCCAGTTGTCACACAGAAAACAAATGTTTAACCACTTCCTTCAATTCTCCTTTTGACCTCTGACCCCAGAGGTCAATAATTAGTGTCAATACAGTATGAGGCACTCTTCGTATAATAGAGGTCATATGTAAGCAAAATCAACAATCATGTACTCAAATAGCAACATACAAAACTTTTAAACGGTGGTGACTCCCCCTTGAACTGCAACCTTGTCATGGTGGGGGAGTTTGAGCACCCGAATGACCCTCTATGCTATGTTGTCAGGGGACTTGCCCCTCCTGTGGGCCCACCACCTACAGAGGCTGCCGTAGGGGTCGGGTGCATTGTGGATTGGGGGGCAGTCGACCGCAGGGGCCTCGACGACCCGATCCCCGGTCACAGAATCTGGCTATTGGGACATGGAATGTGACCTCGCTGAGGGGGAAGGTCCGAGTGGACCATGTTCTCCACTTCCATTGTCAAAACTGCTGCTCGGAGCTGTGGCCGCACAGCTCTGGCGCCTGTCGTGGCGGCAATCCCCGAACCCGGTGGTGGAAACCGGAAGTAAGGGATGCCGTCAAGCTGAAGAAGGAGTCCTATCGGGCACTGTTAGCTCATAGGACTCCTGAGGCAATCGGCAGGCCAAGTGAGCCGCAGCCCGGGCTGTGGTGGAGGCAAAAACTCGGGTCTGGGAGGAGTTCGGAGAGGCCATGGAGGAGGACTTTCGATCGGTCCCGAGGAAATTCTGGCAAACCGTCCAGCGCCTTAGGCGGGGGAAGCAGTTCTCCACCAACACTGTTTACAGTGGATGTGGGGAGCTGTTGACCTCAACCGGGGATATCGTTCAAGATCCCGGATACCAGCGGCTGAAATGAGCTTCCTTCGTAGGGTGGCTGGGCACACCCTTAGAGATAGGGTCCCACAGGATGTCTCGGGGGACGCGGTCGAACGCCTTCTCCAGATCCAGAAAACACATGTGGACTAGTTGGGCAAACTCCCATGAACCCTCGAGCAGCTGGTGGAGGGTATAGAGCTGGTCCAGTGTTCCACGACCAGAACGAAAACCGCATTATTCCTCTTGGATCCAAGGTTTGACAAATGGCCGGACCCTCCACTCCAGTACACTGGAATAGACTTTCCTGGGGAGGCTGAGGAGTGTGATCCCTCTGTAGTTGTAACACACCCTCCGATCCCCCTCCTTGAAGAGAGGGACCACCACCCCATTCTGCCTGTCCAGAGGTACCATCCCCGCGTCACGCGATGTTGCAGGGATTAAGTGCCCCGGACTCCATGCTCCCGGAGCATGGAGACGGTTTGCCAGAATTTCCTCGGGGCAGACCGAAAGTCCTCTTCCATGGCCTCTCCAAACTCCTCCCAGACCCGAGTTATTGCCTCCACCACAGCCATGAACTATGGGTCATGACCGAAAGAACAAGATCCCGGATACAAGCGGTTGAAGTGAGCTTCCTGCGTAGGGTGGCTTAGCGCACCCTTACAGATAGGATGAGGAGCTTGAGAGTTGGTTTTTAGAATAAAGTTTGTATTTTACTAGGACATAGTCGTACTTTCACTATTCAAGTTTAAACATGAAGTGTTTATCAGCTTTAAGCAGTTTCAACCTGTTTTATTATGCTGGATTTGACTGCTATTGTCATTTCATCAGCAGTGGCCGAAATGATGCTCCACACGAGATATAGAGTGATTTTGTAATAAAGTTTTTATTTCCTTAGAACAAACTAGTACTTTCTCAATTCAAGTTAAAATGATGTGTTTATCAGGTTCAAGCAGTTTCAACCAGTTTTATTTAGTGGAGGAACTGCTATTTTCATTTCATCAGGAGTGGCCGAAATGATGCTCCACACGAGGTATAGAGTAATTTTGGAATAAAGTTTTTATTTCATTAGAACAAACTAGTACTTTCTCAATTCAAGTTTAAACATGATGGACTTAGCAGTTGCAAGCACTTTCAACCAGTTTTATTTAGTGGAGTAACTGCTATTTTCATTTCATGAGTAGTGGCCGAAATGATGCTCCACACGAGATATAGAGTGATTTTGGAATAAAGTTTTTATTTCATTAGAACAAACTAGTACTTTCTCAATTCAAGTTAAAATGATGTGTTTATCTGGTTCAAGCAGTTTCAACCAGTTTTATGGTGGAGTAGCTGCTATTTTCATTTCATCAGGAGTGGCCGAAATGATGCTCCTCACGGGATATAGAGTGATTTTGGAATAAAGTTTTTATTTCATTAGAACAAACTAGTACTTTCTCAATTCAAGGTTAAATGATGTGTTTATCAGGTTCAAGCAGTTTCAACCAGTTTTATTTAGTGGAGGAACTGCTATTTTCATTTCATGAGTAGTGGCCGAAATGATGCTCCTCACGGGATATAGAGTGATTTTGGAAGAAAGTTTTTATTTCATTAGAACAAACTAGTACTTTCTCAATTCAAGTTAAAATGATGTGTTTATCTGATTCAAGCAGTTTCAACCAGTTTTATGGTGGAGTAGCTGCTATTTTCATTTCATCAGGAGTGGCCTAAATGATGCTCTCACGGGATATAGAGTGATTTTGGAATAAAGTTTTTATTTCATTAGAACAAACTAGTACTTTCTCAATTCAAGTTAAAATGATGTGTTTATCAGGTTCAAGCAGTTTCAACCAGTTTTATTTAGTGGAGTAGCTGCTATTTTCATTTTATTAGGAGTGGCCGAAATGATGCTCCACACGGGATATAGAGTAATTTTGGAAGAAAGCTTTTATTTCATTAGTACAAACTAGTACTTTCTCAATTCAAGGTTAAATGATGTGTTTATCAGGTTCAAGCAGTTTCAACCAGTTTTATTTAGTGAGTAACTGCTATTTTCATTTCATCAGTAGTGGCCAAAATGATGCTCCACACGAGATATAGAGTGATTTTGGAAGAAAGTTTTTATTTCATTAGAACAAACTAGTACTTTCTCAATTCAAGTTTAAACATGATGGTCTTAGCAGTTGCAAGTACTTTCAACCAATTATATTTAGTGGAGTAACTGCTATTTTCATTTCATGAGTAGTGGCCGAAATGATGCTCCACACGAGATATAGAGTGATTTTGGAAGAAAGTTTTTATTTCCTTAGAACAAACTAGTAACTTTCTCAATTCAAGGTTAAATTATGTGTCTATCAGGTTCAAGCAGTTTCAACCAGTTTTATTTAGTGAGTAACTGCTATTTTCATTTCATCAGTAGTGGCCGAAATGATGCTCCTCACGGGATATAGAGTGATTTTGGAAGAAAGTTTTTATTTCATTAGAACAAACTAGTACTTTCTCAATTCAAGGTTAAACATGATGGACTTAGCAGTTGCAAGTACTTTCAACCAATTATATTTAGTGGAGTAACTGCTATTTTCATTTCATCAGGAATGGCCGAAATGATGCTCCACACGGGATATAGAGTGATTTTGGAAGAAAGTTTTTATTTCCTTAGAACAAACTAGTACTTTCTCAATTCAAGGTTAAATGATGTGTTTATCAGGTTCAAGCAGTTTCAACCAGTTTTATTTAGTGGAGTAACTGCTATTTTCATTTCATGAGTAGTGGCCGAAATGATGCTCCACACGAGATATAGAGTGATTTTGGAAGAAAGTTTTTATTTCCTTAGAACAAACTAGTACTTTCTCAATTCAAGGTTAAATGATGTGTTTATCAGGTTCAAGCAGTTTCAACCAGTTTTATTTAGTGGAGTAACTGCTATTTTCATTTCATGAGTAGTGGCCGAAATGATGCTCCTCACGGGATATAGAGTGATTTTGGAAGAAAGTTTTTATTTCATTAGAACAAACTAGTACTTTCTCAATTCAAGTTTAAACATGATGGACTTAGCAGTTGCAAGTACTTTCAACCAATTATATTTAGTGGAGTAACTGCTATTTTCATTTCATGAGTAGTGGCCGAAATGATGCTCCACACGAGATATAGAGTGATTTTGGAAGAAAGTTTTTATTTCCTTAGAACAAACTAGTAACTTTCTCAATTCAAGGTTAAATTATGTGTCTATCAGGTTCAAGCAGTTTCAACCAGTTTTATTTAGTGAGTAACTGCTATTTTCATTTCATCAGTAGTGGCCGAAATGATGCTCCTCACGGGATATAGAGTGATTTTGGAAGAAAGTTTTTATTTCATTAGAACAAACTAGTACTTTCTCAATTCAAGTTAAAATGTTGTGTTTATCAGGTTCAAGCACTTTCAACCAGTTTTATTTAGTGGAGTAACTGCTATTTTCATTTCATGAGTAGTGGCCGAAATGATGCTCCTCACGGGATATAGAGTGATTTTGGAAGAAAGTTTTTATTTCATTAGAACAAACTAGTACTTTCTCAATTCAAGTTTAAACATGATGGACTTAGCAGTTGCAAGTACTTTCAACCAATTATATTTAGTGGAGTAACTGCTATTTTCATTTCATCAGGAATGGCCGAAATGATGCTCCACACGGGATATAGAGTGATTTTGGAAGAAAGTTTTTATTTCCTTAGAACAAACTAGTACTTTCTCAATTCAAGGTTAAATGATGTGTTTATCAGGTTCAAGCAGTTTCAACCAGTTTTATTTAGTGGAGTAACTGCTATTTTCATTTCATGAGTAGTGGCCGAAATGATGCTCCACACGAGATATAGAGTGATTTTGGAAGAAAGTTTTTATTTCCTTAGAACAAACTAGTACTTTCTCAATTCAAGGTTAAATGATGTGTTTATCAGGTTCAAGCAGTTTCAACCAGTTTTTTTTGGTGGCGTAACTGCTATTTTCATTTCATCAGGAGTGGCCGAAATGATGCTCCACACGAGATATAGAGTGATTTTGTAATAAAGTTTTTATTTCCTTAGAACAAACTAGTACTTTCTCAATTCAAGTTAAAATGATGTGTTTATCAGGTTCAAGCAGTTTCAAACAATTATATTTAGTGGAGTAACTGCAATTTTCATTTCATGAGTAGTGGCCGAAATGATGCTCCACACGAGATATAGAGTGATTTTGGAATAAAGTTTTTATTTCCTTAGAGCAAACTGGTACTTTTCAATTCAAGTTTAAACATGAAGTGCTTATTAGGTTAAAGCAGTTTCAACCTCTTTTATTATGCTGTTATGGTCTTTTCATCAGTTGTGGCCGAAAAGATGCTTCAGACGAGATACTGAGTATGTTTTTAGAATAAAGTTTTAATTTCATTAGGACAAACTCGTACTTTCACTATTCAAGTATCTACCCAGAAAAATGTACACTAACACAACTATTGCTCACCCAAGGTGCTAAAAACACTGTGTTGCAGTTGCGAGGTTACAATTTGTATAGACTACAGAAGTGAAAGCCACAGGTGTAACCATCACCTGTGCATTAACAACATTTTTGCACTTTTCGAAACACAGCTTTTGCGTGACTCCTACCATGAGTCGTCAGAGACACTGCGTGCTCAGAGCAAAGATACCTCGGGAGCCACATGACCCAGTTGAAGACTGTTGTCGCCGGTCTTCTATGCCTGTCTACACAGGAGAGAAGAAACCTCAACAGCGAGTTGCTATGACACACATCCATCAGTGCTCTCAGCCGCACCACCACGTGGTCTCGCAGCTCTTTCACTCCTTTTCAGGAGAAGGAACATTGTCATTTTCCAGCACCTCACAGTGCTATCAGCTCCCTCACTCTCTCCACTGGAGAGAACCAGGATGTTCTAGCTCAGATGACTCTGACCATTCCGATATCCCAAGGGTACCTGGTCTTTGGACCAGCCAGCTTGAGTCCCTTGCAGAGAACATAGAGCAGTTCGAACCAAACAACCCGGAGATTCGTGTAGCGGACAACCTGGTGGAGGTTGAACGCTGCCTCTTCAACCTGCCTCATCCTTCGTCCCGAGAGAAGCTTACACTTCTCTGGAAGATGACATCCAGGAGTGTCCATGTTTACATAGAGTCCCTCCCATCTGCCATCAGAGACCATTACTCAGCCCTCTGTCATGCACTTAGGGAAGCAGGATCATCTGCACAATGATCCTAACTCTGCAAACTTTGGTGCATTTACAATCACTCAAAAGGGGGCGGAGACTCCCAGATAGTATTTATAGGTGCCTAAGGGCTGCCTACTTCCAAGGTCACAATGCACCAGGATTGGACAAAGACCAGACTTTTAAGTCCCTCTTCGTAAACAACCTCCACAACAGTGTGCGGATCGATGTCGCCCTTTTCTGCAGGACCAAAAACCCCACCATGAAAGACCTCCGCAAACATGCGCAGATGGTGTGGGAGCTGCACCACCGTTCAGGTGAAAACTATGATGGTGATGCAGGTGTCCTGAGGTCTCAGGTGAGGAGAGGTAAGTCTAAAAACCGAGGCTGAGGTCAGACTCAAAACAACTGGGATGCAGATGTCCCACAGTGGATTAAAACCTGCATCAGAGAGGTGAAGCAGCACCTGAACCCGCCTGGTAAGAAGGGACCTGGCTCCCCCTGACCGCATGACTTGGCCCCTCCCCTCCACACACAAAGTTCATTTTGGCAGGAGGAGGAGATCCAGGAGGTGAAAGAGGCCCATTTGACATTCTTGGGTAATCTTGGCTATGCCAACCACAGATACACTTCAGTGGTGGTAGGGGTTGTTGACACTCTCTCACTGCTTGGTACTGGGTCAGAAATCCCCCTCATGTGTTCAGACACCTTCGCACGGGTTGCTAGAACCACGCTTGCGCATGCCACTTAAGGAAAGCCACTTCAGGTGGAAGAGTGTAGCATAAACATCCGAGGCTTCACTCAGGACTTGCACCACATCACTCAATGTGTCTGGGTCAACAGCTTTCCAGGACATGTCAGCGACGCATCCCATCCACGTCACTGATCTGGACACAGAAGAACTGCTTATTGGTCAGGACATCCTAAACCGACTCGCTGCCACCAAACGGCACCTTTGGTCCCAAGTCGTCAGCCCGACTCCCATTGGCTAAGAACTAGGCCACCCAGCTTCTAACAGCAATCGTTCAGCCAACCCACGGGTCCAAATTCTGACACCTGGTCAGATTAAAGTGACCGCATTTCCACCTTTAGAGATGTTAACTGACAGTTCATTCCACAATCTTGAACTAATTCTCATCTCATTGACAATCTGCCTTCGTCCCTCACCAGCGACGACACGCATGACACAACTCTCCTCATTTCCACAACCAAAACCATCACCAGCGCTCACCATGTTCACCTTGAACAGGTTCTTCAGGGTACAAAACCGAGCACCGAAGGTGACATGGTTGTGCACACTCCAATGACTCAACCAGAGAATACAGACATTTCAGGTAAACAGACCATGTCTGTACCAGAAGAACCTTATTCAGGCTTCGAGTCAAAGACCGAGCAACGCTCTGCTGAGGCTCGCGCTTTACCACAACAGAAACAAGGAGATGCATTTGTATGAGGAGGTCTCCCGCGATTATCACACGATCTTCGCAAGGGACTCGCACAAAAGGGGGGGGGGGGGGGGGGGGAGTCACAGACATCCACCCAGTGCGCGTCCCCACTGACCTCGAGGCACTGCCATCTTCTGAAACCCAGTACATACATACATCTAGCTGACGGGGTCAAGCGGTCCTGGGCCTGAATTCACTGGTTTGAAACAGCCTGCGCTCGAATCTCACACCTTCCCTGTTATTCAAGATTGTTATATCTAAAGAGAAACATTAATCAATTTAAATAACACTTTTTTTGGCATGAACTATTTCCAGTTTAGCTGGTGGTGGCCCAATGTCATTATTATTTGATAAATAACCAATTTATTCTAATTAATAATTTTTCATAAATAAATTATTTTTGATAAAATGTTGCTCCGTGCTCTTGTTTATCTTCCAACATGTGAGATGTTGTTGATGAATACACAGCACAGTTCCACAGTAACCAATGTGTTTTACACAGCCACTGTTCTTTGTGTCAACATGTAGGTCCAGAACACAACTAAAGACGATGTCTCTAGACATCCAGAAGACTTCCTCAGAAGAGCCTGAATGAAAGTTTTTTGAGACGTCTTTCTTGAACATTATATTGACGTCTTGTCTGGACGTCACTGAAAATACCTTTCAAAAGAAACAGAACACGTCATCAGTCTACCACGGGACATACACAGAGAGTCAGTTTAGTATTATCATTAACATGCATTTAATTGGACTGTGGAAGAAAACCAGAGAACCCTGAGGAAACACATGCACACACAAGTTAATTCCACAAACACCTCCAGGTGGATTTAAACCCACGATTTTCTGTCTGTAGCCATTGAGACAATTTGACCATTGTAATTGATAGAGCTGATAAAACATTTATTTGGTATATAGTTGTATTCTCAATATGAAAGGTTGTAGAAATTAATCATGCCCAAAAACTCCTGCAGGGCCTTAACCGAGGCTGGACGAGGGAAATCTGTCACCGCTTGCACCTTAGAAGGCAATGGAATGGCACCCTGAGTTGAAATACGATGACCCAAAAAGTCAATCACAGGCAGACCAAACTGGCACTTAGCAGGGTTGACAATTAGGCCATGTTCCTCAAGGCCAGACCTGGGCATTTTAAGGCCCGCGGGCCAAATACGGCCCGTGACCCGATTCTGACCGGCCCGCGAAAGGTTCCTTAGAATTAAGAAAACAAAAGCTTCTTTCGAATTTTAATGCGTGGACTAAAACCATCGGCTGTATAAACTAAAACGGAAATGCTTTTACTTTGAAGCCTGTTTATTTATGTACAGTGTACGTAACCTACGTACGTCGTATACGTGACCCGTAAAACAAGTCAATCAGTGCATGTGATTAGCGGTCATTGTCGCCCCTCAATGATGTACGGGCACGTCAAGAAAAGAAAGGTGGATGCTGAAGGCCGAAATTTCAAGAAGATTTGGAGCACTAAATATTTGTTTACTGAAGTCGGTGGTAAACCCGTCTGTTTAGTTTGTGGAGAGCACGTCGCCGTGTTTAAGGAGTATAATGTGATTCGGCATTATCAGACAAAACACGCGGAGAAATACAGACACTTGGCGGAGGCTGAGAGAGCGCGAATATCAGAAGACTTGCTAGCAAAGCTACCAAAACAACAAGGCTGTTTTAGCAAACTACACACAGCCCGGGATGCAGCGACCAAGACCAGCTTCGTCATATCCCACAAAATCGCTAAAAACAGCAAGCCTTTCTTGGATGGCGAGTTTGTGAAAGAGTGCTTGGTGGACTCTGCCGCGCTAATATGCCCTGAGAATAAAGAAGCATTTGAAAAAGTCCCGCTGTCCAGGCGAACCGTCACCAGAAGGGTGGAAGGAATCGCGGAGAATCTCGAATGTCAGCTCAAAAGTGGAGTTGAAAGTTTTGACTTTTTCTCTTTGGCTTTGGATGAGAGCTGTGATGTCCGTGACACTGCCCAGTTACTGGTGTTTCTCCGGGGAATAAGGCAGGACTTCAAGATTACGGAGGAGCTGGCAGCATTGAGGTCAATAAAAGGAACGACAACGGGAAGCGATCTGTTCAAGGAGGTCGATGCATGCATGGTCAAGCTTGGACTGAAATGGGACAAACTGGTAGGCGTCACTACTGATGGTTGTCCGAATATGACAGGAAAACATGTCGGACTTTTGAAACAGATCCAAGATAAAGTGACTGAACTCGGCACAGAGCATCATTTAGTGTTGATACATTGTATTATACATCAGCATGTACTGTGCAGGTCTGTGCTAAAACTTAACCATGTTATTGATGTTGTAACAAAAACGGTTAACTTTATCAGGGCACGAGCATTAAATCACAGGCAGTTTGTTGCACTTTTAGAGGAGCATGAGAATGAACATGGTGACATCATGTACCACACAGCTGTCAGATGGCTCAGTCTGGGCAAAGTGCTCAAAAGATTTTGGGAACTGAAAACAGAGATTCAAGAGTTTTGTGAGATGAAAGGCAAAAACATCCCCGAGCTTTCAGATATGAACTGGATGGCAGATTTTGCATTTGCTGTTGATGTGACGGCACTGATGAATGAACTGAGCACTAAACTGCAAGGCAAGGGCCTTTTCGTTCATGACATGCATAACCTGGTGAAGGCTTTTATGAGAAAGTTGCTGTTTCTTTCAAGTCAACTACAGAACAACACTCTCACTCACATACAAACCCTTAAAGAAGTCAGACCATCAGCGAATCATCTCTGCAGGTACTCATCCATGTTAGGAGATTTGCATGGTGAGTTTTTAAGGCGATTTGATGATTGTAAAAACATTGAGGATGAAATGCACCTGGTTTCCTCTCCCTTTGCCTGCAGAGTAGATGATGCACCCAGTGATGTTCAGCTGGAGCTCATTGACCTGCAGTCTGACACAGTACTGGCAGAGCACTTTAAGTCAGCATCACTGCTGGAGTTCTACTCATCTCTTAAGGAGGAGAACTTTCCAAACATGAGGAGACATGCTCAGAAGATGTTGGTTCTGTTTGGATCTACCTACATATGTGAACACACATTCTCAGTAATGAAGTTCACCAAATCCAGGTTCAGATCCTCTCTTACTGATGATCATCTGTCAGCTGTGCTTCGCATCTCCACCTCAGACATTCAACCTGACTTTGATGCACTCGTTAAAGGGCAGCAAAGGCTAGATTTCTCTCACTGAACAAGAAAATACACAAATGTGTGTTCACTATTACTTTTTGTCTGCACAGCTTGGCAGTTTGACAATCAATATGTGACATATCTTGTTAATGATATTTGGCATACAAAGACATTGTGATGTCTTAATAGAAAAAAGTGTTTTTGGTTAATGTAATTAAAAAAAGAGTTACAAATGTTACATGTTTACAATTGTTTTGAATAACTGCACTGAATAAAAACATTTTTTGTTCAAATAACCCTCACTTTCTCTTTACCTAATAATAACACAGACACTTACCAGCATGTGTAAACAATGCCATTTACTGCTTTCAATTTAGAAATAAAATTCATATGCAGAATAGAGTGTAAACTTTTGGCCCGGCCCTCCACAATATTTTCTGCTTCTCATTTGGCCCCTTCGGAAAAATAATTGCCCACCCCTGCTCAAGGCGCTGAAAAACTTGCTTTTGGTGTGAAAAATGCTCCTCAACTGAAGAACTAGCCACCAAGATGTCGTCCAGGTAAGCAGAAACGAAAGCAGCACCGAGTCCATCAACCTCTGAAAAGCCGTGCCTCTACTCTTGCCTGGTCATAATAAAACATAAAAAAATGACAAGAAAGAATAGAAAGTGTCATCTGCTCAGTGAATTGACACATCTTATACACAGCAGACAGAAATTGCACTTAACACGTTTTGAACTATCAAAACTCAGTAACCAATCAGGTGTCTAACATTGATTTTTTTTTTTTTTGAGAATCAAAACTACAATACAAATAAAGCTTTCAATTTCTATTCAAGAAAATGTGCCCATCTTTTCTAAAACTCTCTCTCTCTCTCTCTCTCTCTCTCTCTCTCTCTCTCTCTCTCTCTCTCTCTCTCTCTCTCTCTCTCTCTCGCCCGCCCCGTTTCCTCATTAGTTTTAATGTTGTTTTTTTTCCGGAATAAATGTGACTGTTTGATGAGAGGCAGCATGAATCACTCATTGAGTAAAAAGAAAAAAGTGATGGCACGTGTCGCCCCAATTAATCCCTAAAACACAAGAGCCTCTAAACGTATTGAGAACAGGTAGGAAGCATTTTACGAGCTAATAAAACTAGTAAACAGAGTCCATGTGTGTATCAGTGAAAGTGAGCGGGTTTTATGTTTCTATGTTTCTTCAGGTGAGATGTCCAGTTCCTGGACGTTCACAGCACTTTCACGGCTGGGAGACATAGTTTGCATTGTACAGAGAGGTTCAGAGATTTCTCCAATTTTAAAAAATAGTGATGAAAGCAACTCTCTGCAGAATCCATGGCAAAGCATGGATTGTCAGCCTGAAAGCGTCGGGAAGTGTCGCAATGCCAGTGCATGGCGCATGTGACAGCTGCATTTCTAGTTTATTCCATCTGATTTTTACTGTAATCCTGCTCAGTAATCCCAGTTTTTATCGAATATACCTGTAACGAGATTACACATTTTTTTATGTACTGTAACAGATTACAGTTATATGTTTTTTGTATCCTAATTATGTAACACTGTTACATGTATTCCATTACTACCCAACCCTGGTTGCACCTAAACATGTGATACACACTCAGACCTTACTGAGACTTAATAAACTAACGTTTTCTAGCTATGCAATGACTTGAAGTAAAGCTCTGGTAAACAAGCTGCATGTAATGATGTTCATGTAGGTACAAACAGCCAGAAGAGTCTTTAGAGCCAGAAGTGGACAGACGAAATCACCTTGTACTGCAGGTGACAGGAGGAGCAGCAAGGTGGGCGAGATACAGGTTCTGGGAGATTCCCACAACACACTGTAGACAAAAGAAAAGTGTTAAATGCACAGGTTCCACAAGTTGAGAGACTCTTAAGATCAACACCAGGAGACACCAGATCACTTTGATTGATTGTGAGGACAACACACACGGAGTGAGGTGGTATTGAAAGGCTAATTGCAGGAGGAAAGGTTTGTTTTGTAGAATGGGTCTCTTGTATTAAATTCAATGTAATTTGGATCAAATGTCTTTGTTTTTTTATAAGCATGTTTTGTTGTGAGATGTAATTTAATTTAATCACAATAACCAGCCAAAGTATTTTCTATGTTTACTACGTTTAAAACTAAATGATCAACCATCTCAACAGTCATTGGTGGACATTTAATGTATATTTCATCACCTGAAGAGTCCAACTTTGCTTTACATCTTTAACTTATATACAAGTGAAATCACAGCTCTAAGTTCTTGTTACTGAATAGTCCCTAAACGGCTCACCTGTCTCTGGCTGTGAGGCCCTGTCCGGAGGGATGGATGAGCCCGATGAAACGTGGGATCAGCCGTTGGTGGAGATTTCCACTCAACCCTTTGAAGCGCTGCTCCCACGTTCCTCCACTTGGACCATGGTTTAATCGAGGAAAATCATGTCACACTGAAAAAACAATTCTGTCATTTCATTTTTGAGTGTACTTTTTTAAGATAGAGCTTCTCAGGCTGGTTTAATCAAGTAAAATCAAGCTACTGTCTTAAAGGTGTACAGGAGGATTTTCTTTTTCCGGGTGGATCATCAAGACTATTGGTACTCCCAACTGTCAATCATTCTGGTGAGATATTACGTAAGGCCGTCGTACGTGCTCGTCCCCAGGTAGCGTGGATCTATTAGTTTTCACTTTCTGCGCATGCGCGCTTTCAGGTGTATATGGTGAGCTACGCCTTCAGTGAGCTCGCAGTTCTCACCGGGTACTTTGAAAATGGCAGAGGGTCGCAAAAGAGAAAAAGTGTCTTCGAAGTGTATGAGAAGAAGAGAAAGGCTTCGGAAGAGAGAAACAAGACCAGAGTGTTTTTGGGAGATTCTTTCACACGATGGCGTGCGCTGAAAGCCCAGGTTGGGCTTCCCACTGATGCTTCAGTCGCGAAGTTTCTACTCGACAGGTAAAGTTTGGCATTCTATTTGGAGAAATCCATTTCAAATCACTTCCAGTAAAAGTTATCTACGTCTATATTGTAACTTTCCAGGGTTGATTAGTGGAAAAAGTTCAAATCTTCTTGTAAAGTGAGCTTGTGTAAGCGATGCCGACTTGTGACTTGTAAACAGGGCGTGCACGAGGAGAACTGGGCTCGTTCATGTCTCTCGCACACGTTTTAGTAGGCATTCCGTCTCGGGAGCAGGTAGAGCTTTGCGCATGTGCATTTTTCAAAAGGTGGAGAGGGATGGTTCTTTCCTAAAATTCGGGAAAATCCTTTAAGATACACCTTTAAGATAGAGCTGATCTTGCTGGTTTAATCTAGAAAATCACGTTACTGTCTCTAGATGGAGCTGCTCAGGCTGGTTTAATAAAAAAAAAAAAAAAAAAATATCAATCCCGTTACTGTCTTTAGATATAGAATCTCAGACTGGTTTAATCTAGAGAAATCGTGTTACTGACTTTAGGTAGAGATGCTTAGTGTTGGAATTTGTTGCTGTGTTCCCCTGAATTCCTGCTTGTTCGTTTGATCCGGGAGAGGCAGGAACAGAGTTAATTTCTTCAATAGTGAATTTAATAATCACACAAACAAGAGATTATAAAAATACATATATCAGATTACATAATACGAGCTCAGACCGTTCTTCCTTGCAGACCCAAGTGTGCAGGCCAGGTTTACAATGAAGAAGGGCACAACTGCAACACATGGTTCATATTTATACATTTGCATACATCACCTCAACCTCACATTGGTCGGTTTCTCGTGATATATGCGTTGCTATGGTGAATTTGCTATTCCTTTGTTCCCAAAACTGCTTCAAACTGGTTCTTCTCAGAGCTTGACGTTCTGTGGGACAAAGTGACCTCTGACCTCTTATCTGTTGATCCAATCTTACCTTGACCATGTTTTTGCAAGTAGAGCACTGAGGAGACATCGCCAACCAACTTGGAATGTCCCTGAACATGGATTTATAGCTGTGTTTTCCCAACTTGGGCAGTGGGAGAAACCCCAGTAGTGTAGAAACACAACTGAATACAATATGTCCAGTTGTCACACAGAAAACAAATGTTTAACCACTATATTCCTTCAATTCTCCTTTTGACCTCTGACCCCAGAGGTCAATAATTAGTGTCAATACAGTATGAGGCACTCTTCGTATAATAGAGGTCATATGTAAGCAAAATCAACAATCATATACTCAAATAGCAACATACAAAACTTTTAAACGGTGGTGACTCCCCCTTGAACTGCAACCTTGTCATGGTGGGGGAGTTTGAGCACCCGAATGACCCTCTATGCTATGTTGTCAGGGGACTTGCCCCTCCTGTGGGCCCACCACCTACAGAGGCTGCCGTAGGGGTCGGGTGCATTGTGGATTGGGGGGCAGTCGACGGCAGGGGCCTCGACGACCCGATCCCCGGTCACAGAATCTGGCTATTGGGACATGGAATGTGACCTCGCTGAGGGGGAAGGTCCGAGTGGACCATGTTCTCCACTTCCATTGTCAAAACTGCTGCTCGGAGCTGTGGCCGCACAGCTCTGGCGCCTGTCGTGGCGGCAATCCCCGAACCCGGTGGTGGAAACCGGAAGTAAGGGATGCCGTCAAGCTGAAGGAGTCCTATCGGGCACTGTTAGCTCATAGGACTCCTGAGGCAATCGGCAGGCCAAGTGAGCCGCAGCCCGGGCTGTGGTGGAGGCAAAAACTCGGGTCTGGGAGGAGTTCGGAGAGGCCATGGAGGAGGACTTTCGATCGGTCCCGAGGAAATTCTGGCAAACCGTCCAGCGCCTTAGGCGGGGGAAGCAGTTCTCCACCAACACTGTTTACAGTGGATGTGGGGAGCTGTTGACCTCAACTGGGGATATCGTTCAAGATCCCGGATACAAGCGGCTGAAATGAGCTTCCTTCGTAGGGTGGCTGGGCACACCCTTAGAGATAGGGTCCCACAGGATGTCTCGGGGGACGCGGTCGAACGCCTTCTCCAGATCCAGAAACCACATGTGGACTAGTTGGGCAAACTCCCATGAACCCTCGAGCAGCTGGTGGAGGGTATAGAGCTGGTCCAGTGTTCCATGACCAGAACGAAAACCGCATTATTCCTCTTGGATCCAAGGTTTGACTAATGGCCGGACCCTCCACTCCAGTACACTGGAATAGACTTTCCTGGGGAGGCTGAGGAGTGTGATCCCTCTGTAGTTGGAACACACCCTCCGATCCCCCTCCTTGAAGAGAGGGACCACCACCCCATTCTGCCGGTCCAGAGGTACCGTCCCCGCGTCACGCGATGTTGCAGGGATGAAGTGCACCGGGCTCCATGCTCCCGGAGCATGGAGACGGTTTGCCAGAATTTCCTCGGGGCAGACCGAAAGTCCTCTTCCATGGCCTCTCCAAACTCCTCCCAGACCCGAGTTATTGCCTCCACCACAGCCATGAACTATGGGTCATGACCGAAAGAACGAGATCCCGGATTCAAGTGCGGTTGAAGTGAGCTTCCTGCGTAGGGTGGCTGAGCGCACCCTTACAGATAGGATGAGGAGCTTGAGAGTTGGTTTTTAGAATAAAGTTTGTATTTTACTAGGACATAGTCGTACTTTCACTATTCAAGTTTAAACATGAAGTGTTTATCAGCTTTAAGCAGTTTCAACCTGTATTATTATGCTGGATTTGACTGCTATTTTCACTTCATGAGTAGTGGCCGAAATGATGCTCCACACGAGATATAGAGTGATTTTGGAATAAAGTTTTTATTTCATTAGAACAAACTAGTACTTTCTCAATTCAAGTTAAAATGATGTGTTTATCAGGTTCAAGCAGTTTCAACCAGTTTTATTTAGTGGAGTAACTGCTATTTTCATTTCATCAGTAGTGGCCGAAATGATGCTCCTCACGGGACATAGAGTGATTTTGGAATAAAGTTTTTATTTCATTAGAACAAACTAGTACTTTCTCAATTCAAGTTTAAACATGATGGACTTAGCAGTTGCAAGTACTTTCAACCAATTATATTTAGTAGAGTAGCTGCTATTTTCATTTTATTAGGAGTGGCCGAAATGATGCTCCACACGGGATATAGAGTAATTTTGGAAGAAAGCTTTTATTTCATTAGTACAAACTAGTACTTTCTCAATTCAAGGTTAAATGATGTGTTTATCAGGTTCAAGCAGTTTCAACCAGTTTTATTTAGTGAGTAACTGCTATTTTCATTTCATCAGTAGTGGCCAAAATGATGCTCCTCACGGGATATAGAGTGATTTTGGAAGAAAGTTTTTATTTCCTTAGAACAAACTAGTACTTTCTCAATTCAAGGTTAAACATGATGGACTCAGCAGTTGCAAGTACTTTCAACCAATTATATTTAGTGGAGTAACTGCTATTTTCATTTCATCAGGAGTGGCCGAAATTATGCTCCACACGGGATATAGAGTAATTTTGGAAGAAAGTTTTTATTTCCTTAGAACAAACTAGTACTTTCTCAATTCAAGGTTATATGATGTGTTTATCAGGTTCAAGCAGTTTCAACCAGTTTTATTTAGTGAGTAACTGCTATTTTCATTTCATCAGTAGTGGCCGAAATGATGCTCCTCACGGGATATAGAGTGATTTTGGAAGAAAGTTTTTATTTCCTTAGAACAAACTAGTACTTTCTCAATTCAAGGTTAAATGATGTG
This sequence comes from Blennius ocellaris, assembly GCF_963422515.1. Lineage (NCBI taxonomy): Eukaryota > Metazoa > Chordata > Actinopteri > Blenniiformes > Blenniidae > Blennius > Blennius ocellaris. Next base: position 24,823,442 of record NC_137667.1, read on the forward strand.
TTTATCAGGTTCAAGCAGTTTCAACCAGTTTTATTTAGTGGAGTAACTGCTATTTTCATTTCATGAGTAGTGGCCGAAATGATGCTCCACACGAGATATAGAGTGATTTTGGAATAAAGTTATTTCATTAGAACAAACTAGTACTTTCTCAATTCAAGTTAAAATGATGTGTTTATCAGGTTCAAGCAGTTTCAACCAGTTTTATTTAGTGGAGTAACTGCTATTTTCATTTCATGAGTAGTGGCCGAAATGATGCTCCTCACGGGATATAGAGTGATTTTGGAAGAAAGTTTTTATTTCATTAGAACAAACTAGTACTTTCTCAATTCAAGTTTAAACATGATGGTCTTAGCAGTTGCAAGTACTTTCAACCAATTATATTTAGTGGAGTAACTGCTATTTTCATTTCATGAGTAGTGGCCGAAATGATGCTCCACACGAGATATAGAGTGATTTTGGAAGAAAGTTTTTATTTCATTAGAACAAACTAGTACTTTCTCAATTCAAGTTTAAACATGATGGTCTTAGCAGTTGCAAGTACTTTCAACCAATTATATTTAGTGGAGTAACTGCTATTTTCATTTCATGAGTAGTGGCCGAAATGATGCTCCACACGAGATATAGAATGATTTTGGAAGAAAGTTTTTATTTCCTTAGAACAAACTAGTACTTTCTCAATTCAAGGTTAAATTATGTGTCTATCAGGTTCAAGCAGTTTCAACCAGTTTTATTTAGTGAGTAACTGCTATTTTCATTTCATCAGTAGTGGCCGAAATGATGCTCCTCACGGGATATAGAGTGATTTTGGAAGAAAGTTTTTATTTCATTAGAACAAACTAGTACTTTCTCAATTCAAGGTTAAACATGATGGACTTAGCAGTTGCAAGTACTTTCAACCAATTATATTTAGTGGAGTAACTGCTATTTTCATTTCATCAGGAATGGCCGAAATGATGCTCCACACGGGATATAGAGTGATTTTGGAAGAAAGTTTTTATTTCCTTAGAACAAACTAGTACTTTCTCAATTCAAGGTTAAATGATGTGTTTATCAGGTTCAAGCAGTTTCAACCAGTTTTATTTAGTGGAGTAACTGCTATTTTCATTTCATGAGTAGTGGCCGAAATGATGCTCCACACGAGATATAGAGTGATTTTGGAAGAAAGTTTTTATTTCCTTAGAACAAACTAGTACTTTCTCAATTCAAGGTTAAATGATGTGTTTATCAGGTTCAAGCAGTTTCAACCAGTTTTATTTAGTGGAGTAACTGCTATTTTCATTTCATGAGTAGTGGCCGAAATGATGCTCCTCACGGGATATAGAGTGATTTTGGAAGAAAGTTTTTATTTCATTAGAACAAACTAGTACTTTCTCAATTCAAGGTTAAACATGATGGACTTAGCAGTTGCAAGTACTTTCAACCAATTATATTTAGTGGAGTAACTGCTATTTTCATTTCATCAGGAATGGCCGAAATGATGCTCCACACGAGATATAGAATGATTTTGGAAGAAAGTTTTTATTTCCTTAGAACAAACTAGTACTTTCTCAATTCAAGGTTAAATGATGTGTTTATCAGGTTCAAGCAGTTTCAACCAGTTTTATTTAGTGGAGTAACTGCTATTTTCATTTCATGAGTAGTGGCCGAAATGATGCTCCTCACGGGATATAGAGTGATTTTGGAAGAAAGTTTTTATTTCATTAGAACAAACTAGTACTTTCTCAATTCAAGTTTAAACATGATGGTCTTAGCAGTTGCAAGTACTTTCAACCAATTATATTTAGTGGAGTAACTGCTATTTTCATTTCATGAGTAGTGGCCGAAATGATGCTCCACACGAGATATAGAGTGATTTTGGAAGAAAGTTTTTATTTCCTTAGAACAAACTAGTACTTTCTCAATTCAAGGTTAAATTATGTGTCTATCAGGTTCAAGCAGTTTCAACCAGTTTTATTTAGTGAGTAACTGCTATTTTCATTTCATCAGTAGTGGCCGAAATGATGCTCCTCACGGGATATAGAGTGATTTTGGAAGAAAGTTTTTATTTCATTAGAACAAACTAGTACTTTCTCAATTCAAGTTTAAACATGATGGACTTAGCAGTTGCAAGTATTTTCAACCAATTATATTTAGTGGAGTAACTGCTATTTTCATTTCATCAGGAATGGCCGAAATGATGCTCCACACGGGATATAGAGTGATTTTGGAAGAAAGTTTTTATTTCCTTAGAACAAACTAGTACTTTCTCAATTCAAGGTTAAATGATGTGTTTATCAGGTTCAAGCAGTTTCAACCAGTTTTATTTAGTGGAGTAACTGCTATTTTCATTTCATGAGTAGTGGCCGAAATGATGCTCCACACGAGATATAGAGTGATTTTGGAAGGAAGTTTTTATTTCCTTAGAACAAACTAGTACTTTCTCAATTCAAGGTTAAATGATGTGTTTATCAGGTTCAAGCAGTTTCAACCAGTTTTATTTGGTGGCGTAACTGCTATTTTCATTTCATCAGGAGTGGCCGAAATGATGCTCCTCACGGGATATAGAGTGATTTTGGAAGAAATTTTTATTTCATTAGAACAAACTAGTACTTTCACAATTCAAGTTTAAACATGATGGACTTAGCAGTTGCAAGTACTTTCAACCAATTATATTTAGTGGAGTAACTGCTATTTTCATTTCATCAGGAATGGCCGAAATGATGCTCCACACGAGATATAGAGTGATTTTGGAATAAAGTTTTTATTTCCTTAGAGCAAACTGGTACTTTTCAATTCAAGTTTAAACATGAAGTGCTTATTAGGTTAAAGCAGTTTCAACCTCTTTTATTATGCTGGATTTGACTGTTATGGTCTTTTCATCAGTTGTGGCCGAAAAGATGCTTCAGACGAGATACTGAGTATGTTTTTAGAATAAAGTTTTAATTTCATTAGGACAAACTCGTACTTTCACTATTCAAGTATCTACCCAGAAAAATGTACACTAACACAACTATTGCTCACCCAAGGTGCTAAAAACACTGTGTTGCAGTTGCGAGGTTACAATTTGTATAGACTACAGAAGTGAAAGCCACAGGTGTAACCATCACCTGTGCATTAACAACATTTTTGCACTTTTCGAAACACAGCTTTTGCGTGACTCCTACCATGAGTCGTCAGAGACACTGCGTGCTCAGAGCAAAGATACCTCGGGAGCCACATGACCCAGTTGAAGACTGTTGTCGCCGGTCTTCTATGCCTGTCTACACAGGAGAGAAGAAACCTCAACAGCGAGTTGCTATGACACACATCCATCAGTGCTCTCAGCCGCACCACCACGTGGTCTCGCAGCTCTTTCACTCCTTTTCAGGAGAAGGAACATTGTCATTTTCCAGCACCTCACAGTGCTATCAGCTCCCTCACTCTCTCCACTGGAGAGAACCAGGATGTTCTAGCTCAGATGACTCTGACCATTCCGATATCCCAAGGGTACCTGGTCTTTGGACCAGCCAGCTTGAGTCCCTTGCAGAGAACATAGAGCAGTTCGAACCAAACAACCCGGAGATTCGTGTAGCGGACAACCTGGTGGAGGTTGAACGCTGCCTCTTCAACCTGCCTCATCCTTCGTCCCGAGAGAAGCTTACACTTCTCTGGAAGATGACATCCAGGAGTGTCCATGTTTACATAGAGTCCCTCCCATCTGCCATCAGAGACCATTACTCAGCCCTCTGTCATGCACTTAGGGAAGCAGGATCATCTGCACAATGATCCTAACTCTGCAAACTTTGGTGCATTTACAATCACTCAAAAGGGGGCGGAGACTCCCAGATAGTATTTATAGGTGCCTAAGGGCTGCCTACTTCCAAGGTCACAATGCACCAGGATTGGACAAAGACCAGACTTTTAAGTCCCTCTTCGTAAACAACCTCCACAACAGTGTGCGGATCGATGTCGCCCTTTTCTGCAGGACCAAAAACCCCACCATGAAAGACCTCCGCAAACATGCGCAGATGGTGTGGGAGCTGCACCACCGTTCAGGTGAAAACTATGATGGTGATGCAGGTGTCCTGAGGTCTCAGGTGAGGAGAGGTAAGTCTAAAAACCGAGGCTGAGGTCAGACTCAAAACAACTGGGATGCAGATGTCCCACAGTGGATTAAAACCTGCATCAGAGAGGTGAAGCAGCACCTGAACCCGCCTGGTAAGAAGGGACCTGGCTCCCCCTGACCGCATGACTTGGCCCCTCCCCTCCGCACACAAAGTTCATTTTGGCAGGAGGAGGAGATCCAGGAGGTGAAAGAGGCCCATTTGACATTCTTGGGTAATCTTGGCTATGCCAACCACAGATACACTTCAGTGGTGGTAGGGGTTGTTGACACTCTCTCACTGCTTGGTACTGGGTCAGAAATCCCCCTCATGTGTTCAGACACCTTCGCACGGGTTGCTAGAACCACGCTTGCACATGCCACTTAAGGAAAGCCACTTCAGGTGGAAGAGTGTAGCATAAACATCCGAGGCTTCACTCAGGACTTGCACCACATCACTCAATGTGTCTGGGTCAACAGCTTTCCAGGACATGTCAGCGACGCATCCCATCCACGTCACTGATCTGGACACAGAAGAACTGCTTATTGGTCAGGACATCCTAAACCGACTCGCTGCCACCAAACGGCACCTTTGGTCCCAAGTCGTCAGCCCGACTCCCATTGGCTAAGAACTAGGCCACCCAGCTTCTAACAGCAATCGTTCAGCCAACCCACGGGTCCAAATTCTGACACCTGGTCAGATTAAAGTGACCGCATTTCCACCTTTAGAGATGTTAACTGACAGTTCATTCCACAATCTTGAACTAATTCTCATCTCATTGACAATCTGCCTTCGTCCCTCACCAGCGACGACACGCATGACACAACTCTCCTCATTTCCACAACCAAAACCATCACCAGCGCTCACCATGTTAACCTTGAACAGGTTCTTCATGGTACAAAACCGAGCACCGAAGGTGACATGGTTGTGCACGCTCCAATGACTCAACCAGAGAATACAGACATTTCAGGTAAACAGACCATGTCTGTACCAGAAGAACCTTATTCAGGCTTCGAGTCAAAGACCGAGCAACGCTCTGCTGAGGCTCGCGCTTTACCACAACAGAAACAAGGAGATGCATTTGTATGAGGAGGTCTCCCGCGATTATCACACGATCTTCGCAAGGGACTCGCACAAAAGGGGGGGGGGGGGAGTCACAGACATCCACCCAGTGCGCGTCCCCACTGACCTCGAGGCACTGCCATCTTCTGAAACCCAGTACATACATACATCTAGCTGACGGGGTCAAGCGGTCCTGGGCCTGAATTCACTGGTTTGAAACAGCCTGCGCTCGAATCTCACACCTTCCCTGTTATTCAAGATTGTTATATCTAAAGAGAAACATTAATCAATTTAAATAACACTTTTTTTGGCATGAACTATTTCCAGTTTAGCTGGTGGTGGCCCAATGTCATTATTATTTGATAAATAACCAATTTATTCTAATTAATAATTTTTCATAAATAAATTATTTTTGATAAAATGTTGCTCCGTGCTCTTGTTTATCTTCCAACATGTGAGATGTTGTTGATGAATACACAGCACAGTTCCACATTAACCAATGTGTTTTACACAGCCACTGTTCTTTGTGTCAACATGTAGGTCCAGAACACAACTAAAGACGATGTCTCTAGACATCCAGAAGACTTCCTCAGAAGAGCCTGAATGAAAGTTTTTTGAGACGTCTTTCTTGAACATTATATTGACGTCTTGTCTGGACGTCACTGAAAATACGTTTCAAAAGAAACAGAACACGTCATCAGTCTACCACGGGACATACACAGAGAGTCAGTTTAGTATTATCATTAACATGCATTTAATTGGACTGTGGAAGAAAACCAGAGAACCCTGAGGAAACACATGCACACACAAGTTAATTCCACAAACACCTCCAGGTGGATTTAAACCCACGATTTTCTATCTGTAGCCATTGAGACAATTTGACCATTGTAATTGATAGAGCTGATAAAACATTTATTTGGTATATAGTTGTACTCTCAATATGAAAGGTTGTAGAAATTAATCATGCCCAAAAACTCCTGCAGGGCCTTAACCGAGGCTGGACGAGGGAAATCTGTCACCGCTTGCACCTTAGAAGGCAATGGAATGGCACCCTGAGTTGAAATACGATGACCCAAAAAGTCAATCACAGGCAGACCAAACTGGCACTTAACAGGGTTGACAATTAGGCCATGTTCCTCAAGGCCAGACCTGGGCATTTTAAGGCCTGCGGGCCAAATACGGCCCGTGACCCGATTCTGACCGGCCCGCGAAAGGTTCCTTAGAATTAAGAAAACAAAAGCTTCTTTCGAATTTTAATGCGTGGACTAAAACCATCGGCTGTATAAACTAAAACGGAAATGCTTTTACTTTGAAGCCTGTTTATTTATGTACAGTGTACGTAACCTACGTACGTCGTATACGTGACCCGTAAAACAAGTCAATCAGTGCATGTGATTAGCGGTCATTGTCGCCCCTCAATGATGTACGGGCACGTCAAGAAAAGAAAGGTGGATGCTGAAGGCCGAAATTTCAAGAAGATTTGGAGCACTAAATATTTGTTTACTGAAGTCGGTGGTAAACCCGTCTGTTTAGTTTGTGGAGAGCACGTCGCCGTGTTTAAGGAGTATAATGTGATTCGGCATTATCAGACAAAACACGCGGAGAAATACAGACACTTGGCGGAGGCTGAGAGAGCGCGAATATCAGAAGACTTGCTAGCAAAGCTACCAAAACAACAAGGCTGTTTTAGCAAACTACACACAGCCCGGGATGCAGCGACCAAGACCAGCTTCGTCATATCCCACAAAATCGCTAAAAACAGCAAGCCTTTCTTGGATGGCGAGTTTGTGAAAGAGTGCTTGGTGGACTCTGCCGTGCTAATATGCCCTGAGAATAAAGAAGCATTTGAAAAAGTCCCGCTGTCCAGGCGAACCGTCACCAGAAGGGTGGAAGGAATCGCGGAGAATCTCGAATGTCAGCTCAAAAGTGGAGTTGAAAGTTTTGACTTTTTCTCTTTGGCTTTGGATGAGAGCTGTGATGTCCGTGACACTGCCCAGTTACTGGTGTTTCTCCGGGGAATAAGGCAGGACTTCAAGATTACGGAGGAGCTGGCAGCATTGAGGTCAATAAAAGGAACGACAACGGGAAGCGATCTGTTCAAGGAGGTCGATGCATGCATGGTCAAGCTTGGACTGAAATGGGACAAACTGGTAGGCGTCACTACTGATGGTTGTCCGAATATGACAGGAAAACATGTCGGACTTTTGAAACAGATCCAAGATAAAGTGACTGAACTCGGCACAGAGCATCATTTAGTGTTGATACATTGTATTATACATCAGCATGTACTGTGCAGGTCTGTGCTAAAACTTAACCATGTTATTGATGTTGTAACAAAAACGGTTAACTTTATCAGGGCACGAGCATTAAATCACAGGCAGTTTGTTGCACTTTTAGAGGAGCATGAGAATGAACATGGTGACATCATGTACCACACAGCTGTCAGATGGCTCAGTCTGGGCAAAGTGCTCAAAAGATTTTGGGACCTGAAAACAGAGATTCAAGAGTTTTGTGAGATGAAAGGCAAAAACATCCCCGAGCTTTCAGATATGAACTGGATGGCAGATTTTGCATTTGCTGTTGATGTGACGGCACTGATGAATGAACTGAGCACTAAACTGCAAGGCAAGGGCCTTTTCGTTCATGACATGCATAACCTGGTGAAGGCTTTTATGAGAAAGTTGCTGTTTCTTTCAAGTCAACTACAGAACAACACTCTCACTCACATACAAACCCTTAAAGAAGTCAGACCATCAGCGAATCATCTCTGCAGGTACTCATCCATGTTAGGAGATTTGCATGGTGAGTTTTTAAGGCGATTTGATGATTGTAAAAACATTGAGGATGAAATGCACCTGGTTTCCTCTCCCTTTGCCTGCAGAGTAGATGATGCACCCAGTGATGTTCAGCTGGAGCTCATTGACCTGCAGTCTGACACAGTACTGGCAGAGCACTTTAAGTCAGCATCACTGCTGGAGTTCTACTCATCTCTTAAGGAGGAGAACTTTCCAAACATGAGTAGACATGCTCAGAAGATGTTGGTTCTGTTTGGATCTACCTACATATGTGAACACACATTCTCAGTAATGAAGTTCACCAAATCCAGGTTCAGATCCTCTCTTACTGATGATCATCTGTCAGCTGTGCTTCGCATCTCCACCTTAGACATTCAACCTGACTTTGATGCACTCGTTAAAGGGCAGCAAAGGCTAGATTTCTCTCACTGAACAAGAAAATACACAAATGTGTGTTCACTATTACTTTTTGTCTGCACAGCTTGGCAGTTTGACAATCAATATGTGACATATCTTGTTAATGATATTTGGCATACAAAGACATTGTGATGTCTTAATAGAAAAAAGTGTTTTTGGTTAATGTAATTAAAAAAAGAGTTACAAATGTTACATGTTTACAATTGTTTTGAATAACTGCACTGAATAAAAACATTTTTTGTTAAAATAACCCTCACTTTCTCTTTACCTAATAATAACACAGACACTTACCAGCATGTGTAAACAATGCCATTTACTGCTTTCAATTTAGAAATAAAATTCATATGCAGAATAGAGTGTAAACTTTTGGCCCGGCCCTCCACAATATTTTCTGCTTCTCATTTGGCCCCTTCGGAAAAATAATTGCCCACCCCTGCTCAAGGCGCTGAAAAACTTGCTTTTGGTGTGAAAAATGCTCCTCAACTGAAGAACTAGCCACCAAGATGTCGTCCAGGTAAACAGAAACGAAAGCGAGGTCGCGCAGCACAGAGTCCATCAACCTCTGAAAAGCCGTGCCTCTACTCTTGCCTGGCCATAATAAAACATAAAAAAATGACAAGGAAGAATAGAAAGTGTCATCTGCTCAGTGTATTGACACATCTTATACACAGCAGACACAAATTGCACTTAACAAGTTTTGAACTATCAAAACTCAGTAACCAATCAGGTGTCTAACATTGATTTTTTTTTTTTTGAGAATCAAAACTACAGTACAAATAAAGCTTTCAATTTCTATTCAAGAAAATGTGCCCATCTTTTCTAAAACTCTCTCTCTCTCTCTCTCTCTCTCTCTCGCCCGCCCCGTTTCCTCATTAGTTTTAATGTTGTTTTTTTTCCGGAATAATGTGAATGTTTGATGAGAGGCTGTATCTGGCAGCATGAATCACTCATTGAGTAAAAAGAAAAAAGTGATGGCACGTGTCGCCCCAATTAATCCCTAAAACACAAGAGCCTCTAAACGTATTGAGAACAGGTAGGAAGCATGTTACGAGCTAATAAAACTAGTAAACAGAGTCCATGTGTGTATCAGTGAAAGTGAGCGGGTTTTATGTTTCTATGTTTCTTCAGGTGAGATGTCCAGTTCCTGGACGTTCACAGCACTTTCACGGCTGGGAGACATAGTTTGCATTGTACAGAGAGGTTCAGAGATTTCTCCAACTTTAAAAAATAGTGATGAAAGCAACTCTCTGCAGAATCCATGGCAAAGCATGGATTGTCAGCCTGAAAGCGTCGGGAAGTGTCGCAATGCCAGTGCATGGCGCATGTGACAGCTGCATTTCTAGTTTATTCCATCTGATTTTTACTGTAATCCTGCTCAGTAATCCCAGTTTTTATCGAATATACCTGTAACGAGATTACACATTTTTTTATGTACTGTAACAGATTACAGTTATATGTTTTTTGTATCCTAATTATGTAACACTGTTACATGTATTCCATTACTACCCAACCCTGGTTGCACCTAAACATGTGATACACACTCAGACCTTACTGAGACTTAATAAACTAAAGTTTTCTAGCTATGCAATGACTTGAAGTAAAGCTCTGGTAAACAAGCTGCATGTAATGATGTTCATGTAGGTACAAACAGCCAGAAGAGTCTTTAGAGCCAGAAGTGGACAGACGAAATCACCTTGTACTGCAGGTGACAGGAGGAGCAGCAAGGTGGGCGAGATACAGGTTCTGGGAGATTCCCACAACACACTGTAGACAAAAGAAAAGTGTTAAATGCACAGGTTCCACAAGTTGAGAGACTCTTAAGATCAACACCAGGAGACACCAGATCACTTTGATTGATTGTGAGGACAACACACACGGAGTGAGGTGGTATTGAAAGGCTAATTGCAGGAGGAAAGGTTTGTTTTGTAGAATGGGTCTCTTGTATTAAATTCAATGTAATTTGGATCAAATGTCTTTGTTTTTTTATAAGCATGTTTTGTTGTGAGATGTAATTTAATTTAATCACAATAACCAGCCAAAGTATTTTCTATGTTTACTACGTTTAAAACTAAATGATCAACCATCTCAACAGTCATTGGTGGACATTTAATGTATATTTCATCACCTGAAGAGTCCAACTTTGCTTTACATCTTTAACTTATATACAAGTGAAATCACAGCTCTAAGTTCTTGTTACTGAATAGTCCCTAAACGGCTCACCTGTCTCTGGCTGTGAGGCCCTGTCCGGAGGGATGGATGAGCCCGATGAAACGTGGGATCAGCCGTTGGTGGAGATTTCCACTCAACCCTTTGAAGCGCTGCTCCCACGTTCCTCCACTTGGACCATGGTTTAATCGAGGAAAATCATGTCACACTGAAAAAACAATTCTGTCATTTCATTTTTGAGTGTACTTTTTTAAGATAGAGCTTCTCAGGCTGGTTTAATCAAGTAAAATCAAGCTACTGTCTTAAAGGTGTACAGGAGGATTTTCTTTTTCCGGGTGGATCATCAAGACTATTGGTACTCCCAACTGTCAATCATTCTGGTGAGATATTACGTAAGGCCGTCGTACGTGCTCGTCCCCAGGTAGCGTGGATCTATTAGTTTTCACTTTCTGCGCATGCGCGCTTTCAGGTGTATATGGTGAGCTACGCCTTCAGTGAGCTCGCAGTTCTCACCGGGTACTTTGAAAATGGCAGAGGGTCGCAAAAGAGAAAAAGTGTCTTCGAAGTGTATGAGAAGAAGAGAAAGGCTTCGGAAGAGAGAAACAAGACCAGAGTGTTTTTGGGAGATTCTTTCACACGATGGCGTGCGCTGAAAGCCCAGGTTGGGCTTCCCACTGATGCTTCAGTCGCGAAGTTTCTACTCGACAGGTAAAGTTTGGCATTCTATTTGGAGAAATCCATTTCAAATCACTTCCAGTAAAAGTTATCTACGTCTATATTGTAACTTTCCAGGGTTGATTAGTGGAAAAAGTTCAAATCTTCTTGTAAAGTGAGCTTGTGTAAGCGATGCCGACTTGTGACTTGTAAACAGGGCGTGCACGAGGAGAACTGGGCTCGTTCATGTCTCTCGCACACGTTTTAGTAGGCATTCCGTCTCGGGAGCAGGTAGAGCTTTGCGCATGTGCATTTTTCAAAAGGTGGAGAGGGATGGTTCTTTCCTAAAATTCGGGAAAATCCTACTGTACACCTTTAAGATAGAGCTGATCTTGCTGGTTTAATCTAGAAAATCACGTTACTGTCTCTAGATGGAGCTGCTCAGGCTGGTTTAATAAAAAAAAAAAAAAAAAAATATCAATCCCGTTACTGTCTTTAGATATAGAATCTCAGACTGGTTTAATCTAGAGAAATCGTGTTACTGACTTTAGGTAGAGATGCTTAGTGTTGGAATTTGTTGCTGTGTTCCCCTGAATTCCTGCTTGTTCGTTTGATCCGGGAGAGGCAGGAACAGAGTTAATTTCTTCAATAGTGAATTTAATAATCACACAAACAAGAGATTATAAAAATACATATATCAGATTACATAATACGAGCTCAGACCGTTCTTCCTTGCAGACCCAAGTGTGCAGGCCAGGTTTACAATGAAGAAGGGCACAACTGCAACACATGGTTCATATTTATACATTTGCATACATCACCTCAACCTCACATTGGTCGGTTTCTCGTGATATATGCGTTGCTATGGTGAATTTGCTATTCCTTTGTTCCCAAAACTGCTTCAAACTGGTTCTTCTCAGAGCTTGACGTTCTGTGGGACAAAGTGACCTCTGACCTCTTATCTGTTGATCCAATCTTACCTTGACCATGTTTTTGCAAGTAGAGCACTGAGGAGACATCGCCAACCAACTTGGAATGTCCCTGAACATGGATTTATAGCTGTGTTTTCCCAACTTGGGCAGTGGGAGAAACCCCAGTAGTGTAGAAACACAACTGAATACAATATGTCCAGTTGTCACACAGAAAACAAATGTTTAACCACTATATTCCTTCAATTCTCCTTTTGACCTCTGACCCCAGAGGTCAATAATTAGTGTCAATACAGTATGAGGCACTCTTCGTATAATAGAGGTCATATGTAAGCAAAATCAACAATCATATACTCAAATAGCAACATACAAAACTTTTAAACGGTGGTGACTCCCCCTTGAACTGCAACCTTGTCATGGTGGGGGAGTTTGAGCACCCGAATGACCCTCTATGCTATGTTGTCAGGGGACTTGCCCCTCCTGTGGGCCCACCACCTACAGAGGCTGCCGTAGGGGTCGGGTGCATTGTGGATTGGGGGGCAGTCGACGGCAGGGGCCTCGACGACCCGATCCCCGGTCACAGAATCTGGCTATTGGGACATGGAATGTGACCTCGCTGAGGGGGAAGGTCCGAGTGGACCATGTTCTCCACTTCCATTGTCAAAACTGCTGCTCGGAGCTGTGGCCGCACAGCTCTGGCGCCTGTCGTGGCGGCAATCCCCGAACCCGGTGGTGGAAACCGGAAGTAAGGGATGCCGTCAAGCTGAAGAAGGAGTCCTATCGGGCACTGTTAGCTCATAGGACTCCTGAGGCAATCGGCAGGCCAAGTGAGCCGCAGCCCGGGCTGTGGTGGAGGCAAAAACTCGGGTCTGGGAGGAGTTCGGAGAGGCCATGGAGGAGGACTTTCGATCGGTCCCGAGGAAATTCTGGCAAACCGTCCAGCGCCTTAGGCGGGGGAAGCAGTTCTCCACCAACACTGTTTACAGTGGATGTGGGGAGCTGTTGACCTCAACTGGGGATATCGTTCAAGATCCCGGATACAAGCGGCTGAAATGAGCTTCCTTCGTAGGGTGGCTGGGCACACCCTTAGAGATAGGGTCCCACAGGATGTCTCGGGGGACGCGGTCGAACGCCTTCTCCAGATCCAGAAAACACATGTGGACTAGTTGGGCAAACTCCCATGAACCCTCGAGCAGCTGGTGGAGGGTATAGAGCTGGTCCAGTGTTCCATGACCAGAACGAAAACCGCATTATTCCTCTTGGATCCAAGGTTTGACTAATGGCCGGACCCTCCACTCCAGTACACTGGAATAGACTTTCCTGGGGAGGCTGAGGAGTGTGATCCCTCTGTAGTTGGAACACACCCTCCGATCCCCCTCCTTGAAGAGAGGGACCACCACCCCATTCTGCCTGTCCAGAGGTACCGTCCCCGCGTCACGCGATGTTGCAGGGATGAAGTGCACCGGGCTCCATGCTCCCGGAGCATGGAGACGGTTTGCCAGAATTTCCTCGGGGCAGACCGAAAGTCCTCTTCCATGGCCTCTCCAAACTCCTCCCAGACCCGAGTTATTGCCTCCACCACAGCCATGAACTATGGGTCATGACCGAAAGAACGAGATCCCGGATTCAAGTGCGGTTGAAGTGAGCTTCCTGCGTAGGGTGGCTGAGCGCACCCTTACAGATAGGATGAGGAGCTTGAGAGTTGGTTTTTAGAATAAAGTTTGTATTTTACTAGGACATAGTCGTACTTTCACTATTCAAGTTTAAAAATGAAGTGTTTATCAGCTTTAAGCAGTTTCAACCTGTATTATTATGCTGAATTTGACTGCTATTTTCACTTCATGAGTAGTGGCCGAAATGATGCTCCACACGAGATATAGAGTGATTTTGGAATAAAGTTTTTATTTCATTAGAACAAACTAGTACTTTCTCAATTCAAGTTAAAATGATGTGTTTATCAGGTTCAAGCAGTTTCAACCAGTTTTATTTAGTGGAGTAACTGCTATTTTCATTTCATCAGTAGTGGCCGAAATGATGCTCCTCACGGGACATAGAGTGATTTTGGAATAAAGTTTTTATTTCATTAGAACAAACTAGTACTTTCTCAATTCAAGTTTAAACATGATGGACTTAGCAGTTGCAAGTACTTTCAACCAATTATATTTAGTGGAGTAGCTGCTATTTTCATTTTATTAGGAGTGGCCGAAATGATGCTCCACACGGGATATAGAGTAATTTTGGAAGAAAGCTTTTATTTCATTAGTACAAACTAGTACTTTCTCAATTCAAGGTTAAATGATGTGTTTATCAGGTTCAAGCAGTTTCAACCAGTTTTATTTAGTGAGTAACTGCTATTTTCATTTCATCAGTAGTGGCCAAAATGATGCTCCTCACGGGATATAGAGTGATTTTGGAAGAAAGTTTTTATTTCCTTAGAACAAACTAGTACTTTCTCAATTCAAGGTTAAATGATGTGTTTATGAGGTTCAAGCAGTTTCAACCAGTTTTATTTAGTGGAGTAACAGCTATTTTCATTTCATCAGGAGTGGCCGAAATGATGCTCCACACGGGATATAGAGTAATTTTGGAAGAAAGTTTTTATTTCCTTAGAACAAACTAGTACTTTCTCAATTCAAGGTTAAATGATGTGTTTATCAGGTTCAAGCAGTTTCAACCAGTTTTATTTAGTGGAGTAACTGCTATTTTCATTTCATGAGTAGTGGCCGAAATGATGCTCCACACGAGATATAGAGTGATTTTGGAATAAAGTTTTTATTTCATTAGAACAAACTAGTACTTTCTCAATTCAAGTTAAAATGATGTGTTTATCAGGTTCAAGCAGTTTCAACCAGTTTTATTTAGTGGAGTAACTGCTATTTTCATTTCATGAGTAGTGGCCGAAATGATGCTCCTCACGGGATATAGAGTAATTTTGGAAGAAAGTTTTTATTTCATTAGAACAAACTAGTACTTTCTCAATTCAAGTTTAAACATGATGGTCTTAGCAGTTGCAAGTACTTTCAACCAATTATATTTAGTGGAGTAACTGCTATTTTCATTTCATGAGTAGTGGCCGAAATGATGCTCCACACGAGATATAGAGTGATTTTGGAAGAAAGTTTTTATTTCCTTAGAACAAACTAGTAACTTTCTCAATTCAAGGTTAAATTATGTGTCTATCAGGTTCAAGCAGTTTCAACCAGTTTTATTTAGTGAGTAACTGCTATTTTCATTTCATGAGTAGTGGCCGAAATGATGCTCCTCACGGGATATAGAGTGATTTTGGAAGAAAGTTTTTATTTCATTAGAACAAACTAGTACTTTCTCAATTCAAGTTTAAACATGATGGACTTAGCAGTTGCAAGTACTTTCAACCAATTATATTTAGTGGAGTAACTGCTATTTTCATTTCATGAGTAGTGGCCGAAATGATGCTCCTCACGGGATATAGAGTGATTTTGGAAGAAAGTTTTTATTTCATTAGAACAAACTAGTACTTTCTCAATTCAAGTTTAAACATGATGGACTTAGCAGTTGCAAGTACTTTCAACCAATTATATTTAGTGGAGTAACTGCTATTTTCATTTCATCAGGAATGGCCGAAATGATGCTCCACACGGGATATAGAGTGATTTTGGAAGAAAGTTTTTATTTCCTTAGAACAAACTAGTACTTTCTCAATTTAAGGTTAAATGATGTGTTTATCAGGTTCAAGCAGTTTCAACCAGTTTTATTTAGTGGAGTAACTGCTATTTTCATTTCATGAGTAGTGGCCGAAATGATGCTCCACACGAGATATAGAGTGATTTTGGAAGAAAGTTTTTATTTCCTTAGAACAAACTAGTACTTTCTCAATTCAAGGTTAAATGATGTGTTTATCAGGTTCAAGCAGTTTCAACCAGTTTTATTTGGTGGCGTAACTGCTATTTTCATTTCATCAGGAGTGGCCGAAATGATGCTCCACACGAGATATAGAGTGATTTTGTAATAAAGTTTTTATTTCCTTAGAACAAACTAGTACTTTCTCAATTCAAGTTAAAATGATGTGTTTATCAGGTTCAAGCAGTTTCAAACAATTATATTTAGTGGAGTAACTGCAATTTTCATTTCATGAGTAGTGGCCGAAATGATGCTCCACACGAGATATAGAGTGATTTTGGAATAAAGTTTTTTTTTCCTTAGAGCAAACTGGTACTTTTCAATTCAAGTTTAAACATGAAGTGCTTATTAGGTTAAAGCAGTTTCAACCTCTTTTATTATGCTGGATTTGACTGTTATGGTCTTTTCATCAGTTGTGGCCGAAAAGATGCTTCAGACGAGATACTGAGTATGTTTTTAGAATAAAGTTTTAATTTCATTAGGACAAACTCGTACTTTCACTATTCAAGTATCTACCCAGAAAAATGTACACTAACACAACTATTGCTCACCCAAGGTGCTAAAAACACTGTGTTGCAGTTGCGAGGTTACAATTTGTATAGACTACAGAAGTGAAAGCCACAGGTGTAACCATCACCTGTGCATTAACAACATTTTTGCACTTTTCGAAACACAGCTTTTGCGTGACTCCTACCATGAGTCGTCAGAGACACTGCGTGCTCAGAGCAAAGATACCTCGGGAGCCACATGACCCAGTTGAAGACTGTTGTCGCCGGTCTTCTATGCCTGTCTACACAGGAGAGAAGAAACCTCAACAGCGAGTTGCTATGACACACATCCATCAGTGCTCTCAGCCGCACCACCACGTGGTCTCGCAGCTCTTTCACTCCTTTTCAGGAGAAGGAACATTGTCATTTTCCAGCACCTCACAGTGCTATCAGCTCCCTCACTCTCTCCACTGGAGAGAACCAGGATGTTCTAGCTCAGATGACTCTGACCATTCCGATATCCCAAGGGTACCTGGTCTTTGGACCAGCCAGCTTGAGTCCCTTGCAGAGAACATAGAGCAGTTCGAACCAAACAACCCGGAGATTCGTGTAGCGGACAACCTGGTGGAGGTTGAACGCTGCCTCTTCAACCTGCCTCATCCTTCGTCCCGAGAGAAGCTTACACTTCTCTGGAAGATGACATCCAGGAGTGTCCATGTTTACATAGAGTCCCTCCCATCTGCCATCAGAGACCATTACTCAGCCCTCTGTCATGCACTTAGGGAAGCAGGATCATCTGCACAATGATCCTAACTCTGCAAACTTTGGTGCATTTACAATCACTCAAAAGGGGGCGGAGACTCCCAGATAGTATTTATAGGTGCCTAAGGGCTGCCTACTTCCAAGGTCACAATGCACCAGGATTGGACAAAGACCAGACTTTTAAGTCCCTCTTCGTAAACAACCTCCACAACAGTGTTGTCAGACAAAACACGCGGAGAAATACAGACACTTGGCGGAGGCTGAGAGAGCGCGAATA
Organism: Blennius ocellaris; assembly: GCF_963422515.1. NCBI lineage: Eukaryota > Metazoa > Chordata > Actinopteri > Blenniiformes > Blenniidae > Blennius > Blennius ocellaris. The sequence goes on from NC_137667.1 coordinate 24,840,932, forward strand.
TCAGAAGACTTGCTAGCAAAGCTACCAAAACAACAAGGCTGTTTTAGCAAACTACACACAGCCCGGGATGCAGCGACCAAGACCAGCTTCGTCATATCCCACAAAATCGCTAAAAACAGCAAGCCTTTCTTGGATGGCGAGTTTGTGAAAGAGTGCTTGGTGGACTCTGCCGTGCTAATATGCCCTGAGAATAAAGAAGCATTTGAAAAAGTCCCGCTGTCCAGGCGAACCGTCACCAGAAGGGTGGAAGGAATCGCGGAGAATCTCGAATGTCAGCTCAAAAGTGGAGTTGAAAGTTTTGACTTTTTCTCTTTGGCTTTGGATGAGAGCTGTGATGTCCGTGACACTGCCCAGTTACTGGTGTTTCTCCGGGGAATAAGGCAGGACTTCAAGATTACGGAGGAGCTGGCAGCATTGAGGTCAATAAAAGGAACGACAACGGGAAGCGATCTGTTCAAGGAGGTCGATGCATGCATGGTCAAGCTTGGACTGAAATGGGACAAACTGGTAGGCGTCACTACTGATGGTTGTCCGAATATGACAGGAAAACATGTCGGACTTTTGAAACAGATCCAAGATAAAGTGACTGAACTCGGCACAGAGCATCATTTAGTGTTGATACATTGTATTATACATCAGCATGTACTGTGCAGGTCTGTGCTAAAACTTAACCATGTTATTGATGTTGTAACAAAAACGGTTAACTTTATCAGGGCACGAGCATTAAATCACAGGCAGTTTGTTGCACTTTTAGAGGAGCATGAGAATGAACATGGTGACATCATGTACCACACAGCTGTCAGATGGCTCAGTCTGGGCAAAGTGCTCAAAAGATTTTGGGAACTGAAAACAGAGATTCAAGAGTTTTGTGAGATGAAAGGCAAAAACATCCCCGAGCTTTCAGATATGAACTGGATGGCAGATTTTGCATTTGCTGTTGATGTGACGGCACTGATGAATGAACTGAGCACTAAACTGCAAGGCAAGGGCCTTTTCGTTCATGACATGCATAACCTGGTGAAGGCTTTTATGAGAAAGTTGCTGTTTCTTTCAAGTCAACTACAGAACAACACTCTCACTCACATACAAACCCTTAAAGAAGTCAGACCATCAGCGAATCATCTCTGCAGGTACTCATCCATGTTAGGAGATTTGCATGGTGAGTTTTTAAGGCGATTTGATGATTGTAAAAACATTGAGGATGAAATGCACCTGGTTTCCTCTCCCTTTGCCTGCAGAGTAGATGATGCACCCAGTGATGTTCAGCTGGAGCTCATTGACCTGCAGTCTGACACAGTACTGGCAGAGCACTTTAAGTCAGCATCACTGCTGGAGTTCTACTCATCTCTTAAGGAGGAGAACTTTCCAAACATGAGGAGACATGCTCAGAAGATGTTGGTTCTGTTTGGATCTACCTACATATGTGAACACACATTCTCAGTAATGAAGTTCACCAAATCCAGGTTCAGATCCTCTCTTACTGATGATCATCTGTCAGCTGTGCTTCGCATCTCCACCTCAGACATTCAACCTGACTTTGATGCACTCGTTAAAGGGCAGCAAAGGCTAGATTTCTCTCACTGAACAAGAAAATACACAAATGTGTGTTCACTATTACTTTTTGTCTGCACAGCTTGGCAGTTTGACAATCAATATGTGACATATCTTGTTAATGATATTTGGCATACAAAGACATTGTGATGTCTTAATAGAAAAAAGTGTTTTTGGTTAATGTAATTAAAAAAAGAGTTACAAATGTTACATGTTTACAATTGTTTTGAATAACTGCACTGAATAAAAACATTTTTTGTTCAAATAACCCTCACTTTCTCTTTACCTAATAATAACACAGACACTTACCAGCATGTGTAAACAATGCCATTTACTGCTTTCAATTTAGAAATAAAATTCATATGCAGAATAGAGTGTAAACTTTTGGCCCGGCCCTCCACAATATTTTCTGCTTCTCATTTGGCCCCTTCGGAAAAATAATTGCCCACCCCTGCTCAAGGCGCTGAAAAACTTGCTTTTGGTGTGAAAAATGCTCCTCAACTGAAGAACTAGCCACCAAGATGTCGTCCAGGTAAACAGAAACGAAAGCAGCACCGAGTCCATCAACCTCTGAAAAGCCGTGCCTCTACTCTTGCCTGGTCATAATAAAACATAAAAAAATGACAAGAAAGAATAGAAAGTGTCATCTGCTCAGTGAATTGACACATCTTATACACAGCAGACAGAAATTGCACTTAACACGTTTTGAACTATCAAAACTCAGTAACCAATCAGGTGTCTAACATTGATTTTTTTTTTTTTTGAGAATCAAAACTACAATACAAATAAAGCTTTCAATTTCTATTCAAGAAAATGTGCCCATCTTTTCTAAAACTCTCTCTCTCTCTCTCTCTCTCTCTCTCTCTCTCTCTCTCTCTCTCTCTCTCTCTCTCTCTCTCTCTCTCTCTCTCTCTCTCTCTCGCCCGCCCCGTTTCCTCATTAGTTTTAATGTTGTTTTTTTTCCGGAATAAATGTGAATGTTTGATGAGAGGCAGCATGAATCACTCATTGAGTAAAAAGAAAAAAGTGATGGCACGTGTCGCCCCAATTAATCCCTAAAACACAAGAGCCTCTAAACGTATTGAGAACAGGTAGGAAGCATGTTACGAGCTAATAAAACTAGTAAACAGAGTCCATGTGTGTATCAGTGAAAGTGAGCGGGTTTTATGTTTCTATGTTTCTTCAGGTGAGATGTCCAGTTCCTGGACGTTCACAGCACTTTCACGGCTGGGAGACATAGTTTGCATTGTACAGAGAGGTTCAGAGATTTCTCCAATTTTAAAAAATAGTGATGAAAGCAACTCTCTGCAGAATCCATGGCAAAGCATGGATTGTCAGCCTGAAAGCGTCGGGAAGCGTCGCAATGCCAGTGCATGGCGCATGTGACAGCTGCATTTCTAGTTTATTCCATCTGATTTTTACTGTAATCCTGCTCAGTAATCCCAGTTTTTATCGAATATACCTGTAACGAGATTACACATTTTTTTATGTACTGTAACAGATTACAGTTATATGTTTTTTGTATCCTAATTATGTAACACTGTTACATGTATTCCATTACTACCCAACCCTGGTTGCACCTAAACATGTGATACACACTCAGACCTTACTGAGACTTAATAAACTAAAGTTTTCTAGCTGTGCAATGACTTGAAGTAAAGCTCTGGTAAACAAGCTGCATGTAATGATGTTCATGTAGGTACAAACAGCCAGAAGAGTCTTTAGAGCCAGAAGTGGACAGACGAAATCACCTTGTACTGCAGGTGACAGGAGGAGCAGCAAGGTGGGCGAGATACAGGTTCTGGGAGATTCCCACAACACACTGTAGACAAAAGAAAAGTGTTAAATGCACAGGTTCCACAAGTTGAGAGACTCTTAAGATCAACACCAGGAGACACCAGATCACTTTGATTGATTGTGAGGACAACACACACGGAGTGAGGTGGTATTGAAAGGCTAATTGCAGGAGGAAAGGTTTGTTTTGTAGAATGGGTCTCTTGTATTAAATTCAATGTAATTTGGATCAAATGTCTTTGTTATTTTAAAAGCATGTTTTGTTGTGAGATGTAATTTAATTTAATCACAATAACCAGCCAAAGTATTTTCTATGTTTACTACGTTTAAAACTAAATGATCAACCATCTCAACAGTCATTGGTGGACATTTAATGTATATTTCATCACCTGAAGAGTCCAACTTTGCTTTACATCTTTAACTTATATACAAGTGAAATCACAGCTCTAAGTTCTTGTTACTGAATAGTCCCTAAACGGCTCACCTGTCTCTGGCTGTGAGGCCCTGTCCGGAGGGATGGATGAGCCCGATGAAATGTGGGATCAGCCGTTGGTGGAGATTTCCACTCAACCCTTTGAAGCGCTGCTCCCACGTTCCTCCACTTGGACCATGGTTTAATCGAGGAAAATCATGTCACACTGAAAAAACAATTCTGTCATTTCATTTTTGAGTGTACTTTTTTAAGATAGAGCTTCTCAGGCTGGTTTAATCAAGTAAAATCATGTTACTGTTTTAAAGGTGTACAGGAGGATTTTCTTTTTCCGGGTGGATCATCAAGACTATTGGTACTCCCAACTGTCAATCATTCTGGTGAGATATTACGTAAGGCCGTCGTACGTGCTCGTCCCCAGGTAGCGTGGATCTATTAGTTTTCACTTTCTGCGCATGCGCGCTTTCAGGTGTATATGGTGAGCTACGCCTTCAGTGAGCTCGCAGTTCTCACCGGGTACTTTGAAAATGGCAGAGGGTCGCAAAAGAGAAAAAGTGTCTTCGAAGTGTATGAGAAGAAGAGAAAGGCTTCGGAAGAGAGAAACAAGACCAGAGTGTTTTTGGGAGATTCTTTCACACGATGGCGTGCGCTGAAAGCCCAGGTTGGGCTTCCCACTGATGCTTCAGTCGCGAAGTTTCTACTCGACAGGTAAAGTTTGGCATTCTATTTGGAGAAATCCATTTCAAATCACTTCCAGTAAAAGTTATCTACGTCTATATTGTAACTTTCCAGGGTTGATTAGTGGAAAAAGTTCAAATCTTCTTGTAAAGTGAGCTTGTGTAAGCGATGCCGACTTGTGACTTGTAAACAGGGCGTGCACGAGGAGAACTGGGCTCGTTCATGTCTCTCGCACACGTTTTAGTAGGCATTCCGTCTCGGGAGCAGGTAGAGCTTTGCGCATGTGCATTTTTCAAAAGGTGGAGAGGGATGGTTCTTTCCTAAAATTCGGGAAAATCCTACTGTACACCTTTAAGATAGAGCTGATCTTGCTGGTTTAATCTAGAAAATCACGTTACTGTCTCTAGATGGAGCTGCTCAGGCTGGTTTAATAAAAAAAAAAAAAAAAAAATATCAATCCCGTTACTGTCTTTAGATATAGAATCTCAGACTGGTTTAATCTAGAGAAATCGTGTTACTGACTTTAGGTAGAGATGCTTAGTGTTGGAATTTGTTGCTGTGTTCCCCTGAATTCCTGCTTGTTCGTTTGATCCGGGAGAGGCAGGAACAGAGTTAATTTCTTCAATAGTGAATTTAATAATCACACAAACAAGAGATTATAAAAATACATATATCAGATTACATAATACGAGCTCAGACCGTTCTTCCTTGCAGACCCAAGTGTGCAGGCCAGGTTTACAATGAAGAAGGGCACAACTGCAACACATGGTTCATATTTATACATTTGCATACATCACCTCAACCTCACATTGGTCGGTTTCTCGTGATATATGCGTTGCTATGGTGAATTTGCTATTCCTTTGTTCCCAAAACTGCTTCAAACTGGTTCTTCTCAGAGCTTGACGTTCTGTGGGACAAAGTGACCTCTGACCTCTTATCTGTTGATCCAATCTTACCTTGACCATGTTTTTGCAAGTAGAGCACTGAGGAGACATCGCCAACCAACTTGGAATGTCCCTGAACATGGATTTATAGCTGTGTTTTCCCAACTTGGGCAGTGGGAGAAACCCCAGTAGTGTAGAAACACAACTGAATACAATATGTCCAGTTGTCACACAGAAAACAAATGTTTAACCACTATATTCCTTCAATTCTCCTTTTGACCTCTGACCCCAGAGGTCAATAATTAGTGTCAATACAGTATGAGGCACTCTTCGTATAATAGAGGTCATATGTAAGCAAAATCAACAATCATATACTCAAATAGCAACATACAAAACTTTTAAACGGTGGTGACTCCCCCTTGAACTGCAACCTTGTCATGGTGGGGGAGTTTGAGCACCCGAATGACCCTCTATGCTATGTTGTCAGGGGACTTGCCCCTCCTGTGGGCCCACCACCTACAGAGGCTGCCGTAGGGGTCGGGTGCATTGTGGATTGGGGGGCAGTCGACGGCAGGGGCCTCGACGACCCGATCCCCGGTCACAGAATCTGGCTATTGGGACATGGAATGTGACCTCGCTGAGGGGGAAGGGCCGAGTGGACCATGTTCTCCACTTCCATTGTCAAAACTGCTGCTCGGAGCTGTGGCCGCACAGCTCTGGCGCCTGTCGTGGCGGCAATCCCCGAACCCGGTGGTGGAAACCGGAAGTAAGGGATGCCGTCAAGCTGAAGAAGGAGTCCTATCGGGCACTGTTAGCTCATAGGACTCCTGAGGCAATCGGCAGGCCAAGTGAGCCGCAGCCCGGGCTGTGGTGGAGGCAAAAACTCGGGTCTGGGAGGAGTTCGGAGAGGCCATGGAGGAGGACTTTCGATCGGTCCCGAGGAAATTCTGGCAAACCGTCCAGCGCCTTAGGCGGGGGAAGCAGTTCTCCACCAACACTGTTTACAGTGGATGTGGGGAGCTGTTGACCTCAACTGGGGATATCGTTCAAGATCCCGGATACAAGCGGCTGAAATGAGCTTCCTTCGTAGGGTGGCTGGGCACACCCTTAGAGATAGGGTCCCACAGGATGTCTCGGGGGACGCGGTCGAACGCCTTCTCCAGATCCAGAAACCACATGTGGACTAGTTGGGCAAACTCCCATGAACCCTCGAGCAGCTGGTGGAGGGTATAGAGCTAGTCCAGTGTTCCATGACCAGAACGAAAACCGCATTATTCCTCTTGGATCCAAGGTTTGACTAATGGCCGGACCCTCCACTCCAGTACACTGGAATAGACTTTCCTGGGGAGGCTGAGGAGTGTGATCCCTCTGTAGTTGGAACACACCCTCCGATCCCCCTCCTTGAAGAGAGGGACCACCACCCCATTCTGCCTGTCCAGAGGTACCGTCCCCGCGTCACGCGATGTTGCAGGGATGAAGTGCACCGGGCTCCATGCTCCCGGAGCATGGAGACGGTTTGGCAGAATTTCCTCGGGGCAGACCGAAAGTCCTCTTCCATGGCCTCTCCAAACTCCTCCCAGACCCGAGTTATTGCCTCCACCACAGCCATGAACTATGGGTCATGACCGAAAGAACGAGATCCCGGATTCAAGTGCGGTTGAAGTGAGCTTCCTGCGTAGGGTGGCTGAGCGCACCCTTACAGATAGGATGAGGAGCTTGAGAGTTGGTTTTTAGAATAAAGTTTGTATTTTACTAGGACATAGTCGTACTTTCACTATTCAAGTTTAAACATGAAGTGTTTATCAGCTTTAAGCAGTTTCAACCTGTATTATTATGCTGGATTTGACTGCTATTTTCACTTCATGAGTAGTGGCCGAAATGATGCTCCACACGAGATATAGAGTGATTTTGGAAGAAAGTTTTTATTTCATTAGAACAAACTAGTACTTTCTCAATTCAAGTTTAAACATGATGGACTTAGCAGTTGCAAGTACTTTCAACCAATTATATTTAGTGGAGTAACTGCTATTTTCATTTCATTAGGAGTGGCCGAAATGATGCTCCACACGGGATATAGAGTAATTTTGGAAGAAAGTTTTTATTTCCTTAGAACAAACTAGTACTTTCTCAATTCAAGTTTAAACATGATGGTCTTAGCAGTTGCAAGTACTTTCAACCAATTATATTTAGTGGAGTAACTGCTATTTTCATTTCATGAGTAGTGGCCGAAATGATGCTCCACACGAGATATAGAGTGATTTTGGAAGAAAGTTTTTATTTCCTTAGAACAAACTAGTACTTTCTCAATTCAAGGTTAAATGATGTGTTTATCAGGTTCAAGCAGTTTCAACCAGTTTTATTTAGTGGAGTAACTGCTATTTTCATTTCATGAGTAGTGGCCGAAATGATGCTCCACACGAGATATAGAGTGATTTTGGAAGAAAGTTTTTATTTCCTTAGAACAAACTAGTACTTTCTCAATTCAAGGTTAAATGATGTGTTTATCAGGTTCAAGCAGTTTCAACCAGTTTTATTTAGTGGAGTAACTGCTATTTTCATTTCATGAGTAGTGGCCGAAATGATGCTCCTCACGGGATATAGAGTGATTTTGGAAGAAAGTTTTTATTTCATTAGAACAAACTAGTACTTTCTCAGTTCAAGTTTAAACATGATGGACTTAGCAGTTGCAAGTACTTTCAACCAATTATATTTAGTGGAGTAACTGCTATTTTCATTTCATGAGTAGTGGCCGAAATGATGCTCCTCACGGGATATAGAGTGATTTTGGAAGAAAGTTTTTATTTCATTAGAACAAACTAGTACTTTCTCAATTCAAGTTTAAACATGATGGACTTAGCAGTTGCAAGTACTTTCAACCAATTATATTTAGTGGAGTAACTGCTATTTTCATTTCATCAGGAATGGCCGAAATGATGCTCCACACGGGATATAGAGTGATTTTGGAAGAAAGTTTTTATTTCCTTAGAACAAACTAGTACTTTCTCAATTCAAGGTTAAATGATGTGTTTATCAGGTTCAAGCAGTTTCAACCAGTTTTATTTAGTGGAGTAACTGCTATTTTCATTTCATGAGTAGTGGCCGAAATGATGCTCCACACGAGATATAGAGTGATTTTGGAAGAAAGTTTTTATTTCCTTAGAACAAACTAGTACTTTCTCAATTCAAGGTTAAATGATGTGTTTATCAGGTTCAAGCAGTTTCAACCAGTTTTATTTGGTGGCGTAACTGCTATTTTCATTTCATGAGTAGTGGCCGAAATGATGCTCCACACGAGATATAGAGTGATTTTGGAAGAAAGTTTTTATTTCCTTAGAACAAACTAGTACTTTCTCAATTCAAGGTTAAATGATGTGTTTATCAGGTTCAAGCAGTTTCAACCAGTTTTATTTGGTGGCGTAACTGCTATTTTCATTTCATCAGGAGTGGCCGAAATGATGCTCCACACGAGATATAGAGTGATTTTGTAATAAAGTTTTTATTTCCTTAGAACAAACTAGTACTTTCTCAATTCAAGTTAAAATGATGTGTTTATCAGGTTCAAGCAGTTTCAAACAATTATATTTAGTGGAGTAACTGCAATTTTCATTTCATGAGTAGTGGCCGAAATGATGCTCCACACGAGATATAGAGTGATTTTGGAATAAAGTTTTTTTTTCCTTAGAGCAAACTGGTACTTTTCAATTCAAGTTTAAACATGAAGTGCTTATTAGGTTAAAGCAGTTTCAACCTCTTTTATTATGCTGGATTTGACTGTTATGGTCTTTTCATCAGTTGTGGCCGAAAAGATGCTTCAGACGAGATACTGAGTATGTTTTTAGAATAAAGTTTTAATTTCATTAGGACAAACTCGTACTTTCACTATTCAAGTATCTACCCAGAAAAATGTACACTAACACAACTATTGCTCACCCAAGGTGCTAAAAACACTGTGTTGCAGTTGCGAGGTTACAATTTGTATAGACTACAGAAGTGAAAGCCACAGGTGTAACCATCACCTGTGCATTAACAACATTTTTGCACTTTTCGAAACACAGCTTTTGCGTGACTCCTACCATGAGTCGTCAGAGACACTGCGTGCTCAGAGCAAAGATACCTCGGGAGCCACATGACCCAGTTGAAGACTGTTGTCGCCGGTCTTCTATGCCTGTCTACACAGGAGAGAAGAAACCTCAACAGCGAGTTGCTATGACACACATCCATCAGTGCTCTCAGCCGCACCACCACGTGGTCTCGCAGCTCTTTCACTCCTTTTCAGGAGAAGGAACATTGTCATTTTCCAGCACCTCACAGTGCTATCAGCTCCCTCACTCTCTCCACTGGAGAGAACCAGGATGTTCTAGCTCAGATGACTCTGACCATTCCGATATCCCAAGGGTACCTGGTCTTTGGACCAGCCAGCTTGAGTCCCTTGCAGAGAACATAGAGCAGTTCGAACCAAACAACCCGGAGATTCGTGTAGCGGACAACCTGGTGGAGGTTGAACGCTGCCTCTTCAACCTGCCTCATCCTTCGTCCCGAGAGAAGCTTACACTTCTCTGGAAGATGACATCCAGGAGTGTCCATGTTTACATAGAGTCCCTCCCATCTGCCATCAGAGACCATTACTCAGCCCTCTGTCATGCACTTAGGGAAGCAGGATCATCTGCACAATGATCCTAACTCTGCAAACTTTGGTGCATTTACAATCACTCAAAAGGGGGCGGAGACTCCCAGATAGTATTTATAGGTGCCTAAGGGCTGCCTACTTCCAAGGTCACAATGCACCAGGATTGGACAAAGACCAGACTTTTAAGTCCCTCTTCGTAAACAACCTCCACAACAGTGTGCGGATCGATGTCGCCCTTTTCTGCAGGACCAAAAACCCCACCATGAAAGACCTCCGCAAACATGCGCAGATGGTGTGGGAGCTGCACCACCGTTCAGGTGAAAACTATGATGGTGATGCAGGTGTCCTGAGGTCTCAGGTGAGGAGAGGTAAGTCTAAAAACCGAGGCTGAGGTCAGACTCAAAACAACTGGGATGCAGATGTCCCACAGTGGATTAAAACCTGCATCAGAGAGGTGAAGCAGCACCTGAACCCGCCTGGTAAGAAGGGACCTGGCTCCCCCTGACCGCATGACTTGGCCCCTCCCCTCCGCACACAAAGTTCATTTTGGCAGGAGGAGGAGATCCAGGAGGTGAAAGAGGCCCATTTGACATTCTTGGGTAATCTTGGCTATGCCAACCACAGATACACTTCAGTGGTGGTAGGGGTTGTTGACACTCTCTCACTGCTTGGTACTGGGTCAGAAATCCCCCTCATGTGTTCAGACACCTTCGCACGGGTTGCTAGAACCACGCTTGCGCATGCCACTTAAGGAAAGCCACTTCAGGTGGAAGAGTGTAGCATAAACATCCGAGGCTTCACTCAGGACTTGCACCACATCACTCAATGTGTCTGGGTCAACAGCTTTCCAGGACATGTCAGCGACGCATCCCATCCACGTCACTGATCTGGACACAGAAGAACTGCTTATTGGTCAGGACATCCTAAACCGACTCGCTGCCACCAAACGGCACCTTTGGTCCCAAGTCGTCAGCCCGACTCCCATTGGCTAAGAACTAGGCCACCCAGCTTCTAACAGCAATCGTTCAGCCAACCCACGGGTCCAAATTCTGACACCTGGTCAGATTAAAGTGACCGCATTTCCACCTTTAGAGATGTTAACTGACAGTTCATTCCACAATCTTGAACTAATTCTCATCTCATTGACAATCTGCCTTCGTCCCTCACCAGCGACGACACGCATGACACAACTCTCCTCATTTCCACAACCAAAACCATCACCAGCGCTCACCATGTTCACCTTGAACAGGTTCTTCAGGGTACAAAACCGAGCACCGAAGGTGACATGGTTGTGCACGCTCCAATGACTCAACCAGAGAATACAGACATTTCAGGTAAACAGACCATGTCTGTACCAGAAGAACCTTATTCAGGCTTCGAGTCAAAGACCGAGCAACGCTCTGCTGAGGCTCGCGCTTTACCACAACAGAAACAAGGAGATGCATTTGTATGAGGAGGTCTCCCGCGATTATCACACGATCTTCGCAAGGGACTCGCACAAAAGGGGGGGGGGGGGGGGGAGTCACAGACATCCACCCAGTGCGCGTCCCCACTGACCTCGAGGCACTGCCATCTTCTGAAACCCAGTACATACATACATCTAGCTGACGGGGTCAAGCGGTCCTGGGCCTGAATTCACTGGTTTGAAACAGCCTGCGCTCGAATCTCACACCTTCCCTGTTATTCAAGATTGTTATATCTAAAGAGAAACATTAATCAATTTAAATAACACTTTTTTTGGCATGAACTATTTCCAGTTTAGCTGGTGGTGGCCCAATGTCATTATTATTTGATAAATAACCAATTTATTCTAATTAATAATTTTTCATAAATAAATTATTTTTGATAAAATGTTGCTCCGTGCTCTTGTTTATCTTCCAACATGTGAGATGTTGTTGATGAATACACAGCACAGTTCCACAGTAACCAATGTGTTTTACACAGCCACTGTTCTTTGTGTCAACATGTAGGTCCAGAACACAACTAAAGACGATGTCTCTAGACATCCAGAAGACTTCCTCAGAAGAGCCTGAATGAAAGTTTTTTGAGACGTCTTTCTTGAACATTATATTGACGTCTTGTCTGGACGTCACTGAAAATACGTTTCAAAAGAAACAGAACACGTCATCAGTCTACCACGGGACATACACAGAGAGTCAGTTTAGTATTATCATTAACATGCATTTAATTGGACTGTGGAAGAAAACCAGAGAACCCTGAGGAAACACATGCACACACAAGTTAATTCCACAAACACCTCCAGGTGGATTTAAACCCACGATTTTCTGTCTGTAGCCATTGAGACAATTTGACCATTGTAATTGATAGAGCTGATAAAACATTTATTTGGTATATAGTTGTAATCTCAATATGAAAGGTTGTAGAAATTAATCATGCCCAAAAACTCCTGCAGGGCCTTAACCGAGGCTGGACGAGGGAAATCTGTCACCGCTTGCACCTTAGAAGGCAATGGAATGGCACCCTGAGTTGAAATACGATGACCCAAAAAGTCAATCACAGGCAGACCAAACTGGCACTTAGCAGGGTTGACAATTAGGCCATGTTCCTCAAGGCCAGACCTGGGCATTTTAAGGCCCGCGGGCCAAATACGGCCCGTGACCCGATTCTGACCGGCCCGCGAAAGGTTCCTTAGAATTAAGAAAACAAAAGCTTCTTTCGAATTTTAATGCGTGGACTAAAACCATCGGCTGTATAAACTAAAACGGAAATGCTTTTACTTTGAAGCCTGTTTATTTATGTACAGTGTACGTAACCTACGTACGTCGTATACGTGACCCGTAAAACAAGTCAATCAGTGCATGTGATTAGCGGTCATTGTCGCCCCTCAATGATGTACGGGCACGTCAAGAAAAGAAAGGTGGATGCTGAAGGCCGAAATTTCAAGAAGATTTGGAGCACTAAATATTTGTTTACTGAAGTCGGTGGTAAACCCGTCTGTTTAGTTTGTGGAGAGCACGTCGCCGTGTTTAAGGAGTATAATGTGATTCGGCATTATCAGACAAAACACGCGGAGAAATACAGACACTTGGCGGAGGCTGAGAGAGCGCGAATATCAGAAGACTTGCTAGCAAAGCTACCAAAACAACAAGGCTGTTTTAGCAAACTACACACAGCCCGGGATGCAGCGACCAAGACCAGCTTCGTCATATCCCACAAAATCGCTAAAAACAGCAAGCCTTTCTTGGATGGCGAGTTTGTGAAAGAGTGCTTGGTGGACTCTGCCGCGCTAATATGCCCTGAGAATAAAGAAGCATTTGAAAAAGTCCCGCTGTCCAGGCGAACCGTCACCAGAAGGGTGGAAGGAATCGCGGAGAATCTCGAATGTCAGCTCAAAAGTGGAGTTGAAAGTTTTGACTTTTTCTCTTTGGCTTTGGATGAGAGCTGTGATGTCCGTGACACTGCCCAGTTACTGGTGTTTCTCCGGGGAATAAGGCAGGACTTCAAGATTACGGAGGAGCTGGCAGCATTGAGGTCAATAAAAGGAACGACAACGGGAAGCGATCTGTTCAAGGAGGTCGATGCATGCATGGTCAAGCTTGGACTGAAATGGGACAAACTGGTAGGCGTCACTACTGATGGTTGTCCGAATATGACAGGAAAACATGTCGGACTTTTGAAACAGATCCAAGATAAAGTGACTGAACTCGGCACAGAGCATCATTTAGTGTTGATACATTGTATTATACATCAGCATGTACTGTGCAGGTCTGTGCTAAAACTTAACCATGTTATTGATGTTGTAACAAAAACGGTTAACTTTATCAGGGCACGAGCATTAAATCACAGGCAGTTTGTTGCACTTTTAGAGGAGCATGAGAATGAACATGGTGACATCATGTACCACACAGCTGTCAGATGGCTCAGTCTGGGCAAAGTGCTCAAAAGATTTTGGGAACTGAAAACAGAGATTCAAGAGTTTTGTGAGATGAAAGGCAAAAACATCCCCGAGCTTTCAGATATGAACTGGATGGCAGATTTTGCATTTGCTGTTGATGTGACGGCACTGATGAATGAACTGAGCACTAAACTGCAAGGCAAGGGCCTTTTCGTTCATGACATGCATAACCTGGTGAAGGCTTTTATGAGAAAGTTGCTGTTTCTTTCAAGTCAACTACAGAACAACACTCTCACTCACATACAAACCCTTAAAGAAGTCAGACCATCAGCGAATCATCTCTGCAGGTACTCATCCATGTTAGGAGATTTGCATGGTGAGTTTTTAAGGCGATTTGATGATTGTAAAAACATTGAGGATGAAATGCACCTGGTTTCCTCTCCCTTTGCCTGCAGAGTAGATGATGCACCCAGTGATGTTCAGCTGGAGCTCATTGACCTGCAGTCTGACACAGTACTGGCAGAGCACTTTAAGTCAGCATCACTGCTGGAGTTCTACTCATCTCTTAAGGAGGAGAACTTTCCAAACATGAGGAGACATGCTCAGAAGATGTTGGTTCTGTTTGGATCTACCTACATATGTGAACACACATTCTCAGTAATGAAGTTCACCAAATCCAGGTTCAGATCCTCTCTTACTGATGATCATCTGTCAGCTGTGCTTCGCATCTCCACCTCAGACATTCAACCTGACTTTGATGCACTCGTTAAAGGGCAGCAAAGGCTAGATTTCTCTCACTGAACAAGAAAATACACAAATGTGTGTTCACTATTACTTTTTGTCTGCACAGCTTGGCAGTTTGACAATCAATATGTGACATATCTTGTTAATGATATTTGGCATACAAAGACATTGTGATGTCTTAATAGAAAAAAGTGTTTTTGGTTAATGTAATTAAAAAAAGAGTTACAAATGTTACATGTTTACAATTGTTTTGAATAACTGCACTGAATAAAAACATTTTTTGTTCAAATAACCCTCACTTTCTCTTTACCTAATAATAACACAGACACTTACCAGCATGTGTAAACAATGCCATTTACTGCTTTCAATTTAGAAATAAAATTCATATGCAGAATAGAGTGTAAACTTTTGGCCCGGCCCTCCACAATATTTTCTGCTTCTCATTTGGCCCCTTCGGAAAAATAATTGCCCACCCCTGCTCAAGGCGCTGAAAAACTTGCTTGCGGCCCGTGACCCGATTCTGACCGGCCCGCGAAAGGTTGCTTAGAATTAAGAAAACAAAAGCTTCTTTCGAATTTTAATGTGTGGACTAAAACCATCGGCTCTATATACTAAAACGGAAATGCTTTTACTTTGAAGCCTGTTTATTTATGTACAGTGTACGTAACCTACGTACGTCGTATACGTAACCCGTAAAACAAGTCAATCAGTGCATGCAAGAGATGTCGGTGGAGAATCAAAAATGGCGGTGTTGCGGGCGCCGCCATACTTATTTACCGGTCGCCGCCATTTTGAAAATATGCGTACCGGAAGTGACGTTTACTGTAGCGACATACAGGAAGTGACGTATCAGACCCCGCGGAACGTCGGGAATTACGTTTTCGGAGGCCCACCCACCGGAAGTGACGTTGGAGGACCCACTCGCCGGAAAAAAACTGTGCGCCGCGCTTCAAACGCACATTTGTTCCCATTGCATTGTTTTCTTCACACGTGTACTCGAAGCTCAACAGAGTAAAGGATTGTCTTCTGCTAAGGTAAATAATTGCATTTTTTTCTATGTGTAAAGTATCAGCCTGCACTAATAAGAACGAAATAGTAGGTGGAGTTATACCAGTATTTAGAGACTATGTTTATACTCGCACTGGAAGACCGGAGCCAGATCAGCTTCACAACCTTCCATGAGGGAACAGATATGGTCATCTCTCCCCAACTGTGTCAGTCTGTCCACATATCTGCTGCTTTATTTCTCCGTCCAGACAACTCACAGTTTACTGTGTGCCTTCACTTATCACTCCTGCTAACTGCAGTTTCATCACAACATTTAGTTGCGTTTACGTCCTAAATGGCTGAATTTTGTCACGTGGGTGAAAAGCCTCAAAACGGTGTGCATCAGCCTGCACTAATAAGTAGGACATGGTTGATAGGTGTCATTATATCAGTATTAGTGAGAGGAAGAGTCGTTGTATAGTTATGTTGGGAGCAATTCAAGTAAGATCAGCTCAAAGTTTATGTTGCTCTTTTTTTATCTTTGTTCCATGTGTTGGTTTATTTAGACCCGTACTGGTATTTTTTATCATACTGCATTACTGGATTTTTACAACCTGACTGGGATTTCTGTGTTATTATCAGAGCATCCAAATTAGAGAAAGTTTAATGGTTGTGAGGGAGATTGAATATCTTATATATAACATACTGCAATGAATCACTTGGATGCTTGTCAGTTTGCAATCATCAATGAGAGATCAGTACATTTGAACAAATACTAATGATTCTGATTTAAATATTTTTTCAGACGCAGTGTTCAATCAGAATGTCACGTCATCGTAGCAGCGAATGCGTGGGCATGGAGCATTCATATGCACACCCAACAATGCACACAGCATCTGTGCTGACCACGGATCCAGAGACCGTAAAGGAATTGAGTGTCGCATGTCTGCATGCAGAACACTCCTATGACTCATCAATCAAGTTTGAGATTTTTTATGTAACATAAGCTCAGTTTGTTTATTTTTATTCGTCTGTATTGCAACAGATCTTCGAGATGCTGAAAGAGATGGAGGAGGTCATGGAAATCAAGAAGGGGGACCTGAGACTCATCGATTACATTTTTGATGTTATGCTTCCAGAATTAAGATGATCAATCAATGGAGGACATCATAGAAGTAGTGGTCAATATTTTGTGTCTTTTGAAACCTATCTGCATGCACCTTGTCCATCTTTTTCAGATCATCATCAACATCCTGATGGCTGAAGGTCACACAAGGCTTCAAGCACAGGTCATCATAGCCAGTGGGAGAAAGTTCTAGCAAGCTCCTGTCGTCTGTGCTCTCATCCTCCCTGCCGGATGTCTATCAATATAGTGGTTTGAAGTCTCCTGTCCCAATTTTCAGAGTGTATCTTTTATCTATCTGTCTGTCCTCTCCTCTATCCTCTCACCCCAACCGGCCAGCAGAATGCCTCCACCTCTGAGTCTGGTTTCTGCAAAGATTTCTTCCTGTTAGAGGGACTTTTTCCCTTTCCACAGTCGCTCACGCTTGCTCATGTGGATTTGTTTGGTTTTGTCTTTAAAAGTGCTTTTAATATATAATAAAGAACAATGACGTGATTCATGGATGGTTTTATTCTTTTAAAGTTGTCAGAGGTACTTTTTGAAGGTTTGTCATGGACATTTACTCTGAAGTAACTACAGTTACTCTCCATTTTTGTAGTTAGTTTTGCTTAATGCACCACACATTGTCACTGCATGAATGAAGAAGGCAGATCAGTTTAGTAGCTGAACTCTACAGATGTGGTTCCAGCTGCAGTGTCTTGTTGAAATAGGTTCAGAGAGATATTGAATATGGAATATGATGGGGGGGGGGATTCTCCCTCTTCGATCCACTTGGCTCTGGACCTTATAAACACTCTGAGCTCTATTCACATAATATCTACCTGGATGTTTCTCCAGTGTTCTTGTGCTTCTTCAAACTGAACATGATCCATGAAACCGTGACGTAACTGAAGCAGTGACATCAGTTGTCCTTTTAAATATGGCGGCGACCACAAACACGCATGGCGGCGGCCAAAAACAAGTATGTCGGTGCCCATAAGCCACCATTGTGATACCGCACTGGCGAGGTTTGCGTTTTGAGAGTAGTATGGCGCTGACCGTGAGTAATAATGGCGGCGTCCACAAACAAGCATGTCAGCGGCCGTACACCGCCATTTTTATACCGCACTGGCGAGGTTTCAAGTCTGGAGGAGCACGGTTGCATTGCGGATCATGTTCTCTTGCCTCCCACCGACAGTGACGCTGTAATTGTGCGTCGGAACAAAACATATTGCATGTAGTACTGCCTCCCACCAACAGTGGGATGGTGGGTGGGGTGGTGATTCGGATCAAAATGGCCGAACAAGATGGCGGCGGTGGATTCCCCACCGACGGCTTCTCAGTGCATGTGATTGTCGCCCCTCAATGATGTACGGGCACGTCAAGAAAAGAAAGGTGGATGCTGAAGGCCGAAATTTCAAGAAGATTTAGAGCACTAAATATTTGTTTACTGAAGTCGGTGGTAAACCCGTCTGTTTAGTTTGTGGAGAGCACGTCGCCGTGTTTAAGGAGTACAATGTGAGTCGGCATTATGAGACAAAACACGCGGAGAAATACAGACACTTGGCGGAGGCTGAGAGAGCGCGAATATCAGAAGACTTGCTAGCAAAGCTAGCAAAACAACAAGGCTGTTTTAGCAAACTACACACAGCCCGGGATGCAGCGACCAAGACCAGCTTCGTCATATCCCACAAAATCGCTAAAAACAGCAAGCCGTTCTCGGATTGGCGAGTTTGTGAAAGAGTGCTTGGTGGGCTCTGCCGCGCTAATATGCCCTGAGAATAAAGAAGCATTTGAAAAAGTCCCGCTGTCCAGGCGAACCGTCACCAGAAGGGTGGAAGGAATCGCGGAGAATCTCGAATGTCAGCTCAAAAGTGGAGTTGAAAGTTTTGACTTTTTCTCTTTGGCTTTGAATGAGAGCTGTGGTGTCCGTGACACTGCCCAGTTACTGGTGTTTCTCCGGGGAATAAGGCAGGACTTCAAGATTACGGAGGAGCTGGCAGCATTGAGGTCAATAAAAGGAACGACAACGGGAAACGATCTGTTCAAGGAGGTCGATGCATGCATGGTCAAGCTTGGACTGAAATGGGACAAACTGGTAGGCGTTACTACTGATGGTTGTCCGAATATGACAGGAAAACATGTCGGACTTTTGAAACAGATCCAAGATAAAGTGACTGAACTCGGCACAGAGCATCATTTAGTGTTGATACATTGTATTATACATCAGCATGTACTGTGCAGGTCTGTGCTAAAACTTAACCATGTTATTGATGTTGTAACAAAAACGGTTAACTTTATCAGGGCACGAGCATTAAATCACAGGCAGTTTGTTGCACTTTTAGAGGAGCATGAGAATGAACATGGTGACATCATGTACCACACAGCTGTCAGATGGCTCAGTCTGGGCAAAGTGCTCAAAAGATTTTGGGACCTGAAAACAGAGATTCAAGAGTTTTGTGAGATGAAAGGCAAAAACATCCCCGAGCTTTCAGATATGAACTGGATGGCAGATTTTGCATTTGCTGTTGATGTGACGGCACTGATGAATGAACTGAGCACTAAACTGCAAGGCAAGGGCCTTTTCGTTCATGACATGCATAACCTGGTGAAGGCTTTTATGAGAAAGTTGCTGTTTCTTTCAAGTCAACTACAGAACAACACTCTCACTCACATGCAAACCCTTAAATAAGTCAGACCATCAGCTAATCATCTCTGCAGGTACTCATCCATGTTAGGAGATTTGCATGGTGAGTTTTTAAGGCGATTTGATGATTGTAAAAACATTGAGGATGAAATGCACCTGGTTTCCTCTCCCTTTGCCTGCAGAGTAGATGATGCACCCAGTGATGTTCAGCTGGAGCTCATTGACCTGCAGTCTGACACAGTACTGGCAGAGCACAGTACTGTGTGTCTCCTCCTCATCTCTTAAGGAGGAGAACTTTCCAAACATGAGGAGACATGCTCAGAAGATGTTGGTTCTGTTTGGATCTACCTACATATGTGAACAAACATTCTCAGTAATGAAGTTTACCAAATCCAGGTTCAGATCCTCTCTTACTGATGATCATCTGTCAGCTGTGCTTCGCATCTCCACCTCAGACATTCAACCTGACTTTGATGCACTCGTTAAAGGGCAGCAAAGGCTAGATTTCTCTCACTGAACAAGAAAATACCCAAATGTGTGTTCACTATTACTTTTTGTCTGCACAGCTTGGCAGTTTGACAATCATAATGTGACATATCTTGTTAATGATATTTGGCATACAAAGACATTGTGATGTCTTAATAGAAAAAAGTGTTTTTGGTTAATGTAATTCAAAAAAGAGTTACAAATGTTTCATGTTTACAATTGTTTTGAATAACTGCACTGAATAAAAACATTTTTTTTTAAAATAACCCTCACTTTCTCTTTACCTAATAATAACACAGACACTTTCCAGCATGTGTAAACAATGCCATTTACTGCTTTCAATTTAGAAATAAAATTCATATGCAGAATAGAGTTTAAACTTTTGGCAAGGCCCTCCACAATATTTTCTGCTTCTCATTTGGCCCCTTCGGAAAAATAATTGCCCACCCCTGCTCAAGGCGCTGAAAAACTTGCTTTAGGTGTGAAAAATGCTCCTCAACTGAAGAACTAGCCACCAAGATGTCGTCCAGGTCAACAGAAACGAAAGCGAGGTCGCGCAGCACAGAGTCCATCAACCTCTGAAAAGCCGTGCCTCTACTCTTGCCTGGCCATAATAAAACATAAAAAAATGACAAGAAAGAATAGAAAGTGTCATCTGCTCAATGTATTGACACATCTTATACACAGCAGACACAAATTGCACTTAACAAGTTTTGAACTATCAAAACTCAGTAACCAATCAGGTGTCTAACATTGATTTTTTTTTTTTTGAGAATCAAAACCACAATACAAATAAAGCTTTCAATTTCTATTCAAGAAAATGTGCCCATCTTTTCTAAAACTCTCTCTCTCTCTCTCTCTCTCTCTCTCGCCCGCCCCGTTTCCTCATTAGTTTTAATGTTGTTTTTTTTCCGGAATAAATGTGAATGTTTGATGAGAGGCTGTATCTGGCAGCATGAATCACTCATTGAGTAAAAAGAAAAAAGTGATGGCACGTGTCGCCCCAATTAATCCCTAAAACACAAGAGCCTCTAAACGTATTGAGAACAGGTAGGAAGCATGTTACGAGCTAATAAAACTAGTAAACAGAGTCCATGTGTGTATCAGTGAAAGTGAGCGGGTTTTATGTTTCTATGTTTCTTCAGGTGAGATGTCCAGTTCCTGGACGTTCACAGCACTTTCACGGCTGGGAGACATAGTTTGCATTGTACAGAGAGGTTCAGAGATTTCTCCAATTTTAAAAAATAGTGATGAAAGCAACTCTCTGCAGAATCCATGGATTGTCAGCCTGAAAGCGTCGGGAAGTGTCGCAATGCCAGTGCATGGCGCATGTGACAGCTGCATTTCTAGTTTATTCCATCTGATTTTTACTGTAATCCTGCTCAGTAATCCCAGTTTTTATCGAATATACCTGTAACGAGATTACACATTTTTTTATGTACTGTAACAGATTACAGTTATATGTTTTTTGTATCCTAATTATGTAACACTGTTACATGTATTCCATTACTACCCAACCCTGGTTGCACCTAAACATGTGATACACACTCAGACCTTACTGAGACTTAATAAACTAAAGTTTTCTAGCTGTGCAATGACTTGAAGTAAAGCTCTGGTAAACAAGCTGCATGTAATGATGTTCATGTAGGTACAAACAGCCAGAAGAGTCTTTAGAGCCAGAAGTGGACAGACGAAATCACCTTGTACTGCAGGTGACAGGAGGAGCAGCAAGGTGGGCGAGATACAGGTTCTGGGAGATTCCCACAACACACTGTAGACAAAAGAAAAGTGTTAAATGCACAGGTTCCACAAGTTGAGAGACTCTTAAGATCAACACCAGGAGACACCAGATCACTTTGATTGATTGTGAGGACAACACACACGGAGTGAGGTGGTATTGAAAGGCTAATTGCAGGAGGAAAGGTTTGTTTTGTAGAATGGGTCTCTTGTATTAAATTCAATGTAATTTGGATCAAATGTCTTTGTTATTTTAAAAGCATGTTTTGTTGTGAGATGTAATTTAATTTAATCACAATAACCAGCCAAAGTATTTTCTATGTTTACTACGTTTAAAACTAAATGATCAACCATCTCAACAGTCATTGGTGGACATTTAATGTATATTTCATCACCTGAAGAGTCCAACTTTGCTTTACATCTTTAACTTATATACAAGTGAAATCACAGCTCTAAGTTCTTGTTACTGAATAGTCCCTAAACGGCTCACCTGTCTCTGGCTGTGAGGCCCTGTCCGGAGGGATGGATGAGCCCGATGAAATGTGGGATCAGCCGTTGGTGGAGATTTCCACTCAACCCTTTGAAGCGCTGCTCCCACGTTCCTCCACTTGGACCATGGTTTAATCGAGGAAAATCATGTCACACTGAAAAAACAATTCTGTCATTTCATTTTTGAGTGTACTTTTTTAAGATAGAGCTTCTCAGGCTGGTTTAATCAAGTAAAATCATGTTACTGTTTTAAAGGTGTACAGGAGGATTTTCTTTTTCCGGGTGGATCATCAAGACTATTGGTACTCCCAACTGTCAATCATTCTGGTGAGATATTACGTAAGGCCGTCGTACGTGCTCGTCCCCAGGTAGCGTGGATCTATTAGTTTTCACTTTCTGCGCATGCGCGCTTTCAGGTGTATATGGTGAGCTACGCCTTCAGTGAGCTCGCAGTTCTCACCGGGTACTTTGAAAATGGCAGAGGGTCGCAAAAGAGAAAAAGTGTCTTCGAAGTGTATGAGAAGAAGAGAAAGGCTTCGGAAGAGAGAAACAAGACCAGAGTGTTTTTGGGAGATTCTTTCACACGATGGCGTGCGCTGAAAGCCCAGGTTGGGCTTCCCACTGATGCTTCAGTCGCGAAGTTTCTACTCGACAGGTAAAGTTTGGCATTCTATTTGGAGAAATCCATTTCAAATCACTTCCAGTAAAAGTTATCTACGTCTATATTGTAACTTTCCAGGGTTGATTAGTGGAAAAAGTTCAAATCTTCTTGTAAAGTGAGCTTGTGTAAGCGATGCCGACTTGTGACTTGTAAACAGGGCGTGCACGAGGAGAACTGGGCTCGTTCATGTCTCTCGCACACGTTTTAGTAGGCATTCCGTCTCGGGAGCAGGTAGAGCTTTGCGCATGTGCATTTTTCAAAAGGTGGAGAGGGATGGTTCTTTCCTAAAATTCGGGAAAATCCTACTGTACACCTTTAAGATAGAGCTGATCTTGCTGGTTTAATCTAGAAAATCACGTTACTGTCTCTAGATGGAGCTGCTCAGGCTGGTTTAATAAAAAAAAAAAAAAAAAAATATCAATCCCGTTACTGTCTTTAGATATAGAATCTCAGACTGGTTTAATCTAGAGAAATCGTGTTACTGACTTTAGGTAGAGATGCTTAGTGTTGGAATTTGTTGCTGTGTTCCCCTGAATTCCTGCTTGTTCGTTTGATCCGGGAGAGGCAGGAACAGAGTTAATTTCTTCAATAGTGAATTTAATAATCACACAAACAAGAGATTATAAAAATACATATATCAGATTACATAATACGAGCTCAGACCGTTCTTCCTTGCAGACCCAAGTGTGCAGGCCAGGTTTACAATGAAGAAGGGCACAACTGCAACACATGGTTCATATTTATACATTTGCATACATCACCTCAACCTCACATTGGTCGGTTTCTCGTGATATATGCGTTGCTATGGTGAATTTGCTATTCCTTTGTTCCCAAAACTGCTTCAAACTGGTTCTTCTCAGAGCTTGACGTTCTGTGGGACAAAGTGACCTCTGACCTCTTATCTGTTGATCCAATCTTACCTTGACCATGTTTTTGCAAGTAGAGCACTGAGGAGACATCGCCAACCAACTTGGAATGTCCCTGAACATGGATTTATAGCTGTGTTTTCCCAACTTGGGCAGTGGGAGAAACCCCAGTAGTGTAGAAACACAACTGAATACAATATGTCCAGTTGTCACACAGAAAACAAATGTTTAACCACTATATTCCTTCAATTCTCCTTTTGACCTCTGACCCCAGAGGTCAATAATTAGTGTCAATACAGTATGAGGCACTCTTCGTATAATAGAGGTCATATGTAAGCAAAATCAACAATCATATACTCAAATAGCAACATACAAAACTTTTAAACGGTGGTGACTCCCCCTTGAACTGCAACCTTGTCATGGTGGGGGAGTTTGAGCACCCGAATGACCCTCTATGCTATGTTGTCAGGGGACTTGCCCCTCCTGTGGGCCCACCACCTACAGAGGCTGCCGTAGGGGTCGGGTGCATTGTGGATTGGGGGGCAGTCGACGGCAGGGGCCTCGACGACCCGATCCCCGGTCACAGAATCTGGCTATTGGGACATGGAATGTGACCTCGCTGAGGGGGAAGGGCCGAGTGGACCATGTTCTCCACTTCCATTGTCAAAACTGCTGCTCGGAGCTGTGGCCGCACAGCTCTGGCGCCTGTCGTGGCGGCAATCCCCGAACCCGGTGGTGGAAACCGGAAGTAAGGGATGCCGTCAAGCTGAAGAAGGAGTCCTATCGGGCACTGTTAGCTCATAGGACTCCTGAGGCAATCGGCAGGCCAAGTGAGCCGCAGCCCGGGCTGTGGTGGAGGCAAAAACTCGGGTCTGGGAGGAGTTCGGAGAGGCCATGGAGGAGGACTTTCGATCGGTCCCGAGGAAATTCTGGCAAACCGTCCAGCGCCTTAGGCGGGGGAAGCAGTTCTCCACCAACACTGTTTACAGTGGATGTGGGGAGCTGTTGACCTCAACTGGGGATATCGTTCAAGATCCCGGATACAAGCGGCTGAAATGAGCTTCCTTCGTAGGGTGGCTGGGCACACCCTTAGAGATAGGGTCCCACAGGATGTCTCGGGGGACGCGGTCGAACGCCTTCTCCAGATCCAGAAACCACATGTGGACTAGTTGGGCAAACTCCCATGAACCCTCGAGCAGCTGGTGGAGGGTATAGAGCTAGTCCAGTGTTCCATGACCAGAACGAAAACCGCATTATTCCTCTTGGATCCAAGGTTTGACTAATGGCCGGACCCTCCACTCCAGTACACTGGAATAGACTTTCCTGGGGAGGCTGAGGAGTGTGATCCCTCTGTAGTTGGAACACACCCTCCGATCCCCCTCCTTGAAGAGAGGGACCACCACCCCATTCTGCCTGTCCAGAGGTACCGTCCCCGCGTCACGCGATGTTGCAGGGATGAAGTGCACCGGGCTCCATGCTCCCGGAGCATGGAGACGGTTTGGCAGAATTTCCTCGGGGCAGACCGAAAGTCCTCTTCCATGGCCTCTCCAAACTCCTCCCAGACCCGAGTTATTGCCTCCACCACAGCCATGAACTATGGGTCATGACCGAAAGAACGAGATCCCGGATTCAAGTGCGGTTGAAGTGAGCTTCCTGCGTAGGGTGGCTGAGCGCACCCTTACAGATAGGATGAGGAGCTTGAGAGTTGGTTTTTAGAATAAAGTTTGTATTTTACTAGGACATAGTCGTACTTTCACTATTCAAGTTTAAACATGAAGTGTTTATCAGCTTTAAGCAGTTTCAACCTGTATTATTATGCTGGATTTGACTGCTATTTTCACTTCATGAGTAGTGGCCGAAATGATGCTCCACACGAGATATAGAGTGATTTTGGAAGAAAGTTTTTATTTCATTAGAACAAACTAGTACTTTCTCAATTCAAGTTTAAACATGATGGACTTAGCAGTTGCAAGTACTTTCAACCAATTATATTTAGTGGAGTAACTGCTATTTTCATTTCATTAGGAGTGGCCGAAATGATGCTCCACACGGGATATAGAGTAATTTTGGAAGAAAGTTTTTATTTCCTTAGAACAAACTAGTACTTTCTCAATTCAAGTTTAAACATGATGGTCTTAGCAGTTGCAAGTACTTTCAACCAATTATATTTAGTGGAGTAACTGCTATTTTCATTTCATGAGTAGTGGCCGAAATGATGCTCCACACGAGATATAGAGTGATTTTGGAAGAAAGTTTTTATTTCCTTAGAACAAACTAGTACTTTCTCAATTCAAGGTTAAATGATGTGTTTATCAGGTTCAAGCAGTTTCAACCAGTTTTATTTAGTGGAGTAACTGCTATTTTCATTTCATGAGTAGTGGCCGAAATGATGCTCCTCACGGGATATAGAGTGATTTTGGAATAAAGTTTTTATTTCATTAGAACAAACTAGTACTTTCTCAATTCAAGGTTAAACATGATGGACTTAGCAGTTGCAAGTACTTTCAACCAATTATATTTAGTGGAGTAACTGCTATTTTCATTTCATCAGGAATGGCCGAAATGATGCTCCACACGGGATATAGAGTGATTTTGGAAGAAAGTTTTTATTTCCTTAGAACAAACTAGTACTTTCTCAATTCAAGGTTAAATGATGTGTTTATCAGGTTCAAGCAGTTTCAACCAGTTTTATTTAGTGGAGTAACTGCTATTTTCATTTCATGAGTAGTGGCCGAAATGATGCTCCACACGAGATATAGAGTGATTTTGGAAGAAAGTTTTTATTTCCTTAGAACAAACTAGTACTTTCTCAATTCAAGGTTAAATGATGTGTTTATCAGGTTCAAGCAGTTTCAACCAGTTTTATTTAGTGGAGTAACTGCTATTTTCATTTCATGAGTAGTGGCCGAAATGATGCTCCTCACGGGATATAGAGTGATTTTGGAATAAAGTTTTTATTTCATTAGAACAAACTAGTACTTTCTCAATTCAAGTTAAAATGATGTGTTTATCAGGTTCAAGCAGTTTCAACCAGTTTTATTTAGTGGAGTAACTGCTATTTTCATTTCATGAGTAGTGGCCGAAATGATGCTCCTCACGGGATATAGAGTGATTTTGGAAGAAAGTTTTTATTTCATTAGAACAAACTAGTACTTTCTCAATTCAAGTTTAAACATGATGGTCTTAGCAGTTGCAAGTACTTTCAACCAATTATATTTAGTGGAGTAACTGCTATTTTCATTTCATGAGTAGTGGCCGAAATGATGCTCCACACGAGATATAGAGTGATTTTGGAAGAAAGTTTTTATTTCCTTAGAACAAACTAGTAACTTTCTCAATTCAAGGTTAAATTATGTGTCTATCAGGTTCAAGCAGTTTCAACCAGTTTTATTTAGTGAGTAACTGCTATTTTCATTTCATCAGTAGTGGCCGAAATGATGCTCCTCACGGGATATAGAGTGATTTTGGAAGAAAGTTTTTATTTCATTAGAACAAACTAGTACTTTCTCAATTCAAGGTTAAACATGATGGACTTAGCAGTTGCAAGTACTTTCAACCAATTATATTTAGTGGAGTAACTGCTATTTTCATTTCATCAGGAATGGCCGAAATGATGCTCCACACGGGATATAGAGTGATTTTGGAAGAAAGTTTTTATTTCCTTAGAACAAACTAGTACTTTCTCAATTCAAGGTTAAATGATGTGTTTATCAGGTTCAAGCAGTTTCAACCAGTTTTATTTAGTGGAGTAACTGCTATTTTCATTTCATGAGTAGTGGCCGAAATGATGCTCCACACGAGATATAGAGTGATTTTGGAAGAAAGTTTTTATTTCCTTAGAACAAACTAGTACTTTCTCAATTCAAGGTTAAATGATGTGTTTATCAGGTTCAAGCAGTTTCAACCAGTTTTATTTAGTGGAGTAACTGCTATTTTCATTTCATGAGTAGTGGCCGAAATGATGCTCCACACGAGATATAGAGTGATTTTGGAAGAAAGTTTTTATTTCCTTAGAACAAACTAGTACTTTCTCAATTCAAGGTTAAATGATGTGTTTATCAGGTTCAAGCAGTTTCAACCAGTTTTATTTAGTGGAGTAACTGCTATTTTCATTTCATCAGGAATGGCCGAAATGATGCTCCACACGGGATATAGAGTGATTTTGGAAGAAAGTTTTTATTTCCTTAGAACAAACTAGTACTTTCTCAATTCAAGGTTAAATGATGTGTTTATCAGGTTCAAGCAGTTTCAACCAGTTTTATTTAGTGGAGTAACTGCTATTTTCATTTCATGAGTAGTGGCCGAAATGATGCTCCACACGAGATATAGAGTGATTTTGGAAGAAAGTTTTTATTTCCTTAGAACAAACTAGTACTTTCTCAATTCAAGGTTAAATGATGTGTTTATCAGGTTCAAGCAGTTTCAACCAGTTTTATTTAGTGGAGTAACTGCTATTTTCATTTCATGAGTAGTGGCCGAAATGATGCTCCTCACGGGATATAGAGTGATTTTGGAATAAAGTTTTTATTTCATTAGAACAAACTAGTACTTTCTCAATTCAAGTTAAAATGATGTGTTTATCAGGTTCAAGCAGTTTCAACCAGTTTTATTTAGTGGAGTAACTGCTATTTTCATTTCATGAGTAGTGGCCGAAATGATGCTCCTCACGGGATATAGAGTGATTTTGGAAGAAAGTTTTTATTTCATTAGAACAAACTAGTACTTTCTCAATTCAAGTTTAAACATGATGGTCTTAGCAGTTGCAAGTACTTTCAACCAATTATATTTAGTGGAGTAACTGCTATTTTCATTTCATGAGTAGTGGCCGAAATGATGCTCCACACGAGATATAGAGTGATTTTGGAAGAAAGTTTTTATTTCCTTAGAACAAACTAGTAACTTTCTCAATTCAAGGTTAAATTATGTGTCTATCAGGTTCAAGCAGTTTCAACCAGTTTTATTTAGTGAGTAACTGCTATTTTCATTTCATCAGTAGTGGCCGAAATGATGCTCCTCACGGGATATAGAGTGATTTTGGAAGAAAGTTTTTATTTCATTAGAACAAACTAGTACTTTCTCAATTCAAGGTTAAACATGATGGACTTAGCAGTTGCAAGTACTTTCAACCAATTATATTTAGTGGAGTAACTGCTATTTTCATTTCATCAGGAATGGCCGAAATGATGCTCCACACGGGATATAGAGTGATTTTGGAAGAAAGTTTTTATTTCCTTAGAACAAACTAGTACTTTCTCAATTCAAGGTTAAATGATGTGTTTATCAGGTTCAAGCAGTTTCAACCAGTTTTATTTAGTGGAGTAACTGCTATTTTCATTTCATGAGTAGTGGCCGAAATGATGCTCCACACGAGATATAGAGTGATTTTGGAAGAAAGTTTTTATTTCCTTAGAACAAACTAGTACTTTCTCAATTCAAGGTTAAATGATGTGTTTATCAGGTTCAAGCAGTTTCAACCAGTTTTATTTAGTGGAGTAACTGCTATTTTCATTTCATGAGTAGTGGCCGAAATGATGCTCCACACGAGATATAGAGTGATTTTGGAAGAAAGTTTTTATTTCCTTAGAACAAACTAGTAACTTTCTCAATTCAAGGTTAAATGATGTGTCTATCAGGTTCAAGCAGTTTCAACCAGTTTTATTTAGTGAGTAACTGCTATTTTCATTTCATCAGTAGTGGCCGAAATGATGCTCCTCACGGGATATAGAGTGATTTTGGAAGAAAGTTTTTATTTCATTAGAACAAACTAGTACTTTCTCAATTCAAGTTTAAACATGATGGACTTAGCAGTTGCAAGTACTTTCAACCAATTATATTTAGTGGAGTAACTGCTATTTTCATTTCATGAGTAGTGGCCGAAATGATGCTCCACACGAGATATAGAGTGATTTTGGAAGAAAGTTTTTATTTCCTTAGAACAAACTAGTAACTTTCTCAATTCAAGGTTAAATTATGTGTCTATCAGGTTCAAGCAGTTTCAACCAGTTTTATTTAGTGAGTAACTGCTATTTTCATTTCATCAGTAGTGGCCGAATTGATGCTCCTCACGGGATATAGAGTGATTTTGGAAGAAAGTTTTTATTTCATTAGAACAAACTAGTACTTTCTCAATTCAAGTTAAAATGTTGTGTTTATCAGGTTCAAGCACTTTCAACCAGTTTTATTTAGTGGAGTAACTGCTATTTTCATTTCATGAGTAGTGGCCGAAATGATGCTCCTCACGGGATATAGAGTGATTTTGGAAGAAAGTTTTTATTTCATTAGAACAAACTAGTACTTTCTCAATTCAAGTTTAAACATGATGGACTTAGCAGTTGCAAGTACTTTCAACCAATTATATTTAGTGGAGTAACTGCTATTTTCATTTCATCAGGAATGGCCGAAATGATGCTCCACACGGGATATAGAGTGATTTTGGAAGAAAGTTTTTATTTCCTTAGAACAAACTAGTACTTTCTCAATTCAAGGTTAAATGATGTGTTTATCAGGTTCAAGCAGTTTCAACCAGTTTTATTTGGTGGCGTAACTGCTATTTTCATTTCATCAGGAGTGGCCGAAATGATGCTCCACACGAGATATAGAGTGATTTTGGAAGAAAGTTTTTATTTCCTTAGAACAAACTAGTACTTTCTCAATTCAAGGTTAAATGATGTGTTTATCAGGTTCAAGCAGTTTCAACCAGTTTTATTTGGTGGCGTAACTGCTATTTTCATTTCATCAGGAGTGGCCGAAATGATGCTCCACACGAGATATAGAGTGATTTTGTAATAAAGTTTTTATTTCCTTAGAACAAACTAGTACTTTCTCAATTCAAGTTAAAATGATGTGTTTATCAGGTTCAAGCAGTTTCAAACAATTATATTTAGTGGAGTAACTGCAATTTTCATTTCATGAGTAGTGGCCGAAATGATGCTCCACACGAGATATAGAGTGATTTTGGAATAAAGTTTTTATTTCCTTAGAGCAAACTGGTACTTTTCAATTCAAGTTTAAACATGAAGTGCTTATTAGGTTAAAGCAGTTTCAACCTCTTTTATTATGCTGGATTTGACTGTTATGGTCTTTTCATCAGTTGTGGCCGAAAAGATGCTTCAGACGAGATACTGAGTATGTTTTTAGAATAAAGTTTTAATTTCATTAGGACAAACTCGTACTTTCACTATTCAAGTATCTACCCAGAAAAATGTACACTAACACAACTATTGCTCACCCAAGGTGCTAAAAACACTGTGTTGCAGTTGCGAGGTTACAATTTGTATAGACTACAGAAGTGAAAGCCACAGGTGTAACCATCACCTGTGCATTAACAACATTTTTGCACTTTTCGAAACACAGCTTTTGCGTGACTCCTACCATGAGTCGTCAGAGACACTGCGTGCTCAGAGCAAAGATACCTCGGGAGCCACATGACCCAGTTGAAGACTGTTGTCGCCGGTCTTCTATGCCTGTCTACACAGGAGAGAAGAAACCTCAACAGCGAGTTGCTATGACACACATCCATCAGTGCTCTCAGCCGCACCACCACGTGGTCTCGCAGCTCTTTCACTCCTTTTCAGGAGAAGGAACATTGTCATTTTCCAGCACCTCACAGTGCTATCAGCTCCCTCACTCTCTCCACTGGAGAGAACCAGGATGTTCTAGCTCAGATGACTCTGACCATTCCGATATCCCAAGGGTACCTGGTCTTTGGACCAGCCAGCTTGAGTCCCTTGCAGAGAACATAGAGCAGTTCGAACCAAACAACCCGGAGATTCGTGTAGCGGACAACCTGGTGGAGGTTGAACGCTGCCTCTTCAACCTGCCTCATCCTTCGTCCCGAGAGAAGCTTACACTTCTCTGGAAGATGACATCCAGGAGTGTCCATGTTTACATAGAGTCCCTCCCATCTGCCATCAGAGACCATTACTCAGCCCTCTGTCATGCACTTAGGGAAGCAGGATCATCTGCACAATGATCCTAACTCTGCAAACTTTGGTGCATTTACAATCACTCAAAAGGGGGCGGAGACTCCCAGATAGTATTTATAGGTGCCTAAGGGCTGCCTACTTCCAAGGTCACAATGCACCAGGATTGGACAAAGACCAGACTTTTAAGTCCCTCTTCGTAAACAACCTCCACAACAGTGTGCGGATCGATGTCGCCCTTTTCTGCAGGACCAAAAACCCCACCATGAAAGACCTCCGCAAACATGCGCAGATGGTGTGGGAGCTGCACCACCGTTCAGGTGAAAACTATGATGGTGATGCAGGTGTCCTGAGGTCTCAGGTGAGGAGAGGTAAGTCTAAAAACCGAGGCTGAGGTCAGACTCAAAACAACTGGGATGCAGATGTCCCACAGTGGATTAAAACCTGCATCAGAGAGGTGAAGCAGCACCTGAACCCGCCTGGTAAGAAGGGACCTGGCTCCCCCTGACCGCATGACTTGGCCCCTCCCCTCCGCACACAAAGTTCATTTTGGCAGGAGGAGGAGATCCAGGAGGTGAAAGAGGCCCATTTGACATTCTTGGGTAATCTTGGCTATGCCAACCACAGATACACTTCAGTGGTGGTAGGGGTTGTTGACACTCTCTCACTGCTTGGTACTGGGTCAGAAATCCCCCTCATGTGTTCAGACACCTTCGCACGGGTTGCTAGAACCACGCTTGCGCATGCCACTTAAGGAAAGCCACTTCAGGTGGAAGAGTGTAGCATAAACATCCGAGGCTTCACTCAGGACTTGCACCACATCACTCAATGTGTCTGGGTCAACAGCTTTCCAGGACATGTCAGCGACGCATCCCATCCACGTCACTGATCTGGACACAGAAGAACTGCTTATTGGTCAGGACATCCTAAACCGACTCGCTGCCACCAAACGGCACCTTTGGTCCCAAGTCGTCAGCCCGACTCCCATTGGCTAAGAACTAGGCCACCCAGCTTCTAACAGCAATCGTTCAGCCAACCCACGGGTCCAAATTCTGACACCTGGTCAGATTAAAGTGACCGCATTTCCACCTTTAGAGATGTTAACTGACAGTTCATTCCACAATCTTGAACTAATTCTCATCTCATTGACAATCTGCCTTCGTCCCTCACCAGCGACGACACGCATGACACAACTCTCCTCATTTCCACAACCAAAACCATCACCAGCGCTCACCATGTTCACCTTGAACAGGTTCTTCAGGGTACAAAACCGAGCACCGAAGGTGACATGGTTGTGCACGCTCTAATGACTCAACCAGAGAATACAGACATTTCAGGTAAACAGACCATGTCTGTACCAGAAGAACCTTATTCAGGCTTCGAGTCAAAGACCGAGCAACGCTCTGCTGAGGCTCGCGCTTTACCACAACAGAAACAAGGAGATGCATTTGTATGAGGAGGTCTCCCGCGATTATCACACGATCTTCGCAAGGGACTCGCACAAAAGGGGGGGGGGGGGGGGGGAGTCACAGACATCCACCCAGTGCGCGTCCCCACTGACCTCGAGGCACTGCCATCTTCTGAAACCCAGTACATACATACATCTAGCTGACGGGGTCAAGCGGTCCTGGGCCTGAATTCACTGGTTTGAAACAGCCTGCGCTCGAATCTCACACCTTCCCTGTTATTCAAGATTGTTATATCTAAAGAGAAACATTAATCAATTTAAATAACACTTTTTTTGGCATGAACTATTTCCAGTTTAGCTGGTGGTGGCCCAATGTCATTATTATTTGATAAATAACCAATTTATTCTAATTAATAATTTTTCATAAATAAATTATTTTTGATAAAATGTTGCTCCGTGCTCTTGTTTATCTTCCAACATGTGAGATGTTGTTGATGAATACACAGCACAGTTCCACAGTAACCAATGTGTTTTACACAGCCACTGTTCTTTGTGTCAACATGTAGGTCCAGAACACAACTAAAGACGATGTCTCTAGACATCCAGAAGACTTCCTCAGAAGAGCCTGAATGAAAGTTTTTTGAGACGTCTTTCTTGAACATTATATTGACGTCTTGTCTGGACGTCACTGAAAATACGTTTCAAAAGAAACAGAACACGTCATCAGTCTACCACGGGACATACACAGAGAGTCAGTTTAGTATTATCATTAACATGCATTTAATTGGACTGTGGAAGAAAACCAGAGAACCCTGAGGAAACACATGCACACACAAGTTAATTCCACAAACACCTCCAGGTGGATTTAAACCCACGATTTTCTGTCTGTAGCCATTGAGACAATTTGACCATTGTAATTGATAGAGCTGATAAAACATTTATTTGGTATATAGTTGTAATCTCAATATGAAAGGTTGTAGAAATTAATCATGCCCAAAAACTCCTGCAGGGCCTTAACCGAGGCTGGACGAGGGAAATCTGTCACCGCTTGCACCTTAGAAGGCAATGGAATGGCACCCTGAGTTGAAATACGATGACCCAAAAAGTCAATCACAGGCAGACCAAACTGGCACTTAGCAGGGTTGACAATTAGGCCATGTTCCTCAAGGCCAGACCTGGGCATTTTAAGGCCCGCGGGCCAAATACGGCCCGTGACCCGATTCTGACCGGCCCGCGAAAGGTTCCTTAGAATTAAGAAAACAAAAGCTTCTTTCGAATTTTAATGCGTGGACTAAAACCATCGGCTGTATAAACTAAAACGGAAATGCTTTTACTTTGAAGCCTGTTTATTTATGTACAGTGTACGTAACCTACGTACGTCGTATACGTGACCCGTAAAACAAGTCAATCAGTGCATGTGATTAGCGGTCATTGTCGCCCCTCAATGATGTACGGGCACGTCAAGAAAAGAAAGGCGGATGCTGAAGGCCGAAATTTCAAGAAGATTTGGAGCACTAAATATTTGTTTACTGAAGTCGGTGGTAAACCCGTCTGTTTAGTTTGTGGAGAGCACGTCGCCGTGTTTAAGGAGTTTAATGTGATTCGGCATTATCAGACAAAACACGCGGAGAAATACAGACACTTGGCGGAGGCTGAGAGAGCGCGAATATCAGAAGACTTGCTAGCAAAGCTACCAAAACAACAAGGCTGTTTTAGCAAACTACACACAGCCCGGGATGCAGCGACCAAGACCAGCTTCGTCATATCCCACAAAATCGCTAAAAACAGCAAGCCTTTCTTGGATGGCGAGTTTGTGAAAGAGTGCTTGGTGGACTCTGCCGCGCTAATATGCCCTGAGAATAAAGAAGCATTTGAAAAAGTCCCGCTGTCCAGGCGAACCGTCACCAGAAGGGTGGAAGGAATCGCGGAGAATCTCGAATGTCAGCTCAAAAGTGGAGTTGAAAGTTTTGACTTTTTCTCTTTGGCTTTGGATGAGAGCTGTGATGTCCGTGACACTGCCCAGTTACTGGTGTTTCTCCGGGGAATAAGGCAGGACTTCAAGATTACGGAGGAGCTGGCAGCATTGAGGTCAATAAAAGGAACGACAACGGGAAGCGATCTGTTCAAGGAGGTCGATGCATGCATGGTCAAGCTTGGACTGAAATGGGACAAACTGGTAGGCGTCACTACTGATGGTTGTCCGAATATGACAGGAAAACATGTCGGACTTTTGAAACAGATCCAAGATAAAGTGACTGAACTCGGCACAGAGCATCATTTAGTGTTGATACATTGTATTATACATCAGCATGTACTGTGCAGGTCTGTGCTAAAACTTAACCATGTTATTGATGTTGTAACAAAAACGGTTAACTTTATCAGGGCACGAGCATTAAATCACAGGCAGTTTGTTGCACTTTTAGAGGAGCATGAGAATGAACATGGTGACATCATGTACCACACAGCTGTCAGATGGCTCAGTCTGGGCAAAGTGCTCAAAAGATTTTGGGAACTGAAAACAGAGATTCAAGAGTTTTGTGAGATGAAAGGCAAAAACATCCCCGAGCTTTCAGATATGAACTGGATGGCAGATTTTGCATTTGCTGTTGATGTGACGGCACTGATGAATGAACTGAGCACTAAACTGCAAGGCAAGGGCCTTTTCGTTCATGACATGCATAACCTGGTGAAGGCTTTTATGAGAAAGTTGCTGTTTCTTTCAAGTCAACTACAGAACAACACTCTCACTCACATACAAACCCTTAAAGAAGTCAGACCATCAGCGAATCATCTCTGCAGGTACTCATCCATGTTAGGAGATTTGCATGGTGAGTTTTTAAGGCGATTTGATGATTGTAAAAACATTGAGGATGAAATGCACCTGGTTTCCTCTCCCTTTGCCTGCAGAGTAGATGATGCACCCAGTGATGTTCAGCTGGAGCTCATTGACCTGCAGTCTGACACAGTACTGGCAGAGCACTTTAAGTCAGCATCACTGCTGGAGTTCTACTCATCTCTTAAGGAGGAGAACTTTCCAAACATGAGTAGACATGCTCAGAAGATGTTGGTTCTGTTTGGATCTACCTACATATGTGAACACACATTCTCAGTAATGAAGTTCACCAAATCCAGGTTCAGATCCTCTCTTACTGATGATCATCTGTCAGCTGTGCTTCGCATCTCCACCTCAGACATTCAACCTGACTTTGATGCACTCGTTAAAGGGCAGCAAAGGCTAGATTTCTCTCACTGAACAAGAAAATACACAAATGTGTGTTCACTATTACTTTTTGTCTGCACAGCTTGGCAGTTTGACAATCAATATGTGACATATCTTGTTAATGATATTTGGCATACAAAGACATTGTGATGTCTTAATAGAAAAAAGTGTTTTTGGTTAATGTAATTAAAAAAAGAGTTACAAATGTTACATGTTTACAATTGCTTTGAATAACTGCACTGAATAAAAACATTTTTTGTTAAAATAACCCTCACTTTCTCTTTACCTAATAATAACACAGACACTTACCAGCATGTGTAAACAATGCCATTTACTGCTTTCAATTTAGAAATAAAATTCATATGCAGAATAGAGTGTAAACTTTTGGCCCGGCCCTCCACAATATTTTCTGCTTCTCATTTGGCCCCTTCGGAAAAATAATTGCCCACCCCTGCTCAAGGCGCTGAAAAACTTGCTTTTGGTGTGAAAAATGCTCCTCAACTGAAGAACTAGCCACCAAGATGTCGTCCAGGTAAACAGAAACGAAAGCAGCACCGAGTCCATCAACCTCTGAAAAGCCGTGCCTCTACTCTTGCCTGGTCATAATAAAACATAAAAAAATGACAAGAAAGAATAGAAAGTGTCATCTGCTCAGTGAATTGACACATCTTATACACAGCAGACAGAAATTGCACTTAACACGTTTTGAACTATCAAAACTCAGTAACCAATCAGGTGTCTAACATTGATTTTTTTTTTTTTTGAGAATCAAAACTACAGTACAAATAAAGCTTTCAATTTCTATTCAAGAAAATGTGCCCATCTTTTCTAAAACTCTCTCTCTCTCTCTCTCTCTCTCTCTCTCTCTCTCTCTCTCTCTCTCTCTCTCTCTCGCCCGCCCCGTTTCCTCATTAGTTTTAATGTTGTTTTTTTTCCGGAATAAATGTGAATGTTTGATGAGAGGCAGCATGAATCACTCATTGAGTAAAAAGAAAAAAGTGATGGCACGTGTCGCCCCAATTAATCCCTAAAACACAAGAGCCTCTAAACGTATTGAGAACAGGTAGGAAGCATGTTACGAGCTAATAAAACTAGTAAACAGAGTCCATGTGTGTATCAGTGAAAGTGAGCGGGTTTTATGTTTCTATGTTTCTTCAGGTGAGATGTCCAGTTCCTGGACGTTCACAGCACTTTCACGGCTGGGAGACATAGTTTGCATTGTACAGAGAGGTTCAGAGATTTCTCCAATTTTAAAAAATAGTGATGAAAGCAACTCTCTGCAGAATCCATGGCAAAGCATGGATTGTCAGCCTGAAAGCGTCGGGAAGTGTCGCAATGCCAGTGCATGGCGCATGTGACAGCTGCATTTCTAGTTTATTCCATCTGATTTTTACTGTAATCCTGCTCAGTAATCCCAGTTTTTATCGAATATACCTGTAACGAGATTACACATTTTTTTATGTACTGTAACAGATTACAGTTATATGTTTTTTGTATCCTAATTATGTAACACTGTTACATGTATTCCATTACTACCCAACCCTGGTTGCACCTAAACATGTGATACACACTCAGACCTTACTGAGACTTAATAAAATAAAGTTTTCTAGCTGTGCAATGACTTGAAGTAAAGCTCTGGTAAACAAGCTGCATGTAATGATGTTCATGTAGGTACAAACAGCCAGAAGAGTCTTTAGAGCCAGAAGTGGACAGACGAAATCACCTTGTACTGCAGGTGACAGGAGGAGCAGCAAGGTGGGCGAGATACAGGTTCTGGGAGATTCCCACAACACACTGTAGACAAAAGAAAAGTGTTAAATGCACAGGTTCCAC
This sequence comes from Blennius ocellaris, assembly GCF_963422515.1. Classification (NCBI taxonomy): domain Eukaryota; kingdom Metazoa; phylum Chordata; class Actinopteri; order Blenniiformes; family Blenniidae; genus Blennius; species Blennius ocellaris. The sequence continues at coordinate 24,878,854 of NC_137667.1, forward strand.
AAGTTGAGAGACTCTTAAGATCAACACCAGGAGACACCAGATCACTTTGATTGATTGTGAGGACAACACACACGGAGTGAGGTGGTATTGAAAGGCTAATTGCAGGAGGAAAGGTTTGTTTTGTAGAATGGGTCTCTTGTATTAAATTCAATGTAATTTGGATCAAATGTCTTTGTTATTTTAAAAGCATGTTTTGTTGTGAGATGTAATTTAATTTAATCACAATAACCAGCCAAAGTATTTTCTATGTTTACTACGTTTAAAACTAAATGATCAACCATCTCAACAGTCATTGGTGGACATTTAATGTATATTTCATCACCTGAAGAGTCCAACTTTGCTTTACATCTTTAACTTATATACAAGTGAAATCACAGCTCTAAGTTCTTGTTACTGAATAGTCCCTAAACGGCTCACCTGTCTCTGGCTGTGAGGCCCTGTCCGGAGGGATGGATGAGCCCGATGAAATGTGGGATCAGCCGTTGGTGGAGATTTCCACTCAACCCTTTGAAGCGCTGCTCCCACGTTCCTCCACTTGGACCATGGTTTAATCGAGGAAAATCATGTCACACTGAAAAAACAATTCTGTCATTTCATTTTTGAGTGTACTTTTTTAAGATAGAGCTTCTCAGGCTGGTTTAATCAAGTAAAATCATGTTACTGTTTTAAAGGTGTACAGGAGGATTTTCTTTTTCCGGGTGGATCATCAAGACTATTGGTACTCCCAACTGTCAATCATTCTGGTGAGATATTACGTAAGGCCGTCGTACGTGCTCGTCCCCAGGTAGCGTGGATCTATTAGTTTTCACTTTCTGCGCATGCGCGCTTTCAGGTGTATATGGTGAGCTACGCCTTCAGTGAGCTCGCAGTTCTCACCGGGTACTTTGAAAATGGCAGAGGGTCGCAAAAGAGAAAAAGTGTCTTCGAAGTGTATGAGAAGAAGAGAAAGGCTTCGGAAGAGAGAAACAAGACCAGAGTGTTTTTGGGAGATTCTTTCACACGATGGCGTGCGCTGAAAGCCCAGGTTGGGCTTCCCACTGATGCTTCAGTCGCGAAGTTTCTACTCGACAGGTAAAGTTTGGCATTCTATTTGGAGAAATCCATTTCAAATCACTTCCAGTAAAAGTTATCTACGTCTATATTGTAACTTTCCAGGGTTGATTAGTGGAAAAAGTTCAAATCTTCTTGTAAAGTGAGCTTGTGTAAGCGATGCCGACTTGTGACTTGTAAACAGGGCGTGCACGAGGAGAACTGGGCTCGTTCATGTCTCTCGCACACGTTTTAGTAGGCGTTCCGTCTCGGGAGCAGGTAGAGCTTTGCGCATGTGCAAAAAAAAAAAATATATCAATCCCGTTACTGTCTTTAGATATAGCATCTCAGACTGGTTTAATCTAGAGAAATCGTGTTACTGACTTTAGGTAGAGATGCTTAGTGTTGGAATTTGTTCCTGTGTTCCCCTGAATTCCTGCTTGTTTGTTTGATCCGGGAGAGGCAGGAACAGAGTTAATTTCTTCAATAGTGAATTTAATAATCACACAAACAAGAGATTAGAAAAATACATATATCAGATTACATAATACGAGCTCAGACCATTTTTCCTTGCAGACCCAAGTATGCAGGCCAGGTTTACAATGAAGAAGGGCACAACTGCAACACGTGGTTCATATTTATACATTTGCATACACCACCTCAACCTCACATTGGTCGGTTTCTCGTGATATATGCGTTGCTATGGTGAATTTGCTATTCCTTTGTTCCCAAAACTGCTTCAAACTGGTTCTTCTCAGAGCTTGACGTTCTGTGGGACAAAGTGACCTCTGACCTCTTATCTGTTGATCCAATCTTACCTTGACCATGTTTTTGCAAGTAGAGCACTGAGGAGACATCGCCAACCAACTTGGAATGTCCCTGAACATGGATTTATAGCTGTGTTTTCCCAACTTGGGCAGTGGGAGAAACCCCAGTAGTGTAGAAACACAACTGAATACAATATGTCCAGTTGTCACACAGAAAACAAATGTTTAACCACTTCCTTCAATTCTCCTTTTGACCTCTGACCCCAGAGGTCAATAATTAGTGTCAATACAGTATGAGGCACTCTTCGTATAATAGAGGTCATATGTAAGCAAAATCAACAATCATGTACTCAAATAGCAACATACAAAACTTTTAAACGGTGGTGACTCCCCCTTGAACTGCAACCTTGTCATGGTGGGGGAGTTTGAGCACCCGAATGACCCTCTATGCTATGTTGTCAGGGGACTTGCCCCTCCTGTGGGCCCACCACCTACAGAGGCTGCCGTAGGGGTCGGGTGCATTGTGGATTGGGGGGCAGTCGACCGCAGGGGCCTCGACGACCCGATCCCCGGTCACAGAATCTGGCTATTGGGACATGGAATGTGACCTCGCTGAGGGGGAAGGTCCGAGTGGACCATGTTCTCCACTTCCATTGTCAAAACTGCTGCTCGGAGCTGTGGCCGCACAGCTCTGGCGCCTGTCGTGGCGGCAATCCCCGAACCCGGTGGTGGAAACCGGAAGTAAGGGATGCCGTCAAGCTGAAGAAGGAGTCCTATCGGGCACTGTTAGCTCATAGGACTCCTGAGGCAATCGGCAGGCCAAGTGAGCCGCAGCCCGGGCTGTGGTGGAGGCAAAAACTCGGGTCTGGGAGGAGTTCGGAGAGGCCATGGAGGAGGACTTTCGATCGGTCCCGAGGAAATTCTGGCAAACCGTCCAGCGCCTTAGGCGGGGGAAGCAGTTCTCCACCAACACTGTTTACAGTGGATGTGGGGAGCTGTTGACCTCAACCGGGGATATCGTTCAAGATCCCGGATACCAGCGGCTGAAATGAGCTTCCTTCGTAGGGTGGCTGGGCACACCCTTAGAGATAGGGTCCCACAGGATGTCTCGGGGGACGCGGTCGAACGCCTTCTCCAGATCCAGAAAACACATGTGGACTAGTTGGGCAAACTCCCATGAACCCTCGAGCAGCTGGTGGAGGGTATAGAGCTGGTCCAGTGTTCCACGACCAGAACGAAAACCGCATTATTCCTCTTGGATCCAAGGTTTGACAAATGGCCGGACCCTCCACTCCAGTACACTGGAATAGACTTTCCTGGGGAGGCTGAGGAGTGTGATCCCTCTGTAGTTGTAACACACCCTCCGATCCCCCTCCTTGAAGAGAGGGACCACCACCCCATTCTGCCTGTCCAGAGGTACCATCCCCGCGTCACGCGATGTTGCAGGGATTAAGTGCCCCGGACTCCATGCTCCCGGAGCATGGAGACGGTTTGCCAGAATTTCCTCGGGGCAGACCGAAAGTCCTCTTCCATGGCCTCTCCAAACTCCTCCCAGACCCGAGTTATTGCCTCCACCACAGCCATGAACTATGGGTCATGACCGAAAGAACAAGATCCCGGATACAAGCGGTTGAAGTGAGCTTCCTGCGTAGGGTGGCTTAGCGCACCCTTACAGATAGGATGAGGAGCTTGAGAGTTGGTTTTTAGAATAAAGTTTGTATTTTACTAGGACATAGTCGTACTTTCACTATTCAAGTTTAAACATGAAGTGTTTATCAGCTTTAAGCAGTTTCAACCTGTTTTATTATGCTGGATTTGACTGCTATTGTCATTTCATCAGCAGTGGCCGAAATGATGCTCCACACGAGATATAGAGTGATTTTGTAATAAAGTTTTTATTTCCTTAGAACAAACTAGTACTTTCTCAATTCAAGTTAAAATGATGTGTTTATCAGGTTCAAGCAGTTTCAACCAGTTTTATTTAGTGGAGGAACTGCTATTTTCATTTCATCAGGAGTGGCCGAAATGATGCTCCACACGAGGTATAGAGTAATTTTGGAATAAAGTTTTTATTTCATTAGAACAAACTAGTACTTTCTCAATTCAAGTTTAAACATGATGGACTTAGCAGTTGCAAGCACTTTCAACCAGTTTTATTTAGTGGAGTAACTGCTATTTTCATTTCATGAGTAGTGGCCGAAATGATGCTCCACACGAGATATAGAGTGATTTTGGAATAAAGTTTTTATTTCATTAGAACAAACTAGTACTTTCTCAATTCAAGTTAAAATGATGTGTTTATCTGGTTCAAGCAGTTTCAACCAGTTTTATGGTGGAGTAGCTGCTATTTTCATTTCATCAGGAGTGGCCGAAATGATGCTCCTCACGGGATATAGAGTGATTTTGGAATAAAGTTTTTATTTCATTAGAACAAACTAGTACTTTCTCAATTCAAGGTTAAATGATGTGTTTATCAGGTTCAAGCAGTTTCAACCAGTTTTATTTAGTGGAGGAACTGCTATTTTCATTTCATGAGTAGTGGCCGAAATGATGCTCCTCACGGGATATAGAGTGATTTTGGAAGAAAGTTTTTATTTCATTAGAACAAACTAGTACTTTCTCAATTCAAGTTAAAATGATGTGTTTATCTGATTCAAGCAGTTTCAACCAGTTTTATGGTGGAGTAGCTGCTATTTTCATTTCATCAGGAGTGGCCGAAATGATGCTCTCACGGGATATAGAGTGATTTTGGAATAAAGTTTTTATTTCATTAGAACAAACTAGTACTTTCTCAATTCAAGTTAAAATGATGTGTTTATCAGGTTCAAGCAGTTTCAACCAGTTTTATTTAGTGGAGTAGCTGCTATTTTCATTTTATTAGGAGTGGCCGAAATGATGCTCCACACGGGATATAGAGTAATTTTGGAAGAAAGCTTTTATTTCATTAGTACAAACTAGTACTTTCTCAATTCAAGGTTAAATGATGTGTTTATCAGGTTCAAGCAGTTTCAACCAGTTTTATTTAGTGAGTAACTGCTATTTTCATTTCATCAGTAGTGGCCAAAATGATGCTCCACACGAGATATAGAGTGATTTTGGAAGAAAGTTTTTATTTCATTAGAACAAACTAGTACTTTCTCAATTCAAGTTTAAACATGATGGTCTTAGCAGTTGCAAGTACTTTCAACCAATTATATTTAGTGGAGTAACTGCTATTTTCATTTCATGAGTAGTGGCCGAAATGATGCTCCACACGAGATATAGAGTGATTTTGGAAGAAAGTTTTTATTTCCTTAGAACAAACTAGTAACTTTCTCAATTCAAGGTTAAATTATGTGTCTATCAGGTTCAAGCAGTTTCAACCAGTTTTATTTAGTGAGTAACTGCTATTTTCATTTCATCAGTAGTGGCCGAAATGATGCTCCTCACGGGATATAGAGTGATTTTGGAAGAAAGTTTTTATTTCATTAGAACAAACTAGTACTTTCTCAATTCAAGGTTAAACATGATGGACTTAGCAGTTGCAAGTACTTTCAACCAATTATATTTAGTGGAGTAACTGCTATTTTCATTTCATCAGGAATGGCCGAAATGATGCTCCACACGGGATATAGAGTGATTTTGGAAGAAAGTTTTTATTTCCTTAGAACAAACTAGTACTTTCTCAATTCAAGGTTAAATGATGTGTTTATCAGGTTCAAGCAGTTTCAACCAGTTTTATTTAGTGGAGTAACTGCTATTTTCATTTCATGAGTAGTGGCCGAAATGATGCTCCACACGAGATATAGAGTGATTTTGGAAGAAAGTTTTTATTTCCTTAGAACAAACTAGTACTTTCTCAATTCAAGGTTAAATGATGTGTTTATCAGGTTCAAGCAGTTTCAACCAGTTTTATTTAGTGGAGTAACTGCTATTTTCATTTCATGAGTAGTGGCCGAAATGATGCTCCTCACGGGATATAGAGTGATTTTGGAAGAAAGTTTTTATTTCATTAGAACAAACTAGTACTTTCTCAATTCAAGTTTAAACATGATGGACTTAGCAGTTGCAAGTACTTTCAACCAATTATATTTAGTGGAGTAACTGCTATTTTCATTTCATGAGTAGTGGCCGAAATGATGCTCCACACGAGATATAGAGTGATTTTGGAAGAAAGTTTTTATTTCCTTAGAACAAACTAGTAACTTTCTCAATTCAAGGTTAAATTATGTGTCTATCAGGTTCAAGCAGTTTCAACCAGTTTTATTTAGTGAGTAACTGCTATTTTCATTTCATCAGTAGTGGCCGAAATGATGCTCCTCACGGGATATAGAGTGATTTTGGAAGAAAGTTTTTATTTCATTAGAACAAACTAGTACTTTCTCAATTCAAGTTAAAATGTTGTGTTTATCAGGTTCAAGCACTTTCAACCAGTTTTATTTAGTGGAGTAACTGCTATTTTCATTTCATGAGTAGTGGCCGAAATGATGCTCCTCACGGGATATAGAGTGATTTTGGAAGAAAGTTTTTATTTCATTAGAACAAACTAGTACTTTCTCAATTCAAGTTTAAACATGATGGACTTAGCAGTTGCAAGTACTTTCAACCAATTATATTTAGTGGAGTAACTGCTATTTTCATTTCATCAGGAATGGCCGAAATGATGCTCCACACGGGATATAGAGTGATTTTGGAAGAAAGTTTTTATTTCCTTAGAACAAACTAGTACTTTCTCAATTCAAGGTTAAATGATGTGTTTATCAGGTTCAAGCAGTTTCAACCAGTTTTATTTAGTGGAGTAACTGCTATTTTCATTTCATGAGTAGTGGCCGAAATGATGCTCCACACGAGATATAGAGTGATTTTGGAAGAAAGTTTTTATTTCCTTAGAACAAACTAGTACTTTCTCAATTCAAGGTTAAATGATGTGTTTATCAGGTTCAAGCAGTTTCAACCAGTTTTATTTGGTGGCGTAACTGCTATTTTCATTTCATCAGGAGTGGCCGAAATGATGCTCCACACGAGATATAGAGTGATTTTGTAATAAAGTTTTTATTTCCTTAGAACAAACTAGTACTTTCTCAATTCAAGTTAAAATGATGTGTTTATCAGGTTCAAGCAGTTTCAAACAATTATATTTAGTGGAGTAACTGCAATTTTCATTTCATGAGTAGTGGCCGAAATGATGCTCCACACGAGATATAGAGTGATTTTGGAATAAAGTTTTTTTTTCCTTAGAGCAAACTGGTACTTTTCAATTCAAGTTTAAACATGAAGTGCTTATTAGGTTAAAGCAGTTTCAACCTCTTTTATTATGCTGTTATGGTCTTTTCATCAGTTGTGGCCGAAAAGATGCTTCAGACGAGATACTGAGTATGTTTTTAGAATAAAGTTTTAATTTCATTAGGACAAACTCGTACTTTCACTATTCAAGTATCTACCCAGAAAAATGTACACTAACACAACTATTGCTCACCCAAGGTGCTAAAAACACTGTGTTGCAGTTGCGAGGTTACAATTTGTATAGACTACAGAAGTGAAAGCCACAGGTGTAACCATCACCTGTGCATTAACAACATTTTTGCACTTTTCGAAACACAGCTTTTGCGTGACTCCTACCATGAGTCGTCAGAGACACTGCGTGCTCAGAGCAAAGATACCTCGGGAGCCACATGACCCAGTTGAAGACTGTTGTCGCCGGTCTTCTATGCCTGTCTACACAGGAGAGAAGAAACCTCAACAGCGAGTTGCTATGACACACATCCATCAGTGCTCTCAGCCGCACCACCACGTGGTCTCGCAGCTCTTTCACTCCTTTTCAGGAGAAGGAACATTGTCATTTTCCAGCACCTCACAGTGCTATCAGCTCCCTCACTCTCTCCACTGGAGAGAACCAGGATGTTCTAGCTCAGATGACTCTGACCATTCCGATATCCCAAGGGTACCTGGTCTTTGGACCAGCCAGCTTGAGTCCCTTGCAGAGAACATAGAGCAGTTCGAACCAAACAACCCGGAGATTCGTGTAGCGGACAACCTGGTGGAGGTTGAACGCTGCCTCTTCAACCTGCCTCATCCTTCGTCCCGAGAGAAGCTTACACTTCTCTGGAAGATGACATCCAGGAGTGTCCATGTTTACATAGAGTCCCTCCCATCTGCCATCAGAGACCATTACTCAGCCCTCTGTCATGCACTTAGGGAAGCAGGATCATCTGCACAATGATCCTAACTCTGCAAACTTTGGTGCATTTACAATCACTCAAAAGGGGGCGGAGACTCCCAGATAGTATTTATAGGTGCCTAAGGGCTGCCTACTTCCAAGGTCACAATGCACCAGGATTGGACAAAGACCAGACTTTTAAGTCCCTCTTCGTAAACAACCTCCACAACAGTGTGCGGATCGATGTCGCCCTTTTCTGCAGGACCAAAAACCCCACCATGAAAGACCTCCGCAAACATGCGCAGATGGTGTGGGAGCTGCACCACCGTTCAGGTGAAAACTATGATGGTGATGCAGGTGTCCTGAGGTCTCAGGTGAGGAGAGGTAAGTCTAAAAACCGAGGCTGAGGTCAGACTCAAAACAACTGGGATGCAGATGTCCCACAGTGGATTAAAACCTGCATCAGAGAGGTGAAGCAGCACCTGAACCCGCCTGGTAAGAAGGGACCTGGCTCCCCCTGACCGCATGACTTGGCCCCTCCCCTCCACACACAAAGTTCATTTTGGCAGGAGGAGGAGATCCAGGAGGTGAAAGAGGCCCATTTGACATTCTTGGGTAATCTTGGCTATGCCAACCACAGATACACTTCAGTGGTGGTAGGGGTTGTTGACACTCTCTCACTGCTTGGTACTGGGTCAGAAATCCCCCTCATGTGTTCAGACACCTTCGCACGGGTTGCTAGAACCACGCTTGCGCATGCCACTTAAGGAAAGCCACTTCAGGTGGAAGAGTGTAGCATAAACATCCGAGGCTTCACTCAGGACTTGCACCACATCACTCAATGTGTCTGGGTCAACAGCTTTCCAGGACATGTCAGCGACGCATCCCATCCACGTCACTGATCTGGACACAGAAGAACTGCTTATTGGTCAGGACATCCTAAACCGACTCGCTGCCACCAAACGGCACCTTTGGTCCCAAGTCGTCAGCCCGACTCCCATTGGCTAAGAACTAGGCCACCCAGCTTCTAACAGCAATCGTTCAGCCAACCCACGGGTCCAAATTCTGACACCTGGTCAGATTAAAGTGACCGCATTTCCACCTTTAGAGATGTTAACTGACAGTTCATTCCACAATCTTGAACTAATTCTCATCTCATTGACAATCTGCCTTCGTCCCTCACCAGCGACGACACGCATGACACAACTCTCCTCATTTCCACAACCAAAACCATCACCAGCGCTCACCATGTTCACCTTGAACAGGTTCTTCAGGGTACAAAACCGAGCACCGAAGGTGACATGGTTGTGCACACTCCAATGACTCAACCAGAGAATACAGACATTTCAGGTAAACAGACCATGTCTGTACCAGAAGAACCTTATTCAGGCTTCGAGTCAAAGACCGAGCAACGCTCTGCTGAGGCTCGCGCTTTACCACAACAGAAACAAGGAGATGCATTTGTATGAGGAGGTCTCCCGCGATTATCACACGATCTTCGCAAGGGACTCGCACAAAAGGGGGGGGGGGGGGGGGGGGAGTCACAGACATCCACCCAGTGCGCGTCCCCACTGACCTCGAGGCACTGCCATCTTCTGAAACCCAGTACATACATACATCTAGCTGACGGGGTCAAGCGGTCCTGGGCCTGAATTCACTGGTTTGAAACAGCCTGCGCTCGAATCTCACACCTTCCCTGTTATTCAAGATTGTTATATCTAAAGAGAAACATTAATCAATTTAAATAACACTTTTTTTGGCATGAACTATTTCCAGTTTAGCTGGTGGTGGCCCAATGTCATTATTATTTGATAAATAACCAATTTATTCTAATTAATAATTTTTCATAAATAAATTATTTTTGATAAAATGTTGCTCCGTGCTCTTGTTTATCTTCCAACATGTGAGATGTTGTTGATGAATACACAGCACAGTTCCACAGTAACCAATGTGTTTTACACAGCCACTGTTCTTTGTGTCAACATGTAGGTCCAGAACACAACTAAAGACGATGTCTCTAGACATCCAGAAGACTTCCTCAGAAGAGCCTGAATGAAAGTTTTTTGAGACGTCTTTCTTGAACATTATATTGACGTCTTGTCTGGACGTCACTGAAAATACCTTTCAAAAGAAACAGAACACGTCATCAGTCTACCACGGGACATACACAGAGAGTCAGTTTAGTATTATCATTAACATGCATTTAATTGGACTGTGGAAGAAAACCAGAGAACCCTGAGGAAACACATGCACACACAAGTTAATTCCACAAACACCTCCAGGTGGATTTAAACCCACGATTTTCTGTCTGTAGCCATTGAGACAATTTGACCATTGTAATTGATAGAGCTGATAAAACATTTATTTGGTATATAGTTGTAATCTCAATATGAAAGGTTGTAGAAATTAATCATGCCCAAAAACTCCTGCAGGGCCTTAACCGAGGCTGGACGAGGGAAATCTGTCACCGCTTGCACCTTAGAAGGCAATGGAATGGCACCCTGAGTTGAAATACGATGACCCAAAAAGTCAATCACAGGCAGACCAAACTGGCACTTAGCAGGGTTGACAATTAGGCCATGTTCCTCAAGGCCAGACCTGGGCATTTTAAGGCCCGCGGGCCAAATACGGCCCGTGACCCGATTCTGACCGGCCCGCGAAAGGTTCCTTAGAATTAAGAAAACAAAAGCTTCTTTCGAATTTTAATGCGTGGACTAAAACCATCGGCTGTATAAACTAAAACGGAAATGCTTTTACTTTGAAGCCTGTTTATTTATGTACAGTGTACGTAACCTACGTACGTCGTATACGTGACCCGTAAAACAAGTCAATCAGTGCATGTGATTAGCGGTCATTGTCGCCCCTCAATGATGTACGGGCACGTCAAGAAAAGAAAGGTGGATGCTGAAGGCCGAAATTTCAAGAAGATTTGGAGCACTAAATATTTGTTTACTGAAGTCGGTGGTAAACCCGTCTGTTTAGTTTGTGGAGAGCACGTCGCCGTGTTTAAGGAGTATAATGTGATTCGGCATTATCAGACAAAACACGCGGAGAAATACAGACACTTGGCGGAGGCTGAGAGAGCGCGAATATCAGAAGACTTGCTAGCAAAGCTACCAAAACAACAAGGCTGTTTTAGCAAACTACACACAGCCCGGGATGCAGCGACCAAGACCAGCTTCGTCATATCCCACAAAATCGCTAAAAACAGCAAGCCTTTCTTGGATGGCGAGTTTGTGAAAGAGTGCTTGGTGGACTCTGCCGCGCTAATATGCCCTGAGAATAAAGAAGCATTTGAAAAAGTCCCGCTGTCCAGGCGAACCGTCACCAGAAGGGTGGAAGGAATCGCGGAGAATCTCGAATGTCAGCTCAAAAGTGGAGTTGAAAGTTTTGACTTTTTCTCTTTGGCTTTGGATGAGAGCTGTGATGTCCGTGACACTGCCCAGTTACTGGTGTTTCTCCGGGGAATAAGGCAGGACTTCAAGATTACGGAGGAGCTGGCAGCATTGAGGTCAATAAAAGGAACGACAACGGGAAGCGATCTGTTCAAGGAGGTCGATGCATGCATGGTCAAGCTTGGACTGAAATGGGACAAACTGGTAGGCGTCACTACTGATGGTTGTCCGAATATGACAGGAAAACATGTCGGACTTTTGAAACAGATCCAAGATAAAGTGACTGAACTCGGCACAGAGCATCATTTAGTGTTGATACATTGTATTATACATCAGCATGTACTGTGCAGGTCTGTGCTAAAACTTAACCATGTTATTGATGTTGTAACAAAAACGGTTAACTTTATCAGGGCACGAGCATTAAATCACAGGCAGTTTGTTGCACTTTTAGAGGAGCATGAGAATGAACATGGTGACATCATGTACCACACAGCTGTCAGATGGCTCAGTCTGGGCAAAGTGCTCAAAAGATTTTGGGAACTGAAAACAGAGATTCAAGAGTTTTGTGAGATGAAAGGCAAAAACATCCCCGAGCTTTCAGATATGAACTGGATGGCAGATTTTGCATTTGCTGTTGATGTGACGGCACTGATGAATGAACTGAGCACTAAACTGCAAGGCAAGGGCCTTTTCGTTCATGACATGCATAACCTGGTGAAGGCTTTTATGAGAAAGTTGCTGTTTCTTTCAAGTCAACTACAGAACAACACTCTCACTCACATACAAACCCTTAAAGAAGTCAGACCATCAGCGAATCATCTCTGCAGGTACTCATCCATGTTAGGAGATTTGCATGGTGAGTTTTTAAGGCGATTTGATGATTGTAAAAACATTGAGGATGAAATGCACCTGGTTTCCTCTCCCTTTGCCTGCAGAGTAGATGATGCACCCAGTGATGTTCAGCTGGAGCTCATTGACCTGCAGTCTGACACAGTACTGGCAGAGCACTTTAAGTCAGCATCACTGCTGGAGTTCTACTCATCTCTTAAGGAGGAGAACTTTCCAAACATGAGGAGACATGCTCAGAAGATGTTGGTTCTGTTTGGATCTACCTACATATGTGAACACACATTCTCAGTAATGAAGTTCACCAAATCCAGGTTCAGATCCTCTCTTACTGATGATCATCTGTCAGCTGTGCTTCGCATCTCCACCTCAGACATTCAACCTGACTTTGATGCACTCGTTAAAGGGCAGCAAAGGCTAGATTTCTCTCACTGAACAAGAAAATACACAAATGTGTGTTCACTATTACTTTTTGTCTGCACAGCTTGGCAGTTTGACAATCAATATGTGACATATCTTGTTAATGATATTTGGCATACAAAGACATTGTGATGTCTTAATAGAAAAAAGTGTTTTTGGTTAATGTAATTAAAAAAAGAGTTACAAATGTTACATGTTTACAATTGTTTTGAATAACTGCACTGAATAAAAACATTTTTTGTTCAAATAACCCTCACTTTCTCTTTACCTAATAATAACACAGACACTTACCAGCATGTGTAAACAATGCCATTTACTGCTTTCAATTTAGAAATAAAATTCATATGCAGAATAGAGTGTAAACTTTTGGCCCGGCCCTCCACAATATTTTCTGCTTCTCATTTGGCCCCTTCGGAAAAATAATTGCCCACCCCTGCTCAAGGCGCTGAAAAACTTGCTTTTGGTGTGAAAAATGCTCCTCAACTGAAGAACTAGCCACCAAGATGTCGTCCAGGTAAGCAGAAACGAAAGCAGCACCGAGTCCATCAACCTCTGAAAAGCCGTGCCTCTACTCTTGCCTGGTCATAATAAAACATAAAAAAATGACAAGAAAGAATAGAAAGTGTCATCTGCTCAGTGAATTGACACATCTTATACACAGCAGACAGAAATTGCACTTAACACGTTTTGAACTATCAAAACTCAGTAACCAATCAGGTGTCTAACATTGATTTTTTTTTTTTTTGAGAATCAAAACTACAATACAAATAAAGCTTTCAATTTCTATTCAAGAAAATGTGCCCATCTTTTCTAAAACTCTCTCTCTCTCTCTCTCTCTCTCTCTCTCTCTCTCTCTCTCTCTCTCTCTCTCTCTCTCTCTCTCGCCCGCCCCGTTTCCTCATTAGTTTTAATGTTGTTTTTTTTCCGGAATAAATGTGAATGTTTGATGAGAGGCAGCATGAATCACTCATTGAGTAAAAAGAAAAAAGTGATGGCACGTGTCGCCCCAATTAATCCCTAAAACACAAGAGCCTCTAAACGTATTGAGAACAGGTAGGAAGCATTTTACGAGCTAATAAAACTAGTAAACAGAGTCCATGTGTGTATCAGTGAAAGTGAGCGGGTTTTATGTTTCTATGTTTCTTCAGGTGAGATGTCCAGTTCCTGGACGTTCACAGCACTTTCACGGCTGGGAGACATAGTTTGCATTGTACAGAGAGGTTCAGAGATTTCTCCAATTTTAAAAAATAGTGATGAAAGCAACTCTCTGCAGAATCCATGGCAAAGCATGGATTGTCAGCCTGAAAGCGTCGGGAAGTGTCGCAATGCCAGTGCATGGCGCATGTGACAGCTGCATTTCTAGTTTATTCCATCTGATTTTTACTGTAATCCTGCTCAGTAATCCCAGTTTTTATCGAATATACCTGTAACGAGATTACACATTTTTTTATGTACTGTAACAGATTACAGTTATATGTTTTTTGTATCCTAATTATGTAACACTGTTACATGTATTCCATTACTACCCAACCCTGGTTGCACCTAAACATGTGATACACACTCAGACCTTACTGAGACTTAATAAACTAACGTTTTCTAGCTATGCAATGACTTGAAGTAAAGCTCTGGTAAACAAGCTGCATGTAATGATGTTCATGTAGGTACAAACAGCCAGAAGAGTCTTTAGAGCCAGAAGTGGACAGACGAAATCACCTTGTACTGCAGGTGACAGGAGGAGCAGCAAGGTGGGCGAGATACAGGTTCTGGGAGATTCCCACAACACACTGTAGACAAAAGAAAAGTGTTAAATGCACAGGTTCCACAAGTTGAGAGACTCTTAAGATCAACACCAGGAGACACCAGATCACTTTGATTGATTGTGAGGACAACACACACGGAGTGAGGTGGTATTGAAAGGCTAATTGCAGGAGGAAAGGTTTGTTTTGTAGAATGGGTCTCTTGTATTAAATTCAATGTAATTTGGATCAAATGTCTTTGTTTTTTTATAAGCATGTTTTGTTGTGAGATGTAATTTAATTTAATCACAATAACCAGCCAAAGTATTTTCTATGTTTACTACGTTTAAAACTAAATGATCAACCATCTCAACAGTCATTGGTGGACATTTAATGTATATTTCATCACCTGAAGAGTCCAACTTTGCTTTACATCTTTAACTTATATACAAGTGAAATCACAGCTCTAAGTTCTTGTTACTGAATAGTCCCTAAACGGCTCACCTGTCTCTGGCTGTGAGGCCCTGTCCGGAGGGATGGATGAGCCCGATGAAACGTGGGATCAGCCGTTGGTGGAGATTTCCACTCAACCCTTTGAAGCGCTGCTCCCACGTTCCTCCACTTGGACCATGGTTTAATCGAGGAAAATCATGTCACACTGAAAAAACAATTCTGTCATTTCATTTTTGAGTGTACTTTTTTAAGATAGAGCTTCTCAGGCTGGTTTAATCAAGTAAAATCAAGCTACTGTCTTAAAGGTGTACAGGAGGATTTTCTTTTTCCGGGTGGATCATCAAGACTATTGGTACTCCCAACTGTCAATCATTCTGGTGAGATATTACGTAAGGCCGTCGTACGTGCTCGTCCCCAGGTAGCGTGGATCTATTAGTTTTCACTTTCTGCGCATGCGCGCTTTCAGGTGTATATGGTGAGCTACGCCTTCAGTGAGCTCGCAGTTCTCACCGGGTACTTTGAAAATGGCAGAGGGTCGCAAAAGAGAAAAAGTGTCTTCGAAGTGTATGAGAAGAAGAGAAAGGCTTCGGAAGAGAGAAACAAGACCAGAGTGTTTTTGGGAGATTCTTTCACACGATGGCGTGCGCTGAAAGCCCAGGTTGGGCTTCCCACTGATGCTTCAGTCGCGAAGTTTCTACTCGACAGGTAAAGTTTGGCATTCTATTTGGAGAAATCCATTTCAAATCACTTCCAGTAAAAGTTATCTACGTCTATATTGTAACTTTCCAGGGTTGATTAGTGGAAAAAGTTCAAATCTTCTTGTAAAGTGAGCTTGTGTAAGCGATGCCGACTTGTGACTTGTAAACAGGGCGTGCACGAGGAGAACTGGGCTCGTTCATGTCTCTCGCACACGTTTTAGTAGGCATTCCGTCTCGGGAGCAGGTAGAGCTTTGCGCATGTGCATTTTTCAAAAGGTGGAGAGGGATGGTTCTTTCCTAAAATTCGGGAAAATCCTTTAAGATACACCTTTAAGATAGAGCTGATCTTGCTGGTTTAATCTAGAAAATCACGTTACTGTCTCTAGATGGAGCTGCTCAGGCTGGTTTAATAAAAAAAAAAAAAAAAAAATATCAATCCCGTTACTGTCTTTAGATATAGAATCTCAGACTGGTTTAATCTAGAGAAATCGTGTTACTGACTTTAGGTAGAGATGCTTAGTGTTGGAATTTGTTGCTGTGTTCCCCTGAATTCCTGCTTGTTCGTTTGATCCGGGAGAGGCAGGAACAGAGTTAATTTCTTCAATAGTGAATTTAATAATCACACAAACAAGAGATTATAAAAATACATATATCAGATTACATAATACGAGCTCAGACCGTTCTTCCTTGCAGACCCAAGTGTGCAGGCCAGGTTTACAATGAAGAAGGGCACAACTGCAACACATGGTTCATATTTATACATTTGCATACATCACCTCAACCTCACATTGGTCGGTTTCTCGTGATATATGCGTTGCTATGGTGAATTTGCTATTCCTTTGTTCCCAAAACTGCTTCAAACTGGTTCTTCTCAGAGCTTGACGTTCTGTGGGACAAAGTGACCTCTGACCTCTTATCTGTTGATCCAATCTTACCTTGACCATGTTTTTGCAAGTAGAGCACTGAGGAGACATCGCCAACCAACTTGGAATGTCCCTGAACATGGATTTATAGCTGTGTTTTCCCAACTTGGGCAGTGGGAGAAACCCCAGTAGTGTAGAAACACAACTGAATACAATATGTCCAGTTGTCACACAGAAAACAAATGTTTAACCACTATATTCCTTCAATTCTCCTTTTGACCTCTGACCCCAGAGGTCAATAATTAGTGTCAATACAGTATGAGGCACTCTTCGTATAATAGAGGTCATATGTAAGCAAAATCAACAATCATATACTCAAATAGCAACATACAAAACTTTTAAACGGTGGTGACTCCCCCTTGAACTGCAACCTTGTCATGGTGGGGGAGTTTGAGCACCCGAATGACCCTCTATGCTATGTTGTCAGGGGACTTGCCCCTCCTGTGGGCCCACCACCTACAGAGGCTGCCGTAGGGGTCGGGTGCATTGTGGATTGGGGGGCAGTCGACGGCAGGGGCCTCGACGACCCGATCCCCGGTCACAGAATCTGGCTATTGGGACATGGAATGTGACCTCGCTGAGGGGGAAGGTCCGAGTGGACCATGTTCTCCACTTCCATTGTCAAAACTGCTGCTCGGAGCTGTGGCCGCACAGCTCTGGCGCCTGTCGTGGCGGCAATCCCCGAACCCGGTGGTGGAAACCGGAAGTAAGGGATGCCGTCAAGCTGAAGGAGTCCTATCGGGCACTGTTAGCTCATAGGACTCCTGAGGCAATCGGCAGGCCAAGTGAGCCGCAGCCCGGGCTGTGGTGGAGGCAAAAACTCGGGTCTGGGAGGAGTTCGGAGAGGCCATGGAGGAGGACTTTCGATCGGTCCCGAGGAAATTCTGGCAAACCGTCCAGCGCCTTAGGCGGGGGAAGCAGTTCTCCACCAACACTGTTTACAGTGGATGTGGGGAGCTGTTGACCTCAACTGGGGATATCGTTCAAGATCCCGGATACAAGCGGCTGAAATGAGCTTCCTTCGTAGGGTGGCTGGGCACACCCTTAGAGATAGGGTCCCACAGGATGTCTCGGGGGACGCGGTCGAACGCCTTCTCCAGATCCAGAAACCACATGTGGACTAGTTGGGCAAACTCCCATGAACCCTCGAGCAGCTGGTGGAGGGTATAGAGCTGGTCCAGTGTTCCATGACCAGAACGAAAACCGCATTATTCCTCTTGGATCCAAGGTTTGACTAATGGCCGGACCCTCCACTCCAGTACACTGGAATAGACTTTCCTGGGGAGGCTGAGGAGTGTGATCCCTCTGTAGTTGGAACACACCCTCCGATCCCCCTCCTTGAAGAGAGGGACCACCACCCCATTCTGCCGGTCCAGAGGTACCGTCCCCGCGTCACGCGATGTTGCAGGGATGAAGTGCACCGGGCTCCATGCTCCCGGAGCATGGAGACGGTTTGCCAGAATTTCCTCGGGGCAGACCGAAAGTCCTCTTCCATGGCCTCTCCAAACTCCTCCCAGACCCGAGTTATTGCCTCCACCACAGCCATGAACTATGGGTCATGACCGAAAGAACGAGATCCCGGATTCAAGTGCGGTTGAAGTGAGCTTCCTGCGTAGGGTGGCTGAGCGCACCCTTACAGATAGGATGAGGAGCTTGAGAGTTGGTTTTTAGAATAAAGTTTGTATTTTACTAGGACATAGTCGTACTTTCACTATTCAAGTTTAAACATGAAGTGTTTATCAGCTTTAAGCAGTTTCAACCTGTATTATTATGCTGGATTTGACTGCTATTTTCACTTCATGAGTAGTGGCCGAAATGATGCTCCACACGAGATATAGAGTGATTTTGGAATAAAGTTTTTATTTCATTAGAACAAACTAGTACTTTCTCAATTCAAGTTAAAATGATGTGTTTATCAGGTTCAAGCAGTTTCAACCAGTTTTATTTAGTGGAGTAACTGCTATTTTCATTTCATCAGTAGTGGCCGAAATGATGCTCCTCACGGGACATAGAGTGATTTTGGAATAAAGTTTTTATTTCATTAGAACAAACTAGTACTTTCTCAATTCAAGTTTAAACATGATGGACTTAGCAGTTGCAAGTACTTTCAACCAATTATATTTAGTAGAGTAGCTGCTATTTTCATTTTATTAGGAGTGGCCGAAATGATGCTCCACACGGGATATAGAGTAATTTTGGAAGAAAGCTTTTATTTCATTAGTACAAACTAGTACTTTCTCAATTCAAGGTTAAATGATGTGTTTATCAGGTTCAAGCAGTTTCAACCAGTTTTATTTAGTGAGTAACTGCTATTTTCATTTCATCAGTAGTGGCCAAAATGATGCTCCTCACGGGATATAGAGTGATTTTGGAAGAAAGTTTTTATTTCCTTAGAACAAACTAGTACTTTCTCAATTCAAGGTTAAATGATGTGTTTATCAGGTTCAAGCAGTTTCAACCAGTTTTATTTAGTGGAGTAACTGCTATTTTCATTTCATGAGTAGTGGCCGAAATGATGCTCCACACGAGATATAGAGTGATTTTGGAATAAAGTTATTTCATTAGAACAAACTAGTACTTTCTCAATTCAAGTTAAAATGATGTGTTTATCAGGTTCAAGCAGTTTCAACCAGTTTTATTTAGTGGAGTAACTGCTATTTTCATTTCATGAGTAGTGGCCGAAATGATGCTCCTCACGGGATATAGAGTGATTTTGGAAGAAAGTTTTTATTTCATTAGAACAAACTAGTACTTTCTCAATTCAAGTTTAAACATGATGGTCTTAGCAGTTGCAAGTACTTTCAACCAATTATATTTAGTGGAGTAACTGCTATTTTCATTTCATGAGTAGTGGCCGAAATGATGCTCCACACGAGATATAGAGTGATTTTGGAAGAAAGTTTTTATTTCATTAGAACAAACTAGTACTTTCTCAATTCAAGTTTAAACATGATGGTCTTAGCAGTTGCAAGTACTTTCAACCAATTATATTTAGTGGAGTAACTGCTATTTTCATTTCATGAGTAGTGGCCGAAATGATGCTCCACACGAGATATAGAATGATTTTGGAAGAAAGTTTTTATTTCCTTAGAACAAACTAGTACTTTCTCAATTCAAGGTTAAATTATGTGTCTATCAGGTTCAAGCAGTTTCAACCAGTTTTATTTAGTGAGTAACTGCTATTTTCATTTCATCAGTAGTGGCCGAAATGATGCTCCTCACGGGATATAGAGTGATTTTGGAAGAAAGTTTTTATTTCATTAGAACAAACTAGTACTTTCTCAATTCAAGGTTAAACATGATGGACTTAGCAGTTGCAAGTACTTTCAACCAATTATATTTAGTGGAGTAACTGCTATTTTCATTTCATCAGGAATGGCCGAAATGATGCTCCACACGGGATATAGAGTGATTTTGGAAGAAAGTTTTTATTTCCTTAGAACAAACTAGTACTTTCTCAATTCAAGGTTAAATGATGTGTTTATCAGGTTCAAGCAGTTTCAACCAGTTTTATTTAGTGGAGTAACTGCTATTTTCATTTCATGAGTAGTGGCCGAAATGATGCTCCACACGAGATATAGAGTGATTTTGGAAGAAAGTTTTTATTTCCTTAGAACAAACTAGTACTTTCTCAATTCAAGGTTAAATGATGTGTTTATCAGGTTCAAGCAGTTTCAACCAGTTTTATTTAGTGGAGTAACTGCTATTTTCATTTCATGAGTAGTGGCCGAAATGATGCTCCTCACGGGATATAGAGTGATTTTGGAATAAAGTTTTTATTTCATTAGAACAAACTAGTACTTTCTCAATTCAAGTTAAAATGATGTGTTTATCAGGTTCAAGCAGTTTCAACCAGTTTTATTTAGTGGAGTAACTGCTATTTTCATTTCATGAGTAGTGGCCGAAATGATGCTCCTCACGGGATATAGAGTGATTTTGGAAGAAAGTTTTTATTTCATTAGAACAAACTAGTACTTTCTCAATTCAAGTTTAAACATGATGGTCTTAGCAGTTGCAAGTACTTTCAACCAATTATATTTAGTGGAGTAACTGCTATTTTCATTTCATGAGTAGTGGCCGAAATGATGCTCCACACGAGATATAGAGTGATTTTGGAAGAAAGTTTTTATTTCCTTAGAACAAACTAGTACTTTCTCAATTCAAGGTTAAATTATGTGTCTATCAGGTTCAAGCAGTTTCAACCAGTTTTATTTAGTGAGTAACTGCTATTTTCATTTCATCAGTAGTGGCCGAAATGATGCTCCTCACGGGATATAGAGTGATTTTGGAAGAAAGTTTTTATTTCATTAGAACAAACTAGTACTTTCTCAATTCAAGTTTAAACATGATGGACTTAGCAGTTGCAAGTATTTTCAACCAATTATATTTAGTGGAGTAACTGCTATTTTCATTTCATCAGGAATGGCCGAAATGATGCTCCACACGGGATATAGAGTGATTTTGGAAGAAAGTTTTTATTTCCTTAGAACAAACTAGTACTTTCTCAATTCAAGGTTAAATGATGTGTTTATCAGGTTCAAGCAGTTTCAACCAGTTTTATTTAGTGGAGTAACTGCTATTTTCATTTCATGAGTAGTGGCCGAAATGATGCTCCACACGAGATATAGAGTGATTTTGGAAGAAAGTTTTTATTTCCTTAGAACAAACTAGTACTTTCTCAATTCAAGGTTAAATGATGTGTTTATCAGGTTCAAGCAGTTTCAACCAGTTTTATTTGGTGGCGTAACTGCTATTTTCATTTCATCAGGAGTGGCCGAAATGATGCTCCTCACGGGATATAGAGTGATTTTGGAAGAAATTTTTATTTCATTAGAACAAACTAGTACTTTCACAATTCAAGTTTAAACATGATGGACTTAGCAGTTGCAAGTACTTTCAACCAATTATATTTAGTGGAGTAACTGCTATTTTCATTTCATCAGGAATGGCCGAAATGATGCTCCACACGAGATATAGAGTGATTTTGGAATAAAGTTTTTATTTCCTTAGAGCAAACTGGTACTTTTCAATTCAAGTTTAAACATGAAGTGCTTATTAGGTTAAAGCAGTTTCAACCTCTTTTATTATGCTGGATTTGACTGTTATGGTCTTTTCATCAGTTGTGGCCGAAAAGATGCTTCAGACGAGATACTGAGTATGTTTTTAGAATAAAGTTTTAATTTCATTAGGACAAACTCGTACTTTCACTATTCAAGTATCTACCCAGAAAAATGTACACTAACACAACTATTGCTCACCCAAGGTGCTAAAAACACTGTGTTGCAGTTGCGAGGTTACAATTTGTATAGACTACAGAAGTGAAAGCCACAGGTGTAACCATCACCTGTGCATTAACAACATTTTTGCACTTTTCGAAACACAGCTTTTGCGTGACTCCTACCATGAGTCGTCAGAGACACTGCGTGCTCAGAGCAAAGATACCTCGGGAGCCACATGACCCAGTTGAAGACTGTTGTCGCCGGTCTTCTATGCCTGTCTACACAGGAGAGAAGAAACCTCAACAGCGAGTTGCTATGACACACATCCATCAGTGCTCTCAGCCGCACCACCACGTGGTCTCGCAGCTCTTTCACTCCTTTTCAGGAGAAGGAACATTGTCATTTTCCAGCACCTCACAGTGCTATCAGCTCCCTCACTCTCTCCACTGGAGAGAACCAGGATGTTCTAGCTCAGATGACTCTGACCATTCCGATATCCCAAGGGTACCTGGTCTTTGGACCAGCCAGCTTGAGTCCCTTGCAGAGAACATAGAGCAGTTCGAACCAAACAACCCGGAGATTCGTGTAGCGGACAACCTGGTGGAGGTTGAACGCTGCCTCTTCAACCTGCCTCATCCTTCGTCCCGAGAGAAGCTTACACTTCTCTGGAAGATGACATCCAGGAGTGTCCATGTTTACATAGAGTCCCTCCCATCTGCCATCAGAGACCATTACTCAGCCCTCTGTCATGCACTTAGGGAAGCAGGATCATCTGCACAATGATCCTAACTCTGCAAACTTTGGTGCATTTACAATCACTCAAAAGGGGGCGGAGACTCCCAGATAGTATTTATAGGTGCCTAAGGGCTGCCTACTTCCAAGGTCACAATGCACCAGGATTGGACAAAGACCAGACTTTTAAGTCCCTCTTCGTAAACAACCTCCACAACAGTGTGCGGATCGATGTCGCCCTTTTCTGCAGGACCAAAAACCCCACCATGAAAGACCTCCGCAAACATGCGCAGATGGTGTGGGAGCTGCACCACCGTTCAGGTGAAAACTATGATGGTGATGCAGGTGTCCTGAGGTCTCAGGTGAGGAGAGGTAAGTCTAAAAACCGAGGCTGAGGTCAGACTCAAAACAACTGGGATGCAGATGTCCCACAGTGGATTAAAACCTGCATCAGAGAGGTGAAGCAGCACCTGAACCCGCCTGGTAAGAAGGGACCTGGCTCCCCCTGACCGCATGACTTGGCCCCTCCCCTCCGCACACAAAGTTCATTTTGGCAGGAGGAGGAGATCCAGGAGGTGAAAGAGGCCCATTTGACATTCTTGGGTAATCTTGGCTATGCCAACCACAGATACACTTCAGTGGTGGTAGGGGTTGTTGACACTCTCTCACTGCTTGGTACTGGGTCAGAAATCCCCCTCATGTGTTCAGACACCTTCGCACGGGTTGCTAGAACCACGCTTGCACATGCCACTTAAGGAAAGCCACTTCAGGTGGAAGAGTGTAGCATAAACATCCGAGGCTTCACTCAGGACTTGCACCACATCACTCAATGTGTCTGGGTCAACAGCTTTCCAGGACATGTCAGCGACGCATCCCATCCACGTCACTGATCTGGACACAGAAGAACTGCTTATTGGTCAGGACATCCTAAACCGACTCGCTGCCACCAAACGGCACCTTTGGTCCCAAGTCGTCAGCCCGACTCCCATTGGCTAAGAACTAGGCCACCCAGCTTCTAACAGCAATCGTTCAGCCAACCCACGGGTCCAAATTCTGACACCTGGTCAGATTAAAGTGACCGCATTTCCACCTTTAGAGATGTTAACTGACAGTTCATTCCACAATCTTGAACTAATTCTCATCTCATTGACAATCTGCCTTCGTCCCTCACCAGCGACGACACGCATGACACAACTCTCCTCATTTCCACAACCAAAACCATCACCAGCGCTCACCATGTTAACCTTGAACAGGTTCTTCATGGTACAAAACCGAGCACCGAAGGTGACATGGTTGTGCACGCTCCAATGACTCAACCAGAGAATACAGACATTTCAGGTAAACAGACCATGTCTGTACCAGAAGAACCTTATTCAGGCTTCGAGTCAAAGACCGAGCAACGCTCTGCTGAGGCTCGCGCTTTACCACAACAGAAACAAGGAGATGCATTTGTATGAGGAGGTCTCCCGCGATTATCACACGATCTTCGCAAGGGACTCGCACAAAAGGGGGGGGGGGGGAGTCACAGACATCCACCCAGTGCGCGTCCCCACTGACCTCGAGGCACTGCCATCTTCTGAAACCCAGTACATACATACATCTAGCTGACGGGGTCAAGCGGTCCTGGGCCTGAATTCACTGGTTTGAAACAGCCTGCGCTCGAATCTCACACCTTCCCTGTTATTCAAGATTGTTATATCTAAAGAGAAACATTAATCAATTTAAATAACACTTTTTTTGGCATGAACTATTTCCAGTTTAGCTGGTGGTGGCCCAATGTCATTATTATTTGATAAATAACCAATTTATTCTAATTAATAATTTTTCATAAATAAATTATTTTTGATAAAATGTTGCTCCGTGCTCTTGTTTATCTTCCAACATGTGAGATGTTGTTGATGAATACACAGCACAGTTCCACATTAACCAATGTGTTTTACACAGCCACTGTTCTTTGTGTCAACATGTAGGTCCAGAACACAACTAAAGACGATGTCTCTAGACATCCAGAAGACTTCCTCAGAAGAGCCTGAATGAAAGTTTTTTGAGACGTCTTTCTTGAACATTATATTGACGTCTTGTCTGGACGTCACTGAAAATACGTTTCAAAAGAAACAGAACACGTCATCAGTCTACCACGGGACATACACAGAGAGTCAGTTTAGTATTATCATTAACATGCATTTAATTGGACTGTGGAAGAAAACCAGAGAACCCTGAGGAAACACATGCACACACAAGTTAATTCCACAAACACCTCCAGGTGGATTTAAACCCACGATTTTCTATCTGTAGCCATTGAGACAATTTGACCATTGTAATTGATAGAGCTGATAAAACATTTATTTGGTATATAGTTGTACTCTCAATATGAAAGGTTGTAGAAATTAATCATGCCCAAAAACTCCTGCAGGGCCTTAACCGAGGCTGGACGAGGGAAATCTGTCACCGCTTGCACCTTAGAAGGCAATGGAATGGCACCCTGAGTTGAAATACGATGACCCAAAAAGTCAATCACAGGCAGACCAAACTGGCACTTAACAGGGTTGACAATTAGGCCATGTTCCTCAAGGCCAGACCTGGGCATTTTAAGGCCTGCGGGCCAAATACGGCCCGTGACCCGATTCTGACCGGCCCGCGAAAGGTTCCTTAGAATTAAGAAAACAAAAGCTTCTTTCGAATTTTAATGCGTGGACTAAAACCATCGGCTGTATAAACTAAAACGGAAATGCTTTTACTTTGAAGCCTGTTTATTTATGTACAGTGTACGTAACCTACGTACGTCGTATACGTGACCCGTAAAACAAGTCAATCAGTGCATGTGATTAGCGGTCATTGTCGCCCCTCAATGATGTACGGGCACGTCAAGAAAAGAAAGGTGGATGCTGAAGGCCGAAATTTCAAGAAGATTTGGAGCACTAAATATTTGTTTACTGAAGTCGGTGGTAAACCCGTCTGTTTAGTTTGTGGAGAGCACGTCGCCGTGTTTAAGGAGTATAATGTGATTCGGCATTATCAGACAAAACACGCGGAGAAATACAGACACTTGGCGGAGGCTGAGAGAGCGCGAATATCAGAAGACTTGCTAGCAAAGCTACCAAAACAACAAGGCTGTTTTAGCAAACTACACACAGCCCGGGATGCAGCGACCAAGACCAGCTTCGTCATATCCCACAAAATCGCTAAAAACAGCAAGCCTTTCTTGGATGGCGAGTTTGTGAAAGAGTGCTTGGTGGACTCTGCCGTGCTAATATGCCCTGAGAATAAAGAAGCATTTGAAAAAGTCCCGCTGTCCAGGCGAACCGTCACCAGAAGGGTGGAAGGAATCGCGGAGAATCTCGAATGTCAGCTCAAAAGTGGAGTTGAAAGTTTTGACTTTTTCTCTTTGGCTTTGGATGAGAGCTGTGATGTCCGTGACACTGCCCAGTTACTGGTGTTTCTCCGGGGAATAAGGCAGGACTTCAAGATTACGGAGGAGCTGGCAGCATTGAGGTCAATAAAAGGAACGACAACGGGAAGCGATCTGTTCAAGGAGGTCGATGCATGCATGGTCAAGCTTGGACTGAAATGGGACAAACTGGTAGGCGTCACTACTGATGGTTGTCCG
This sequence comes from Blennius ocellaris, assembly GCF_963422515.1. Lineage (NCBI taxonomy): Eukaryota > Metazoa > Chordata > Actinopteri > Blenniiformes > Blenniidae > Blennius > Blennius ocellaris. The sequence goes on from NC_137667.1 coordinate 24,904,815, forward strand.
AATATGACAGGAAAACATGTCGGACTTTTGAAACAGATCCAAGATAAAGTGACTGAACTCGGCACAGAGCATCATTTAGTGTTGATACATTGTATTATACATCAGCATGTACTGTGCAGGTCTGTGCTAAAACTTAACCATGTTATTGATGTTGTAACAAAAACGGTTAACTTTATCAGGGCACGAGCATTAAATCACAGGCAGTTTGTTGCACTTTTAGAGGAGCATGAGAATGAACATGGTGACATCATGTACCACACAGCTGTCAGATGGCTCAGTCTGGGCAAAGTGCTCAAAAGATTTTGGGACCTGAAAACAGAGATTCAAGAGTTTTGTGAGATGAAAGGCAAAAACATCCCCGAGCTTTCAGATATGAACTGGATGGCAGATTTTGCATTTGCTGTTGATGTGACGGCACTGATGAATGAACTGAGCACTAAACTGCAAGGCAAGGGCCTTTTCGTTCATGACATGCATAACCTGGTGAAGGCTTTTATGAGAAAGTTGCTGTTTCTTTCAAGTCAACTACAGAACAACACTCTCACTCACATACAAACCCTTAAAGAAGTCAGACCATCAGCGAATCATCTCTGCAGGTACTCATCCATGTTAGGAGATTTGCATGGTGAGTTTTTAAGGCGATTTGATGATTGTAAAAACATTGAGGATGAAATGCACCTGGTTTCCTCTCCCTTTGCCTGCAGAGTAGATGATGCACCCAGTGATGTTCAGCTGGAGCTCATTGACCTGCAGTCTGACACAGTACTGGCAGAGCACTTTAAGTCAGCATCACTGCTGGAGTTCTACTCATCTCTTAAGGAGGAGAACTTTCCAAACATGAGTAGACATGCTCAGAAGATGTTGGTTCTGTTTGGATCTACCTACATATGTGAACACACATTCTCAGTAATGAAGTTCACCAAATCCAGGTTCAGATCCTCTCTTACTGATGATCATCTGTCAGCTGTGCTTCGCATCTCCACCTTAGACATTCAACCTGACTTTGATGCACTCGTTAAAGGGCAGCAAAGGCTAGATTTCTCTCACTGAACAAGAAAATACACAAATGTGTGTTCACTATTACTTTTTGTCTGCACAGCTTGGCAGTTTGACAATCAATATGTGACATATCTTGTTAATGATATTTGGCATACAAAGACATTGTGATGTCTTAATAGAAAAAAGTGTTTTTGGTTAATGTAATTAAAAAAAGAGTTACAAATGTTACATGTTTACAATTGTTTTGAATAACTGCACTGAATAAAAACATTTTTTGTTAAAATAACCCTCACTTTCTCTTTACCTAATAATAACACAGACACTTACCAGCATGTGTAAACAATGCCATTTACTGCTTTCAATTTAGAAATAAAATTCATATGCAGAATAGAGTGTAAACTTTTGGCCCGGCCCTCCACAATATTTTCTGCTTCTCATTTGGCCCCTTCGGAAAAATAATTGCCCACCCCTGCTCAAGGCGCTGAAAAACTTGCTTTTGGTGTGAAAAATGCTCCTCAACTGAAGAACTAGCCACCAAGATGTCGTCCAGGTAAACAGAAACGAAAGCGAGGTCGCGCAGCACAGAGTCCATCAACCTCTGAAAAGCCGTGCCTCTACTCTTGCCTGGCCATAATAAAACATAAAAAAATGACAAGGAAGAATAGAAAGTGTCATCTGCTCAGTGTATTGACACATCTTATACACAGCAGACACAAATTGCACTTAACAAGTTTTGAACTATCAAAACTCAGTAACCAATCAGGTGTCTAACATTGATTTTTTTTTTTTTGAGAATCAAAACTACAGTACAAATAAAGCTTTCAATTTCTATTCAAGAAAATGTGCCCATCTTTTCTAAAACTCTCTCTCTCTCTCTCTCTCTCTCTCTCGCCCGCCCCGTTTCCTCATTAGTTTTAATGTTGTTTTTTTTCCGGAATAATGTGAATGTTTGATGAGAGGCTGTATCTGGCAGCATGAATCACTCATTGAGTAAAAAGAAAAAAGTGATGGCACGTGTCGCCCCAATTAATCCCTAAAACACAAGAGCCTCTAAACGTATTGAGAACAGGTAGGAAGCATGTTACGAGCTAATAAAACTAGTAAACAGAGTCCATGTGTGTATCAGTGAAAGTGAGCGGGTTTTATGTTTCTATGTTTCTTCAGGTGAGATGTCCAGTTCCTGGACGTTCACAGCACTTTCACGGCTGGGAGACATAGTTTGCATTGTACAGAGAGGTTCAGAGATTTCTCCAACTTTAAAAAATAGTGATGAAAGCAACTCTCTGCAGAATCCATGGCAAAGCATGGATTGTCAGCCTGAAAGCGTCGGGAAGTGTCGCAATGCCAGTGCATGGCGCATGTGACAGCTGCATTTCTAGTTTATTCCATCTGATTTTTACTGTAATCCTGCTCAGTAATCCCAGTTTTTATCGAATATACCTGTAACGAGATTACACATTTTTTTATGTACTGTAACAGATTACAGTTATATGTTTTTTGTATCCTAATTATGTAACACTGTTACATGTATTCCATTACTACCCAACCCTGGTTGCACCTAAACATGTGATACACACTCAGACCTTACTGAGACTTAATAAACTAAAGTTTTCTAGCTATGCAATGACTTGAAGTAAAGCTCTGGTAAACAAGCTGCATGTAATGATGTTCATGTAGGTACAAACAGCCAGAAGAGTCTTTAGAGCCAGAAGTGGACAGACGAAATCACCTTGTACTGCAGGTGACAGGAGGAGCAGCAAGGTGGGCGAGATACAGGTTCTGGGAGATTCCCACAACACACTGTAGACAAAAGAAAAGTGTTAAATGCACAGGTTCCACAAGTTGAGAGACTCTTAAGATCAACACCAGGAGACACCAGATCACTTTGATTGATTGTGAGGACAACACACACGGAGTGAGGTGGTATTGAAAGGCTAATTGCAGGAGGAAAGGTTTGTTTTGTAGAATGGGTCTCTTGTATTAAATTCAATGTAATTTGGATCAAATGTCTTTGTTTTTTTATAAGCATGTTTTGTTGTGAGATGTAATTTAATTTAATCACAATAACCAGCCAAAGTATTTTCTATGTTTACTACGTTTAAAACTAAATGATCAACCATCTCAACAGTCATTGGTGGACATTTAATGTATATTTCATCACCTGAAGAGTCCAACTTTGCTTTACATCTTTAACTTATATACAAGTGAAATCACAGCTCTAAGTTCTTGTTACTGAATAGTCCCTAAACGGCTCACCTGTCTCTGGCTGTGAGGCCCTGTCCGGAGGGATGGATGAGCCCGATGAAACGTGGGATCAGCCGTTGGTGGAGATTTCCACTCAACCCTTTGAAGCGCTGCTCCCACGTTCCTCCACTTGGACCATGGTTTAATCGAGGAAAATCATGTCACACTGAAAAAACAATTCTGTCATTTCATTTTTGAGTGTACTTTTTTAAGATAGAGCTTCTCAGGCTGGTTTAATCAAGTAAAATCAAGCTACTGTCTTAAAGGTGTACAGGAGGATTTTCTTTTTCCGGGTGGATCATCAAGACTATTGGTACTCCCAACTGTCAATCATTCTGGTGAGATATTACGTAAGGCCGTCGTACGTGCTCGTCCCCAGGTAGCGTGGATCTATTAGTTTTCACTTTCTGCGCATGCGCGCTTTCAGGTGTATATGGTGAGCTACGCCTTCAGTGAGCTCGCAGTTCTCACCGGGTACTTTGAAAATGGCAGAGGGTCGCAAAAGAGAAAAAGTGTCTTCGAAGTGTATGAGAAGAAGAGAAAGGCTTCGGAAGAGAGAAACAAGACCAGAGTGTTTTTGGGAGATTCTTTCACACGATGGCGTGCGCTGAAAGCCCAGGTTGGGCTTCCCACTGATGCTTCAGTCGCGAAGTTTCTACTCGACAGGTAAAGTTTGGCATTCTATTTGGAGAAATCCATTTCAAATCACTTCCAGTAAAAGTTATCTACGTCTATATTGTAACTTTCCAGGGTTGATTAGTGGAAAAAGTTCAAATCTTCTTGTAAAGTGAGCTTGTGTAAGCGATGCCGACTTGTGACTTGTAAACAGGGCGTGCACGAGGAGAACTGGGCTCGTTCATGTCTCTCGCACACGTTTTAGTAGGCATTCCGTCTCGGGAGCAGGTAGAGCTTTGCGCATGTGCATTTTTCAAAAGGTGGAGAGGGATGGTTCTTTCCTAAAATTCGGGAAAATCCTACTGTACACCTTTAAGATAGAGCTGATCTTGCTGGTTTAATCTAGAAAATCACGTTACTGTCTCTAGATGGAGCTGCTCAGGCTGGTTTAATAAAAAAAAAAAAAAAAAAATATCAATCCCGTTACTGTCTTTAGATATAGAATCTCAGACTGGTTTAATCTAGAGAAATCGTGTTACTGACTTTAGGTAGAGATGCTTAGTGTTGGAATTTGTTGCTGTGTTCCCCTGAATTCCTGCTTGTTCGTTTGATCCGGGAGAGGCAGGAACAGAGTTAATTTCTTCAATAGTGAATTTAATAATCACACAAACAAGAGATTATAAAAATACATATATCAGATTACATAATACGAGCTCAGACCGTTCTTCCTTGCAGACCCAAGTGTGCAGGCCAGGTTTACAATGAAGAAGGGCACAACTGCAACACATGGTTCATATTTATACATTTGCATACATCACCTCAACCTCACATTGGTCGGTTTCTCGTGATATATGCGTTGCTATGGTGAATTTGCTATTCCTTTGTTCCCAAAACTGCTTCAAACTGGTTCTTCTCAGAGCTTGACGTTCTGTGGGACAAAGTGACCTCTGACCTCTTATCTGTTGATCCAATCTTACCTTGACCATGTTTTTGCAAGTAGAGCACTGAGGAGACATCGCCAACCAACTTGGAATGTCCCTGAACATGGATTTATAGCTGTGTTTTCCCAACTTGGGCAGTGGGAGAAACCCCAGTAGTGTAGAAACACAACTGAATACAATATGTCCAGTTGTCACACAGAAAACAAATGTTTAACCACTATATTCCTTCAATTCTCCTTTTGACCTCTGACCCCAGAGGTCAATAATTAGTGTCAATACAGTATGAGGCACTCTTCGTATAATAGAGGTCATATGTAAGCAAAATCAACAATCATATACTCAAATAGCAACATACAAAACTTTTAAACGGTGGTGACTCCCCCTTGAACTGCAACCTTGTCATGGTGGGGGAGTTTGAGCACCCGAATGACCCTCTATGCTATGTTGTCAGGGGACTTGCCCCTCCTGTGGGCCCACCACCTACAGAGGCTGCCGTAGGGGTCGGGTGCATTGTGGATTGGGGGGCAGTCGACGGCAGGGGCCTCGACGACCCGATCCCCGGTCACAGAATCTGGCTATTGGGACATGGAATGTGACCTCGCTGAGGGGGAAGGTCCGAGTGGACCATGTTCTCCACTTCCATTGTCAAAACTGCTGCTCGGAGCTGTGGCCGCACAGCTCTGGCGCCTGTCGTGGCGGCAATCCCCGAACCCGGTGGTGGAAACCGGAAGTAAGGGATGCCGTCAAGCTGAAGAAGGAGTCCTATCGGGCACTGTTAGCTCATAGGACTCCTGAGGCAATCGGCAGGCCAAGTGAGCCGCAGCCCGGGCTGTGGTGGAGGCAAAAACTCGGGTCTGGGAGGAGTTCGGAGAGGCCATGGAGGAGGACTTTCGATCGGTCCCGAGGAAATTCTGGCAAACCGTCCAGCGCCTTAGGCGGGGGAAGCAGTTCTCCACCAACACTGTTTACAGTGGATGTGGGGAGCTGTTGACCTCAACTGGGGATATCGTTCAAGATCCCGGATACAAGCGGCTGAAATGAGCTTCCTTCGTAGGGTGGCTGGGCACACCCTTAGAGATAGGGTCCCACAGGATGTCTCGGGGGACGCGGTCGAACGCCTTCTCCAGATCCAGAAAACACATGTGGACTAGTTGGGCAAACTCCCATGAACCCTCGAGCAGCTGGTGGAGGGTATAGAGCTGGTCCAGTGTTCCATGACCAGAACGAAAACCGCATTATTCCTCTTGGATCCAAGGTTTGACTAATGGCCGGACCCTCCACTCCAGTACACTGGAATAGACTTTCCTGGGGAGGCTGAGGAGTGTGATCCCTCTGTAGTTGGAACACACCCTCCGATCCCCCTCCTTGAAGAGAGGGACCACCACCCCATTCTGCCTGTCCAGAGGTACCGTCCCCGCGTCACGCGATGTTGCAGGGATGAAGTGCACCGGGCTCCATGCTCCCGGAGCATGGAGACGGTTTGCCAGAATTTCCTCGGGGCAGACCGAAAGTCCTCTTCCATGGCCTCTCCAAACTCCTCCCAGACCCGAGTTATTGCCTCCACCACAGCCATGAACTATGGGTCATGACCGAAAGAACGAGATCCCGGATTCAAGTGCGGTTGAAGTGAGCTTCCTGCGTAGGGTGGCTGAGCGCACCCTTACAGATAGGATGAGGAGCTTGAGAGTTGGTTTTTAGAATAAAGTTTGTATTTTACTAGGACATAGTCGTACTTTCACTATTCAAGTTTAAAAATGAAGTGTTTATCAGCTTTAAGCAGTTTCAACCTGTATTATTATGCTGAATTTGACTGCTATTTTCACTTCATGAGTAGTGGCCGAAATGATGCTCCACACGAGATATAGAGTGATTTTGGAATAAAGTTTTTATTTCATTAGAACAAACTAGTACTTTCTCAATTCAAGTTAAAATGATGTGTTTATCAGGTTCAAGCAGTTTCAACCAGTTTTATTTAGTGGAGTAACTGCTATTTTCATTTCATCAGTAGTGGCCGAAATGATGCTCCTCACGGGACATAGAGTGATTTTGGAATAAAGTTTTTATTTCATTAGAACAAACTAGTACTTTCTCAATTCAAGTTTAAACATGATGGACTTAGCAGTTGCAAGTACTTTCAACCAATTATATTTAGTGGAGTAGCTGCTATTTTCATTTTATTAGGAGTGGCCGAAATGATGCTCCACACGGGATATAGAGTAATTTTGGAAGAAAGCTTTTATTTCATTAGTACAAACTAGTACTTTCTCAATTCAAGGTTAAATGATGTGTTTATCAGGTTCAAGCAGTTTCAACCAGTTTTATTTAGTGAGTAACTGCTATTTTCATTTCATCAGTAGTGGCCAAAATGATGCTCCTCACGGGATATAGAGTGATTTTGGAAGAAAGTTTTTATTTCCTTAGAACAAACTAGTACTTTCTCAATTCAAGGTTAAATGATGTGTTTATGAGGTTCAAGCAGTTTCAACCAGTTTTATTTAGTGGAGTAACAGCTATTTTCATTTCATCAGGAGTGGCCGAAATGATGCTCCACACGGGATATAGAGTAATTTTGGAAGAAAGTTTTTATTTCCTTAGAACAAACTAGTACTTTCTCAATTCAAGGTTAAATGATGTGTTTATCAGGTTCAAGCAGTTTCAACCAGTTTTATTTAGTGGAGTAACTGCTATTTTCATTTCATGAGTAGTGGCCGAAATGATGCTCCACACGAGATATAGAGTGATTTTGGAATAAAGTTTTTATTTCATTAGAACAAACTAGTACTTTCTCAATTCAAGTTAAAATGATGTGTTTATCAGGTTCAAGCAGTTTCAACCAGTTTTATTTAGTGGAGTAACTGCTATTTTCATTTCATGAGTAGTGGCCGAAATGATGCTCCTCACGGGATATAGAGTAATTTTGGAAGAAAGTTTTTATTTCATTAGAACAAACTAGTACTTTCTCAATTCAAGTTTAAACATGATGGTCTTAGCAGTTGCAAGTACTTTCAACCAATTATATTTAGTGGAGTAACTGCTATTTTCATTTCATGAGTAGTGGCCGAAATGATGCTCCACACGAGATATAGAGTGATTTTGGAAGAAAGTTTTTATTTCCTTAGAACAAACTAGTAACTTTCTCAATTCAAGGTTAAATTATGTGTCTATCAGGTTCAAGCAGTTTCAACCAGTTTTATTTAGTGAGTAACTGCTATTTTCATTTCATGAGTAGTGGCCGAAATGATGCTCCTCACGGGATATAGAGTGATTTTGGAAGAAAGTTTTTATTTCATTAGAACAAACTAGTACTTTCTCAATTCAAGTTTAAACATGATGGACTTAGCAGTTGCAAGTACTTTCAACCAATTATATTTAGTGGAGTAACTGCTATTTTCATTTCATCAGGAATGGCCGAAATGATGCTCCACACGGGATATAGAGTGATTTTGGAAGAAAGTTTTTATTTCCTTAGAACAAACTAGTACTTTCTCAATTCAAGGTTAAATGATGTGTTTATCAGGTTCAAGCAGTTTCAACCAGTTTTATTTAGTGGAGTAACTGCTATTTTCATTTCATGAGTAGTGGCCGAAATGATGCTCCACACGAGATATAGAGTGATTTTGGAAGAAAGTTTTTATTTCCTTAGAACAAACTAGTACTTTCTCAATTCAAGGTTAAATGATGTGTTTATCAGGTTCAAGCAGTTTCAACCAGTTTTATTTGGTGGCGTAACTGCTATTTTCATTTCATCAGGAGTGGCCGAAATGATGCTCCACACGAGATATAGAGTGATTTTGTAATAAAGTTTTTATTTCCTTAGAACAAACTAGTACTTTCTCAATTCAAGTTAAAATGATGTGTTTATCAGGTTCAAGCAGTTTCAAACAATTATATTTAGTGGAGTAACTGCAATTTTCATTTCATGAGTAGTGGCCGAAATGATGCTCCACACGAGATATAGAGTGATTTTGGAATAAAGTTTTTATTTCCTTAGAGCAAACTGGTACTTTTCAATTCAAGTTTAAACATGAAGTGCTTATTAGGTTAAAGCAGTTTCAACCTCTTTTATTATGCTGGATTTGACTGTTATGGTCTTTTCATCAGTTGTGGCCGAAAAGATGCTTCAGACGAGATACTGAGTATGTTTTTAGAATAAAGTTTTAATTTCATTAGGACAAACTCGTACTTTCACTATTCAAGTATCTACCCAGAAAAATGTACACTAACACAACTATTGCTCACCCAAGGTGCTAAAAACACTGTGTTGCAGTTGCGAGGTTACAATTTGTATAGACTACAGAAGTGAAAGCCACAGGTGTAACCATCACCTGTGCATTAACAACATTTTTGCACTTTTCGAAACACAGCTTTTGCGTGACTCCTACCATGAGTCGTCAGAGACACTGCGTGCTCAGAGCAAAGATACCTCGGGAGCCACATGACCCAGTTGAAGACTGTTGTCGCCGGTCTTCTATGCCTGTCTACACAGGAGAGAAGAAACCTCAACAGCGAGTTGCTATGACACACATCCATCAGTGCTCTCAGCCGCACCACCACGTGGTCTCGCAGCTCTTTCACTCCTTTTCAGGAGAAGGAACATTGTCATTTTCCAGCACCTCACAGTGCTATCAGCTCCCTCACTCTCTCCACTGGAGAGAACCAGGATGTTCTAGCTCAGATGACTCTGACCATTCCGATATCCCAAGGGTACCTGGTCTTTGGACCAGCCAGCTTGAGTCCCTTGCAGAGAACATAGAGCAGTTCGAACCAAACAACCCGGAGATTCGTGTAGCGGACAACCTGGTGGAGGTTGAACGCTGCCTCTTCAACCTGCCTCATCCTTCGTCCCGAGAGAAGCTTACACTTCTCTGGAAGATGACATCCAGGAGTGTCCATGTTTACATAGAGTCCCTCCCATCTGCCATCAGAGACCATTACTCAGCCCTCTGTCATGCACTTAGGGAAGCAGGATCATCTGCACAATGATCCTAACTCTGCAAACTTTGGTGCATTTACAATCACTCAAAAGGGGGCGGAGACTCCCAGATAGTATTTATAGGTGCCTAAGGGCTGCCTACTTCCAAGGTCACAATGCACCAGGATTGGACAAAGACCAGACTTTTAAGTCCCTCTTCGTAAACAACCTCCACAACAGTGTGCGGATCGATGTCGCCCTTTTCTGCAGGACCAAAAACCCCACCATGAAAGACCTCCGCAAACATGCGCAGATGGTGTGGGAGCTGCACCACCATTCAGGTGAAAACTCTGATGGTGATGCAGGTGTCCTGAGGTCTCAGGTGAGGAGAGGTAAGTCTAAAAACCGAGGCTGAGGTCAGACTCAAAACAACTGGGATGCAGATGTCCCACAGTGGATTAAAACCTGCATCAGAGAGGTGAAGCAGCACCTGAACCCGCCTGGTAAGAAGGGACCTGGCTCCCCCTGACCGCATGACTTGGCCCCTCCCCTCCGCACACAAAGTTCATTTTGGCAGGAGGAGGAGATCCAGGAGGTGAAAGAGGCCCATTTGACATTCTTGGGTAATCTTGGCTATGCCAACCACAGATACACTTCAGTGGTGGTAGGGGTTGTTGACGCTCTCTCACTGCTTGGTACTGGGTCAGAAATCCCCCTCATGTGTTCAGACACCTTCGCACGGGTTGCTAGAACCACGCTTGCGCATGCCACTTAAGGAAAGCCACTTCAGGTGGAAGAGTGTAGCATAAACATCCGAGGCTTCACTCAGGACTTGCACCACATCACTCAATGTGTCTGGGTCAACAGCTTTCCAGGACATGTCAGCGACGCATCCCATCCACGTCACTGATCTGGACACAGAAGAACTGCTTATTGGTCAGGACATCCTAAACCGACTCGCTGCCACCAAACGGCACCTTTGGTCCCAAGTCGTCAGCCCGACTCCCATTGGCTAAGAACTAGGCCACCCAGCTTCTAACAGCAATCGTTCAGCCAACCCACGGGTCCAAATTCTGACACCTGGTCAGATGAAAGTGACCGCATTTCCACCTTTAGAGATGTTAACTGACAGTTCATTCCACAATCTTGAACTAATTCTCATCTCATTGACAATCTGCCTTCGTCCCTCACCAGCGACGACACGCATGACACAACTCTCCTCATTTCCACAACCAAAACCATCACCAGCGCTCACCATGTTCACCTTGAACAGGTTCTTCAGGGTACAAAACCGAGCACCGAAGGTGACATGGTTGTGCACGCTCCAATGACTCAACCAGAGAATACAGACATTTCAGGTAAACAGACCATGTCTGTACCAGAAGAACCTTATTCAGGCTTCGAGTCAAAGACCGAGCAACGCTCTGCTGAGGCTCGCGCTTTACCACAACAGAAACAAGGAGATGCATTTGTATGAGGAGGTCTCCCGCGATTATCACACGATCTTCGCAAGGGACTCGCACAAAAGGGGGGGGGGGGGGGGGGGAGTCACAGACATCCACCCAGTGCGCGTCCCCACTGACCTCGAGGCACTGCCATCTTCTGAAACCCAGTACATACATACATCTAGCTGACGGGGTCAAGCGGTCCTGGGCCTGAATTCACTGGTTTGAAACAGCCTGCGCTCGAATCTCACACCTTCCCTGTTATTCAAGATTGTTATATCTAAAGAGAAACATTAATCAATTTAAATAACACTTTTTTTGGCATGAACTATTTCCAGTTTAGCTGGTGGTGGCCCAATGTCATTATTATTTGATAAATAACCAATTTATTCTAATGAATAATTTTTCATAAATAAATTATTTTTGATAAAATGTTGCTCCGTGCTCTTGTTTATCTTCCAACATGTGAGATGTTGTTGATGAATACACAGCACAGTTCCACAGTAACCAATGTGTTTTACACAGCCACTGTTCTTTGTGTCAACATGTAGGTCCAGAACACAACTAAAGACGATGTCTCTAGACATCCAGAAGACTTCCTCAGAAGAGCCTGAATGAAAGTTTTTTGAGACGTCTTTCTTGAACATTATATTGACGTCTTGTCTGGACGTCACTGAAAATACGTTTCAAAAGAAACAGAACACGTCATCAGTCTACCACGGGACATACACAGAGAGTCAGTTTAGTATTATCATTAACATGCATTTAATTGGACTGTGGAAGAAAACCAGAGAACCCTGGGGAAACACATGCACACACAAGTTAATTCCACAAACACCTCCAGGTGGATTTAAACCCACGATTTTCTGTCTGTAGCCATTGAGACAATTTGACCATTGTAATTGATAGAGCTGATAAAACATTTATTTGGTATATAGTTGTAATCTCAATATGAAAGGTTGTAGAAATTAATCATGCCCAAAAACTCCTGCAGGGCCTTAACCGAGGCTGGACGAGGGAAATCTGTCACCGCTTGCACCTTAGAAGGCAATGGAATGGCACCCTGAGTTGAAATACGATGACCCAAAAAGTCAATCACAGGCAGACCAAACTGGCACTTAGCAGGGTTGACAATTAGGCCATGTTCCTCAAGGCCAGACCTGGGCATTTTAAGGCCCGCGGGCCAAATACGGCCCGTGACCCAATTCTGACCGGCCCGCGAAAGGTTCCTTAGAATTAAGAAAACAAAAGCTTCTTTCGAATTTTAATGCGTGGACTAAAACCATCGGCTGTATAAACTAAAACGGAAATGCTTTTACTTTGAAGCCTGTTTATTTATGTACAGTGTACGTAACCTACGTACGTCGTATACGTGACCCGTAAAACAAGTCAATCAGTGCATGTGTCGCCCCTCAATGATGTACGGGCACGTCAAGAAAAGAAAGGTGGATGCTGAAGGCCGAAATTTCAAGAAGATTTGGAGCACTAAATATTTGTTTACTGAAGTCGGTGGTAAACCCGTCTGTTTAGTTTGTGGAGAGCACGTCGCCGTGTTTAAGGAGTATAATGTGAGTCGGCATTATCAGACAAAACACGCGGAGAAATACAGACACTTGGCGGAGGCTGAGAGAGCGCGAATATCAGAAGACTTGCTAGCAAAGCTACCAAAACAACAAGGCTGTTTTAGCAAACTACACACAGCCCGGGATGCAGCGACCAAGACCAGCTTCGTCATATCCCACAAAATCGCTAAAAACAGCAAGCCTTTCTTGGATGGCGAGTTTGTGAAAGAGTGCTTGGTGGACTCTGCCGCGCTAATATGCCCTGAGAATAAAGAAGCATTTGAAAAAGTCCCGCTGTCCAGGCGAACCGTCACCAGAAGGGTGGAAGGAATCGCGGAGAATCTCGAATGTCAGCTCAAAAGTGGAGTTGAAAGTTTTGACTTTTTCTCTTTGGCTTTGGATGAGAGCTGTGATGTCCGTGACACTGCCCAGTTACTGGTGTTTCTCCGGGGAATAAGGCAGGACTTCAAGATTACGGAGGAGCTGGCAGCATTGAGGTCAATAAAAGGAACGACAACGGGAAGCGATCTGTTCAAGGAGGTCGATGCATGCATGGTCAAGCTTGGACTGAAATGGGACAAACTGGTAGGCGTCACTACTGATGGTTGTCCGAATATGACAGGAAAACATGTCGGACTTTTGAAACAGATCCAAGATAAAGTGACTGAACTCGGCACAGAGCATCATTTAGTGTTGATACATTGTATTATACATCAGCATGTACTGTGCAGGTCTGTGCTAAAACTTAACCATGTTATTGATGTTGTAACAAAAACGGTTAACTTTATCAGGGCACGAGCATTAAATCACAGGCAGTTTGTTGCACTTTTAGAGGAGCATGAGAATGAACATGGTGACATCATGTACCACACAGCTGTCAGATGGCTCAGTCTGGGCAAAGTGCTCAAAAGATTTTGGGACCTGAAAACAGAGATTCAAGAGTTTTGTGAGATGAAAGGCAAAAACATCCCCGAGCTTTCAGATATGAACTGGATGGCAGATTTTGCATTTGCTGTTGATGTGACGGCACTGATGAATGAACTGAGCACTAAACTGCAAGGCAAGGGCCTTTTCGTTCATGACATGCATAACCTGGTGAAGGCTTTTATGAGAAAGTTGCTGTTTCTTTCAAGTCAACTACAGAACAACACTCTCACTCACATACAAACCCTTAAAGAAGTCAGACCATCAGCGAATCATCTCTGCAGGTACTCATCCATGTTAGGAGATTTGCATGGTGAGTTTTTAAGGCGATTTGATGATTGTAAAAACATTGAGGATGAAATGCACCTGGTTTCCTCTCCCTTTGCCTGCAGAGTAGATGATGCACCCAGTGATGTTCAGCTGGAGCTCATTGACCTGCAGTCTGACACAGTACTGGCAGAGCACTTTAAGTCAGCATCACTGCTGGAGTTCTACTCATCTCTTAAGGAGGAGAACTTTCCAAACATGAGTAGACATGCTCAGAAGATGTTGGTTCTGTTTGGATCTACCTACATATGTGAACACACATTCTCAGTAATGAAGTTTACCAAATCCAGGTTCAGATCCTCTCTTACTGATGATCATCTGTCAGCTGTGCTTCGCATCTCCACCTCAGACATTCAACCTGACTTTGATGCACTCGTTAAAGGGCAGCAAAGGCTAGATTTCTCTCACTGAACAAGAAAATACACAAATGTGTGTTCACTATTACTTTTTGTCTGCACAGCTTGGCAGTTTGACAATCAATATGTGACATATCTTGTTAATGATATTTGGCATACAAAGACATTGTGATGTCTTAATAGAAAAAAGTGTTTTTGGTTAATGTAATTAAAAAAAGAGTTACAAATGTTTCATGTTTACAATTGTTTTAAATAACTGCACTGAATAAAAACATTTTTTGTTAAAATAACCCTCACTTTCTCTTTACCTAATAATAACACAGACACTTACCAGCATGTGTAAACAATGCCATTTACTGCTTTCAATTTAGAAATAAAATTCATATGCAGAATAGAGTGTAAACTTTTAGCCCGGCCCTCCACAATATTTTCTGCTTCTCATTTGGCCCCTTCGGAAAAATAATTGCCCACCCCTGCTCAAGGCGCTGAAAAACTTGCTTTTGGTGTGAAAAATGCTCCTCAACTGAAGAACTAGCCACCAAGATGTCGTCCAAGTAAACAGAAACGAAAGAGAGGTCGCGCAGCACAGAGTCCATCAACCTCTGAAAAGCCGTGCCTCTACTCTTGCCTGGCCATAATAAAACATAAAAAAATGACAAGAAAGAATAGAAAGTGTCATCTGCTCAGTGTATTGACACATCTTATACACAGCAGACACAAATTGCACTTAACAAGTTTTGAACTATCAAAACTCAGTAACCAATCAGGTGTCTAACATTGATTTTTTTTTTTTTGAGAATCAAAACCACAATACAAATAAAGCTTTCAATTTCTATTCAAGAAAATGTGCCCATCTTTTCTAAAACTCTCTCTCTCTCTCTCTCTCTCTCTCTCGCCCGCCCCGTTTCCTCATTAGTTTTAATGTTGTTTTTTTTCCGGAATAAATGTGAATGTTTGATGAGAGGCAGCATGAATCACTCATTGAGTAAAAAGAAAAAAGTGATTGCACGTGTCGCCCCAATTAATCCCTAAAACACAAGAGCCTCTAAACGTATTGAGAACAGGTAGGAAGCATGTTACGAGCTAATAAAACTAGTAAACAGAGTCCATGTGTGTATCAGTGAAAGTGAGCGGGTTTTATGTTTCTATGTTTCTTCAGGTGAGATGTCCAGTTCCTGGACGTTCACAGCACTTTCACGGCTGGGAGACATAGTTTGCATTGTACAGAGAGGTTCAGAGATTTCTCCGACTTTAAAACATAGTGATGAAAGCAACTCTCTGCAGAATCCATGGCAAAGCATGGATTGTCAGCCTGAAAGCGTCGGGAAGTGTCGCAATGCCAGTGCATGGCGCATGTGACAGCTGCATTTCTAGTTTATTCCATCTGATTTCTACTGTAATCCTGCTCAGTAATCCCAGTTTTTATCGAATATACCTGCAACGAGAATACACATGTTTTTATGTACTGTAACAGATTACAGTTATATGTTTTTTGTATCCTAATTATGTAACACTGTTGCATGTATTCCATTACTACCCAACCCTGGTTGCACCTAAACATGTGATACACACTCAGACCTTACTGAGACTTAATAAACTAAAGTTTTCTAGCTGTGCAATGACTTGAAGTAAAGCTCTGGTAAACAAGCTGCATGTAATGATGTTCATGTAGGTACAAACAGCCAGAAGAGTCTTTAGAGCCAGAAGTGGACAGACGAAATCACCTTGTACTGCAGGTGACAGGAGGAGCAGCAAGGTGGGCGAGATACAGGTTCTGGGAGATTCCCACAACACACTGTAGACAAAAGAAAAGTGTTAAATGCACAGGTTCCACAAGTTGAGAGACTCTTAAGATCAACACCAGGAGACACCAGATCACTTTGATTGATTGTGAGGACAACACACACGGAGTGAGGTGGTATTGAAAGGCTAATTTCAGGAGGAAGGGTTTGTTTTGTAGAATGGGTCTCTTGTATTAAATTCAATGTAATTTGGATCAAATGTCTTTGTTATTTTAAAAGCATGTTTTGTTGTGAGATGTAATTTAATTTAATCACAATAACCAGCCAAAGTATTTCTATGTTTACTACGTTTAAAACTAAATGATCAACCATCTCAACAGTCATTGGTGGACATTTAATGTATATTTCATCACCTGAAGAGTCCAACTTTGCTTTACATCTTTAACTTATATACAAGTGAAATCACAGCTCTAAGTTCTTGTTACTGAATAGTCCCTAAACGGCTCACCTGTCTCTGGCTGTGAGGCCCTGTCCGGAGGGATGGATGAGCCCGATGAAACGTGGGATCAGCCGTTGGTGGAGATTTCCACTCAACCCTTTGAAGCGCTGCTCCCACGTTCCTCCACTTGGACCATGGTTTAATCGAGGAAAATCATGTCACACTGAAAAAACAATTCTGTCATTTCATTTTTGAGTGTACTTTTTTAAGATAGAGCTTCTCAGGCTGGTTTAATCAAGTAAAATCATGTTACTGTCTTAAAGGTGTACAGGAGGATTTTCTTTTTCCGGGTGGATCATCAAGACTATTGGTACTCCCAACTGTCAATCATTCTGGTGAGATATTACGTAAGGCCGTCGTACGTGCTCGTCCCCAGGTAGCGTGGATCTATTAGTTTTCACTTTCTGCGCATGCGCGCTTTCAGGTGTATATGGTGAGCTACGCCTTCAGTGAGCTCGCAGTTCTCACCGGGTACTTTGAAAATGGCAGAGGGTCGCAAAAGGGAAAAAGTGTCTTCGAAGTGTATGAGAAGAAGAGAAAGGCTTCGGAAGAGAGAAACAAGACCAGAATGTTTTTGGGAGATTCTTTCACACGATGGCGTGCGCTGAAAGCCCAGGTTGGGCTTCCCACTGATGCTTCAGTCGCGAAGTTTCTACTCGACAGGTAAAGTTTGGCATTCTATTTGGAGAAATCCATTTCAAATCACTTCCAGTAAAAGTTATCTACGTCTATATTGTAACTTTCCAGGGTTGATTAGTGGAAAAAGTTCAAATCTTCTTGTAAAGTGAGCTTGTGTAAGCGATGCCGACTTGTGACTTGTAAACAGGGCGTGCACGAGGAGAACTGGGCTCGTTCATGTCTCTCGCACACGTTTTAGTAGGCGTTCCGTCTCGGGAGCAGGTAGAGCTTTGCGCATGTGCATTTTTCAAAAGGTGGAGAGGGCGGTTCTTTCCTAAAATTCGGGAAAATCCTACTGTACACCTTTAAGATAGAGCTGATCTTGCTGGTTTAATCTAGAAAATCACGTGCTGCTCAGGCTGGTTTAATCTCGAAAAATCGTGTTACTGCCTTTAGATAGAGCTGATCAGGCTGGTTTGATTTAGAAAATCACGTTACTGTCTCTAGATGGAGCTGCTGAGGCTGGTTTAATAAAAAAAATAAATAAATAAATATCAATCCTGTTACTGTCTTTAGATGTAGCATCTCAGACTGGTTTAATATAGAGAAATCGTGTTACTGACTTTAGGTAGAGATGCTTAGTGTTGGAATTTGTTCCTGTGTTCCCCTGAATTCCTGCTTGTTTGTTTGATCCGGGAGAGGCAGGAACAGAGTTAATTTCTTCAATAGTGAATTTAATAATCACACAAACAAGAGATTATAAAAATACATATATCAGATTACATAATACGAGCTCAGACCGTTTTTCCTTGCAGACCCAAGTATGCAGGCCAGGTTTACAATGAAGAAGGGCACAACTGCAACACGTGGTTCATATTTATACATTTGCATACACCACCTCAACCTCACATTGGTCGGTTTCTCGTGATATATGCGTTGCTATGGTGAATTTGCTATTCCTTTGTTCCCAAAACTGCTTCAAACTGGTTCTTCTCAGAGCTTGACGTTCTGTGGGACAAAGTGACCTCTGACCTCTTATCTGTTGATCCAATCTTACCTTGACCATGTTTTTGCAAGTAGAGCACTGAGGAGACATCGCCAACCAACTTGGAATGTCCCTGAACATGGATTTATAGCTGTGTTTTCCCAACTTGGGCAGTGGGAGAAACCCCAGTAGTGTAGAAACACAACTGAATACAATATGTCCAGTTGTCACACAGAAAACAAATGTTTAACCGCTATATTCCTTCAATTCTCCTTTTGACCTCTGACCCCAGAGGTCAATAATTAGTGTCAATACAGTATGAGGCACTCTTCGTATAATAGAGGTCATATGTAAGCAAAATCAACAATCATGTACTCAAATAGCAACATACAAAACTTTTAAACGGTGGTGACTCCCCCTTGAACTGCAACCTTGTCATGGTGGGGGAGTTTGAGCACCCGAATGACCCTCTATGCTATGTTGTCAGGGGACTTGCCCCTCCTGTGGGCCCACCACCTACAGAGGCTGCCGTAGGGGTCGGGTGCATTGTGGATTGGGGGGCAGTCGACCGCAGGGGCCTCGACGACCCGATCCCCGGTCACAGAATCTGGCTATTGGGACATGGAATGTGACCTCGCTGAGGGGGAAGGTCCGAGTGGACCATGTTCTCCACTTCCATTGTCAAAACTGCTGCTCGGAGCTGTGGCCGCACAGCTCTGGCGCCTGTCGTGGCGGCAATCCCCGAACCCGGTGGTGGAAACCGGAAGTAAGGGATGCCGTCAAGCTGAAGAAGGAGTCCTATCGGGCACTGTTAGCTCATAGGACTCCTGAGGCAATCGGCAGGCCAAGTGAGCCGCAGCCCGGGCTGTGGTGGAGGCAAAAACTCGGGTCTGGGAGGAGTTCGGAGAGGCCATGGAGGAGGACTTTCGATCGGTCCCGAGGAAATTCTGGCAAACCGTCCAGCGCCTTAGGCGGGGGAAGCAGTTCTCCACCAACACTGTTTACAGTGGATGTGGGGAGCTGTTGACCTCAACTGGGGATATCGTTCAAGATCCCGGATACAAGCGGCTGAAATGAGCTTCCTTCGTAGGGTGGCTGGGCACACCCTTAGAGATAGGGTCCCACAGGATGTCTCGGGGGACGCGGTCGAACGCCTTCTCCAGATCCAGAAAACACATGTGGACTAGTTGGGCAAACTCCCATGAACCCTCGAGCAGCTGGTGGAGGGTATAGAGCTGGTCCAGTGTTCCACGACCAGAACGAAAACCGCATTATTCCTCTTGGATCCAAGGTTTGACAAATGGCCGGACCCTCCACTCCAGTACACTGGAATAGACTTTCCTGGGGAGGCTGAGGAGTGTGATCCCTCTGTAGTTGGAACACACCCTCCGATCCCCCTCCTTGAAGAGAGGGACCACCACCCCATTCTGCCTGTCCAGAGGTACCGTCCCCGCGTCACGCGATGTTGCAGGGATTAAGTGCCCCGGACTCCATGCTCCCGGAGCATGGAGACGGTTTGCCAGAATTTCCTCGGGGCAGACCGAAAGTCCTCTTCCATGGCCTCTCCAAACTCCTCCCAGACCCGAGTTATTGCCTCCACCACAGCCATGAACTATGGGTCATGACCGAAAGAACGAGATCCCGGATACAAGCGGTTGAAGTGAGCTTCCTGCGTAGGGTGGCTTAGCGCACCCTTACAGATAGGATGAGGAGCTTGAGAGTTGGTTTTTAGAATAAAGTTTGTATTTTACTAGGACATAGTCGTACTTTCACTATTCAAGTTTAAACATGAAGTGTTTATCAGCTTTAAGCAGTTTCAACCTGTTTTATTATGCTGGATTTGACTGCTATTGTCATTTCATCAGCAGTGGCCGAAATGATGCTCCACACGAGATATAGAGTGATTTTGGAATAAAGTTTTTATTTCATTAGAACAAACTAGTACTTTCTCAATTCAAGTTAAAATGTTGTGTTTATCAGGTTCAAGCAGTTTCAACCAGTTTTATTCAGTGGAGTAACTGCTATTTTCATTTCATCAAGGAGTGGCCGAAATGATGCTCCACACGGGATATAGAGTAATTTTGGAATAAGGTTTTTATTTCCTTAGAACAAACTAGTACTTTCTCAATTCAAGTTTAAACATGATGGACTTAGCAGTTGCAAGCACTTTCAACCAGTTTTATTTAGTGGAGTAACTGCTATTTTCATTTCATCAGGAGTGGCCGAAATGATGCTCCACACGGGATATAGAGTAATTTTGGAATAAAGTTTTTATTTCCTTAGAACAAACTAGTACTTTCTCAATTCAAGTTAAAATGATGTGTTTATCAGGTTCAAGCAGTTTCAACCAGTTTTATTTAGTGGAGGAACTGCTATTTTCATTTCATCAGGAGTGGCCGAAATGATGCTCCACACGAGGTATAGAGTAATTTTGGAATAAAGTTTTTATTTCATTAGAACAAACTAGTACTTTCTGAATTCAAGTTTAAACATGATGGACTTAGCAGTTGCAAGCACTTTCAACCAGTTTTATTTAGTGGAGTAACTGCTATTTTCATTTCATGAGTAGTGGCCGAAATGATGCTCCACACGAGATATAGAGTGATTTTGGAATAAAGTTTTTATTTCATTAGAACAAACTAGTACTTTCTCAATTCAAGTTAAAATGATGTGTTTATCTGGTTCAAGCAGTTTCAACCAGTTTTATGGTGGAGTAGCTGCTATTTTCATTTCATCAGGAGTGGCCGAAATGATGCTCCTCACGGGATATAGAGTGATTTTGGAATAAAGTTTTTATTTCATTAGAACAAACTAGTACTTTCTCAATTCAAGGTTAAATGATGTGTTTATCAGGTTCAAGCAGTTTCAACCAGTTTTATTTAGTGGAGGAACTGCTATTTTCATTTCATGAGTAGTGGCCGAAATGATGCTCCTCACGGGATATAGAGTGATTTTGGAAGAAAGTTTTTATTTCATTAGAACAAACTAGTACTTTCTCAATTCAAGTTTAAACATGATGGACTTAGCAGTTGCAAGTACTTTCAACCAATTATATTTAGTGGAGTAACTGCTATTTTCATTTCATCAGGAATGGCCGAAATGATGCTCCACACGGGATATAGAGTGATTTTGGAAGAAAGTTTTTATTTCCTTAGAACAAACTAGTACTTTCTCAATTCAAGGTTAAATGATGTGTTTATCAGGTTCAAGCAGTTTCAACCAGTTTTATTTAGTGGAGTAACTGCTATTTTCATTTCATGAGTAGTGGCCGAAATGATGCTCCACACGAGATATAGAGTGATTTTGGAAGAAAGTTTTTATTTCCTTAGAACAAACTAGTACTTTCTCAATTCAAGTTAAAATGATGTGTTTATCAGGTTCAAGCAGTTTCAAACAATTATATTTAGTGGAGTAACTGCAATTTTCATTTCATGAGTAGTGGCCGAAATGATGCTCCACACGAGATATAGAGTGATTTTGGAATAAAGTTTTTATTTCCTTAGAGCAAACTGGTACTTTTCAATTCAAGTTTAAACATGAAGTGCTTATTAGGTTAAAGCAGTTTCAACCTCTTTTATTATGCTGGATTTGACTGTTATGGTCTTTTCATCAGTTGTGGCCGAAAAGATGCTTCAGACGAGATACTGAGTATGTTTTTAGAATAAAGTTTTAATTTCATTATGACAAACTCGTACTTTCACTAATCAAGTATCTACCCAGAAAAATGTACACTAACACAACTATTGCTCACCCAAGGTGCTAAAAACACTGTGTTGCAGTTGCGAGGCTACAATTTGTATAGACTACAGAAGTGAAAGCCACAGGTGTAACCATCACCTGTGCATTAACAACATTTTCGCACTTTTCGAAACACAGCTTTTGCGTGACTCCTACCATGAGTCGTCAGAGACACTGCGTGCTCAGAGCAAAGATACCTCGGGAGCCACATGACCCAGTTGAAGACTGTTGTCGCCGGTCTTCTATGCCTGTCTACACAGGAGAGAAGAAACCTCAACAGCGAGTTGCTATGACACACATCCATCAGTGCTCTCAGCCGCACCACCACGTGGTCTCGCAGCTCTTTCACTCCTTTTCAGGAGAAGGAACATTGTCATTTTCCAGCACCTCACAGTGCTATCAGCTCCCTCACTCTCTCCACTGGAGAGAACCAGGATGTTCTAGCTCAGATGACTCTGACCATTCCGATATCCCAAGGGTACCTGGTCTTTGGACCAGCCAGCTTGAGTCCCTTGCGGAGAACATAGAGCAGTTCGAACCAAACAACCCGGAGATTCGTGTAGCGGACAACCTGGTGGAGGTTGAACGCTGCCTCTTCAACCTGCCTCATCCTTCGTCCCGAGAGAAGCTTACACTTCTCTGGAAGATGACATCCAGGAGTGTCCATGTTTACATAGAGTCCCTCCCATCTGCCATCAGAGACCATTACTCAGCCCTCTGTCATGCACTTAGGGAAGCAGGATCATCTGCACAATGATCCTAACTCTGCAAACTTTGGTGCATTTACAATCACTCAAAAGGGGGCGGAGACTCCCAGATAGTATTTATCGGTGCCTAAGGGCTGCCTACTTCCAAGGTCACAATGCACCAGGTTTGGACAAAGACCAGACTTTTAAGTCCCTCTTCGTTAACAACCTCCACAACAGTGTGCGGATCGATGTCGCCCTTTTCTGCAGGACCAAAAACCCCACCATGAAAGACCTCCGCAAACATGCGCAGATGGTGTGGGAGCTGCACCACCGTTCAGGTGAAAACTATGATGGTGATGCAGGTGTCCTGAGGTCTCAGGTGAGGAGAGGTAAGTCTAAAAACCGAGGCTGAGGTCAGACTCAAAACAACTGGGATGCAGATGTCCCACAGTGGATTAAAACCTGCATCAGAGAGGTGAAGCAGCACCTGAACCCGCCTGGTAAGAAGGGACCTGGCTCCCCCTGACCGCATGACTTGGCCCCTCCCCTCCGCACACAAAGTTCATTTTGGCAGGAGGAGGAGATCCAGGAGGTGAAAGAGGCCCATTTGACATTCTTGGGTAATCTTGGCTATGCCAACCACAGATACACTTCAGTGGTGGTAGGGGTTGTTGACACTCTCTCACTGCTTGGTACTGGGTCAGAAATCCCCCTCATGTGTTCAGACACCTTCGCACGGGTTGCTAGAACCACGCTTGCGCATGCCACTTAAGGAAAGCCACTTCAGGTGGAAGAGTGTAGCATAAACAACCGAGGCTTCACTCAGGACTTGCACCACATCACTCAATGTGTCTGGGTCAACAGCTTTCCAGGACATGTCAGCGACGCATCCCATCCACGTCACTGATCTGGACACAGAAGAACTGCTTATTGGTCAGGACATCCTAAACCGACTCGCTGCCACCAAACGGCACCTTTGGTCCCAAGTCGTCAGCCCGACTCCCATTGGCTAAGAACTAGGCCACCCAGCTTCTAACAGCAATCGTTCAGCCAACCCACGGGTCCAAATTCTGACACCTGGTCAGATTAAAGTGACCGCATTTCCACCTTTAGAGATGTTAACTGACAGTTCATTCCACAATCTTGAACTAATTCTCATCTCATTGACAATCTGCCTTCGTCCCTCACCAGCGACGACACGCATGACACAACTCTCCTCATTTCCACAACCAAAACCATCACCAGCGCTCACCATGTTAACCTTGAACAGGTTCTTCATGGTACAAAACCGAGCACCAAAGGTGACATGGTTGTGCACGCTCCAATGACTCAACCAGAGAATACAGACATTTCAGGTAAACAGACCATGTCTGTACCAGAAGAACCTTATTCAGGCTTCGAGTCAAAGACCGAGCAACGCTCTGCTGAGGCTCGCGCTTTACCACAACAGAAACAAGGAGATGCATTTGTATGAGGAGGTCTCCCGCGATTATCACACGATCTTCGCAAGGGACTCGCACAAAAGGGGGGGGGGGGGGGGGGGGAGTCACAGACATCCACCCAGTGCGCGTCCCCACTGACCTCGAGGCACTGCCATCTTCTGAAACCCAGTACATACATACATCTAGCTGACGGGGTCAAGCGGTCCTGGGCCTGAATTCACTGGTTTGAAACAGCCTGCGCTCGAATCTCACACCTTCCCTGTTATTCAAGATTGTTATATCTAAAGAGAAACATTAATCAATTTAAATAACACTTTTTTTGGCATGAACTATTTCCAGTTTAGCTGGTGGTGGCCCAATGTCATTATTATTTGATAAATAACCAATTTATTCTAATTAATAATTTTTCATAAATAAATTATTTTTGATAAAATGTTGCTCCGTGCTCTTGTTTATCTTCCAACATGTGAGATGTTGTTGATGAATACACAGCACAGTTCCACAGTAACCAATGTGTTTTACACAGCCACTGTTCTTTGTGTCAACATGTAGGTCCAGAACACAACTAAAGACGATGTCTCTAGACATCCAGAAGACTTCCTCAGAAGAGCCTGAATGAAAGTTTTTTGAGACGTCTTTCTTGAACATTATATTGACGTCTTGTCTGGACGTCACTGAAAATACGTTTCAAAAGAAACAGAACACGTCATCAGTCTACCACGGGACATACACAGAGAGTCAGTTTAGTATTATCATTAACATGCATTTAATTGGACTGTGGAAGAAAACCAGAGAACCCTGAGGAAACACATGCACACACAAGTTAATTCCACAAACACCTCCAGGTGGATTTAAACCCACGATTTTCTATCTGTAGCCATTGAGACAATTTGACCATTGTAATTGATAGAGCTGATAAAACATTTATTTGGTATATAGTTGTAATCTCAATATGAAAGGTTGTAGAAATTAATCATGCCCAAAAACTCCTGCAGGGCCTTAACCGAGGCTGGACGAGGGAAATCTGTCACCGCTTGCACCTTAGAAGGCAATGGAATGGCACCCTGAGTTGAAATACGATGACCCAAAAAGTCAATCACAGGCAGACCAAACTGGCACTTAACAGGGTTGACAATTAGGCCATGTTCCTCAAGGCCAGACCTGGGCATTTTAAGGCCTGCGGGCCAAATACGGCCCGTGACCCGATTCTGACCGGCCCGCGAAAGGTTCCTTAGAATTAAGAAAACAAAAGCTTCTTTCGAATTTTAATGCGTGGACTAAAACCATCGGCTGTATAAACTAAAACGGAAATGCTTTTACTTTGAAGCCTGTTTATTTATGTACAGTGTACGTAACCTACGTACGTCGTATACGTGACCCGTAAAACAAGTCAATCAGTGCATGTGATTAGCGGTCATTGTCGCCCCTCAATGATGTACGGGCACGTCAAGAAAAGAAAGGTGGATGCTGAAGGCCGAAATTTCAAGAAGATTTGGAGCACTAAATATTTGTTTACTGAAGTCGGTGGTAAACCCGTCTGTTTAGTTTGTGGAGAGCACGTCGCCGTGTTTAAGGAGTATAATGTGAGTCGGCATTATGAGACAAAACACGCGGAGAAATACATACACTTGGCGGAGGCTGAGAGAGTGCGAATATCAGAAGACTTGCTAGCAAAGCTAGCAAAACAACAAGGCTGTTTTAGCAAACTACACACAGCCCGGGATGCAGCGACCAAGACCAGCTTCGTCATATCCCACAAAATCGCTAAAAACAGCAAGCCTTTCTTGGATGGCGAGTTTGTGAAAGAGTGCTTGGTGGACTCTGCCGCGCTAATATGCCCTGAGAATAAAGAAGCATTTGAAAAAGTCCCGCTGTCCAGGCGAACCGTCACCAGAAGGGTGGAAGGAATCGCGGAGAATCTCGAATGTCAGCTCAAAAGTGGAGTTGAAAGTTTTGACTTTTTCTCTTTGGCTTTGGATGAGAGCTGTGATGTCCGTGACACTGCCCAGTTACTGGTGTTTCTCCGGGGAATAAGGCAGGACTTCAAGATTACGGAGGAGCTGGCAGCATTGAGGTCAATAAAAGGAACGACAACGGGAAGCGATCTGTTCAAGGAGGTCGATGCATGCATGGTCAAGCTTGGACTGAAATGGGACAAACTGGTAGGCGTCACTACTGATGGTTGTCCGAATATGACAGGAAAACATGTCGGACTTTTGAAACAGATCCAAGATAAAGTGACTGAACTCGGCACAGAGCATCATTTAGTGTTGATACATTGTATTATACATCAGCATGTACTGTGCAGGTCTGTGCTAAAACTTAACCATGTTATTGATGTTGTAACAAAAACGGTTAACTTTATCAGGGCACGAGCATTAAATCACAGGCAGTTTGTTGCACTTTTAGAGGAGCATGAGAATGAACATGGTGACATCATGTACCACACAGCTGTCAGATGGCTCAGTCTGGGCAAAGTGCTCAAAAGATTTTGGGACCTGAAAACAGAGATTCAAGAGTTTTGTGAGATGAAAGGCAAAAACATCCCCGAGCTTTCAGATATGAACTGGATGGCAGATTTTGCATTTGCTGTTGATGTGACGGCACTGATGAATGAACTGAGCACTAAACTGCAAGGCAAGGGCCTTTTCGTTCATGACATGCATAACCTGGTGAAGGCTTTTATGAGAAAGTTGCTGTTTCTTTCAAGTCAACTACAGAACAACACTCTCACTCACATACAAACCCTTAAAGAAGTCAGACCATCAGCGAATCATCTCTGCAGGTACTCATCCATGTTAGGAGATTTGCATGGTGAGTTTTTAAGGCGATTTGATGATTGTAAAAACATTGAGGATGAAATGCACCTGGTTTCCTCTCCCTTTGCCTGCAGAGTAGATGATGCACCCAGTGATGTTCAGCTGGAGCTCATTGACCTGCAGTCTGACACAGTACTGGCAGAGCACTTTAAGTCAGCATCACTGCTGGAGTTCTACTCATCTCTTAAGGAGGAGAACTTTCCAAACATGAGTAGACATGCTCAGAAGATGTTGGTTCTGTTTGGATCTACCTACATATGTGAACACACATTCTCAGTAATGAAGTTCACCAAATCCAGGTTCAGATCCTCTCTTACTGATGATCATCTGTCAGCTGTGCTTCGCATCTCCACCTCAGACATTCAACCTGACTTTGATGCACTCGTTAAAGGGCAGCAAAGGCTAGATTTCTCTCACTGAACAAGAAAATACACAAATGTGTGTTCACTATTACTTTTTGTCTGCACAGCTTGGCAGTTTGACAATCAATATGTGACATATCTTGTTAATGATATTTGGCATACAAAGACATTGTGATGTCTTAATAGAAAAAAGTGTTTTTGGTTAATGTAATTAAAAAAAGAGTTACAAATGTTACATGTTTACAATTGCTTTGAATAACTGCACTGAATAAAAACATTTTTTGTTAAAATAACCCTCACTTTCTCTTTACCTAATAATAACACAGACACTTACCAGCATGTGTAAACAATGCCATTTACTGCTTTCAATTTAGAAATAAAATTCATATGCAGAATAGAGTGTAAACTTTTGGCCCGGCCCTCCACAATATTTTCTGCTTCTCATTTGGCCCCTTCGGAAAAATAATTGCCCACCCCTGCTCAAGGCGCTGAAAAACTTGCTTTTGGTGTGAAAAATGCTCCTCAACTGAAGAACTAGCCACCAAGATGTCGTCCAGGTAAACAGAAACGAAAGCAGCACCGAGTCCATCAACCTCTGAAAAGCCGTGCCTCTACTCTTACCTGGTCATAATAAAACATAAAAAAATGACAAGAAAGAATAGAAAGTGTCATCTGCTCAGTGAATTGACACATCTTATACACAGCAGACAGAAATTGCACTTAACACGTTTTGAACTATCAAAACTCAGTAACCAATCAGGTGTCTAACATTGATTTTTTTTTTTTTTGAGAATCAAAACTACAGTACAAATAAAGCTTTCAATTTCTATTCAAGAAAATGTGCCCATCTTTTCTAAAACTCTCTCTCTCTCTCTCTCTCTCTCTCTCTCTCTCTCTCTCTCTCTCTCGCCCGCCCCGTTTCCTCATTAGTTTTAATGTTGTTTTTTTTCCGGAATAAATGTGAATGTTTGATGAGAGGCAGCATGAATCACTCATTGAGTAAAAAGAAAAAAGTGATGGCACGTGTCGCCCCAATTAATCCCTAAAACACAAGAGCCTCTAAACGTATTGAGAACAGGTAGGAAGCATGTTACGAGCTAATAAAACTAGTAAACAGAGTCCATGTGTGTATCAGTGAAAGTGAGCGGGTTTTATGTTTCTATGTTTCTTCAGGTGAGATGTCCAGTTCCTGGACGTTCACAGCACTTTCACGGCTGGGAGACATAGTTTGCATTGTACAGAGAGGTTCAGAGATTTCTCCGACTTTAAAACATAGTGATGAAAGCAACTCTCTGCAGAATCCATGGCAAAGCATGGATTGTCAGCCTGAAAGCGTCGGGAAGTGTCGCAATGCCAGTGCATGGCGCATGTGACAGCTGCATTTCTAGTTTATTCCATCTGATTTCTACTGTAATCCTGCTCAGTAATCCCAGTTTTTATCGAATATACCTGCAACGAGAATACACATGTTTTTATGTACTGTAACAGATTACAGTTATATGTTTTTTGTATCCTAATTATGTAACACTGTTGCATGTATTCCATTACTACCCAACCCTGGTTGCACCTAAACATGTGATACACACTCAGACCTTACTGAGACTTAATAAACTAAAGTTTTCTAGCTGTGCAATGACTTGAAGTAAAGCTCTGGTAAACAAGCTGCATGTAATGATGTTCATGTAGGTACAAACAGCCAGAAGAGTCTTTAGAGCCAGAAGTGGACAGACGAAATCACCTTGTACTGCAGGTGACAGGAGGAGCAGCAAGGTGGGCGAGATACAGGTTCTGGGAGATTCCCACAACACACTGTAGACAAAAGAAAAGTGTTAAATGCACAGGTTCCACAAGTTGAGAGACTCTTAAGATCAACACCAGGAGACACCAGATCACTTTGATTGATTGTGAGGACAACACACACGGAGTGAGGTGGTATTGAAAGGCTAATTTCAGGAGGAAGGGTTTGTTTTGTAGAATGGGTCTCTTGTATTAAATTCAATGTAATTTGGATCAAATGTCTTTGTTATTTTAAAAGCATGTTTTGTTGTGAGATGTAATTTAATTTAATCACAATAACCAGCCAAAGTATTTCTATGTTTACTACGTTTAAAACTAAATGATCAACCATCTCAACAGTCATTGGTGGACATTTAATGTATATTTCATCACCTGAAGAGTCCAACTTTGCTTTACATCTTTAACTTATATACAAGTGAAATCACAGCTCTAAGTTCTTGTTACTGAATAGTCCCTAAACGGCTCACCTGTCTCTGGCTGTGAGGCCCTGTCCGGAGGGATGGATGAGCCCGATGAAACGTGGGATCAGCCGTTTGTGGAGATTTCCACTCAACCCTTTGAAGCGCTGCTCCCACGTTCCTCCACTTGGACCATGGTTTAATCGAGGAAAATCATGTCACACTGAAAAAACAATTCTGTCATTTCATTTTTGAGTGTACTTTTTTAAGATAGAGCTTCTCAGGCTGGTTTAATCAAGTAAAATCATGTTACTGTCTTAAAGGTGTACAGGAGGATTTTCTTTTTCCGGGTGGATCATCAAGACTATTGGTACTCCCAACTGTCAATCATTCTGGTGAGATATTACGTAAGGCCGTCGTACGTGCTCGTCCCCAGGTAGCGTGGATCTATTAGTTTTCACTTTCTGCGCATGCGCGCTTTCAGGTGTATATGGTGAGCTACGCCTTCAGTGAGCTCGCAGTTCTCACCGGGTACTTTGAAAATGGCAGAGGGTCGCAAAAGGGAAAAAGTGTCTTCGAAGTGTATGAGAAGAAGAGAAAGGCTTCGGAAGAGAGAAACAAGACCAGAATGTTTTTGGGAGATTCTTTCACACGATGGCGTGCGCTGAAAGCCCAGGTTGGGCTTCCCACTGATGCTTCAGTCGCAAAGTTTCTACTCGACAGGTAAAGTTTGGCATTCTATTTGGAGAAATCCATTTCAAATCACTTCCAGTAAAAGTTATCTACGTCTATATTGTAACTTTCCAGGGTTGATTAGTGGAAAAAGTTCAAATCTTCTTGTAAAGTGAGCTTGTGTAAGCGATGCCGACTTGTGACTTGTAAACAGGGCGTGCACGAGGAGAACTGGGCTCGTTCATGTCTCTCGCACACGTTTTAGTAGGCGTTCCGTCTCGGGAGCAGGTAGAGCTTTGCGCATGTGCAAAAAAAAAAAATATATCAATCCCGTTACTGTCTTTAGATATAGCATCTCAGACTGGTTTAATCTAGAGAAATCGTGTTACTGACTTTAGGTAGAGATGCTTAGTGTTGGAATTTGTTCCTGTGTTCCCCTGAATTCCTGCTTGTTTGTTTGATCCGGGAGAGGCAGGAACAGAGTTAATTTCTTCAATAGTGAATTTAATAATCACACAAACAAGAGATTATAAAAATACATATATCAGATTACATAATACGAGCTCAGACCGTTCTTCCTTGCAGACCCAAGTGTGCAGGCCAGGTTTACAATGAAGAAGGGCACAACTGCAACACATGGTTCATATTTATACATTTGCATACATCACCTCAACCTCACATTGGTCGGTTTCTCGTGATATATGCGTTGCTATGGTGAATTTGCTATTCCTTTGTTCCCAAAACTGCTTCAAACTGGTTCTTCTCAGAGCTTGACGTTCTGTGGGACAAAGTGACCTCTGACCTCTTATCTGTTGATCCAATCTTACCTTGACCATGTTTTTGCAAGTAGAGCACTGAGGAGACATCGTCAACCAACTTGGAATGTCCCTGAACATGGATTTATAGCTGTGTTTTCCCAACTTGGGCAGTGGGAGAAACCCCAGTAGTGTAGAAACACAACTGAATACAATATGTCCAGTTGTCACACAGAAAACAAATGTTTAACCACTATATTCCTTCAATTCTCCTTTTGACCTCTGACCCCAGAGGTCAATAATTAGTGTCAATACAGTATGAGGCACTCTTCGTATAATAGAGGTCATATGTAAGCAAAATCAACAATCATATACTCAAATAGCAACATATAAAACTTTTAAACGGTGGTGACTCCCCCTTGAACTGCAACCTTGTCGTGGTGGGGGAGTTTGAGCACCAGAATGACCCTCTATGCTATGTTGTCAGGGGACTTGCCCCTCCTGTGGGCCCACCACCTACAGAGGCTGCCGTAGGGGTCGGGTGCATTGTGGATTGGGGGGCAGTCGACGGCAGTTGCCTCGACGACCCGATCCCCGGCCACAGAATCTGGCTATTGGGACATGGAATGTGACCTCGCTGAGGGGGATGGAGCCCGAGCTTGTGAGGGAGGCTGAGAGATGCCGTCTAGATATAGTCGGGCTCGCCTCCACTCACAGCTTGGACTCTGGAACCCAGCTCCTCGACAGGGGCTGGATACTCCACTGCTGTGGAGTTGCCCGCAGTGTAAGGCGGCGGGCTGGAGTGGGCTTGCTTATTGCCCCACAGCTCAGCCGTCATGTGTTGGAGTTCACCCCAGTGAACGAGAGGGTTGCGTGACTACGCCTTCGAGTAGGGGACAGGTCTCTGACTGTTGTCTCGGCCAATGCACCGAACAGCAGCTCAGAGTACCCAACCTTCTTGGAGTCCCTGGGAGGGGTGCTGGATAGTGCCCCAACTGGGGACTCCATTGTTCTCCTGGGGGACTTCAACGCGCACGTGGCCAATGACAGTGAGACCTGGAAGGGGTTGATTGGGAGGAACGGCCTCCCCGATCTGAACCCGAGAGGTGTTCTGTTATTGGACTTCTGTGCCAGTCACAGCTTGTCCATAACGAACACCATGTTCGAGCACAGGGGTGTCCATAAGTGCACGTGGCACCAGGACACCCTAGGTCAATGATAGACTTTGTGGTCGTTTCATCTGATCTCTGGCCATGTGTCTTTGACACTAGGGTAAAGAGAAGGGCAGAGCTGTCAACTGATCACCACCTGGTGGTGAGTTGGATGCGCTGGACCGGGAGGAAGCCGGATAGACTCGACAGGCCCAAACGTGTTATGAGGGTCTGCTGGGAACATCTGGCCGAGCCCTCCGTCCGCGCAGTTTTCAACTCCCACCTCTGGGAGAGCTTCTCACAGATCCAGAGGGAGGCTGGAGACATTGAGTCCGAGTGGACCATGTTCTCCACTTCCATTGTCAAAGCTGCTGCTCGGAGCTGTGGCCGCAGGGTCTCTGGCGCCTGTCGTGGCGGCAATCCCCGAACCCGGTGGTGGAAACCGGAAGTAAGGGATGCCGTCAAGCTGAAGAAGGAGTCCTATCGGGCACTGGTAGCTCATAGGACTCCTGAGGCAATCGGCAGGCCAAGTGAGCCGCAGCCCGGGCTGTGGTGGAGGCAAAAACTCGGGTCTGGGAGGAGTTCGGAGAGGCCATGGAGGAGGACTTTCGATCGGTCCCGAGGAAATTCTGGCAAACCGTCCGGCGCCTTAGGCGGGGGAAGCAGTTCTCCACCAACACTGTTTACAGTGGATGTGGGGAGCTGTTGACCTCAACTGGGGACATCGTTCAAGATCCCGGATACAAGCGGCTGAAATGAGCTTCCTTCGTAGGGTGGCTGGGCACACCCTTAGAGATAGGGTCCCACAGGATGTCTCGGGGGACGCGGTCGAACGCCTTCTCCAGATCCAGAAAGCACATGTGGACTAGTTGGGCAAACTCCCATGAACCCTCGAGCAGCTGGTGGAGGGTATAGAGCTGGTCCAGTGTTCCACGACCAGAACGAAAACCGCATTATTCCTCTTGGATCCAAGGTTTGACTAATGGCCGGACCCTCCACTCCAGTACACTGGAATAGACTTTCCTGGGGAGGCTGAGGAGTGTGATCCCTCTGTAGTTGGAACACACCCTCCGATCCCCCTCCTTGAAGAGAGGGACCACCACCCCATTCTGCCTGTCCAGAGGTACCGTCCCCGCGTCACGCGATGTTGCAGGGATTAAGTGCCCCGGACTCCATGCTCCCGGAGCATGGAGACGGTTTGCCAGAATTTCCTCGGGGCAGACCGAAAGTCCTCTTCCATGGCCTCTCCAAACTCCTCCCAGACCCGAGTTATTGCCTCCACCACAGCCATGAACTATGGGTCATGACCGAAAGAACGAGATCCCGGATACAAGCAGTTGAAGTGAGCTTCCTGCGTAGGGTGGCTTAGCGCACCCTTACAGATAGGATGAGGAGCTTGAGAGTTGGTTTTTAGAATAAAGTTTATATTTTACTAGGACATAGTCGTACTTTCACTATTCAAGTTTAAACATGAAGTGTTTATCAGCTTTAAGCAGTTTCAACCTGTTTTATTATGCTGGATTTGACTGCTATTAACATTTCATCAGCAGTGGCCGAAATGATGCTCCACACGAGATATAGAGTGATTTTGGAATAAAGTTTTTATTTCATTAGAACAAACTAGTACTTTCTCAATTCAAGTTAAAATGTTGTGTTTATCAGGTTCAAGCAGTTTCAACCAGTGTTATTTTGTCGAGTAACTGCTATTTTCATTTCATCAGGAGTGGCCGAAATGATGCTCCACACGAGATATAGAGTGATTTTGGAATAAAGTTTTTATATCATTAGAACAAACTAGTACTTTCTCAATTCAAGTTTAAACATGATGGACTTAGCAGTTGCAAGCACTTTCAACCAGTTTTATTTAGTGGAGTAACTGCTATTTTCATTTCATGAGTAGTGGCCGAAATGATGCTCCACACGAGATATAGAGTGATTTTGGAAGAAAGTTTTTATTTCCTTAGAACAAACTAGTACTTTCTCAATTCAAGGTTAAATGATGTGTTTATCAGGTTCAAGCAGTTTCAACCAGTTTTATTTAGTGGACTAACTGCTATTTTCATTTCATCAAGGAGTGGCCGAAATGATGCTCCACACGGGATATAGAGTAATTTTGGAATAAGGTTTTTATTTCCTTAGAACAAACTAGTACTTTCTCAATTCAAGTTTAAACATGATGGACTTAGCAGTTGCAAGCACTTTCAACCAGTTTTATTTAGTGGAGTAACTGCTATTTTCATTTCATGAGTAGTGGCCGAAATGATGCTCCACACGAGATATAGAGTGATTTTGGAATAAAGTTTTTATTTCATTAGAACAAACTAGTACTTTCTCAATTCAAGGTTAAATGATGTGTTTATCAGGTTCAAAGCAGTTTCAACCAGTTTTATTTAGTGGAGTAACTGCTATTTTCATTTCATGAGTAGTGGCCGAAATGATGCTCCACACGAGATATAGAGTGATTTTGGAATAAAGTTTTTATATCATTAGAACAAACTAGTACTTTCTCAATTCAAGTTTAAACATGATGGACTTAGCAGTTGCAAGCACTTTCAACCAGTTTTATTTAGTGGAGTAACTGCTATTTTCATTTCATGAGTAGTGGCCGAAATGATGCTCCACACGAGATATAGAGTGATTTTGGAAGAAAGTTTTTATTTCCTTAGAACAAACTAGTACTTTCTCAATTCAAGGTTAAATGATGTGTTTATCAGGTTCAAGCAGTTTCAACCAGTTTTATTTAGTGGACTAACTGCTATTTTCATTTCATCAAGGAGTGGCCGAAATGATGCTCCACACGGGATATAGAGTAATTTTGGAATAAGGTTTTTATTTCCTTAGAACAAACTAGTACTTTCTCAATTCAAGTTTAAACATGATGGACTTAGCAGTTGCAAGCACTTTCAACCAGTTTTATTTAGTGGAGTAACTGCTATTTTCATTTCATGAGTAGTGGCCGAAATGATGCTCCACACGAGATATAGAGTGATTTTGGAATAAAGTTTTTATTTCATTAGAACAAACTAGTACTTTCTCAATTCAAGGTTAAATGATGTGTTTATCAGGTTCAAAGCAGTTTCAACCAGTTTTATTTAGTGGAGTAACTGCTATTTTCATTTCATCAGGAGTGGCCGAAATGATGCTCCACACGGGATATAGAGTAATTTTGGAATAAAGTTTTTATTTCCTTAGAACAAACTAGTACTTTCTCAATTCAAGTTAAAATGATGTGTTTATCTGGTTCAAGCAGTTTCAACCAGTTTTATGGTGGAGTAGCTGCTATTTTCATTTCATCAGTAGTGGCCGAAATGATGCTCCTCACGGGACATAGAGTGATTTTGGAATAAAGTTTTTATTTCATTAGAACAAACTAGTACTTTCTCAATTCAAGTTTAAACATGATGGACTTAGCAGTTGCAAGTACTTTCAACCAATTATATTTAGTGGAGCTGCTATTTTCATTTTATTAGGAGTGGCCGAAATGATGCTCCACACGGGATATAGAGTAATTTTGGAAGAAAGCTTTTATTTCATTAGTACAAACTAGTACTTTCTCAATTCAAGGTTAAATGATGTGTTTATCAGGTTCAAGCAGTTTCAACCAGTTTTATTTAGTGGAGTAACAGCTATTTTCATTTCATGAGTAGTGGCCGAAATGATGCTCCTCACGGGATATAGAGTGATTTTGGAAGAAAGTTTTTATTTCATTAGAACAAACTAGTACTTTCTCAATTCAAGGTTAAACATGATGGACTTAGCAGTTGCAAGTACTTTCAACCAATTATATTTAGTGGAGTAACTGCTATTTTCATTTCATCAGGAGTGGCCGAAATGATGCTCCACACGGGATATAGAGTAATTTTGGAAGAAAGTTTTTATTTCCTTAGAACAAACTAGTACTTTCTCAATTCAAGGTTAAATGATGTGTTTATCAGGTTCAAGCAGTTTCAACCAGTTTTATTTAGTGGAGTAACTGCTATTTTCATTTCATGAGTAGTGGCCGAAATGATGCTCCACACGAGATATAGAGTGATTTTGGAATAAAGTTTTTATTTCATTAGAACAAACTAGTACTTTCTCAATTCAAGTTAAAATGATGTGTTTATCAGGTTCAAGCAGTTTCAAACAATTATATTTAGTGGAGTAACTGCAATTTTCATTTCATGAGTAGTGGCCGAAATGATGCTCCACACGAGATATAGAGTGATTTTGGAATAAAGTTTTTATTTCATTAGAACAAACTAGTACTTTCTCAATTCAAGTTTAAACATGATGGACTTAGCAGTTGCAAGTGCTTTCAACCAATTATATTTAGTGGAGTAACTGCTATTTTCATTTCATTAGGAGTGGCCGAAATGATGCTCCACACGGGATATAGAGTAATTTTGGAAGAAAGTTTTTATTTCATTAGTACAAACTAGTACTTTCTCAATTCAAGTTTAAACATGATGGACTTAGCAGTTGCAAGTACTTTCAACCAATTATATTTAGTGGAGTAACTGCTATTTTTATTTCATTAGGAGTGGCCGAAATGATGCTCCACACGGGATATAGAGTAATTTTTGAAGAAAGTTTTTATTTCATTAGTACAAACTAATACTTTCTCAATTCAAGTTTAAACATGATGGACTTAGCAGTTGCAAGTACTTTCAACCAATTATATTTAGTGGAGTAACTGCTATTTTCATTTCATTAGGAGTGGCCGAAATGATGCTCCTCACGGGATATAGAGTGATTTTGGAAGAAAGTTTTTATTTCCTTAGAACAAACTAGTACTTTCTCAATTCAAGGTTAAATGATGTGTTTATCAGGTTCAAGCAGTTTCAACCAGTTTTATTTAGTGGAGTAGCTGCTATTTTCATTTTATTAGGAGTGGCCGAAATGATGCTCCTCACGGGACATAGAGTGATTTTGGAATAAAGTTTTTATTTCATTAGAACAAACTAGTACTTTCTCAATTCAAGGTTAAATGATGTGTTTATCAGGTTCAAGCAGTTTCAACCAGTTTTATTTAGTGGAGTAACTGCTATTTTCATTTCATCAGTAGTGGCCGAAATGATGCTCCTCACGGGACATAGAGTGATTTTGGAATAAAGTTTTTATTTCCTTAGAACAAACTAGTACTTTCTCAATTCAAGGTTAAATGATGTGTTTATCAGGTTCAAGCAGTTTCAACCAGTTTTATTTAGTGGAGTAACTGCTATTTTCATTTCATGAGTAGTGGCCGAAATGATGCTCCACACGAGATATAGAGTGATTTTGGAATAAAGTTTTTATTTCATTAGAACAAACTAGTACTTTCTCAATTCAAGTTAAAATGATGTGTTTATCAGGTTCAAGCAGTTTCAAACAATTATATTTAGTGGAGTAACTGCTATTTTCATTTCATTAGGAGTGGCCGAAATGATGCTCCACATGAGATATAGAGTGATTTTGGAATAAAGTTTTTATTTCCTTAGAGCAAACTGGTACTTTTCAATTCAAGTTTAAACATGAAGTGTTTATTAGGTTAAAGCAGTTTCAACCTCTTTTATTATGCTGGATTTGACTGTTATGGTCTTTTCATCAGTTGTGGCCGAAAAGATGCTTCAGACGAGATACTGAGTATGTTTTTAGAATAAAGTTTTAATTTCATTAGGACAAACTCGTACTTTCACTATTCAAGTATCTACCCAGAAAAATGTACACTAACACAACTATTGCTCACCCAAGGTGCTAAAAACACTGTGTTGCAGTTGCGAGGTTACAATTTGTATAGACTACAGAAGTGAAAGCCACAGGTGTAACCATCACCTGTGCATTAACAACATTTTTGCACTTTTCGAAACACAGCTTTTGCGTGACTCCTACCATGAGTCGTCAGAGACACTGCGTGCTCAGAGCAAAGATACCTCGGGAGCCACATGACCCAGTTGAAGACTGTTGTCGCCGGTCTTCTATGCCTGTCTACACAGGAGAGAAGAAACCTCAACAGCGAGTTGCTATGACACACATCCATCAGTGCTCTCAGCCGCACCACCACGTGGTCTCGCAGCTCTTTCACTCCTTTTCAGGAGAAGGAACATTGTCATTTTCCAGCACCTCACAGTGCTATCAGCTCCCTCACTCTCTCCACTGGAGAGAACCAGGATGTTCTAGCTCAGATGACTCTGACCATTCCGATATCCCAAGGGTACCTGGTCTTTGGACCAGCCAGCTTGAGTCCCTTGCAGAGAACATAGAGCAGTTCGAACCAAACAACCCGGAGATTCGTGTAGCGGACAACCTGGTGGAGGTTGAACGCTGCCTCTTCAACCTGCCTCATCCTTCGTCCCGAGAGAAGCTTACACTTCTCTGGAAGATGACATCCAGGAGTGTCCATGTTTACATAGAGTCCCTCCCATCTGCCATCAGAGACCATTACTCAGCCCTCTGTCATGCACTTAGGGAAGCAGGATCATCTGCACAATGATCCTAACTCTGCAAACTTTGGTGCATTTACAATCACTCAAAAGGGGGCGGAGACTCCCAGATAGTATTTATAGGTGCCTAAGGGCTGCCTACTTCCAAGGTCACAATGCACCAGGTTTGGACAAAGACCAGACTTTTAAGTCCCTCTTCGTAAACAACCTCCACAACAGTGTGCGGATTGATGTCGCCCTTTTCTGCAGGACCAAAAACCCCACCATGAAAGACCTCCGCAAACATGCGCAGATGGTGTGGGAGCTGCACCACCGTTCAGGTGAAAACTATGATGGTGATGCAGGTGTCCTGAGGTCTCAGGTGAGGAGAGGTAAGTCTAAAAACCGAGGCTGAGGTCAGACTCAAAACAACTGGGATGCAGATGTCCCACAGTGGATTAAAACCTGCATCAGAGAGGTGAAGCAGCACCTGAACCCGCCTGGTAAGAAGGGACCTGGCTCCCCCTGACCGCATGACTTGGCCCCTCCCCTCCGCACACAAAGTTCATTTTGGCAGGAGGAGGAGATCCAGGAGGTGAAAGAGGCCCATATGACATTCTTGGGTAATCTTGGCTATGCCAACCACAGATACACTTCAGTGGTGGTAGGGGTTGTTGACACTCTCTCACTGCTTGGTACTGGGTCAGAAATCCCCCTCATGTGTTCAGACACCTTCGCACGGGTTGCTAGAACCACGCTTGCGTATGCCACTTAAGGAAAGCCACTTCAGGTGGAAGAGTGTAGCATAAACATCCGAGGCTTCACTCAGGACTTGCACCACATCACTCAATGTGTCTGGGTCAACAGCTTTCCAGGACATGTCAGCGACGCATCCCATCCACGTCACTGATCTGGACACAGAAGAACTGCTTATTGGTCAGGACATCCTAAACCGACTCGCTGCCACCAAACGGCGCCTTTGGTCCCAAGTCGTCAGCCCGACTCCCATTGGCTAAGAACTAGGCCACCCAGCTTCTAACAGCAATCGTTCAGCCAACCCACGGGTCCAAATTCTGACACCTGGTCAGATTAAAGTGACCGCATTTCCACCTTTAGAGATGTTAACTGACAGTTCATTCCACAATCTTGAACTAATTCTCATCTCATTGACAATCTGCCTTCGTCCCTCACCAGCGACGACACGCATGACACAACTCTCCTCATTTCTGTTACGGTGATATGAAAAGATTGTCTTGATCATATGTTTTGGAATGTTTCATGCGACTATTATTCATGTTTGGTCAGCCTAATCACTCAACGCGCTTTGACCAGGTTGCAGCTTCCTCACATAACCACTCCCTAATGCATAAACAAACTGTTGCTGAGCTATCACTGCATGACTTGTTACCGCCTACTGTTGAAATGAATAAAAACCCTACGAGGCGGGCAGATCAGCGGAGTTGTCATCGTGGCTGACTGGTGAGCACGTGCAAGACCCAGCGCTCTCAAGTTTTTTGAGACGTCTTTCTTGAACATTATATTGACGTCTTGTCTGGACGTCACTGAAAATACGTTTCAAAAGAAACAGAACACGTCATCAGTCTACCACGGGACATACACAGAGAGTCAGTTTAGTATTATCATTAACATGCATTTAATTGGACTGTGGAAGAAAACCAGAGAACCCTGAGGAAACACATGCACACACAAGTTAATTCCACAAACACCTCCAGGTGGATTTAAACCCACGATTTTCTGTCTGTAGCCATTGAGACAATTTGACCATTGTAATTGATAGAGCTGATAAAACATTTATTTGGTATATAGTTGTAATCTCAATATGAAAGGTTGTAGAAATTAATCATGCCCAAAAACTCCTGCAGGGCCTTAACCGAGGCTGGACGAGGGAAATCTGTCACCGCTTGCACCTTAGAAGGCAATGGAATGGCACCCTGAGTTGAAATACGATGACCCAAAAAGTCAATCACAGGCAGACCAAACTGGCACTTAGCAGGGTTGACAATTAGGCCATGTTCCTCAAGGCCAGACCTGGGCATTTTAAGGCCCGCGGGCCAAATACGGCCCGTGACCCGATTCTGACCGGCCCGCGAAAGGTTCCTTAGAATTAAGAAAACAAAAGCTTCTTTCGAATTTTAATGCGTGGACTAAAACCATCGGCTGTATAAACTAAAACGGAAATGCTTTTACTTTGAAGCCTGTTTATTTATGTACAGTGTACGTAACCTACGTACGTCGTATACGTGACCCGTAAAACAAGTCAATCAGTGCATGTGATTAGCGGTCATTGTCGCCCCTCAATGATGTACGGGCCCGTCAAGAAAAGAAAGGTGGATGCTGAAGGCCGAAATTTCAAGAAGATTTGGAGCACTAAATATTTGTTTACTGAAGTCGGTGGTAAACCCGTCTGTTTAGTTTGTGGAGAGCACGTCGCCGTGTTTAAGGAGTATAATGTAATTCGGCATTATGAGACAAAACACGCGGAGAAATACAGACACTTGGCGGAGGCTGAGAGAGCGCGAATATCAGAAGACTTGCTAGCAAAGCTACCAAAACAACAAGGCTGTTTTAGCAAACTACACACAGCCCGGGATGCAGCGACCAAGACCAGCTTCGTCATATCCCACAAAATCGCTAAAAACAGCAAGCCTTTCTTGGATGGCGAGTTTGTGAAAGAGTGCTTGGTGGACTCTGCCGCGCTAATATGCCCTGAGAATAAAGAAGCATTTGAAAAAGTCCCGCTGTCCAGGCGAACCGTCACCAGAAGGGTGGAAGGAATCGCGGAGAATCTCGAATGTCAGCTCAAAAGTGGAGTTGAAAGTTTTGACTTTTTCTCTTTGGCTTTGGATGAGAGCTGTGATGTCCGTGACACTGCCCAGTTACTGGTGTTTCTCCGGGGAATAAGGCAGGACTTCAAGATTACGGAGGAGCTGGCAGCATTGAGGTCAATAAAAGGAACGACAACGGGAAGCGATCTGTTCAAGGAGGTCTATGCATGCATGGTCAAGCTTGGACTGAAATGGGACAAACTGGTAGGCGTCACTACTGATGGTTGTCCGAATATGACAGGAAAACATGTCGGACTTTTGAAACAGATCCAAGATAAAGTGACTGAACTCGGCACAGAGCATCATTTAGTGTTGATACATTGTATTATACATCAGCATGTACTGTGCAGGTCTGTGCTAAAACTTAACCATGTTATTGATGTTGTAACAAAAACGGTTAACTTTATCAGGGCACGAGCATTAAATCACAGGCAGTTTGTTGCACTTTTAGAGGAGCATGAGAATGAACATGGTGACATCATGTACCACACAGCTGTCAGATGGCTCAGTCTGGGCAAAGTGCTCAAAAGATTTTGGGACCTGAAAACAGAGATTCAAGAGTTTTGTGAGATGAAAGGCAAAAACATCCCCGAGCTTTCAGATATGAACTGGATGGCAGATTTTGCATTTGCTGTTGATGTGACGGCACTGATGAATGAACTGAGCACTAAACTGCAAGGCAAGGGCCTTTTCGTTCATGACATGCATAACCTGGTGAAGGCTTTTATGAGAAAGTTGCTGTTTCTTTCAAGTCAACTACAGAACAACACTCTCACTCACATGCAAACCCTTAAAGAAGTCAGACCATCAGCTAATCATCTCTGCAGGTACTCATCCATGTTAGGAGATTTGCATGGTGAGTTTTTAAGGCGATTTGATGATTGTAAAAACATTGAGGATGAAATGCACCTGGTTTCCTCTCCCTTTGCCTGCAGAGTAGATGATGCACCCAGTGATGTTCAGCTGGAGCTCATTGACCTGCAGTCTGACACAGTACTGGCAGAGCACTTTAAGTCAGCATCACTGCTGGAGTTCTACTCATCTCTTAAGGAGGAGAACTTTCCAAACATGAGTAGACATGCTCAGAAGATGTTGGTTCTGTTTGGATCTACCTACATATGTGAACACACATTCTCAGTAATGAAGTTGACCAAATCCAGGTTCAGATCCTCTCTTACTGATGATCATCTGTCAGCTGTGCTTCGCATCTCCACCTCAGACATTCAACCTGACTTTGATGCACTCGTTAAAGGGCAGCAAAGGCTAGATTTCTCTCACTGAACAAGAAAATACACAAATGTGTGTTCACTATTACTTTTTGTCTGCACAGCTTGGCAGTTTGACAATCAATATGTGACATATCTTGTTAATGATATTTGGCATACAAAGACATTGTGATGTCTTAATAGAAAAAAGTGTTTTTGGTTAATGTAATTAAAAAAAGAGTTACAAATGTTACATGTTTACAATTGTTTTGAATAACTGCACTGAATAAAAACATTTTTTGTTCAAATAACCCTCACTTTCTCTTTACCTAATAATAACACAGACACTTACCAGCATGTGTAAACAATGCCATTTACTGCTTTCAATTTAGAAATAAAATTCATATGCAGAATAGAGTGTAAACTTTTGGCCCGGCCCTCCACAATATTTTCTGCTTCTCATTTGGCCCCTTCGGAAAAATAATTGCCCACCCCTGCTCAAGGCGCTGAAAAACTTGCTTTTTGGTGTGAAAAATGCTCCTCAACTGAAGAACTAGCCACCAAGATGTCGTCCAGGTAAACAGAAACGAAAGCGAGGTCGCGCAGCACAGAGTCCATCAACCTCTGAAAAGCCGTGCCTCTACTCTTGCCTGGCCATAATAAAACATAAAAAAATGACAAGAAAGAATAGAAAGTGTCATCTGCTCAGTGTATTGACACATCTTATACACAGCAGACACAAATTGCACTTAACAAGTTTTGAACTATCAAAACTCAGTAACCAATCAGGTGTCTAACGTTGATTTTTTTTTTTTTGAGAATCAAAACTACAGTACAAATAAAGCTTTCAATTTCTATTCAAGAAAATGTGCCCATCTTTTCTAAAACTCTCTCTCTCTCTCTCTCTCTCTCTCTATCGCCCGCCCCGTTTCCTCATTAGTTTTAATGTTGTTTTTTTTCCGGAATAATGTGAATGTTTGATGAGAGGCTGTATCTGGCAGCATGAATCACTCATTGAGTAAAAAGAAAAAAGTGATGGCACGTGTCGCCCCAATTAATCCCTAAAACACAAGAGCCTCTAAACGTATTGAGAACAGGTAGGAAGCATGTTACGAGCTAATAAAACTAGTAAACAGAGTCCATGTGTGTATCAGTGAAAGTGAGCGGGTTTTATGTTTCTATGTTTCTTCAGGTGAGATGTCCAGTTCCTGGACGTTCACAGCACTTTCACGGCTGGGAGACATAGTTTGCATTGTACAGAGAGGTTCAGAGATTTCTCCAACTTTAAAAAATAGTGATGAAAGCAACTCTCTGCAGAATCCATGGCAAAGCATGGATTGTCAGCCTGAAAGCGTCGGGAAGTGTCGCAATGCCAGTGCATGGCGCATGTGACAGCTGCATTTCTAGTTTATTCCATCTGATTTTTACTGTAATCCTGCTCAGTAATCCCAGTTTTTATCGAATATACCTGTAACGAGATTACACATTTTTTTATGTACTGTAACAGATTACAGTTATATGTTTTTTGTATCCTAATTATGTAACACTGTTACATGTATTCCATTACTACCCAACCCTGGTTGCACCTAAACATGTGATACACACTCAGACCTTACTGAGACTTAATAAACTAAAGTTTTCTAGCTATGCAATGACTTGAAGTAAAGCTCTGGTAAACAAGCTGCATGTAATGATGTTCATGTAGGTACAAACAGCCAGAAGAGTCTTTAGAGCCAGAAGTGGACAGACGAAATCACCTTGTACTGCAGGTGACAGGAGGAGCAGCAAGGTGGGCGAGATACAGGTTCTGGGAGATTCCCACAACACACTGTAGACAAAAGAAAAGTGTTAAATGCACAGGTTCCACAAGTTGAGAGACTCTTAAGATCAACACCAGGAGACACCAGATCACTTTGATTGATTGTGAGGACAACACACACGGAGTGAGGTGGTATTGAAAGGCTAATTGCAGGAGGAAAGGTTTGTTTTGTAGAATGGGTCTCTTGTATTAAATTCAATGTAATTTGGATCAAATGTCTTTGTTTTTTTATAAGCATGTTTTGTTGTGAGATGTAATTTAATTTAATCACAATAACCAGCCAAAGTATTTTCTATGTTTACTACGTTTAAAACTAAATGATCAACCATCTCAACAGTCATTGGTGGACATTTAATGTATATTTCATCACCTGAAGAGTCCAACTTTGCTTTACATCTTTAACTTATATACAAGTGAAATCACAGCTCTAAGTTCTTGTTACTGAATAGTCCCTAAACGGCTCACCTGTCTCTGGCTGTGAGGCCCTGTCCGGAGGGATGGATGAGCCCGATGAAACGTGGGATCAGCCGTTGGTGGAGATTTCCACTCAACCCTTTGAAGCGCTGCTCCCACGTTCCTCCACTTGGACCATGGTTTAATCGAGGAAAATCATGTCACACTGAAAAAACAATTCTGTCATTTCATTTTTGAGTGTACTTTTTTAAGATAGAGCTTCTCAGGCTGGTTTAATCAAGTAAAATCAAGCTACTGTCTTAAAGGTGTACAGGAGGATTTTCTTTTTCCGGGT
The DNA here is from genome assembly GCF_963422515.1 of Blennius ocellaris. Lineage (NCBI taxonomy): Eukaryota > Metazoa > Chordata > Actinopteri > Blenniiformes > Blenniidae > Blennius > Blennius ocellaris. The sequence goes on from NC_137667.1 coordinate 24,949,805, forward strand.
GGATCATCAAGACAATTGGTACTCCCAACTGTCAATCATTCTGGTGAGATATTACGTAAGGCCGTCGTACGTGCTCGTCCCCAGGTAGCGTGGATCTATTAGTTTTCACTTTCTGCGCATGCGCGCTTTCAGGTGTATATGGTGAGCTACGCCTTCAGTGAGCTCGCAGTTCTCACCGGGTACTTTGAAAATGGCAGAGGGTCGCAAAAGAGAAAAAGTGTCTTCGAAGTGTATGAGAAGAAGAGAAAGGCTTCGGAAGAGAGAAACAAGACCAGAGTGTTTTTGGGAGATTCTTTCACACGATGGCGTGCGCTGAAAGCCCAGGTTGGGCTTCCCACTGATGCTTCAGTCGCGAAGTTTCTACTCGACAGGTAAAGTTTGGCATTCTATTTGGAGAAATCCATTTCAAATCACTTCCAGTAAAAGTTATCTACGTCTATATTGTAACTTTCCAGGGTTGATTAGTGGAAAAAGTTCAAATCTTCTTGTAAAGTGAGCTTGTGTAAGCGATGCCGACTTGTGACTTGTAAACAGGGCGTGCACGAGGAGAACTGGGCTCGTTCATGTCTCTCGCACACGTTTTAGTAGGCATTCCGTCTCGGGAGCAGGTAGAGCTTTGCGCATGTGCATTTTTCAAAAGGTGGAGAGGGATGGTTCTTTCCTAAAATTCGGGAAAATCCTACTGTACACCTTTAAGATAGAGCTGATCTTGCTGGTTTAATCTAGAAAATCACGTTGCTGTCTCTAGATGGAGCTGCTCAGGCTGGTTTAATAAAAAAAAAAAAAAAAAAATATCAATCCCGTTACTGTCTTTAGATATAGAATCTCAGACTGGTTTAATCTAGAGAAATCGTGTTACTGACTTTAGGTAGAGATGCTTAGTGTTGGAATTTGTTGCTGTGTTCCCCTGAATTCCTGCTTGTTCGTTTGATCCGGGAGAGGCAGGAACAGAGTTAATTTCTTCAATAGTGAATTTAATAATCACACAAACAAGAGATTATAAAAATACATATATCAGATTACATAATACGAGCTCAGACCGTTCTTCCTTGCAGACCCAAGTGTGCAGGCCAGGTTTACAATGAAGAAGGGCACAACTGCAACACATGGTTCATATTTATACATTTGCATACATCACCTCAACCTCACATTGGTCGGTTTCTCGTGATATATGCGTTGCTATGGTGAATTTGCTATTCCTTTGTTCCCAAAACTGCTTCAAACTGGTTCTTCTCAGAGCTTGACGTTCTGTGGGACAAAGTGACCTCTGACCTCTTATCTGTTGATCCAATCTTACCTTGACCATGTTTTTGCAAGTAGAGCACTGAGGAGACATCGCCAACCAACTTGGAATGTCCCTGAACATGGATTTATAGCTGTGTTTTCCCAACTTGGGCAGTGGGAGAAACCCCAGTAGTGTAGAAACACAACTGAATACAATATGTCCAGTTGTCACACAGAAAACAAATGTTTAACCACTATATTCCTTCAATTCTCCTTTTGACCTCTGACCCCAGAGGTCAATAATTAGTGTCAATACAGTATGAGGCACTCTTCGTATAATAGAGGTCATATGTAAGCAAAATCAACAATCATATACTCAAATAGCAACATACAAAACTTTTAAACGGTGGTGACTCCCCCTTGAACTGCAACCTTGTCATGGTGGGGGAGTTTGAGCACCCGAATGACCCTCTATGCTATGTTGTCAGGGGACTTGCCCCTCCTGTGGGCCCACCACCTACAGAGGCTGCCGTAGGGGTCGGGTGCATTGTGGATTGGGGGGCAGTCGACGGCAGGGGCCTCGACGACCCGATCCCCGGTCACAGAATCTGGCTATTGGGACATGGAATGTGACCTCGCTGAGGGGGAAGGTCCGAGTGGACCATGTTCTCCACTTCCATTGTCAAAACTGCTGCTCGGAGCTGTGGCCGCACAGCTCTGGCGCCTGTCGTGGCGGCAATCCCCGAACCCGGTGGTGGAAACCGGAAGTAAGGGATGCCGTCAAGCTGAAGAAGGAGTCCTATCGGGCACTGTTAGCTCATAGGACTCCTGAGGCAATCGGCAGGCCAAGTGAGCCGCAGCCCGGGCTGTGGTGGAGGCAAAAACTCGGGTCTGGGAGGAGTTCGGAGAGGCCATGGAGGAGGACTTTCGATCGGTCCCGAGGAAATTCTGGCAAACCGTCCAGCGCCTTAGGCGGGGGAAGCAGTTCTCCACCAACACTGTTTACAGTGGATGTGGGGAGCTGTTGACCTCAACTGGGGATATCGTTCAAGATCCCGGATACAAGCGGCTGAAATGAGCTTCCTTCGTAGGGTGGCTGGGCACACCCTTAGAGATAGGGTCCCACAGGATGTCTCGGGGGACGCGGTCGAACGCCTTCTCCAGATCCAGAAACCACATGTGGACTAGTTGGGCAAACTCCCATGAACCCTCGAGCAGCTGGTGGAGGGTATAGAGCTGGTCCAGTGTTCCATGACCAGAACGAAAACCGCATTATTCCTCTTGGATCCAAGGTTTGACTAATGGCCGGACCCTCCACTCCAGTACACTGGAATAGACTTTCCTGGGGAGGCTGAGGAGTGTGATCCCTCTGTAGTTGGAACACACCCTCCGATCCCCCTCCTTGAAGAGAGGGACCACCACCCCATTCTGCCTGTCCAGAGGTACCGTCCCCGCGTCACGCGATGTTGCAGGGATGAAGTGCACCGGGCTCCATGCTCCCGGAGCATGGAGACGGTTTGCCAGAATTTCCTCGGGGCAGACCGAAAGTCCTCTTCCATGGCCTCTCCAAACTCCTCCCAGACCCGAGTTATTGCCTCCACCACAGCCATGAACTATGGGTCATGACCGAAAGAACGAGATCCCGGATTCAAGTGCGGTTGAAGTGAGCTTCCTGCGTAGGGTGGCTGAGCGCACCCTTACAGATAGGATGAGGAGCTTGAGAGTTGGTTTTTAGAATAAAGTTTGTATTTTACTAGGACATAGTCGTACTTTCACTATTCAAGTTTAAAAATGAAGTGTTTATCAGCTTTAAGCAGTTTCAACCTGTATTATTATGCTGAATTTGACTGCTATTTTCACTTCATGAGTAGTGGCCGAAATGATGCTCCACACGAGATATAGAGTGATTTTGGAATAAAGTTTTTATTTCATTAGAACAAACTAGTACTTTCTCAATTCAAGTTAAAATGATGTGTTTATCAGGTTCAAGCAGTTTCAACCAGTTTTATTTAGTGGAGTAACTGCTATTTTCATTTCATCAGTAGTGGCCGAAATGATGCTCCTCACGGGACATAGAGTGATTTTGGAATAAAGTTTTTATTTCATTAGAACAAACTAGTACTTTCTCAATTCAAGTTTAAACATGATGGACTTAGCAGTTGCAAGTACTTTCAACCAATTATATTTAGTGGAGTAGCTGCTATTTTCATTTTATTAGGAGTGGCCGAAATGATGCTCCACACGGGATATAGAGTAATTTTGGAAGAAAGCTTTTATTTCATTAGTACAAACTAGTACTTTCTCAATTCAAGGTTAAATGATGTGTTTATCAGGTTCAAGCAGTTTCAACCAGTTTTATTTAGTGAGTAACTGCTATTTTCATTTCATCAGTAGTGGCCAAAATGATGCTCCTCACGGGATATAGAGTGATTTTGGAAGAAAGTTTTTATTTCCTTAGAACAAACTAGTACTTTCTCAATTCAAGGTTAAATGATGTGTTTATGAGGTTCAAGCAGTTTCAACCAGTTTTATTTAGTGGAGTAACTGCTATTTTCATTTCATGAGTAGTGGCCGAAATGATGCTCCACACGAGATATAGAGTGATTTTGGAAGAAAGTTTTTATTTCCTTAGAACAAACTAGTAACTTTCTCAATTCAAGGTTAAATTATGTGTCTATCAGGTTCAAGCAGTTTCAACCAGTTTTATTTAGTGAGTAACTGCTATTTTCATTTCATCAGTAGTGGCCGAAATGATGCTCCTCACGGGATATAGAGTGATTTTGGAAGAAAGTTTTTATTTCATTAGAACAAACTAGTACTTTCTCAATTCAAGGTTAAACATGATGGACTTAGCAGTTGCAAGTACTTTCAACCAATTATATTTAGTGGAGTAACTGCTATTTTCATTTCATCAGGAATGGCCGAAATGATGCTCCACACGGGATATAGAGTGATTTTGGAAGAAAGTTTTTATTTCCTTAGAACAAACTAGTACTTTCTCAATTCAAGGTTAAATGATGTGTTTATCAGGTTCAAGCAGTTTCAACCAGTTTTATTTAGTGGAGTAACTGCTATTTTCATTTCATGAGTAGTGGCCGAAATGATGCTCCACACGAGATATAGAGTGATTTTGGAAGAAAGTTTTTATTTCCTTAGAACAAACTAGTACTTTCTCAATTCAAGGTTAAATGATGTGTTTATCAGGTTCAAGCAGTTTCAACCAGTTTTATTTAGTGGAGTAACTGCTATTTTCATTTCATGAGTAGTGGCCGAAATGATGCTCCTCACGGGATATAGAGTGATTTTGGAAGAAAGTTTTTATTTCATTAGAACAAACTAGTACTTTCTCAATTCAAGTTAAAATGATGTGTTTATCAGGTTCAAGCAGTTTCAAACAATTATATTTAGTGGAGTAACTGCAATTTTCATTTCATCAGGAGTGGCCGAAATGATGCTCCACACGAGATATAGAGTGATTTTGTAATAAAGTTTTTATTTCCTTAGAACAAACTAGTACTTTCTCAATTCAAGTTAAAATGATGTGTTTATCAGGTTCAAGCAGTTTCAAACAATTATATTTAGTGGAGTAACTGCAATTTTCATTTCATGAGTAGTGGCCGAAATGATGCTCCACACGAGATATAGAGTGATTTTGGAATAAAGTTTTTTTTTCCTTAGAGCAAACTGGTACTTTTCAATTCAAGTTTAAACATGAAGTGCTTATTAGGTTAAAGCAGTTTCAACCTCTTTTATTATGCTGGATTTGACTGTTATGGTCTTTTCATCAGTTGTGGCCGAAAAGATGCTTCAGACGAGATACTGAGTATGTTTTTAGAATAAAGTTTTAATTTCATTAGGACAAACTCGTACTTTCACTATTCAAGTATCTACCCAGAAAAATGTACACTAACACAACTATTGCTCACCCAAGGTGCTAAAAACACTGTGTTGCAGTTGCGAGGTTACAATTTGTATAGACTACAGAAGTGAAAGCCACAGGTGTAACCATCACCTGTGCATTAACAACATTTTTGCACTTTTCGAAACACAGCTTTTGCGTGACTCCTACCATGAGTCGTCAGAGACACTGCGTGCTCAGAGCAAAGATACCTCGGGAGCCACATGACCCAGTTGAAGACTGTTGTCGCCGGTCTTCTATGCCTGTCTACACAGGAGAGAAGAAACCTCAACAGCGAGTTGCTATGACACACATCCATCAGTGCTCTCAGCCGCACCACCACGTGGTCTCGCAGCTCTTTCACTCCTTTTCAGGAGAAGGAACATTGTCATTTTCCAGCACCTCACAGTGCTATCAGCTCCCTCACTCTCTCCACTGGAGAGAACCAGGATGTTCTAGCTCAGATGACTCTGACCATTCCGATATCCCAAGGGTACCTGGTCTTTGGACCAGCCAGCTTGAGTCCCTTGCAGAGAACATAGAGCAGTTCGAACCAAACAACCCGGAGATTCGTGTAGCGGACAACCTGGTGGAGGTTGAACGCTGCCTCTTCAACCTGCCTCATCCTTCGTCCCGAGAGAAGCTTACACTTCTCTGGAAGATGACATCCAGGAGTGTCCATGTTTACATAGAGTCCCTCCCATCTGCCATCAGAGACCATTACTCAGCCCTCTGTCATGCACTTAGGGAAGCAGGATCATCTGCACAATGATCCTAACTCTGCAAACTTTGGTGCATTTACAATCACTCAAAAGGGGGCGGAGACTCCCAGATAGTATTTATAGGTGCCTAAGGGCTGCCTACTTCCAAGGTCACAATGCACCAGGATTGGACAAAGACCAGACTTTTAAGTCCCTCTTCGTAAACAACCTCCACAACAGTGTGCGGATCGATGTCGCCCTTTTCTGCAGGACCAAAAACCCCACCATGAAAGACCTCCGCAAACATGCGCAGATGGTGTGGGAGCTGCACCACCGTTCAGGTGAAAACTATGATGGTGATGCAGGTGTCCTGAGGTCTCAGGTGAGGAGAGGTAAGTCTAAAAACCGAGGCTGAGGTCAGACTCAAAACAACTGGGATGCAGATGTCCCACAGTGGATTAAAACCTGCATCAGAGAGGTGAAGCAGCACCTGAACCCGCCTGGTAAGAAGGGACCTGGCTCCCCCTGACCGCATGACTTGGCCCCTCCCCTCCGCACACAAAGTTCATTTTGGCAGGAGGAGGAGATCCAGGAGGTGAAAGAGGCCCATTTGACATTCTTGGGTAATCTTGGCTATGCCAACCACAGATACACTTCAGTGGTGGTAGGGGTTGTTGACACTCTCTCACTGCTTGGTACTGGGTCAGAAATCCCCCTCATGTGTTCAGACACCTTCGCACGGGTTGCTAGAACCACGCTTGCGCATGCCACTTAAGGAAAGCCACTTCAGGTGGAAGAGTGTAGCATAAACATCCGAGGCTTCACTCAGGACTTGCACCACATCACTCAATGTGTCTGGGTCAACAGCTTTCCAGGACATGTCAGCGACGCATCCCATCCACGTCACTGATCTGGACACAGAAGAACTGCTTATTGGTCAGGACATCCTAAACCGACTCGCTGCCACCAAACGGCACCTTTGGTCCCAAGTCGTCAGCCCGACTCCCATTGGCTAAGAACTAGGCCACCCAGCTTCTAACAGCAATCGTTCAGCCAACCCACGGGTCCAAATTCTGACACCTGGTCAGATTAAAGTGACCGCATTTCCACCTTTAGAGATGTTAACTGACAGTTCATTCCACAATCTTGAACTAATTCTCATCTCATTGACAATCTGCCTTCGTCCCTCACCAGCGACGACACGCATGACACAACTCTCCTCATTTCCACAACCAAAACCATCACCAGCGCTCACCATGTTCACCTTGAACAGGTTCTTCAGGGTACAAAACCGAGCACCGAAGGTGACATGGTTGTGCACGCTCCAATGACTCAACCAGAGAATACAGACATTTCAGGTAAACAGACCATGTCTGTACCAGAAGAACCTTATTCAGGCTTCGAGCAACGCTCTGCTGAGGCTCGCGCTTTACCACAACAGAAACAAGGAGATGCATTTGTATGAGGAGGTCTCCCGCGATTATCACACGATCTTCGCAAGGGACTCGCACAAAAGGGGGGGGGGGGGGAGTCACAGACATCCACCCAGTGCGCGTCCCCACTGACCTCGAGGCACTGCCATCTTCTGAAACCCAGTACATACATACATCTAGCTGACGGGGTCAAGCGGTCCTGGGCCTGAATTCACTGGTTTGAAACAGCCTGCGCTCGAATCTCACACCTTCCCTGTTATTCAAGATTGTTATATCTAAAGAGAAACATTAATCAATTTAAATAACACTTTTTTTGGCATGAACTATTTCCAGTTTAGCTGGTGGTGGCCCAATGTCATTATTATTTGATAAATAACCAATTTATTCTAATGAATAATTTTTCATAAATAAATTATTTTTGATAAAATGTTGCTCCGTGCTCTTGTTTATCTTCCAACATGTGAGATGTTGTTGATGAATACACAGCACAGTTCCACAGTAACCAATGTGTTTTACACAGCCACTGTTCTTTGTGTCAACATGTAGGTCCAGAACACAACTAAAGACGATGTCTCTAGACATCCAGAAGACTTCCTCAGAAGAGCCTGAATGAAAGTTTTTTGAGACGTCTTTCTTGAACATTATATTGACGTCTTGTCTGGACGTCACTGAAAATACGTTTCAAAAGAAACAGAACACGTCATCAGTCTACCACGGGACATACACAGAGAGTCAGTTTAGTATTATCATTAACATGCATTTAATTGGACTGTGGAAGAAAACCAGAGAACCCTGAGGAAACACATGCACACACAAGTTAATTCCACAAACACCTCCAGGTGGATTTAAACCCACGATTTTCTGTCTGTAGCCATTGAGACAATTTGACCATTGTAATTGATAGAGCTGATAAAACATTTATTTGGTATATAGTTGTAATCTCAATATGAAAGGTTGTAGAAATTAATCATGCCCAAAAACTCCTGCAGGGCCTTAACCGAGGCTGGACGAGGGAAATCTGTCACCGCTTGCACCTTAGAAGGCAATGGAATGGCACCCTGAGTTGAAATACGATGACCCAAAAAGTCAATCACAGGCAGACCAAACTGGCACTTAGCAGGGTTGACAATTAGGCCATGTTCCTCAAGGCCAGACCTGGGCATTTTAAGGCCCGCGGGCCAAATACGGCCCGTGACCCGATTCTGACCGGCCCGCGAAAGGTTCCTTAGAATTAAGAAAACAAAAGCTTCTTTCGAATTTTAATGCGTGGACTAAAACCATCGGCTGTATAAACTAAAACGGAAATGCTTTTACTTTGAAGCCTGTTTATTTATGTACAGTGTACGTAACCTACGTACGTCGTATACGTGACCCGTAAAACAAGTCAATCAGTGCATGTGATTAGCGGTCATTGTCGCCCCTCAATGATGTACGGGCACGTCAAGAAAAGAAAGGTGGATGCTGAAGGCCGAAATTTCAAGAAGATTTGGAGCACTAAATATTTGTTTACTGAAGTCGGTGGTAAACCCGTCTGTTTAGTTTGTGGAGAGCACGTCGCCGTGTTTAAGGAGTATAATGTGATTCGGCATTATCAGACAAAACACGCAGAGAAATACAGACACTTGGCGGAGGCTGAGAGAGCGCGAATATCAGAAGACTTGCTAGCAAAGCTACCAAAACAACAAGGCTGTTTTAGCAAACTACACACAGCCCGGGATGCAGCGACCAAGACCAGCTTCGTCATATCCCACAAAATCGCTAAAAACAGCAAGCCTTTCTTGGATGGCGAGTTTGTGAAAGAGTGCTTGGTGGACTCTGCCGCGCTAATATGCCCTGAGAATAAAGAAGCATTTGAAAAAGTCCCGCTGTCCAGGCGAACCGTCACCAGAAGGGTGGAAGGAATCGCGGAGAATCTCGAATGTCAGCTCAAAAGTGGAGTTGAAAGTTTTGACTTTTTCTCTTTGGCTTTGGATGAGAGCTGTGATGTCCGTGACACTGCCCAGTTACTGGTGTTTCTCCGGGGAATAAGGCAGGACTTCAAGATTACGGAGGAGCTGGCAGCATTGAGGTCAATAAAAGGAACGACAACGGGAAGCGATCTGTTCAAGGAGGTCGATGCATGCATGGTCAAGCTTGGACTGAAATGGGACAAACTGGTAGGCGTCACTACTGATGGTTGTCCGAATATGACAGGAAAACATGTCGGACTTTTGAAACAGATCCAAGATAAAGTGACTGAACTCGGCACAGAGCATCATTTAGTGTTGATACATTGTATTATACATCAGCATGTACTGTGCAGGTCTGTGCTAAAACTTAACCATGTTATTGATGTTGTAACAAAAACGGTTAACTTTATCAGGGCACGAGCATTAAATCACAGGCAGTTTGTTGCACTTTTAGAGGAGCATGAGAATGAACATGGTGACATCATGTACCACACAGCTGTCAGATGGCTCAGTCTGGGCAAAGTGCTCAAAAGATTTTGGGAACTGAAAACAGAGATTCAAGAGTTTTGTGAGATGAAAGGCAAAAACATCCCCGAGCTTTCAGATATGAACTGGATGGCAGATTTTGCATTTGCTGTTGATGTGACGGCACTGATGAATGAACTGAGCACTAAACTGCAAGGCAAGGGCCTTTTCGTTCATGACATGCATAACCTGGTGAAGGCTTTTATGAGAAAGTTGCTGTTTCTTTCAAGTCAACTACAGAACAACACTCTCACTCACATACAAACCCTTAAAGAAGTCAGACCATCAGCGAATCATCTCTGCAGGTACTCATCCATGTTAGGAGATTTGCATGGTGAGTTTTTAAGGCGATTTGATGATTGTAAAAACATTGAGGATGAAATGCACCTGGTTTCCTCTCCCTTTGCCTGCAGAGTAGATGATGCACCCAGTGATGTTCAGCTGGAGCTCATTGACCTGCAGTCTGACACAGTACTGGCAGAGCACTTTAAGTCAGCATCACTGCTGGAGTTCTACTCATCTCTTAAGGAGGAGAACTTTCCAAACATGAGGAGACATGCTCAGAAGATGTTGGTTCTGTTTGGATCTACCTACATATGTGAACACACATTCTCAGTAATGAAGTTCACCAAATCCAGGTTCAGATCCTCTCTTACTGATGATCATCTGTCAGCTGTGCTTCGCATCTCCACCTCAGACATTCAACCTGACTTTGATGCACTCGTTAAAGGGCAGCAAAGGCTAGATTTCTCTCACTGAACAAGAAAATACACAAATGTGTGTTCACTATTACTTTTTGTCTGCACAGCTTGGCAGTTTGACAATCAATATGTGACATATCTTGTTAATGATATTTGGCATACAAAGACATTGTGATGTCTTAATAGAAAAAAGTGTTTTTGGTTAATGTAATTAAAAAAAGAGTTACAAATGTTACATGTTTACAATTGTTTTGAATAACTGCACTGAATAAAAACATTTTTTGTTCAAATAACCCTCACTTTCTCTTTACCTAATAATAACACAGACACTTACCAGCATGTGTAAACAATGCCATTTACTGCTTTCAATTTAGAAATAAAATTCATATGCAGAATAGAGTGTAAACTTTTGGCCCGGCCCTCCACAATATTTTCTGCTTCTCATTTGGCCCCTTCGGAAAAATAATTGCCCACCCCTGCTCAAGGCGCTGAAAAACTTGCTTTTGGTGTGAAAAATGCTCCTCAACTGAAGAACTAGCCACCAAGATGTCGTCCAGGTAAACAGAAACGAAAGAGAGGTCGCGCAGCACAGAGTCCATCAACCTCTGAAAAGCCGTGCCTCTACTCTTGCCTGGTCATAATAAAACATAAAAAAATGACAAGAAAGAATAGAAAGTGTCATCTGCTCAGTGAATTGACACATCTTATACACAGCAGACAGAAATTGCACTTAACACGTTTTGAACTATCAAAACTCAGTAACCAATCAGGTGTCTAACATTGATTTTTTTTTTTTTTGAGAATCAAAACTACAGTACAAATAAAGCTTTCAATTTCTATTCAAGAAAATGTGCCCATCTTTTCTAAAACTCTCTCTCTCTCTCTCTCTCTCTCTCTCTCTCTCTCTCTCTCTCTCTCTCTCTCTCTCTCTCTCTCTCTCTCTCTCTCTCTCGCCCGCCCCGTTTCCTCATTAGTTTTAATGTTGTTTTTTTTCCGGAATAAATGTGAATGTTTGATGAGAGGCTGTATCTGGCAGCATGAATCACTCATTGAGTAAAAAGAAAAAAGTGATGGCACGTGTCGCCCCAATTAATCCCTAAAACACAAGAGCCTCTAAACGTATTGAGAACAGGTAGGAAGCATGTTACGAGCTAATAAAACTAGTAAACAGAGTCCATGTGTGTATCAGTGAAAGTGAGCGGGTTTTATGTTTCTATGTTTCTTCAGGTGAGATGTCCAGTTCCTGGACGTTCACAGCACTTTCACGGCTGGGAGACATAGTTTGCATTGTACAGAGAGGTTCAGAGATTTCTCCAATTTTAAAAAATAGTGATGAAAGCAACTCTCTGCAGAATCCATGGATTGTCAGCCTGAAAGCGTCGGGAAGTGTCGCAATGCCAGTGCATGGCGCATGTGACAGCTGCATTTCTAGTTTATTCCATCTGATTTTTACTGTAATCCTGCTCAGTAATCCCAGTTTTTATCGAATACACCTGTAACGAGATTACACATTTTTTTATGTACTGTAACAGATTACAGTTATATGTTTTTTGTATCCTAATTATGTAACACTGTTACATGTATTCCATTACTACCCAACCCTGGTTGCACCTAAACATGTGATACACACTCAGACCTTACTGAGACTTAATAAACTAAAGTTTTCTAGCTGTGCAATGACTTGAAGTAAAGCTCTGGTAAACAAGCTGCATGTAATGATGTTCATGTAGGTACAAACAGCCAGAAGAGTCTTTAGAGCCAGAAGTGGACAGACGAAATCACCTTGTACTGCAGGTGACAGGAGGAGCAGCAAGGTGGGCGAGATACAGGTTCTGGGAGATTCCCACAACACACTGTAGACAAAAGAAAAGTGTTAAATGCACAGGTTCCACAAGTTGAGAGACTCTTAAGATCAACTCCAGGAGACACCAGATCACTTTGATTGATTGTGAGGACAACACACACGGAGTGAGGTGGTATTGAAAGGCTAATTGCAGGAGGAAAGGTTTGTTTTGTAGAATGGGTCTCTTGTATTAAATTCAATGTAATTTGGATCAAATGTCTTTGTTATTTTAAAAGCATGTTTTGTTGTGAGATGTAATTTAATTTAATCACAATAACCAGCCAAAGTATTTTCTATGTTTACTACGTTTAAAACTAAATGATCAACCATCTCAACAGTCATTGGTGGACATTTAATGTATATTTCATCACCTGAAGAGTCCAACTTTGCTTTACATCTTTAACTTATATACAAGTGAAATCACAGCTCTAAGTTCTTGTTACTGAATAGTCCCTAAACGGCTCACCTGTCTCTGGCTGTGAGGCCCTGTCCGGAGGGATGGATGAGCCCGATGAAACGTGGGATCAGCCGTTGGTGGAGATTTCCACTCAACCCTTTGAAGCGCTGCTCCCACGTTCCTCCACTTGGACCATGGTTTAATCGAGGAAAATCATGTCACACTGAAAAAACAATTCTGTCATTTCATTTTTGAGTGTACTTTTTTAAGATAGAGCTTCTCAGGCTGGTTTAATCAAGTAAAATCATGTTACTGTTTTAAAGGTGTACAGGAGGATTTTCTTTTTCCGGGTGGATCATCAAGACTATTGGTACTCCCAACTGTCAATCATTCTGGTGAGATATTACGTAAGGCCGTCGTACGTGCTCGTCCCCAGGTAGCGTGGATCTATTAGTTTTCACTTTCTGCGCATGCGCGCTTTCAGGTGTATATGGTGAGCTACGCCTTCAGTGAGCTCGCAGTTCTCACCGGGTACTTTGAAAATGGCAGAGGGTCGCAAAAGAGAAAAAGTGTCTTCGAAGTGTATGAGAAGAAGAGAAAGGCTTCGGAAGAGAGAAATAAGACCAGAGTGTTTTTGGGAGATTCTTTCACACGATGGCGTGCGCTGAAAGCCCAGGTTGGGCTTCCCACTGATGCTTCAGTCGCGAAGTTTCTACTCGACAGGTAAAGTTTGGCATTCTATTTGGAGAAATCCATTTCAAATCACTTCCAGTAAAAGTTATCTACGTCTATATTGTAACTTTCCAGGGTTGATTAGTGGAAAAAGTTCAAATCTTCTTGTAAAGTGAGCTTGTGTAAGCGATGCCGACTTGTGACTTGTAAACAGGGCGTGCACGAGGAGAACTGGGCTCGTTCATGTCTCTCGCACACATTTTAGTAGGCGTTCCGTCTCGGGAGCAGGTAGAGCTTTGCGCATGTGCAAAAAAAAAAAATATATCAATCCCGTTACTGTCTTTAGATATAGCATCTCAGACTGGTTTAATCTAGAGAAATCGTGTTACTGACTTTAGGTAGAGATGCTTAGTGTTGGAATTTGTTCCTGTGTTCCCCTGAATTCCTGCTTGTTTGTTTGATCCGGGAGAGGCAGGAACAGAGTTAATTTCTTCAATAGTGAATTTAATAATCACACAAACAAGAGATTATAAAAATACATATATCAGATTACATAATACGAGCTCAGACCGTTCTTCCTTGCAGACCCAAGTGTGCAGGCCAGGTTTACAATGAAGAAGGGCACAACTGCAACACATGGTTCATATTTATACATTTGCATACATCACCTCAACCTCACATTGGTCGGTTTCTCGTGATATATGCGTTGCTATGGTGAATTTGCTATTCCTTTGTTCCCAAAACTGCTTCAAACTGGTTCTTCTCAGAGCTTGACGTTCTGTGGGACAAAGTGACCTCTGACCTCTTATCTGTTGATCCAATCTTACCTTGACCATGTTTTTGCAAGTAGAGCACTGAGGAGACATCGTCAACCAACTTGGAATGTCCCTGAACATGGATTTATAGCTGTGTTTTCCCAACTTGGGCAGTGGGAGAAACCCCAGTAGTGTAGAAACACAACTGAATACAATATGTCCAGTTGTCACACAGAAAACAAATGTTTAACCACTTCCTTCAATTCTCCTTTTGACCTCTGACCCCAGAGGTCAATAATTAGTGTCAATACAGTATGAGGCACTCTTCGTATAATAGAGGTCATATGTAAGCAAAATCAACAATCATATACTCAAATAGCAACATATAAAACTTTTAAACGGTGGTGACTCCCCCTTGAACTGCAACCTTGTCGTGGTGGGGGAGTTTGAGCACCCGAATGACCCTCTATGCTATGTTGTCAGGGGACTTGCCCCTCCTGTGGGCCCACCACCTACAGAGGCTACCGTAGGGGTCGGGTGCATTGTGGATTGGGGGGCAGTCGACGGCAGTTGCCTCGACGACCCGATCCCCGGCCACAGAATCTGGCTATTGGGACATGGAATGTGACCTCGCTGAGGGGGATGGAGCCCGAGCTTGTGAGGGAGGCTGAGAGATGCCGTCTAGATATAGTCGGGCTCGCCTCCACTCACAGCTTGGACTCTGGAACCCAGCTCCTCGACAGGGGCTGGATACTCCACTGCTGTGGAGTTGCCCGCAGTGTAAGGCGGCGGGCTGGAGTGGGCTTGCTTATTGCCCCACAGCTCAGCCGTCATGTGTTGGAGTTCACCCCAGTGAACGAGAGGGTTGCGTGACTACGCCTTCGAGTAGGGGACAGGTCTCTGACTGTTGTCTCGGCCAATGCACCGAACAGCAGCTCAGAGTACCCAACCTTCTTGGAGTCCCTGGGAGGGGTTCTGGATAGTGCCCCAACTGGGGACTCCATTGTTCTCCTGGGGGACTTCAACGCGCACGTGGCCAATGACAGTGAGACCTGGAAGGGGTTGATTGGGAGGAACGGCCTCCCCGATCTGAACCCGAGAGGTGTTCTGTTATTGGACTTCTGTGCCAGTCACAGCTTGTCCATAACGAACACCATGTTCGAGCACAGGGGTGTCCATAAGTGCACGTGGCACCAGGACACCCTAGGTCAATGATAGACTTTGTGGTCGTTTCATCTGATCTCTGGCCATGTGTCTTTGACACTAGGGTAAAGAGAAGGGCAGAGCTGTCAACTGATCACCACCTGGTGGTGAGTTGGATGCGCTGGACCGGGAGGAAGCCGGATAGACTCGACAGGCCCAAACGTGTTATGAGGGTCTGCTGGGAACATCTGGCCGAGCCCTCCGTCCGCGCAGTTTTCAACTCCCACCTCTGGGAGAGCTTCTCACAGATCCAGAGGGAGGCTGGAGACATTGAGTCCGAGTGGACCATGTTCTCCACTTCCATTGTCAAAGCTGCTGCTCGGAGCTGTAGCCGCAGGGTCTCTGGCGCCTGTCGTGGCGGCAATCCCCGAACCCGGTGGTGGAAACCGGAAGTAAGGGATGCCGTCAAGCTGAAGAAGGAGTCCTATCGGGCACTGGTAGCTCATAGGACTCCTGAGGCGATTGCCTGCCGATTGGCAGGCCAAGTGAGCCGCAGCCCGGGCTGTGGTGGAGGCAAAAACTCGGGTCTGGGAGGAGTTCGGAGAGGCCATGGAGGAGGACTTTCGATCGGTCCCGAGGAAATTCTGGCAAACCGTCCGGCGCCTTAGGCGGGGGAAGCAGTTCTCCACCAACACTGTTTACAGTGGATGTGGGGAGCTGTTGACCTCAACTGGGGACATCGTTCAAGATCCCGGATACAAGCGGCTGAAATGAGCTTCCTTCGTAGGGTGGCTGGGCACACCCTTAGAGATAGGGTCCCACAGGATGTCTCGGGGGACGCGGTCGAACGCCTTCTCCAAATCAAGAAAACACATTTGGACTAGTTGGGCAAACTCCCATGAACCCTCGAGCAGCTGGTGGAGGGTATAGAGCTGGTCCAGTGTTCCACGACCAGAACGAAAACCGCATTATTCCTCTTGGATCCAAGGTTTGACTAATGGCCGGACCCTCCACTCCAGTACACTGGAATAGACTTTCCTGGGGAGGCTGAGGAGTGTGATCCCTCTGTAGTTGGAACACACCCTCCGATCCCCCTCCTTGAAGAGAGGGACCACCACCCCATTCTGCCTGTCCAGAGGTACCGTCCCCGCGTCACGCGATGTTGCAGGGATTAAGTGCCCCGGACTCCATGCTCCCGGAGCATGGAGACGGTTTGCCAGAATTTCCTCGGGGCAGACCGAAAGTCCTCTTCCATGGCCTCTCCAAACTCCTCCCAGACCCGAGTTATTGCCTCCACCACAGCCATGAACTATGGGTCATGACCGAAAGAACGAGATCCCGGATACAAGCAGTTGAAGTGAGCTTCCTGCGTAGGGTGGCTTAGCGCACCCTTACAGATAGGATGAGGAGCTTGAGAGTTGGTTTTTAGAATAAAGTTTGTATTTTACTAGGACATAGTCGTACTTTCACTATTCAAGTTTAAACATGAAGTGTTTATCAGCTTTAAGCAGTTTCAACCTGTTTTATTATGCTGGATTTGACTGCTATTGTCATTTCATCAGCAGTGGCCGAAATGATGCTCCACACGAGATATAGAGTGATTTTGGAATAAAGTTTTTATTTCATTAGAACAAACTAGTACTTTCTCAATTCAAGTTAAAATGTTGTGTTTATCAGGTTCAAGCAGTTTCAACCAGTTTTATTCAGTGGAGTAACTGCTATTTTCATTTCATCAAGGAGTGGCCGAAATGATGCTCCACACGGGATATAGAGTAATTTTGGAATAAGGTTTTTATTTCCTTAGAACAAACTAGTACTTTCTCAATTCAAGTTTAAACATGATGGACTTAGCAGTTGCAAGCACTTTCAACCAGTTTTATTTAGTGGAGTAACTGCTATTTTCATTTCATCAGGAGTGGCCGAAATGATGCTCCACACGGGATATAGAGTAATTTTGGAATAAAGTTTTTATTTCCTTAGAACAAACTAGTACTTTCTCAATTCAAGTTAAAATGATGTGTTTATCAGGTTCAAGCAGTTTCAACCAGTTTTATTTTGTCGAGTAACTGCTATTTTCATTTCATCAGGAGTGGCCGAAATGATGCTCCACACGAGATATAGAGTGATTTTGGAATAAAGTTTTTATATCATTAGAACAAACTAGTACTTTCTCAATTCAAGTTTAAACATGATGGACTTAGCAGTTGCAAGCACTTTCAAACAATTATATTTGGTGGAGTAACTGCTATTTTCATTTCATCAGGAGTGGCCGAAATGATGCTCCACACGGGATATAAGAGTAATTTTGGAATTAAGTTTTTATTTCCTTAGAACAAACTAGTACTTTCTCAATTCAAGTTAAAATGATGTGTTTATCAGGTTCAAGCAGTTTCAACCAGTTTTATTTAGTGGAGTAACTGCTATTTTCATTTCATCAGGAGTGGCCGAAATGATGCTCCTCACGGGATATAGAGTGATTTTGGAAGAAAGTTTTTATTTCATTAGAACAAACTAGTACTTTCTCAATTCAAGGTTAAATGATGTGTTTATCAGGTTCAAGCAGTTTCAACCAGTTTTATTTAGTGGAGTAACTGCTATTTTCATTTCATCAAGGAGTGGCCGAAATGATGCTCCACACGGGATATAGAGTAATTTTGGAATAAAGTTTTTATTTCCTTAGAACAAACTAGTACTTTCTCAATTCAAGTTTAAACATGATGGACTTAGCAGTTGCAAGCACTTTCAACCAGTTTTATTTAGTGGAGTAACTGCTATTTTCATTTCATCAGGAGTGGCCGAAATGATGCTCCTCACGGGATATAGAGTGATTTTGGAAGAAAGTTTTTATTTCATTAGAACAAACTAGTACTTTCTCAATTCAAGGTTAAATGATGTGTTTATCGGGTTCAAGCAGTTTCAACCAGTTTTATTTAGTGGAGGAACTGCTATTTTCATTTCATCAGGAGTGGCCGAAATGATGCTCCACACGAGATATAGAGTGATTTTGGAATAAAGTTTTTATTTCATTAGAACAAACTAGTACTTTCTCAATTCAAGTTTAAACATGATGGACTTAGCAGTTGCAAGCACTTTCAACCAGTTTTATTTAGTGGAGTAACTGCTATTTTCATTTCATGAGTAGTGGCCGAAATGATGCTCCACACGAGATATAGAGTGATTTTGGAATAAAGTTTTTATTTCATTAGAACAAACTAGTACTTTCTCAATTCAAGGTTAAATGATGTGTTTATCAGGTTCAAGCAGTTTCAACCAGTTTTATTTAGTGGAGTAACTGCTATTTTCATTTCATCAAGGAGTGGCCGAAATGATGCTCCACACGGGATATAGAGTAATTTTGGAATAAAGTTTTTATTTCCTTAGAACAAACTAGTACTTTCTCAATTCAAGTTTAAACATGATGGACTTAGCAGTTGCAAGCACTTTCAACCAGTTTTATTTAGTGGAGTAACTGCTATTTTCATTTCATCAGGAGTGGCCGAAATGATGCTCCTCACGGGATATAGAGTGATTTTGGAAGAAAGTTTTTATTTCATTAGAACAAACTAGTACTTTCTCAATTCAAGGTTAAATGATGTGTTTATCAGGTTCAAGCAGTTTCAACCAGTTTTATTTAGTGGAGGAACTGCTATTTTCATTTCATCAGGAGTGGCCGAAATGATGCTCCACACGAGGTATAGAGTAATTTTGGAATAAAGTTTTTATTTCATTAGAACAAACTAGTACTTTCTCAATTCAAGTTTAAACATGATGGACTTAGCAGTTGCAAGCACTTTCAACCAGTTTTATTTAGTGGAGTAACTGCTATTTTCATTTCATGAGTAGTGGCCGAAATGATGCTCCACACGAGATATAGAGTGATTTTGGAATAAAGTTTTTATTTCATTAGAACAAACTAGTACTTTCTCAATTCAAGGTTAAATGATGTGTTTATCAGGTTCAAGCAGTTTCAACCAGTTTTATTTAGTGGAGTAACTGCTATTTTCATTTCATCAGGAGTGGCCGAAATGATGCTCCACACGGGATATAGAGTAATTTTGGAATAAAGTTTTTATTTCCTTAGAACAAACTAGTACTTTCTCAATTCAAGTTAAAATGATGTGTTTATCTGGTTCAAGCAGTTTCAACCAGTTTTATGGTGGAGTAGCTGCTATTTTCATTTCATCAGGAGTGGCCGAAATGATGCTCCTCACGGGATATAGAGTGATTTTGGAAGAAAGTTTTTATTTCATTAGAACAAACTAGTACTTTCTCAATTCAAGTTTAAACATGATGGACTTAGCAGTTGCAAGCACTTTCAACCAGTTTTATTTAGTGGAGTAACTGCTATTTTCATTTCATCAGGAGTGGCCGAAATGATGCTCCACACGGGATATAGAGTAATTTTGGAATAAAGTTTTTATTTCCTTAGAACAAACTAGTACTTTCTCAATTCAAGTTAAAATGATGTGTTTATCTGGTTCAAGCAGTTTCAACCAGTTTTATGGTGGAGTAGCTGCTATTTTCATTTCATCAGGAGTGGCCGAAATGATGCTCCTCACGGGATATAGAGTGATTTTGGAAGAAAGTTTTTATTTCATTAGAACAAACTAGTACTTTCTCAATTCAAGTTTAAACATGATGGACTTAGCAGTTGCAAGCACTTTCAACCAGTTTTATTTAGTGGAGTAACTGCTATTTTCATTTCATCAGGAGTGGCCGAAATGATGCTCCACACGAGATATAGAGTGATTTTGGAATAAAGTTTTTATTTCATTAGAACAAACTAGTACTTTCTCAATTCAAGGTTAAATGATGTGTTTATCAGGTTCAAGCAGTTTCAACCAGTTTTATTTAGTGGAGGAACTGCTATTTTCATTTCATGAGTAGTGGAAATGATGCTCCTCACGGGATATAGAGTGATTTTGGAAGAAAGTTTTTATTTCATTAGAACAAACTAGTACTTTCTCAATTCAAGGTTAAACATGATGGACTTAGCAGTTGCAAGTACTTTCAACCAATTATATTTAGTGGAGTAACTGCTATTTTCATTTCATGAGTAGTGGCCGAAATGATGCTCCACACGAGATATAGAGTGATTTTGGAATAAAGTTTTTATTTCCTTAGAGCAAACTGGTACTTTTCAATTCAAGTTTAAACATGAAGTGCTTATTAGGTTAAAGCAGTTTCAACCTCTTTTATTATGCTGTTTTTGACTGTTATGGTCTTTTCATCAGTTGTGGCCGAAAAGATGCTTCAGACGAGATACTGAGTATGTTTTTAGAATAAAGTTTTAATTTCATTAGGACAAACTCGTACTTTCACTAATCAAGTATCTACCCAGAAAAATGTACACTAACACAACTATTGCTCACCCAAGGTGCTAAAAACACTGTGTTGCAGTTGCGAGGTTACAATTTGTGTAGACTACAGAAGTGAAAGCCACAGGTGTAACCATCACCTGTGCATTAACAACATTTTCGCACTTTTCGAAACACAGCTTTTGCGTGACTCCTACCATGAGTCGTCAGAGACACTGCGTGCTCAGAGCAAAGATACCTCGGGAGCCACATGACCCAGTTGAAGACTGTTGTTGCCGGTCTTCTATGCCTGTCTACACAGGAGAGAAGAAACCTCAACAGCGAGTTGCTATGACACACATCCATCAGTGCTCTCAGCCGCACCACCACGTGGTCTCGCAGCTCTTTCACTCCTTTTCAGGAGAAGGAACATTGTCATTTTCCAGCACCTCACAGTGCTATCAGCTCCCTCACTCTCTCCACTGGAGAGAACCAGGATGTTCTAGCTCAGATGACTCTGACCATTCCGATATCCCAAGGGTACCTGGTCTTTGGACCAGCCAGCTTGAGTCCCTTGCAGAGAACATAGAGCAGTTCGAACCAAACAACCCGGAGATTCGTGTAGCGGACAACCTGGTGGAGGTTGAACGCTGCCTCTTCAACCTGCCTCATCCTTCGTCCCGAGAGAAGCTTACACTTCTCTGGAAGATGACATCCAGGAGTGTCCATGTTTACATAGAGTCCCTCCCATCTGCCATCAGAGACCATTACTCAACCCTCTGTCATGCACTTAGGGAAGCAGGATCATCTGCACAATGATCCTAACTCTGCAAACTTTGGTGCATTTACAATCACTCAAAAGGGGGCGGAGACTCCCAGATAGTATTTATAGGTGCCTAAGGGCTGCCTACTTCCAAGGTCACAATGCACCAGGTTTGGACAAAGACCAGACTTTTAAGTCCCTCTTCGTTAACAACCTCCACAACAGTGTGCGGATCGATGTCGCCCTTTTCTGCAGGACCAAAAACCCCACCATGAAAGACCTCCGCAAACATGCGCAGATGGTGTGGGAGCTGCACCACCGTTCAGGTGAAAACTATGATGGTGATGCAGGTGTCCTGAGGTCTCAGGTGAGGAGAGGTAAGTCTAAAAACCGAGGCTGAGGTCAGACTCAAAACAACTGGGATGCAGATGTCCCACAGTGGATTAAAACCTGCATCAGAGAGGTGAAGCAGCACCTGAACCCGCCTGGTAAGAAGGGACCTGGCTCCCCCTGACCGCATGACTTGGCCCCTCCCCTCCGCACACAAAGCTCATTTTGGCAGGAGGAGGAGATCCAGGAGGTGAAAGAGGCCCATTTGACATTCTTGGGTAATCTTGGCTATGCCAACCACAGATACACTTCAGTGGTGGTAGGGGTTGTTGACACTCTCTCACTGCTTGGTACTGGGTCAGAAATCCCCCTCATGTGTTCAGACACCTTCGCACGGGTTGCTAGAACCACGCTTGCGCATGCCACTTAAGGAAAGCCACTTCAGGTGGAAGAGTGTAGCATAAACATCCGAGGCTTCACTCAGGACTTGCACCACATCACTCAATGTGTCTGGGTCAACAGCTTTCCAGGACATGTCAGCGACGCATCCCATCCACGTCACTGATCTGGACACAGAAGAACTGCTTATTGGTCAGGACATCCTAAACCGACTCGCTGCCACCAAACGGCGCCTTTGGTCCCAAGTCGTCAGCCCGACTCCCATTGGCTAAGAACTAGGCCACCCAGCTTCTAACAGCAATCGTTCAGCCAACCCACAGGTCCAAATTCTGACACCTGGTCAGATTAAAGTGACCGCATTTCCACCTTTAGAGATGTTAACTGACAGTTCATTCCACAATCTTGAACTAATTCTCATCTCATTGACAATCTGCCTTCGTCCCTCACCAGCGACGACACGCATGACACAACTCTCCTCATTTCCACAACCAAAACCATCACCAGCGCTCACCATGTTAACCTTGAACAGGTTCTTCATGGTACAAAACCGAGCACCGAAGTTGACATGGTTGTGCACGCTCCAATGACTCAACCAGAGAATACAGACATTTCAGGTAAACAGACCATGTCTGTACCAGAAGAACCTTATTCAGGCTTCGAGTCAAAGACCGAGCAACGCTCTGCTGAGGCTCGCGCTTTACCACAACAGAAACAAGGAGATGCATTTGTATGAGGAGGTCTCCCGCGATTATCACACGATCTTCGCAAGGGACTCGCACAAAAGGGGGGGGGGGGGGGGGGGGGGGGAGTCACAGACATCCACCCAGTGCGCGTCCCCACTGACCTCGAGGCACTGCCATCTTCTGAAACCCAGTACATACATACATCTAGCTGACGGGGTCAAGCGGTCCTGGGCCTGAATTCACTGGTTTGAAACAGCCTGCGCTCGAATCTCACACCTTCCCTGTTATTCAAGATTGTTATATCTAAAGAGAAACATTAATCAATTTAAATAACACTTTTTTTGGCATTAACTATTTCCAGTTTAGCTGGTGGTGGCCCAATGTCATTATTATTTGATAAATAACCAATTTATTCTAATGAATAATTTTTCATAAATAAATTATTTTTGATAAAATGTTGCTCCGTGCTCTTGTTTATCTTCCAACATGTGAGATGTTGTTGATGAATACACAGCACAGTTCCACAGTAACCAATGTGTTTTACACAGCCACTGTTCTTTGTGTCAACGTAGGTCCAGAACACAACTAAAGACGATGTCTCTAGACATCCAGAAGACTTCCTCAGAAGAGCCTGAATGAAAGTTTTTTGAGACGTCTTTCTTGAACATTATATTGACGTCTTGTCTGGACGTCACTGAAAATACGTTTCAAAAGAAACAGAACACGTCATCAGTCTACCACGGGACATACACAGAGAGTCAGTTTAGTATTATCATTAACATGCATTTAATTGGACTGTGGAAGAAAACCAGAGAACCCTGAGGAAACACATGCACACACAAGTTAATTCCACAAACACCTCCAGGTGGATTTAAACCCACGATTTTCTGTCTGTAGCCATTGAGACAATTTGACCATTGTAATTGATAGAGCTGATAAAACATTTATTTGGTATATAGTTGTAATCTCAATATGAAAGGTTGTAGAAATTAATCATGCCCAAAAACTCCTGCAGGGCCTTAACCGAGGCTGGACGAGGGAAATCTGTCACCGCTTGCACCTTAGAAGGCAATGGAATGGCACCCTGAGTTGAAATACGATGACCCAAAAAGTCAATCACAGGCAGACCAAACTGGCACTTAGCAGGGTTGACAATTAGGCCATGTTCCTCAAGGCCAGACCTGGGCATTTTAAGGCCCGCGGGCCAAATACGGCCCGTGACCCGATTCTGACCGGCCCGCGAAAGGTTCCTTAGAATTAAGAAAACAAAAGCTTCTTTCGAATTTTAATGCGTGGACTAAAACCATCGGCTGTATAAACTAAAACGGAAATGCTTTTACTTTGAAGCCTGTTTATTTATGCACAGTGTACGTAACCTACGTACGTCGTATACGTGACCCGTAAAACAAGTCAATCAGTGCATGTGATTAGCGGTCATTGTCGCCCCTCAATGATGTACGGGCACGTCAAGAAAAGAAAGGTGGATGCTGAAGGCCGAAATTTCAAGAAGATTTGGAGCACTAAATATTTGTTTACTGAAGTCGGTGGTAAACCCGTCTGTTTAGTTTGTGGAGAGCACGTCGCCGTGTTTAAGGAGTATAATGTGATTCGGCATTATCAGACAAAACACGCGGAGAAATACAGACACTTGGCGGAGGCTGAGAGAGCGCGAATATCAGAAGACTTGCTAGCAAAGCTACCAAAACAACAAGGCTGTTTTAGCAAACTACACACAGCCCGGGATGCAGCGACCAAGACCAGCTTCGTCATATCCCACAAAATCGCTAAAAACAGCAAGCCTTTCTTGGATGGCGAGTTTGTGAAAGAGTGCTTGGTGGACTCTGCCGCGCTAATATGCCCTGAGAATAAAGAAGCATTTGAAAAAGTCCCGCTGTCCAGGCGAACCGTCACCAGAAGGGTGGAAGGAATCGCGGAGAATCTCGAATGTCAGCTCAAAAGTGGAGTTGAAAGTTTTGACTTTTTCTCTTTGGCTTTGGATGAGAGCTGTGATGTCCGTGACACTGCCCAGTTACTGGTGTTTCTCCGGGGAATAAGGCAGGACTTCAAGATTACGGAGGAGCTGGCAGCATTGAGGTCAATAAAAGGAACGACAACGGGAAGCGATCTGTTCAAGGAGGTCTATGCATGCATGGTCAAGCTTGGACTGAAATGGGACAAACTGGTAGGCGTCACTACTGATGGTTGTCCGAATATGACAGGAAAACATGTCGGACTTTTGAAACAGATCCAAGATAAAGTGACTGAACTCGGCACAGAGCATCATTTAGTGTTGATACATTGTATTATACATCAGCATGTACTGTGCAGGTCTGTGCTAAAACTTAACCATGTTATTGATGTTGTAACAAAAACGGTTAACTTTATCAGGGCACGAGCATTAAATCACAGGCAGTTTGTTGCACTTTTAGAGGAGCATGAGAATGAACATGGTGACATCATGTACCACACAGCTGTCAGATGGCTCAGTCTGGGCAAAGTGCTCAAAAGATTTTGGGACCTGAAAACAGAGATTCAAGAGTTTTGTGAGATGAAAGGCAAAAACATCCCCGAGCTTTCAGATATGAACTGGATGGCAGATTTTGCATTTGCTGTTGATGTGACGGCACTGATGAATGAACTGAGCACTAAACTGCAAGGCAAGGGCCTTTTCGTTCATGACATGCATAACCTGGTGAAGGCTTTTATGAGAAAGTTGCTGTTTCTTTCAAGTCAACTACAGAACAACACTCTCACTCACATGCAAACCCTTAAAGAAGTCAGACCATCAGCTAATCATCTCTGCAGGTACTCATCCATGTTAGGAGATTTGCATGGTGAGTTTTTAAGGCGATTTGATGATTGTAAAAACATTGAGGATGAAATGCACCTGGTTTCCTCTCCCTTTGCCTGCAGAGTAGATGATGCACCCAGTGATGTTCAGCTGGAGCTCATTGACCTGCAGTCTGACACAG
Source organism: Blennius ocellaris (assembly GCF_963422515.1). Taxonomy (NCBI): domain Eukaryota; kingdom Metazoa; phylum Chordata; class Actinopteri; order Blenniiformes; family Blenniidae; genus Blennius; species Blennius ocellaris. Next base: position 24,975,490 of record NC_137667.1, read on the forward strand.
TACTGGCAGAGCACTTTAAGTCAGCATCACTGCTGGAGTTCTACTCATCTCTTAAGGAGGAGAACTTTCCAAACATGAGTAGACATGCTCAGAAGATGTTGGTTCTGTTTGGATCTACCTACATATGTGAACACACATTCTCAGTAATGAAGTTGACCAAATCCAGGTTCAGATCCTCTCTTACTGATGATCATCTGTCAGCTGTGCTTCGCATCTCCACCTCAGACATTCAACCTGACTTTGATGCACTCGTTAAAGGGCAGCAAAGGCTAGATTTCTCTCACTGAACAAGAAAATACACAAATGTGTGTTCACTATTACTTTTTGTCTGCACAGCTTGGCAGTTTGACAATCAATATGTGACAAATCTTGTTAATGATATTTGGCATACAAAGACATTGTGATGTCTTAATAGAAAAAAGTGTTTTTGGTTAATGTAATTAAAAAAAGAGTTACAAATGTTACATGTTTACAATTGTTTTGAATAACTGCACTGAATAAAAACATTTTTTGTTCAAATAACCCTCACTTTCTCTTTACCTAATAATAACACAGACACTTACCAGCATGTGTAAACAATGCCATTTACTGATTTCAATTTAGAAATAAAATTCATATGCAGAATAGAGTGTAAACTTTTGGCCCGGCCCTCCACAATATTTTCTGCTTCTCATTTGGCCCCTTGGGAAAAATAATTGCCCACCCCTGCTCAAGGCGCTGAAAAACTTGCTTTTGGTGTGAAAAATGCTCCTCAACTGAAGAACTAGCCACCAAGATGTCGTCCAGGTAAACAGAAACGAAAGCGAGGTCGCGCAGCACAGAGTCCATCAACCTCTGAAAAGCCGTGCCTCTACTCTTGCCTGGCCATAATAAAACATAAAAAAATGACAAGAAAGAATAGAAAGTGTCATCTGCTCAGTGTATTGACACATCTTATACACAGCAGACACAAATTGCACTTAACAAGTTTTGAACTATCAAAACTCAGTAACCAATCAGGTGTCTAACGTTGATTTTTTTTTTTTTGAGAATCAAAACTACAGTACAAATAAAGCTTTCAATTTCTATTCAAGAAAATGTGCCCATCTTTTCTAAAACTCTCTCTCTCTCTCTCTCTCTCTCTCTCTCGCCCGCCCCGTTTCCTCATTAGTTTTAATGTTGTTTTTTTTCCGGAATAATGTGAATGTTTGATGAGAGGCTGTATCTGGCAGCATGAATCACTCATTGAGTAAAAAGAAAAAAGTGATGGCACGTGTCGCCCCAATTAATCCCTAAAACACAAGAGCCTCTAAACGTATTGAGAACAGGTAGGAAGCATGTTACGAGCTAATAAAACTAGTAAACAGAGTCCATGTGTGTATCAGTGAAAGTGAGCGGGTTTTATGTTTCTATGTTTCTTCAGGTGAGATGTCCAGTTCCTGGACGTTCACAGCACTTTCACGGCTGGGAGACATAGTTTGCATTGTACAGAGAGGTTCAGAGATTTCTCCAACTTTAAAAAATAGTGATGAAAGCAACTCTCTGCAGAATCCATGGCAAAGCATGGATTGTCAGCCTGAAAGCGTCGGGAAGTGTCGCAATGCCAGTGCATGGCGCATGTGACAGCTGCATTTCTAGTTTATTCCATCTGATTTTTACTGTAATCCTGCTCAGTAATCCCAGTTTTTATCGAATATACCTGTAACGAGATTACACATTTTTTTATGTACTGTAACAGATTACAGTTATATGTTTTTTGTATCCTAATTATGTAACACTGTTACATGTATTCCATTACTACCCAACCCTGGTTGCACCTAAACATGTGATACACACTCAGACCTTACTGAGACTTAATAAACTAAAGTTTTCTAGCTATGCAATGACTTGAAGTAAAGCTCTGGTAAACAAGCTGCATGTAATGATGTTCATGTAGGTACAAACAGCCAGAAGAGTCTTTAGAGCCAGAAGTGGACAGACGAAATCACCTTGTACTGCAGGTGACAGGAGGAGCAGCAAGGTGGGCGAGATACAGGTTCTGGGAGATTCCCACAACACACTGTAGACAAAAGAAAAGTGTTAAATGCACAGGTTCCACAAGTTGAGAGACTCTTAAGATCAACACCAGGAGACACCAGATCACTTTGATTGATTGTGAGGACAACACACACGGAGTGAGGTGGTATTGAAAGGCTAATTGCAGGAGGAAAGGTTTGTTTTGTAGAATGGGTCTCTTGTATTAAATTCAATGTAATTTGGATCAAATGTCTTTGTTTTTTTATAAGCATGTTTTGTTGTGAGATGTAATTTAATTTAATCACAATAACCAGCCAAAGTATTTTCTATGTTTACTACGTTTAAAACTAAATGATCAACCATCTCAACAGTCATTGGTGGACATTTAATGTATATTTCATCACCTGAAGAGTCCAACTTTGCTTTACATCTTTAACTTATATACAAGTGAAATCACAGCTCTAAGTTCTTGTTACTGAATAGTCCCTAAACGGCTCACCTGTCTCTGGCTGTGAGGCCCTGTCCGGAGGGATGGATGAGCCCGATGAAACGTGGGATCAGCCGTTGGTGGAGATTTCCACTCAACCCTTTGAAGCGCTGCTCCCACGTTCCTCCACTTGGACCATGGTTTAATCGAGGAAAATCATGTCACACTGAAAAAACAATTCTGTCATTTCATTTTTGAGTGTACTTTTTTAAGATAGAGCTTCTCAGGCTGGTTTAATCAAGTAAAATCAAGCTACTGTCTTAAAGGTGTACAGGAGGATTTTCTTTTTCCGGGTGGATCATCAAGACTATTGGTACTCCCAACTGTCAATCATTCTGGTGAGATATTACGTAAGGCCGTCGTACGTGCTCGTCCCCAGGTAGCGTGGATCTATTAGTTTTCACTTTCTGCGCATGCGCGCTTTCAGGTGTATATGGTGAGCTACGCCTTCAGTGAGCTCGCAGTTCTCACCGGGTACTTTGAAAATGGCAGAGGGTCGCAAAAGAGAAAAAGTGTCTTCGAAGTGTATGAGAAGAAGAGAAAGGCTTCGGAAGAGAGAAACAAGACCAGAGTGTTTTTGGGAGATTCTTTCACACGATGGCGTGCGCTGAAAGCCCAGGTTGGGCTTCCCACTGATGCTTCAGTCGCGAAGTTTCTACTCGACAGGTAAAGTTTGGCATTCTATTTGGAGAAATCCATTTCAAATCACTTCCAATAAAAGTTATCTACGTCTATATTGTAACTTTCCAGGGTTGATTAGTGGAAAAAGTTCAAATCTTCTTGTAAAGTGAGCTTGTGTAAGCGATGCCGACTTGTGACTTGTAAACAGGGCGTGCACGAGGAGAACTGGGCTCGTTCATGTCTCTCGCACACGTTTTAGTAGGCATTCCGTCTCGGGAGCAGGTAGAGCTTTGCGCATGTGCATTTTTCAAAAGGTGGAGAGGGATGGTTCTTTCCTAAAATTCGGGAAAATCCTACTGTACACCTTTAAGATAGAGCTGATCTTGCTGGTTTAATCTAGAAAATCACGTTACTGTCTCTAGATGGAGCTGCTCAGGCTGGTTTAATAAAAAAAAAAAAAAAAAAATATCAATCCCGTTACTGTCTTTAGATATAGAATCTCAGACTGGTTTAATCTAGAGAAATCGTGTTACTGACTTTAGGTAGAGATGCTTAGTGTTGGAATTTGTTGCTGTGTTCCCCTGAATTCCTGCTTGTTCGTTTGATCCGGGAGAGGCAGGAACAGAGTTAATTTCTTCAATAGTGAATTTAATAATCACACAAACAAGAGATTATAAAAATACATATATCAGATTACATAATACGAGCTCAGACCGTTCTTCCTTGCAGACCCAAGTGTGCAGGCCAGGTTTACAATGAAGAAGGGCACAACTGCAACACATGGTTCATATTTATACATTTGCATACATCACCTCAACCTCACATTGGTCGGTTTCTCGTGATATATGCGTTGCTATGGTGAATTTGCTATTCCTTTGTTCCCAAAACTGCTTCAAACTGGTTCTTCTCAGAGCTTGACGTTCTGTGGGACAAAGTGACCTCTGACCTCTTATCTGTTGATCCAATCTTACCTTGACCATGTTTTTGCAAGTAGAGCACTGAGGAGACATCGCCAACCAACTTGGAATGTCCCTGAACATGGATTTATAGCTGTGTTTTCCCAACTTGGGCAGTGGGAGAAACCCCAGTAGTGTAGAAACACAACTGAATACAATATGTCCAGTTGTCACACAGAAAACAAATGTTTAACCACTATATTCCTTCAATTCTCCTTTTGACCTCTGACCCCAGAGGTCAATAATTAGTGTCAATACAGTATGAGGCACTCTTCGTATAATAGAGGTCATATGTAAGCAAAATCAACAATCATATACTCAAATAGCAACATACAAAACTTTTAAACGGTGGTGACTCCCCCTTGAACTGCAACCTTGTCATGGTGGGGGAGTTTGAGCACCCGAATGACCCTCTATGCTATGTTGTCAGGGGACTTGCCCCTCCTGTGGGCCCACCACCTACAGAGGCTGCCGTAGGGGTCGGGTGCATTGTGGATTGGGGGGCAGTCGACGGCAGGGGCCTCGACGACCCGATCCCCGGTCACAGAATCTGGCTATTGGGACATGGAATGTGACCTCGCTGAGGGGGAAGGTCCGAGTGGACCATGTTCTCCACTTCCATTGTCAAAACTGCTGCTCGGAGCTGTGGCCGCACAGCTCTGGCGCCTGTCGTGGCGGCAATCCCCGAACCCGGTGGTGGAAACCGGAAGTAAGGGATGCCGTCAAGCTGAAGAAGGAGTCCTATCGGGCACTGTTAGCTCATAGGACTCCTGAGGCAATCGGCAGGCCAAGTGAGCCGCAGCCCGGGCTGTGGTGGAGGCAAAAACTCGGGTCTGGGAGGAGTTCGGAGAGGCCATGGAGGAGGACTTTCGATCGGTCCCGAGGAAATTCTGGCAAACCGTCCAGCGCCTTAGGCGGGGGAAGCAGTTCTCCACCAACACTGTTTACAGTGGATGTGGGGAGCTGTTGACCTCAACTGGGGATATCGTTCAAGATCCCGGATACAAGCGGCTGAAATGAGCTTCCTTCGTAGGGTGGCTGGGCACACCCTTAGAGATAGGGTCCCACAGGATGTCTCGGGGGACGCGGTCGAACGCCTTCTCCAGATCCAGAAACCACATGTGGACTAGTTGGGCAAACTCCCATGAACCCTCGAGCAGCTGGTGGAGGGTATAGAGCTGGTCCAGTGTTCCATGACCAGAACGAAAACCGCATTATTCCTCTTGGATCCAAGGTTTGACTAATGGCCGGACCCTCCACTCCAGTACACTGGAATAGACTTTCCTGGGGAGGCTGAGGAGTGTGATCCCTCTGTAGTTGGAACACACCCTCCGATCCCCCTCCTTGAAGAGAGGGACCACCACCCCATTCTGCCTGTCCAGAGGTACCGTCCCCGCGTCACGCGATGTTGCAGGGATGAAGTGCACCGGGCTCCATGCTCCCGGAGCATGGAGACGGTTTGCCAGAATTTCCTCGGGGCAGACCGAAAGTCCTCTTCCATGGCCTCTCCAAACTCCTCCCAGACCCGAGTTATTGCCTCCACCACAGCCATGAACTATGGGTCATGACCGAAAGAACGAGATCCCGGATTCAAGTGCGGTTGAAGTGAGCTTCCTGCGTAGGGTGGCTGAGCGCACCCTTACAGATAGGATGAGGAGCTTGAGAGTTGGTTTTTAGAATAAAGTTTGTATTTTACTAGGACATAGTCGTACTTTCACTATTCAAGTTTAAAAATGAAGTGTTTATCAGCTTTAAGCAGTTTCAACCTGTATTATTATGCTGAATTTGACTGCTATTTTCACTTCATGAGTAGTGGCCGAAATGATGCTCCACACGAGATATAGAGTGATTTTGGAATAAAGTTTTTATTTCATTAGAACAAACTAGTACTTTCTCAATTCAAGTTTAAACATGATGGACTTAGCAGTTGCAAGTACTTTCAACCAATTATATTTAGTGGAGTAGCTGCTATTTTCATTTTATTAGGAGTGGCCGAAATGATGCTCCACACGGGATATAGAGTAATTTTGGAAGAAAGCTTTTATTTCATTAGTACAAACTAGTACTTTCTCAATTCAAGGTTAAATGATGTGTTTATCAGGTTCAAGCAGTTTCAACCAGTTTTATTTAGTGAGTAACTGCTATTTTCATTTCATCAGTAGTGGCCAAAATGATGCTCCTCACGGGATATAGAGTGATTTTGGAAGAAAGTTTTTATTTCCTTAGAACAAACTAGTACTTTCTCAATTCAAGGTTAAATGATGTGTTTATGAGGTTCAAGCAGTTTCAACCAGTTTTATTTAGTGGAGTAACAGCTATTTTCATTTCATCAGGAGTGGCCGAAATGATGCTCCACACGGGATATAGAGTAATTTTGGAAGAAAGTTTTTATTTCCTTAGAACAAACTAGTACTTTCTCAATTCAAGGTTAAATGATGTGTTTATCAGGTTCAAGCAGTTTCAACCAGTTTTATTTAGTGAGTAACTGCTATTTTCATTTCATGAGTAGTGGCCGAAATGATGCTCCTCACGGGATATAGAGTGATTTTGGAAGAAAGTTTTTATTTCCTTAGAACAAACTAGTACTTTCTCAATTCAAGGTTAAATGATGTGTTTATCAGGTTCAAGCAGTTTCAACCAGTTTTATTTAGTGGAGTAACTGCTATTTTCATTTCATGAGTAGTGGCCGAAATGATGCTCCACACGAGATATAGAGTGATTTTGGAATAAAGTTTTTATTTCATTAGAACAAACTAGTACTTTCTCAATTCAAGTTAAAATGATGTGTTTATCAGGTTCAAGCAGTTTCAACCAGTTTTATTTAGTGGAGTAACTGCTATTTTCATTTCATGAGTAGTGGCCGAAATGATGCTCCTCACGGGATATAGAGTGATTTTGGAAGAAAGTTTTTATTTCATTAGAACAAACTAGTACTTTCTCAATTCAAGTTTAAACATGATGGTCTTAGCCGTTGCAAGTACTTTCAACCAATTATATTTAGTGGAGTAACTGCTATTTTCATTTCATGAGTAGTGGCCGAAATGATGCTCCACACGAGATATAGAGTGATTTTGGAAGAAAGTTTTTATTTCCTTAGAACAAACTAGTAACTTTCTCAATTCAAGGTTAAATTATGTGTCTATCAGGTTCAAGCAGTTTCAACCAGTTTTATTTAGTGAGTAACTGCTATTTTCATTTCATCAGGAGTGGCCGAAATGATGCTCCTCACGGGATATAGAGTGATTTTGGAAGAAAGTTTTTATTTCATTAGAACAAACTAGTACTTTCTCAATTCAAGGTTAAACATGATGGACTTAGCAGTTGCAAGTACTTTCAACCAATTATATTTAGTGGAGTAACTGCTATTTTCATTTCATCAGGAATGGCCGAAATGATGCTCCACACGGGATATAGAGTGATTTTGGAAGAAAGTTTTTATTTCCTTAGAACAAACTAGTACTTTCTCAATTCAAGGTTAAATGATGTGTTTATCAGGTTCAAGCAGTTTCAACCAGTTTTATTTAGTGGAGTAACTGCTATTTTCATTTCATGAGTAGTGGCCGAAATGATGCTCCACACGAGATATAGAGTGATTTTGGAAGAAAGTTTTTATTTCCTTAGAACAAACTAGTACTTTCTCAATTCAAGGTTAAATGATGTGTTTATCAGGTTCAAGCAGTTTCAACCAGTTTTATTTAGTGGAGTAACTGCTATTTTCATTTCATGAGTAGTGGCCGAAATGATGCTCCTCACGGGATATAGAGTGATTTTGGAAGAAAGTTTTTATTTCATTAGAACAAACTAGTACTTTCTCAGTTCAAGTTTAAACATGATGGACTTAGCAGTTGCAAGTACTTTCAACCAATTATATTTAGTGGAGTAACTGCTATTTTCATTTCATGAGTAGTGGCCGAAATGATGCTCCTCACGGGATATAGAGTGATTTTGGAAGAAAGTTTTTATTTCATTAGAACAAACTAGTACTTTCTCAATTCAAGTTTAAACATGATGGACTTAGCAGTTGCAAGTACTTTCAACCAATTATATTTAGTGGAGTAACTGCTATTTTCATTTCATCAGGAATGGCCGAAATGATGCTCCACACGGGATATAGAGTGATTTTGGAAGAAAGTTTTTATTTCCTTAGAACAAACTAGTACTTTCTCAATTCAAGGTTAAATGATGTGTTTATCAGGTTCAAGCAGTTTCAACCAGTTTTATTTAGTGGAGTAACTGCTATTTTCATTTCATGAGTAGTGGCCGAAATGATGCTCCACACGAGATATAGAGTGATTTTGGAAGAAAGTTTTTATTTCCTTAGAACAAACTAGTACTTTCTCAATTCAAGGTTAAATGATGTGTTTATCAGGTTCAAGCAGTTTCAACCAGTTTTATTTGGTGGCGTAACTGCTATTTTCATTTCATCAGGAGTGGCCGAAATGATGCTCCACACGAGATATAGAGTGATTTTGTAATAAAGTTTTTATTTCCTTAGAACAAACTAGTACTTTCTCAATTCAAGTTAAAATGATGTGTTTATCAGGTTCAAGCAGTTTCAAACAATTATATTTAGTGGAGTAACTGCAATTTTCATTTCATGAGTAGTGGCCGAAATGATGCTCCACACGAGATATAGAGTGATTTTGGAATAAAGTTTTTTTTTCCTTAGAGCAAACTGGTACTTTTCAATTCAAGTTTAAACATGAAGTGCTTATTAGGTTAAAGCAGTTTCAACCTCTTTTATTATGCTGGATTTGACTGTTATGGTCTTTTCATCAGTTGTGGCCGAAAAGATGCTTCAGACGAGATACTGAGTATGTTTTTAGAATAAAGTTTTAATTTCATTAGGACAAACTCGTACTTTCACTATTCAAGTATCTACCCAGAAAAATGTACACTAACACAACTATTGCTCACCCAAGGTGCTAAAAACACTGTGTTGCAGTTGCGAGGTTACAATTTGTATAGACTACAGAAGTGAAAGCCACAGGTGTAACCATCACCTGTGCATTAACAACATTTTTGCACTTTTCGAAACACAGCTTTTGCGTGACTCCTACCATGAGTCGTCAGAGACACTGCGTGCTCAGAGCAAAGATACCTCGGGAGCCACATGACCCAGTTGAAGACTGTTGTCGCCGGTCTTCTATGCCTGTCTACACAGGAGAGAAGAAACCTCAACAGCGAGTTGCTATGACACACATCCATCAGTGCTCTCAGCCGCACCACCACGTGGTCTCGCAGCTCTTTCACTCCTTTTCAGGAGAAGGAACATTGTCATTTTCCAGCACCTCACAGTGCTATCAGCTCCCTCACTCTCTCCACTGGAGAGAACCAGGATGTTCTAGCTCAGATGACTCTGACCATTCCGATATCCCAAGGGTACCTGGTCTTTGGACCAGCCAGCTTGAGTCCCTTGCAGAGAACATAGAGCAGTTCGAACCAAACAACCCGGAGATTCGTGTAGCGGACAACCTGGTGGAGGTTGAACGCTGCCTCTTCAACCTGCCTCATCCTTCGTCCCGAGAGAAGCTTACACTTCTCTGGAAGATGACATCCAGGAGTGTCCATGTTTACATAGAGTCCCTCCCATCTGCCATCAGAGACCATTACTCAGCCCTCTGTCATGCACTTAGGGAAGCAGGATCATCTGCACAATGATCCTAACTCTGCAAACTTTGGTGCATTTACAATCACTCAAAAGGGGGCGGAGACTCCCAGATAGTATTTATAGGTGCCTAAGGGCTGCCTACTTCCAAGGTCACAATGCACCAGGATTGGACAAAGACCAGACTTTTAAGTCCCTCTTCGTAAACAACCTCCACAACAGTGTGCGGATCGATGTCGCCCTTTTCTGCAGGACCAAAAACCCCACCATGAAAGACCTCCGCAAACATGCGCAGATGGTGTGGGAGCTGCACCACCGTTCAGGTGAAAACTATGATGGTGATGCAGGTGTCCTGAGGTCTCAGGTGAGGAGAGGTAAGTCTAAAAACCGAGGCTGAGGTCAGACTCAAAACAACTGGGATGCAGATGTCCCACAGTGGATTAAAACCTGCATCAGAGAGGTGAAGCAGCACCTGAACCCGCCTGGTAAGAAGGGACCTGGCTCCCCCTGACCGCATGACTTGGCCCCTCCCCTCCGCACACAAAGTTCATTTTGGCAGGAGGAGGAGATCCAGGAGGTGAAAGAGGCCCATTTGACATTCTTGGGTAATCTTGGCTATGCCAACCACAGATACACTTCAGTGGTGGTAGGGGTTGTTGACACTCTCTCACTGCTTGGTACTGGGTCAGAAATCCCCCTCATGTGTTCAGACACCTTCGCACGGGTTGCTAGAACCACGCTTGCGCATGCCACTTAAGGAAAGCCACTTCAGGTGGAAGAGTGTAGCATAAACATCCGAGGCTTCACTCAGGACTTGCACCACATCACTCAATGTGTCTGGGTCAACAGCTTTCCAGGACATGTCAGCGACGCATCCCATCCACGTCACTGATCTGGACACAGAAGAACTGCTTATTGGTCAGGACATCCTAAACCGACTCGCTGCCACCAAACGGCACCTTTGGTCCCAAGTCGTCAGCCCGACTCCCATTGGCTAAGAACTAGGCCACCCAGCTTCTAACAGCAATCGTTCAGCCAACCCACGGGTCCAAATTCTGACACCTGGTCAGATTAAAGTGACCGCATTTCCACCTTTAGAGATGTTAACTGACAGTTCATTCCACAATCTTGAACTAATTCTCATCTCATTGACAATCTGCCTTCGTCCCTCACCAGCGACGACACGCATGACACAACTCTCCTCATTTCCACAACCAAAACCATCACCAGCGCTCACCATGTTCACCTTGAACAGGTTCTTCAGGGTACAAAACCGAGCACCGAAGGTGACATGGTTGTGCACGCTCCAATGACTCAACCAGAGAATACAGACATTTCAGGTAAACAGACCATGTCTGTACCAGAAGAACCTTATTCAGGCTTCGAGTCAAAGACCGAGCAACGCTCTGCTGAGGCTCGCGCTTTACCACAACAGAAACAAGGAGATGCATTTGTATGAGGAGGTCTCCCGCGATTATCACACGATCTTCGCAAGGGACTCGCACAAAAGGGGGGGGGGGGGGGAGTCACAGACATCCACCCAGTGCGCGTCCCCACTGACCTCGAGGCACTGCCATCTTCTGAAACCCAGTACATACATACATCTAGCTGACGGGGTCAAGCGGTCCTGGGCCTGAATTCACTGGTTTGAAACAGCCTGCGCTCGAATCTCACACCTTCCCTGTTATTCAAGATTGTTATATCTAAAGAGAAACATTAATCAATTTAAATAACACTTTTTTTGGCATGAACTATTTCCAGTTTAGCTGGTGGTGGCCCAATGTCATTATTATTTGATAAATAACCAATTTATTCTAATTAATAATTTTTCATAAATAAATTATTTTTGATAAAATGTTGCTCCGTGCTCTTGTTTATCTTCCAACATGTGAGATGTTGTTGATGAATACACAGCACAGTTCCACAGTAACCAATGTGTTTTACACAGCCACTGTTCTTTGTGTCAACATGTAGGTCCAGAACACAACTAAAGACGATGTCTCTAGACATCCAGAAGACTTCCTCAGAAGAGCCTGAATGAAAGTTTTTTGAGACGTCTTTCTTGAACATTATATTGACGTCTTGTCTGGACGTCACTGAAAATACGTTTCAAAAGAAACAGAACACGTCATCAGTCTACCACGGGACATACACAGAGAGTCAGTTTAGTATTATCATTAACATGCATTTAATTGGACTGTGGAAGAAAACCAGAGAACCCTGAGGAAACACATGCACACACAAGTTAATTCCACAAACACCTCCAGGTGGATTTAAACCCACGATTTTCTGTCTGTAGCCATTGAGACAATTTGACCATTGTAATTGATAGAGCTGATAAAACATTTATTTGGTATATAGTTGTAATCTCAATATGAAAGGTTGTAGAAATTAATCATGCCCAAAAACTCCTGCAGGGCCTTAACCGAGGCTGGACGAGGGAAATCTGTCACCGCTTGCACCTTAGAAGGCAATGGAATGGCACCCTGAGTTGAAATACGATGACCCAAAAAGTCAATCACAGGCAGACCAAACTGGCACTTAGCAGGGTTGACAATTAGGCCATGTTCCTCAAGGCCAGACCTGGGCATTTTAAGGCCCGCGGGCCAAATACGGCCCGTGACCCGATTCTGACCGGCCCGCGAAAGGTTCCTTAGAATTAAGAAAACAAAAGCTTCTTTCGAATTTTAATGCGTGGACTAAAACCATCGGCTGTATAAACTAAAACGGAAATGCTTTTACTTTGAAGCCTGTTTATTTATGTACAGTGTACGTAACCTACGTACGTCGTATACGTGACCCGTAAAACAAGTCAATCAGTGCATGTGATTAGCGGTCATTGTCGCCCCTCAATGATGTACGGGCACGTCAAGAAAAGAAAGGTGGATGCTGAAGGCCGAAATTTCAAGAAGATTTGGAGCACTAAATATTTGTTTACTGAAGTCGGTGGTAAACCCGTCTGTTTAGTTTGTGGAGAGCACGTCGCCGTGTTTAAGGAGTATAATGTGATTCGGCATTATCAGACAAAACACGCAGAGAAATACAGACACTTGGCGGAGGCTGAGAGAGCGCGAATATCAGAAGACTTGCTAGCAAAGCTACCAAAACAACAAGGCTGTTTTAGCAAACTACACACAGCCCGGGATGCAGCGACCAAGACCAGCTTCGTCATATCCCACAAAATCGCTAAAAACAGCAAGCCTTTCTTGGATGGCGAGTTTGTGAAAGAGTGCTTGGTGGACTCTGCCGCGCTAATATGCCCTGAGAATAAAGAAGCATTTGAAAAAGTCCCGCTGTCCAGGCGAACCGTCACCAGAAGGGTGGAAGGAATCGCGGAGAATCTCGAATGTCAGCTCAAAAGTGGAGTTGAAAGTTTTGACTTTTTCTCTTTGGCTTTGGATGAGAGCTGTGATGTCCGTGACACTGCCCAGTTACTGGTGTTTCTCCGGGGAATAAGGCAGGACTTCAAGATTACGGAGGAGCTGGCAGCATTGAGGTCAATAAAAGGAACGACAACGGGAAGCGATCTGTTCAAGGAGGTCGATGCATGCATGGTCAAGCTTGGACTGAAATGGGACAAACTGGTAGGCGTCACTACTGATGGTTGTCCGAATATGACAGGAAAACATGTCGGACTTTTGAAACAGATCCAAGATAAAGTGACTGAACTCGGCACAGAGCATCATTTAGTGTTGATACATTGTATTATACATCAGCATGTACTGTGCAGGTCTGTGCTAAAACTTAACCATGTTATTGATGTTGTAACAAAAACGGTTAACTTTATCAGGGCACGAGCATTAAATCACAGGCAGTTTGTTGCACTTTTAGAGGAGCATGAGAATGAACATGGTGACATCATGTACCACACAGCTGTCAGATGGCTCAGTCTGGGCAAAGTGCTCAAAAGATTTTGGGAACTGAAAACAGAGATTCAAGAGTTTTGTGAGATGAAAGGCAAAAACATCCCCGAGCTTTCAGATATGAACTGGATGGCAGATTTTGCATTTGCTGTTGATGTGACGGCACTGATGAATGAACTGAGCACTAAACTGCAAGGCAAGGGCCTTTTCGTTCATGACATGCATAACCTGGTGAAGGCTTTTATGAGAAAGTTGCTGTTTCTTTCAAGTCAACTACAGAACAACACTCTCACTCACATGCAAACCCTTAAAGAAGTCAGACCATCAGCTAATCATCTCTGCAGGTACTCATCCATGTTAGGAGATTTGCATGGTGAGTTTTTAAGGCGATTTGATGATTGTAAAAACATTGAGGATGAAATGCACCTGGTTTCCTCTCCCTTTGCCTGCAGAGTAGATGATGCACCCAGTGATGTTCAGCTGGAGCTCATTGACCTGCAGTCTGACACAGTACTGGCAGAGCACTTTAAGTCAGCATCACTGCTGGAGTTCTACTCATCTCTTAAGGAGGAGAACTTTCCAAACATGAGTAGACATGCTCAGAAGATGTTGGTTCTGTTTGGATCTACCTACATATGTGAACACACATTCTCAGTAATGAAGTTGACCAAATCCAGGTTCAGATCCTCTCTTACTGATGATCATCTGTCAGCTGTGCTTCGCATCTCCACCTCAGACATTCAACCTGACTTTGATGCACTCGTTAAAGGGCAGCAAAGGCTAGATTTCTCTCACTGAACAAGAAAATACACAAATGTGTGTTCACTATTACTTTTTGTCTGCACAGCTTGGCAGTTTGACAATCAATATGTGACAAATCTTGTTAATGATATTTGGCATACAAAGACATTGTGATGTCTTAATAGAAAAAAGTGTTTTTGGTTAATGTAATTAAAAAAAGAGTTACAAATGTTACATGTTTACAATTGTTTTGAATAACTGCACTGAATAAAAACATTTTTTGTTCAAATAACCCTCACTTTCTCTTTACCTAATAATAACACAGACACTTACCAGCATGTGTAAACAATGCCATTTACTGATTTCAATTTAGAAATAAAATTCATATGCAGAATAGAGTGTAAACTTTTGGCCCGGCCCTCCACAATATTTTCTGCTTCTCATTTGGCCCCTTGGGAAAAATAATTGCCCACCCCTGCTCAAGGCGCTGAAAAACTTGCTTTTGGTGTGAAAAATGCTCCTCAACTGAAGAACTAGCCACCAAGATGTCGTCCAGGTAAACAGAAACGAAAGCGAGGTCGCGCAGCACAGAGTCCATCAACCTCTGAAAAGCCGTGCCTCTACTCTTGCCTGGCCATAATAAAACATAAAAAAATGACAAGAAAGAATAGAAAGTGTCATCTGCTCAGTGTATTGACACATCTTATACACAGCAGACACAAATTGCACTTAACAAGTTTTGAACTATCAAAACTCAGTAACCAATCAGGTGTCTAACGTTGATTTTTTTTTTTTTGAGAATCAAAACTACAGTACAAATAAAGCTTTCAATTTCTATTCAAGAAAATGTGCCCATCTTTTCTAAAACTCTCTCTCTCTCTCTCTCTCTCTCTCTCTCGCCCGCCCCGTTTCCTCATTAGTTTTAATGTTGTTTTTTTTCCGGAATAATGTGAATGTTTGATGAGAGGCTGTATCTGGCAGCATGAATCACTCATTGAGTAAAAAGAAAAAAGTGATGGCACGTGTCGCCCCAATTAATCCCTAAAACACAAGAGCCTCTAAACGTATTGAGAACAGGTAGGAAGCATGTTACGAGCTAATAAAACTAGTAAACAGAGTCCATGTGTGTATCAGTGAAAGTGAGCGGGTTTTATGTTTCTATGTTTCTTCAGGTGAGATGTCCAGTTCCTGGACGTTCACAGCACTTTCACGGCTGGGAGACATAGTTTGCATTGTACAGAGAGGTTCAGAGATTTCTCCAACTTTAAAAAATAGTGATGAAAGCAACTCTCTGCAGAATCCATGGCAAAGCATGGATTGTCAGCCTGAAAGCGTCGGGAAGTGTCGCAATGCCAGTGCATGGCGCATGTGACAGCTGCATTTCTAGTTTATTCCATCTGATTTTTACTGTAATCCTGCTCAGTAATCCCAGTTTTTATCGAATATACCTGTAACGAGATTACACATTTTTTTATGTACTGTAACAGATTACAGTTATATGTTTTTTGTATCCTAATTATGTAACACTGTTACATGTATTCCATTACTACCCAACCCTGGTTGCACCTAAACATGTGATACACACTCAGACCTTACTGAGACTTAATAAACTAAAGTTTTCTAGCTATGCAATGACTTGAAGTAAAGCTCTGGTAAACAAGCTGCATGTAATGATGTTCATGTAGGTACAAACAGCCAGAAGAGTCTTTAGAGCCAGAAGTGGACAGACGAAATCACCTTGTACTGCAGGTGACAGGAGGAGCAGCAAGGTGGGCGAGATACAGGTTCTGGGAGATTCCCACAACACACTGTAGACAAAAGAAAAGTGTTAAATGCACAGGTTCCACAAGTTGAGAGACTCTTAAGATCAACACCAGGAGACACCAGATCACTTTGATTGATTGTGAGGACAACACACACGGAGTGAGGTGGTATTGAAAGGCTAATTGCAGGAGGAAAGGTTTGTTTTGTAGAATGGGTCTCTTGTATTAAATTCAATGTAATTTGGATCAAATGTCTTTGTTTTTTTATAAGCATGTTTTGTTGTGAGATGTAATTTAATTTAATCACAATAACCAGCCAAAGTATTTTCTATGTTTACTACGTTTAAAACTAAATGATCAACCATCTCAACAGTCATTGGTGGACATTTAATGTATATTTCATCACCTGAAGAGTCCAACTTTGCTTTACATCTTTAACTTATATACAAGTGAAATCACAGCTCTAAGTTCTTGTTACTGAATAGTCCCTAAACGGCTCACCTGTCTCTGGCTGTGAGGCCCTGTCCGGAGGGATGGATGAGCCCGATGAAACGTGGGATCAGCCGTTGGTGGAGATTTCCACTCAACCCTTTGAAGCGCTGCTCCCACGTTCCTCCACTTGGACCATGGTTTAATCGAGGAAAATCATGTCACACTGAAAAAACAATTCTGTCATTTCATTTTTGAGTGTACTTTTTTAAGATAGAGCTTCTCAGGCTGGTTTAATCAAGTAAAATCAAGCTACTGTCTTAAAGGTGTACAGGAGGATTTTCTTTTTCCGGGTGGATCATCAAGACTATTGGTACTCCCAACTGTCAATCATTCTGGTGAGATATTACGTAAGGCCGTCGTACGTGCTCGTCCCCAGGTAGCGTGGATCTATTAGTTTTCACTTTCTGCGCATGCGCGCTTTCAGGTGTATATGGTGAGCTACGCCTTCAGCGAGCTCGCAGTTCTCACCGGGTACTTTGAAAATGGCAGAGGGTCGCAAAAGGGAAAAAGTGTCTTCGAAGTGTATGAGAAGAAGAGAAAGGCTTCGGAAGAGAGAAACAAGACCAGAATGTTTTTGGGAGATTCTTTCACACGATGGCGTGCGCTGAAAGCCCAGGTTGGGCTTCCCACTGATGCTTCAGTCGCGAAGTTTCTACTCGACAGGTAAAGTTTGGCATTCTATTTGGAGAAATCCATTTCAAATCACTTCCAATAAAAGTTATCTACGTCTATATTGTAACTTTCCAGGGTTGATTAGTGGAAAAAGTTCAAATCTTCTTGTAAAGTGAGCTTGTGTAAGCGATGCCGACTTGTGACTTGTAAACAGGGCGTGCACGAGGAGAACTGGGCTCGTTCATGTCTCTCGCACACGTTTTAGTAGGCATTCCGTCTCGGGAGCAGGTAGAGCTTTGCGCATGTGCATTTTTCAAAAGGTGGAGAGGGATGGTTCTTTCCTAAAATTCGGGAAAATCCTACTGTACACCTTTAAGATAGAGCTGATCTTGCTGGTTTAATCTAGAAAATCACGTTACTGTCTCTAGATGGAGCTGCTCAGGCTGGTTTAATAAAAAAAAAAAAAAAAAAATATCAATCCCGTTACTGTCTTTAGATATAGAATCTCAGACTGGTTTAATCTAGAGAAATCGTGTTACTGACTTTAGGTAGAGATGCTTAGTGTTGGAATTTGTTGCTGTGTTCCCCTGAATTCCTGCTTGTTCGTTTGATCCGGGAGAGGCAGGAACAGAGTTAATTTCTTCAATAGTGAATTTAATAATCACACAAACAAGAGATTATAAAAATACATATATCAGATTACATAATACGAGCTCAGACCGTTCTTCCTTGCAGACCCAAGTGTGCAGGCCAGGTTTACAATGAAGAAGGGCACAACTGCAACACATGGTTCATATTTATACATTTGCATACATCACCTCAACCTCACATTGGTCGGTTTCTCGTGATATATGCGTTGCTATGGTGAATTTGCTATTCCTTTGTTCCCAAAACTGCTTCAAACTGGTTCTTCTCAGAGCTTGACGTTCTGTGGGACAAAGTGACCTCTGACCTCTTATCTGTTGATCCAATCTTACCTTGACCATGTTTTTGCAAGTAGAGCACTGAGGAGACATCGCCAACCAACTTGGAATGTCCCTGAACATGGATTTATAGCTGTGTTTTCCCAACTTGGGCAGTGGGAGAAACCCCAGTAGTGTAGAAACACAACTGAATACAATATGTCCAGTTGTCACACAGAAAACAAATGTTTAACCACTATATTCCTTCAATTCTCCTTTTGACCTCTGACCCCAGAGGTCAATAATTAGTGTCAATACAGTATGAGGCACTCTTCGTATAATAGAGGTCATATGTAAGCAAAATCAACAATCATATACTCAAATAGCAACATACAAAACTTTTAAACGGTGGTGACTCCCCCTTGAACTGCAACCTTGTCATGGTGGGGGAGTTTGAGCACCCGAATGACCCTCTATGCTATGTTGTCAGGGGACTTGCCCCTCCTGTGGGCCCACCACCTACAGAGGCTGCCGTAGGGGTCGGGTGCATTGTGGATTGGGGGGCAGTCGACGGCAGGGGCCTCGACGACCCGATCCCCGGTCACAGAATCTGGCTATTGGGACATGGAATGTGACCTCGCTGAGGGGGAAGGTCCGAGTGGACCATGTTCTCCACTTCCATTGTCAAAACTGCTGCTCGGAGCTGTGGCCGCACAGCTCTGGCGCCTGTCGTGGCGGCAATCCCCGAACCCGGTGGTGGAAACCGGAAGTAAGGGATGCCGTCAAGCTGAAGAAGGAGTCCTATCGGGCACTGTTAGCTCATAGGACTCCTGAGGCAATCGGCAGGCCAAGTGAGCCGCAGCCCGGGCTGTGGTGGAGGCAAAAACTCGGGTCTGGGAGGAGTTCGGAGAGGCCATGGAGGAGGACTTTCGATCGGTCCCGAGGAAATTCTGGCAAACCGTCCAGCGCCTTAGGCGGGGGAAGCAGTTCTCCACCAACACTGTTTACAGTGGATGTGGGGAGCTGTTGACCTCAACTGGGGATATCGTTCAAGATCCCGGATACAAGCGGCTGAAATGAGCTTCCTTCGTAGGGTGGCTGGGCACACCCTTAGAGATAGGGTCCCACAGGATGTCTCGGGGGACGCGGTCGAACGCCTTCTCCAGATCCAGAAACCACATGTGGACTAGTTGGGCAAACTCCCATGAACCCTCGAGCAGCTGGTGGAGGGTATAGAGCTGGTCCAGTGTTCCATGACCAGAACGAAAACCGCATTGTTCCTCTTGGATCCAAGGTTTGACTAATGGCCGGACCCTCCACTCCAGTACACTGGAATAGACTTTCCTGGGGAGGCTGAGGAGTGTGATCCCTCTGTAGTTGGAACACACCCTCCGATCCCCCTCCTTGAAGAGAGGGACCACCACCCCATTCTGCCTGTCCAGAGGTACCGTCCCCGCGTCACGCGATGTTGCAGGGATGAAGTGCACCGGGCTCCATGCTCCCGGAGCATGGAGACGGTTTGCCAGAATTTCCTCGGGGCAGACCGAAAGTCCTCTTCCATGGCCTCTCCAAACTCCTCCCAGACCCGAGTTATTGCCTCCACCACAGCCATGAACTATGGGTCATGACCGAAAGAACGAGATCCCGGATTCAAGTGCGGTTGAAGTGAGCTTCCTGCGTAGGGTGGCTGAGCGCACCCTTACAGATAGGATGAGGAGCTTGAGAGTTGGTTTTTAGAATAAAGTTTGTATTTTACTAGGACATAGTCGTACTTTCACTATTCAAGTTTAAAAATGAAGTGTTTATCAGCTTTAAGCAGTTTCAACCTGTATTATTATGCTGAATTTGACTGCTATTTTCACTTCATGAGTAGTGGCCGAAATGATGCTCCACACGAGATATAGAGTGATTTTGGAATAAAGTTTTTATTTCATTAGAACAAACTAGTACTTTCTCAATTCAAGTTAAAATGATGTGTTTATCAGGTTCAAGCAGTTTCAACCAGTTTTATTTAGTGGAGTAACTGCTATTTTCATTTCATCAGTAGTGGCCGAAATGATGCTCCTCACGGGACATAGAGTGATTTTGGAATAAAGTTTTTATTTCATTAGAACAAACTAGTACTTTCTCAATTCAAGTTTAAACATGATGGACTTAGCAGTTGCAAGTACTTTCAACCAATTATATTTAGTGGAGTAGCTGCTATTTTCATTTTATTAGGAGTGGCCGAAATGATGCTCCACACGGGATATAGAGTAATTTTGGAAGAAAGCTTTTATTTCATTAGTACAAACTAGTACTTTCTCAATTCAAGGTTAAATGATGTGTTTATCAGGTTCAAGCAGTTTCAACCAGTTTTAATTAGTGAGTAACTGCTATTTTCATTTCATCAGTAGTGGCCAAAATGATGCTCCTCACGGGATATAGAGTGATTTTGGAAGAAAGTTTTTATTTCCTTAGAACAAACTAGTACTTTCTCAATTCAAGGTTAAATGATGTGTTTATGAGGTTCAAGCAGTTTCAACCAGTTTTATTTAGTGGAGTAACAGCTATTTTCATTTCATCAGGAGTGGCCGAAATGATGCTCCACACGGGATATAGAGTAATTTTGGAAGAAAGTTTTTATTTCCTTAGAACAAACTAGTACTTTCTCAATTCAAGGTTAAATGATGTGTTTATCAGGTTCAAGCAGTTTCAACCAGTTTTATTTAGTGAGTAACTGCTATTTTCATTTCATGAGTAGTGGCCGAAATGATGCTCCTCACGGGATATAGAGTGATTTTGGAAGAAAGTTTTTATTTCCTTAGAACAAACTAGTACTTTCTCAATTCAAGGTTAAATGATGTGTTTATCAGGTTCAAGCAGTTTCAACCAGTTTTATTTAGTGGAGTAACTGCTATTTTCATTTCATGAGTAGTGGCCGAAATGATGCTCCACACGAGATATAGAGTGATTTTGGAATAAAGTTTTTATTTCATTAGAACAAACTAGTACTTTCTCAATTCAAGTTAAAATGATGTGTTTATCAGGTTCAAGCAGTTTCAACCAGTTTTATTTAGTGGAGTAACTGCTATTTTCATTTCATGAGTAGTGGCCGAAATGATGCTCCTCACGGGATATAGAGTGATTTTGGAAGAAAGTTTTTATTTCATTAGAACAAACTAGTACTTTCTCAATTCAAGTTTAAACATGATGGTCTTAGCCGTTGCAAGTACTTTCAACCAATTATATTTAGTGGAGTAACTGCTATTTTCATTTCATGAGTAGTGGCCGAAATGATGCTCCACACGAGATATAGAGTGATTTTGGAAGAAAGTTTTTATTTCCTTAGAACAAACTAGTAACTTTCTCAATTCAAGGTTAAATTATGTGTCTATCAGGTTCAAGCAGTTTCAACCAGTTTTATTTAGTGAGTAACTGCTATTTTCATTTCATCAGGAGTGGCCGAAATGATGCTCCTCACGGGATATAGAGTGATTTTGGAAGAAAGTTTTTATTTCATTAGAACAAACTAGTACTTTCTCAATTCAAGGTTAAACATGATGGACTTAGCAGTTGCAAGTACTTTCAACCAATTATATTTAGTGGAGTAACTGCTATTTTCATTTCATCAGGAATGGCCGAAATGATGCTCCACACGGGATATAGAGTGATTTTGGAAGAAAGTTTTTATTTCCTTAGAACAAACTAGTACTTTCTCAATTCAAGGTTAAATGATGTGTTTATCAGGTTCAAGCAGTTTCAACCAGTTTTATTTAGTGGAGTAACTGCTATTTTCATTTCATGAGTAGTGGCCGAAATGATGCTCCACACGAGATATAGAGTGATTTTGGAAGAAAGTTTTTATTTCCTTAGAACAAACTAGTACTTTCTCAATTCAAGGTTAAATGATGTGTTTATCAGGTTCAAGCAGTTTCAACCAGTTTTATTTAGTGGAGTAACTGCTATTTTCATTTCATGAGTAGTGGCCGAAATGATGCTCCTCACGGGATATAGAGTGATTTTGGAAGAAAGTTTTTATTTCATTAGAACAAACTAGTACTTTCTCAGTTCAAGTTTAAACATGATGGACTTAGCAGTTGCAAGTACTTTCAACCAATTATATTTAGTGGAGTAACTGCTATTTTCATTTCATGAGTAGTGGCCGAAATGATGCTCCTCACGGGATATAGAGTGATTTTGGAAGAAAGTTTTTATTTCATTAGAACAAACTAGTACTTTCTCAATTCAAGTTTAAACATGATGGACTTAGCAGTTGCAAGTACTTTCAACCAATTATATTTAGTGGAGTAACTGCTATTTTCATTTCATCAGGAATGGCCGAAATGATGCTCCACACGGGATATAGAGTGATTTTGGAAGAAAGTTTTTATTTCCTTAGAACAAACTAGTACTTTCTCAATTCAAGGTTAAATGATGTGTTTATCAGGTTCAAGCAGTTTCAACCAGTTTTATTTAGTGGAGTAACTGCTATTTTCATTTCATGAGTAGTGGCCGAAATGATGCTCCACACGAGATATAGAGTGATTTTGGAAGAAAGTTTTTATTTCCTTAGAACAAACTAGTACTTTCTCAATTCAAGGTTAAATGATGTGTTTATCAGGTTCAAGCAGTTTCAACCAGTTTTATTTGGTGGCGTAACTGCTATTTTCATTTCATCAGGAGTGGCCGAAATGATGCTCCACACGAGATATAGAGTGATTTTGTAATAAAGTTTTTATTTCCTTAGAACAAACTAGTACTTTCTCAATTCAAGTTAAAATGATGTGTTTATCAGGTTCAAGCAGTTTCAAACAATTATATTTAGTGGAGTAACTGCAATTTTCATTTCATGAGTAGTGGCCGAAATGATGCTCCACACGAGATATAGAGTGATTTTGGAATAAAGTTTTTTTTTCCTTAGAGCAAACTGGTACTTTTCAATTCAAGTTTAAACATGAAGTGCTTATTAGGTTAAAGCAGTTTCAACCTCTTTTATTATGCTGGATTTGACTGTTATGGTCTTTTCATCAGTTGTGGCCGAAAAGATGCTTCAGACGAGATACTGAGTATGTTTTTAGAATAAAGTTTTAATTTCATTAGGACAAACTCGTACTTTCACTATTCAAGTATCTACCCAGAAAAATGTACACTAACACAACTATTGCTCACCCAAGGTGCTAAAAACACTGTGTTGCAGTTGCGAGGTTACAATTTGTATAGACTACAGAAGTGAAAGCCACAGGTGTAACCATCACCTGTGCATTAACAACATTTTTGCACTTTTCGAAACACAGCTTTTGCGTGACTCCTACCATGAGTCGTCAGAGACACTGCGTGCTCAGAGCAAAGATACCTCGGGAGCCACATGACCCAGTTGAAGACTGTTGTCGCCGGTCTTCTATGCCTGTCTACACAGGAGAGAAGAAACCTCAACAGCGAGTTGCTATGACACACATCCATCAGTGCTCTCAGCCGCACCACCACGTGGTCTCGCAGCTCTTTCACTCCTTTTCAGGAGAAGGAACATTGTCATTTTCCAGCACCTCACAGTGCTATCAGCTCCCTCACTCTCTCCACTGGAGAGAACCAGGATGTTCTAGCTCAGATGACTCTGACCATTCCGATATCCCAAGGGTACCTGGTCTTTGGACCAGCCAGCTTGAGTCCCTTGCAGAGAACATAGAGCAGTTCGAACCAAACAACCCGGAGATTCGTGTAGCGGACAACCTGGTGGAGGTTGAACGCTGCCTCTTCAACCTGCCTCATCCTTCGTCCCGAGAGAAGCTTACACTTCTCTGGAAGATGACATCCAGGAGTGTCCATGTTTACATAGAGTCCCTCCCATCTGCCATCAGAGACCATTACTCAGCCCTCTGTCATGCACTTAGGGAAGCAGGATCATCTGCACAATGATCCTAACTCTGCAAACTTTGGTGCATTTACAATCACTCAAAAGGGGGCGGAGACTCCCAGATAGTATTTATAGGTGCCTAAGGGCTGCCTACTTCCAAGGTCACAATGCACCAGGATTGGACAAAGACCAGACTTTTAAGTCCCTCTTCGTAAACAACCTCCACAACAGTGTGCGGATCGATGTCGCCCTTTTCTGCAGGACCAAAAACCCCACCATGAAAGACCTCCGCAAACATGCGCAGATGGTGTGGGAGCTGCACCACCGTTCAGGTGAAAACTATGATGGTGATGCAGGTGTCCTGAGGTCTCAGGTGAGGAGAGGTAAGTCTAAAAACCGAGGCTGAGGTCAGACTCAAAACAACTGGGATGCAGATGTCCCACAGTGGATTAAAACCTGCATCAGAGAGGTGAAGCAGCACCTGAACCCGCCTGGTAAGAAGGGACCTGGCTCCCCCTGACCGCATGACTTGGCCCCTCCCCTCCGCACACAAAGTTCATTTTGGCAGGAGGAGGAGATCCAGGAGGTGAAAGAGGCCCATTTGACATTCTTGGGTAATCTTGGCTATGCCAACCACAGATACACTTCAGTGGTGGTAGGGGTTGTTGACACTCTCTCACTGCTTGGTACTGGGTCAGAAATCCCCCTCATGTGTTCAGACACCTTCGCACGGGTTGCTAGAACCACGCTTGCGCATGCCACTTAAGGAAAGCCACTTCAGGTGGAAGAGTGTAGCATAAACATCCGAGGCTTCACTCAGGACTTGCACCACATCACTCAATGTGTCTGGGTCAACAGCTTTCCAGGACATGTCAGCGACGCATCCCATCCACGTCACTGATCTGGACACAGAAGAACTGCTTATTGGTCAGGACATCCTAAACCGACTCGCTGCCACCAAACGGCACCTTTGGTCCCAAGTCGTCAGCCCGACTCCCATTGGCTAAGAACTAGGCCACCCAGCTTCTAACAGCAATCGTTCAGCCAACCCACGGGTCCAAATTCTGACACCTGGTCAGATTAAAGTGACCGCATTTCCACCTTTAGAGATGTTAACTGACAGTTCATTCCACAATCTTGAACTAATTCTCATCTCATTGACAATCTGCCTTCGTCCCTCACCAGCGACGACACGCATGACACAACTCTCCTCATTTCCACAACCAAAACCATCACCAGCGCTCACCATGTTAACCTTGAACAGGTTCTTCATGGTACAAAACCGAGCACCGAAGGTGACATGGTTGTGCACGCTCCAATGACTCAACCAGAGAATACAGACATTTCAGGTAAACAGACCATGTCTGTACCAGAAGAACCTTATTCAGGCTTCGAGTCAAAGACCGAGCAACGCTCTGCTGAGGCTCGCGCTTTACCACAACAGAAACAAGGAGATGCATTTGTATGAGGAGGTCTCCCGCGATTATCACACGATCTTCGCAAGGGACTCGCACAAAAGGGGGGGGGGGGGGAGTCACAGACATCCACCCAGTGCGCGTCCCCACTGACCTCGAGGCACTGCCATCTTCTGAAACCCAGTACATACATACATCTAGCTGACGGGGTCAAGCGGTCCTGGGCCTGAATTCACTGGTTTGAAACAGCCTGCGCTCGAATCTCACACCTTCCCTGTTATTCAAGATTGTTATATCTAAAGAGAAACATTAATCAATTTAAATAACACTTTTTTTGGCATGAACTATTTCCAGTTTAGCTGGTGGTGGCCCAATGTCATTATTATTTGATAAATAACCAATTTATTCTAATTAATAATTTTTCATAAATAAATTATTTTTGATAAAATGTTGCTCCGTGCTCTTGTTTATCTTCCAACATGTGAGATGTTGTTGATGAATACACAGCACAGTTCCACAGTAACCAATGTGTTTTACACAGCCACTGTTCTTTGTGTCAACATGTAGGTCCAGAACACAACTAAAGACGATGTCTCTAGACATCCAGAAGACTTCCTCAGAAGAGCCTGAATGAAAGTTTTTTGAGACGTCTTTCTTGAACATTATATTGACGTCTTGTCTGGACGTCACTGAAAATACGTTTCAAAAGAAACAGAACACGTCATCAGTCTACCACGGGACATACACAGAGAGTCAGTTTAGTATTATCATTAACATGCATTTAATTGGACTGTGGAAGAAAACCAGAGAACCCTGAGGAAACACATGCACACACAAGTTAATTCCACAAACACCTCCAGGTGGATTTAAACCCACGATTTTCTGTCTGTAGCCATTGAGACAATTTGACCATTGTAATTGATAGAGCTGATAAAACATTTATTTGGTATATAGTTGTAATCTCAATATGAAAGGTTGTAGAAATTAATCATGCCCAAAAACTCCTGCAGGGCCTTAACCGAGGCTGGACGAGGGAAATCTGTCACCGCTTGCACCTTAGAAGGCAATGGAATGGCACCCTGAGTTGAAATACGATGACCCAAAAAGTCAATCACAGGCAGACCAAACTGGCACTTAGCAGGGTTGACAATTAGGCCATGTTCCTCAAGGCCAGACCTGGGCATTTTAAGGCCCGCGGGCCAAATACGGCCCGTGACCCGATTCTGACCGGCCCGCGAAAGGTTCCTTAGAATTAAGAAAACAAAAGCTTCTTTCGAATTTTAATGCGTGGACTAAAACCATCGGCTGTATAAACTAAAACGGAAATGCTTTTACTTTGAAGCCTGTTTATTTATGTACAGTGTACGTAACCTACGTACGTCGTATACGTGACCCGTAAAACAAGTCAATCAGTGCATGTGATTAGCGGTCATTGTCGCCCCTCAATGATGTACGGGCACGTCAAGAAAAGAAAGGTGGATGCTGAAGGCCGAAATTTCAAGAAGATTTGGAGCACTAAATATTTGTTTACTGAAGTCGGTGGTAAACCCGTCTGTTTAGTTTGTGGAGAGCACGTCGCCGTGTTTAAGGAGTATAATGTGATTCGGCATTATCAGACAAAACACGCAGAGAAATACAGACACTTGGCGGAGGCTGAGAGAGCGCGAATATCAGAAGACTTGCTAGCAAAGCTACCAAAACAACAAGGCTGTTTTAGCAAACTACACACAGCCCGGGATGCAGCGACCAAGACCAGCTTCGTCATATCCCACAAAATCGCTAAAAACAGCAAGCCTTTCTTGGATGGCGAGTTTGTGAAAGAGTGCTTGGTGGACTCTGCCGCGCTAATATGCCCTGAGAATAAAGAAGCATTTGAAAAAGTCCCGCTGTCCAGGCGAACCGTCACCAGAAGGGTGGAAGGAATCGCGGAGAATCTCGAATGTCAGCTCAAAAGTGGAGTTGAAAGTTTTGACTTTTTCTCTTTGGCTTTGGATGAGAGCTGTGATGTCCGTGACACTGCCCAGTTACTGGTGTTTCTCCGGGGAATAAGGCAGGACTTCAAGATTACGGAGGAGCTGGCAGCATTGAGGTCAATAAAAGGAACGACAACGGGAAGCGATCTGTTCAAGGAGGTCGATGCATGCATGGTCAAGCTTGGACTGAAATGGGACAAACTGGTAGGCGTCACTACTGATGGTTGTCCGAATATGACAGGAAAACATGTCGGACTTTTGAAACAGATCCAAGATAAAGTGACTGAACTCGGCACAGAGCATCATTTAGTGTTGATACATTGTATTATACATCAGCATGTACTGTGCAGGTCTGTGCTAAAACTTAACCATGTTATTGATGTTGTAACAAAAACGGTTAACTTTATCAGGGCACGAGCATTAAATCACAGGCAGTTTGTTGCACTTTTAGAGGAGCATGAGAATGAACATGGTGACATCATGTACCACACAGCTGTCAGATGGCTCAGTCTGGGCAAAGTGCTCAAAAGATTTTGGGAACTGAAAACAGAGATTCAAGAGTTTTGTGAGATGAAAGGCAAAAACATCCCCGAGCTTTCAGATATGAACTGGATGGCAGATTTTGCATTTGCTGTTGATGTGACGGCACTGATGAATGAACTGAGCACTAAACTGCAAGGCAAGGGCCTTTTCGTTCATGACATGCATAACCTGGTGAAGGCTTTTATGAGAAAGTTGCTGTTTCTTTCAAGTCAACTACAGAACAACACTCTCACTCACATACAAACCCTTAAAGAAGTCAGACCATCAGCGAATCATCTCTGCAGGTACTCATCCATGTTAGGAGATTTGCATGGTGAGTTTTTAAGGCGATTTGATGATTGTAAAAACATTGAGGATGAAATGCACCTGGTTTCCTCTCCCTTTGCCTGCAGAGTAGATGATGCACCCAGTGATGTTCAGCTGGAGCTCATTGACCTGCAGTCTGACACAGTACTGGCAGAGCACTTTAAGTCAGCATCACTGCTGGAGTTCTACTCATCTCTTAAGGAGGAGAACTTTCCAAACATGAGGAGACATGCTCAGAAGATGTTGGTTCTGTTTGGATCTACCTACATATGTGAACACACATTCTCAGTAATGAAGTTCACCAAATCCAGGTTCAGATCCTCTCTTACTGATGATCATCTGTCAGCTGTGCTTCGCATCTCCACCTCAGACATTCAACCTGACTTTGATGCACTCGTTAAAGGGCAGCAAAGGCTAGATTTCTCTCACTGAACAAGAAAATACACAAATGTGTGTTCACTATTACTTTTTGTCTGCACAGCTTGGCAGTTTGACAATCAATATGTGACATATCTTGTTAATGATATTTGGCATACAAAGACATTGTGATGTCTTAATAGAAAAAAGTGTTTTTGGTTAATGTAATTAAAAAAAGAGTTACAAATGTTACATGTTTACAATTGTTTTGAATAACTGCACTGAATAAAAACATTTTTTGTTCAAATAACCCTCACTTTCTCTTTACCTAATAATAACACAGACACTTACCAGCATGTGTAAACAATGCCATTTACTGCTTTCAATTTAGAAATAAAATTCATATGCAGAATAGAGTGTAAACTTTTGGCCCGGCCCTCCACAATATTTTCTGCTTCTCATTTGGCCCCTTCGGAAAAATAATTGCCCACCCCTGCTCAAGGCGCTGAAAAACTTGCTTTTGGTGTGAAAAATGCTCCTCAACTGAAGAACTAGCCACCAAGATGTCGTCCAGGTAAACAGAAACGAAAGCAGCACAGAGTCCATCAACCTCTGAAAAGCCGTGCCTCTACTCTTGCCTGGTCATAATAAAACATAAAAAAATGACAAGAAAGAATAGAAAGTGTCATCTGCTCAGTGAATTGACACATCTTATACACAGCAGACAGAAATTGCACTTAACACGTTTTGAACTATCAAAACTCAGTAACCAATCAGGTGTCTAACATTGATTTTTTTTTTTTTTTGAGAATCAAAACTACAGTACAAATAAAGCTTTCAATTTCTATTCAAGAAAATGTGCCCATCTTTTCTAAAACTCTCTCTCTCTCTCTCTCTCTCTCTCTCTCTCTCTCTCTCTCTCTCTCTCTCTCTCTCTCTCTCTCTCTCTCTCTCTCTCTCTCTCTCGCCCGCCCCGTTTCCTCATTAGTTTTAATGTTGGTTTTTTTCCGGAATAAATGTGAATGTTTGATGAGAGGCTGTATCTGGCAGCATGAATCACTCATTGAGTAAAAAGAAAAAAGTGATGGCACGTGTCGCCCCAATTAATCCCTAAAACACAAGAGCCTCTAAACGTATTGAGAACAGGTAGGAAGCATGTTACGAGCTAATAAAACTAGTAAACAGAGTCCATGTGTGTATCAGTGAAAGTGAGCGGGTTTTATGTTTCTATGTTTCTTCAGGTGAGATGTCCAGTTCCTGGACGTTCACAGCACTTTCACGGCTGGGAGACATAGTTTGCATTGTACAGAGAGGTTCAGAGATTTCTCCAATTTTAAAAAATAGTGATGAAAGCAACTCTCTGCAGAATCCATGGATTGTCAGCCTGAAAGCGTCGGGAAGTGTCGCAATGCCAGTGCATGGCGCATGTGACAGCTGCATTTCTAGTTTATTCCATCTGATTTCTACTGTAATCCTGCTCAGTAATCCCAGTTTTTATCGAATACACCTGTAACGAGATTACACATTTTTTTATGTACTGTAACAGATTACAGTTATATGTTTTTTGTATCCTAATTATGTAACACTGTTACATGTATTCCATTACTACCCAACCCTGGTTGCACCTAAACATGTGATACACACTCAGACCTTACTGAGACTTAATAAACTAAAGTTTTCTAGCTGTGCAATGACTTGAAGTAAAGCTCTGGTAAACAAGCTGCATGTAATGATGTTCATGTAGGTACAAACAGCCAGAAGAGTCTTTAGAGCCAGAAGTGGACAGACGAAATCACCTTGTACTGCAGGTGACAGGAGGAGCAGCAAGGTGGGCGAGATACAGGTTCTGGGAGATTCCCACAACACACTGTAGACAAAAGAAAAGTGTTAAATGCACAGGTTCCACAAGTTGAGAGACTCTTAAGATCAACACCAGGAGACACCAGATCACTTTGATTGATTGTGAGGACAACACACACGGAGTGAGGTGGTATTGAAAGGCTAATTGCAGGAGGAAAGGTTTGTTTTGTAGAATGGGTCTCTTGTATTAAATTCAATGTAATTTGGATCAAATGTCTTTGTTATTTTAAAAGCATGTTTTGTTGTGAGATGTAATTTAATTTAATCACAATAACCAGCCAAAGTATTTTCTATGTTTACTACGTTTAAAACTAAATGATCAACCATCTCAACAGTCATTGGTGGACATTTAATGTATATTTCATCACCTGAAGAGTCCAACTTTGCTTTACATCTTTAACTTATATACAAGTGAAATCACAGCTCTAAGTTCTTGTTACTGAATAGTCCCTAAACGGCTCACCTGTCTCTGGCTGTGAGGCCCTGTCCGGAGGGATGGATGAGCCCGATGAAATGTGGGATCAGCCGTTGGTGGAGATTTCCACTCAACCCTTTGAAGCGCTGCTCCCACGTTCCTCCACTTGGACCATGGTTTAATCGAGGAAAATCATGTCACACTGAAAAAACAATTCTGTCATTTCATTTTTGAGTGTACTTTTTTAAGATAGAGCTTCTCAGGCTGGTTTAATCAAGTAAAATCATGTTACTGTTTTAAAGGTGTACAGGAGGATTTTCTTTTTCCGGGTGGATCATCAAGACTATTGGTACTCCCAACTGTCAATCATTCTGGTGAGATATTACGTAAGGCCGTCGTACGTGCTCGTCCCCAGGTAGCGTGGATCTATTAGTTTTCACTTTCTGCGCATGCGCGCTTTCAGGTGTATATGGTGAGCTACGCCTTCAGTGAGCTCGCAGTTCTCACCGGGTACTTTGAAAATGGCAGAGGGTCGCAAAAGAGAAAAAGTGTCTTCGAAGTGTATGAGAAGAAGAGAAAGGCTTCGGAAGAGAGAAACAAGACCAGAGTGTTTTTGGGAGATTCTTTCACACGATGGCGTGCGCTGAAAGCCCAGGTTGGGCTTCCCACTGATGCTTCAGTCGCGAAGTTTCTACTCGACAGGTAAAGTTTGGCATTCTATTTGGAGAAATCCATTTCAAATCACTTCCAGTAAAAGTTATCTACGTCTATATTGTAACTTTCCAGGGTTGATTAGTGGAAAAAGTTCAAATCTTCTTGTAAAGTGAGCTTGTGTAAGCGATGCCGACTTGTGACTTGTAAACAGGGCGTGCACGAGGAGAACTGGGCTCGTTCATGTCTCTCGCACACATTTTAGTAGGCGTTCCGTCTCGGGAGCAGGTAGAGCTTTGCGCATGTGCAAAAAAAAAAAATATATCAATCCCGTTACTGTCTTTAGATATAGCATCTCAGACTGGTTTAATCTAGAGAAATCGTGTTACTGACTTTAGGTAGAGATGCTTAGTGTTGGAATTTGTTCCTGTGTTCCCCTGAATTCCTGCTTGTTTGTTTGATCCGGGAGAGGCAGGAACAGAGTTAATTTCTTCAATAGTGAATTTAATAATCACACAAACAAGAGATTATAAAAATACATATATCAGATTACATAATACGAGCTCAGACCGTTCTTCCTTGCAGACCCAAGTGTGCAGGCCAGGTTTACAATGAAGAAGGGCACAACTGCAACACATGGTTCATATTTATACATTTGCATACATCACCTCAACCTCACATTGGTCGGTTTCTCGTGATATATGCGTTGCTATGGTGAATTTGCTATTCCTTTGTTCCCAAAACTGCTTCAAACTGGTTCTTCTCAGAGCTTGACGTTCTGTGGGACAAAGTGACCTCTGACCTCTTATCTGTTGATCCAATCTTACCTTGACCATGTTTTTGCAAGTAGAGCACTGAGGAGACATCGTCAACCAACTTGGAATGTCCCTGAACATGGATTTATAGCTGTGTTTTCCCAACTTGGGCAGTGGGAGAAACCCCAGTAGTGTAGAAACACAACTGAATACAATATGTCCAGTTGTCACACAGAAAACAAATGTTTAACCACTTCCTTCAATTCTCCTTTTGACCTCTGACCCCAGAGGTCAATAATTAGTGTCAATACAGTATGAGGCACTCTTCGTATAATAGAGGTCATATGTAAGCAAAATCAACAATCATATACTCAAATAGCAACATATAAAACTTTTAAACGGTGGTGACTCCCCCTTGAACTGCAACCTTGTCGTGGTGGGGGAGTTTGAGCACCCGAATGACCCTCTATGCTATGTTGTCAGGGGACTTGCCCCTCCTGTGGGCCCACCACCTACAGAGGCTACCGTAGGGGTCGGGTGCATTGTGGATTGGGGGGCAGTCGACGGCAGTTGCCTCGACGACCCGATCCCCGGCCACAGAATCTGGCTATTGGGACATGGAATGTGACCTCGCTGAGGGGGATGGAGCCCGAGCTTGTGAGGGAGGCTGAGAGATGCCGTCTAGATATAGTCGGGCTCGCCTCCACTCACAGCTTGGACTCTGGAACCCAGCTCCTCGACAGGGGCTGGATACTCCACTGCTGTGGAGTTGCCCGCAGTGTAAGGCGGCGGGCTGGAGTGGGCTTGCTTATTGCCCCACAGCTCAGCCGTCATGTGTTGGAGTTCACCCCAGTGAACGAGAGGGTTGCGTGACTACGCCTTCGAGTAGGGGACAGGTCTCTGACTGTTGTCTCGGCCAATGC
Source organism: Blennius ocellaris (assembly GCF_963422515.1). Taxonomy (NCBI): domain Eukaryota; kingdom Metazoa; phylum Chordata; class Actinopteri; order Blenniiformes; family Blenniidae; genus Blennius; species Blennius ocellaris. Next base: position 25,008,561 of record NC_137667.1, read on the forward strand.
ACCGAACAGCAGCTCAGAGTACCCAACCTTCTTGGAGTCCCTGGGAGGGGTTCTGGATAGTGCCCCAACTGGGGACTCCATTGTTCTCCTGGGGGACTTCAACGCGCACGTGGCCAATGACAGTGAGACCTGGAAGGGGTTGATTGGGAGGAACGGCCTCCCCGATCTGAACCCGAGAGGTGTTCTGTTATTGGACTTCTGTGCCAGTCACAGCTTGTCCATAACGAACACCATGTTCGAGCACAGGGGTGTCCATAAGTGCACGTGGCACCAGGACACCCTAGGTCAATGATAGACTTTGTGGTCGTTTCATCTGATCTCTGGCCATGTGTCTTTGACACTAGGGTAAAGAGAAGGGCAGAGCTGTCAACTGATCACCACCTGGTGGTGAGTTGGATGCGCTGGACCGGGAGGAAGCCGGATAGACTCGACAGGCCCAAACGTGTTATGAGGGTCTGCTGGGAACATCTGGCCGAGCCCTCCGTCCGCGCAGTTTTCAACTCCCACCTCTGGGAGAGCTTCTCACAGATCCAGAGGGAGGCTGGAGACATTGAGTCCGAGTGGACCATGTTCTCCACTTCCATTGTCAAAGCTGCTGCTCGGAGCTGTAGCCGCAGGGTCTCTGGCGCCTGTCGTGGCGGCAATCCCCGAACCCGGTGGTGGAAACCGGAAGTAAGGGATGCCGTCAAGCTGAAGAAGGAGTCCTATCGGGCACTGGTAGCTCATAGGACTCCTGAGGCGATTGCCTGCCGATTGGCAGGCCAAGTGAGCCGCAGCCCGGGCTGTGGTGGAGGCAAAAACTCGGGTCTGGGAGGAGTTCGGAGAGGCCATGGAGGAGGACTTTCGATCGGTCCCGAGGAAATTCTGGCAAACCGTCCGGCGCCTTAGGCGGGGGAAGCAGTTCTCCACCAACACTGTTTACAGTGGATGTGGGGAGCTGTTGACCTCAACTGGGGACATCGTTCAAGATCCCGGATACAAGCGGCTGAAATGAGCTTCCTTCGTAGGGTGGCTGGGCACACCCTTAGAGATAGGGTCCCACAGGATGTCTCGGGGGACGCGGTCGAACGCCTTCTCCAAATCAAGAAAACACATTTGGACTAGTTGGGCAAACTCCCATGAACCCTCGAGCAGCTGGTGGAGGGTATAGAGCTGGTCCAGTGTTCCACGACCAGAACGAAAACCGCATTATTCCTCTTGGATCCAAGGTTTGACTAATGGCCGGACCCTCCACTCCAGTACACTGGAATAGACTTTCCTGGGGAGGCTGAGGAGTGTGATCCCTCTGTAGTTGGAACACACCCTCCGATCCCCCTCCTTGAAGAGAGGGACCACCACCCCATTCTGCCTGTCCAGAGGTACCGTCCCCGCGTCACGCGATGTTGCAGGGATTAAGTGCCCCGGACTCCATGCTCCCGGAGCATGGAGACGGTTTGCCAGAATTTCCTCGGGGCAGACCGAAAGTCCTCTTCCATGGCCTCTCCAAACTCCTCCCAGACCCGAGTTATTGCCTCCACCACAGCCATGAACTATGGGTCATGACCGAAAGAACGAGATCCCGGATACAAGCAGTTGAAGTGAGCTTCCTGCGTAGGGTGGCTTAGCGCACCCTTACAGATAGGATGAGGAGCTTGAGAGTTGGTTTTTAGAATAAAGTTTGTATTTTACTAGGACATAGTCGTACTTTCACTATTCAAGTTTAAACATGAAGTGTTTATCAGCTTTAAGCAGTTTCAACCTGTTTTATTATGCTGGATTTGACTGCTATTGTCATTTCATCAGCAGTGGCCGAAATGATGCTCCACACGAGATATAGAGTGATTTTGGAATAAAGTTTTTATTTCATTAGAACAAACTAGTACTTTCTCAATTCAAGTTAAAATGTTGTGTTTATCAGGTTCAAGCAGTTTCAACCAGTTTTATTCAGTGGAGTAACTGCTATTTTCATTTCATCAAGGAGTGGCCGAAATGATGCTCCACACGGGATATAGAGTAATTTTGGAATAAGGTTTTTATTTCCTTAGAACAAACTAGTACTTTCTCAATTCAAGTTTAAACATGATGGACTTAGCAGTTGCAAGCACTTTCAAACAATTATATTTGGTGGAGTAACTGCTATTTTCATTTCATCAGGAGTGGCCGAAATGATGCTCCACACGGGATATAAGAGTAATTTTGGAATAAAGTTTTTATTTCCTTAGAACAAACTAGTACTTTCTCAATTCAAGTTAAAATGATGTGTTTATCAGGTTCAAGCAGTTTCAACCAGTTTTATTTAGTGGAGTAACTGCTATTTTCATTTCATCAGGAGTGGCCGAAATGATGCTCCTCACGGGATATAGAGTGATTTTGGAAGAAAGTTTTTATTTCATTAGAACAAACTAGTACTTTCTCAATTCAAGGTTAAATGATGTGTTTATCAGGTTCAAGCAGTTTCAACCAGTTTTATTTAGTGGAGTAACTGCTATTTTCATTTCATCAAGGAGTGGCCGAAATGATGCTCCACACGGGATATAGAGTAATTTTGGAATAAAGTTTTTATTTCCTTAGAACAAACTAGTACTTTCTCAATTCAAGTTTAAACATGATGGACTTAGCAGTTGCAAGCACTTTCAACCAGTTTTATTTAGTGGAGTAACTGCTATTTTCATTTCATCAGGAGTGGCCGAAATGATGCTCCTCACGGGATATAGAGTGATTTTGGAAGAAAGTTTTTATTTCATTAGAACAAACTAGTACTTTCTCAATTCAAGGTTAAATGATGTGTTTATCGGGTTCAAGCAGTTTCAACCAGTTTTATTTAGTGGAGGAACTGCTATTTTCATTTCATCAGGAGTGGCCGAAATGATGCTCCACACGAGATATAGAGTGATTTTGGAATAAAGTTTTTATTTCATTAGAACAAACTAGTACTTTCTCAATTCAAGTTTAAACATGATGGACTTAGCAGTTGCAAGCACTTTCAACCAGTTTTATTTAGTGGAGTAACTGCTATTTTCATTTCATCAGGAGTGGCCGAAATGATGCTCCACACGGGATATAAGAGTAATTTTGGAATAAAGTTTTTATTTCCTTAGAACAAACTAGTACTTTCTCAATTCAAGTTAAAATGATGTGTTTATCAGGTTCAAGCAGTTTCAACCAGTTTTATTTAGTGGAGTAACTGCTATTTTCATTTCATCAGGAGTGGCCGAAATGATGCTCCTCACGGGATATAGAGTGATTTTGGAAGAAAGTTTTTATTTCATTAGAACAAACTAGTACTTTCTCAATTCAAGGTTAAATGATGTGTTTATCGGGTTCAAGCAGTTTCAACCAGTTTTATTTAGTGGAGGAACTGCTATTTTCATTTCATCAGGAGTGGCCGAAATGATGCTCCACACGAGATATAGAGTGATTTTGGAATAAAGTTTTTATTTCATTAGAACAAACTAGTACTTTCTCAATTCAAGGTTAAATGATGTGTTTATCAGGTTCAAGCAGTTTCAACCAGTTTTATTTAGTGGAGTAACTGCTATTTTCATTTCATCAAGGAGTGGCCGAAATGATGCTCCACACGGGATATAGAGTAATTTTGGAATAAAGTTTTTATTTCCTTAGAACAAACTAGTACTTTCTCAATTCAAGTTTAAACATGATGGACTTAGCAGTTGCAAGCACTTTCAACCAGTTTTATTTAGTGGAGTAACTGCTATTTTCATTTCATCAGGAGTGGCCGAAATGATGCTCCTCACGGGATATAGAGTGATTTTGGAAGAAAGTTTTTATTTCATTAGAACAAACTAGTACTTTCTCAATTCAAGGTTAAATGATGTGTTTATCGGGTTCAAGCAGTTTCAACCAGTTTTATTTAGTGGAGGAACTGCTATTTTCATTTCATCAGGAGTGGCCGAAATGATGCTCCACACGAGATATAGAGTGATTTTGGAATAAAGTTTTTATTTCATTAGAACAAACTAGTACTTTCTCAATTCAAGGTTAAATGATGTGTTTATCAGGTTCAAGCAGTTTCAACCAGTTTTATTTAGTGGAGTAACTGCTATTTTCATTTCATCAAGGAGTGGCCGAAATGATGCTCCACACGGGATATAGAGTAATTTTGGAATAAAGTTTTTATTTCCTTAGAACAAACTAGTACTTTCTCAATTCAAGTTTAAACATGATGGACTTAGCAGTTGCAAGCACTTTCAACCAGTTTTATTTAGTGGAGTAACTGCTATTTTCATTTCATCAGGAGTGGCCGAAATGATGCTCCTCACGGGATATAGAGTGATTTTGGAATAAAGTTTTTATTTCATTAGAACAAACTAGTACTTTCTCAATTCAAGGTTAAATGATGTGTTTATCAGGTTCAAGCAGTTTCAACCAGTTTTATTTAGTGGAGGAACTGCTATTTTCATTTCATCAGGAGTGGCCGAAATGATGCTCCACACGAGGTATAGAGTAATTTTGGAATAAAGTTTTTATTTCATTAGAACAAACTAGTACTTTCTCAATTCAAGTTTAAACATGATGGACTTAGCAGTTGCAAGCACTTTCAACCAGTTTTATTTAGTGGAGTAACTGCTATTTTCATTTCATGAGTAGTGGCCGAAATGATGCTCCACACGAGATATAGAGTGATTTTGTAATAAAGTTTTTATTTCCTTAGAACAAACTAGTACTTTCTCAATTCAAGGTTAAATGATGTGTTTATCAGGTTCAAGCAGTTTCAACCAGTTTTATTTAGTGGAGTAACTGCTATTTTCATTTCATCAGGAGTGGCCGAAATGATGCTCCACACGGGATATAGAGTAATTTTGGAATAAAGTTTTTATTTCCTTAGAACAAACTAGTACTTTCTCAATTCAAGTTAAAATGATGTGTTTATCTGGTTCAAGCAGTTTCAACCAGTTTTATGGTGGAGTAGCTGCTATTTTCATTTCATCAGGAGTGGCCGAAATGATGCTCCTCACGGGATATAGAGTGATTTTGGAAGAAAGTTTTTATTTCATTAGAACAAACTAGTACTTTCTCAATTCAAGTTTAAACATGATGGACTTAGCAGTTGCAAGCACTTTCAACCAGTTTTATTTAGTGGAGTAACTGCTATTTTCATTTCATCAGGAGTGGCCGAAATGATGCTCCACACGGGATATAGAGTAATTTTGGAATAAAGTTTTTATTTCCTTAGAACAAACTAGTACTTTCTCAATTCAAGTTAAAATGATGTGTTTATCTGGTTCAAGCAGTTTCAACCAGTTTTATGGTGGAGTAGCTGCTATTTTCATTTCATCAGGAGTGGCCGAAATGATGCTCCTCACGGGATATAGAGTGATTTTGGAAGAAAGTTTTTATTTCATTAGAACAAACTAGTACTTTCTCAATTCAAGTTTAAACATGATGGACTTAGCAGTTGCAAGCACTTTCAACCAGTTTTATTTAGTGGAGTAACTGCTATTTTCATTTCATGAGTAGTGGCCGAAATGATGCTCCACACGAGATATAGAGTGATTTTGGAATAAAGTTTTTATTTCATTAGAACAAACTAGTACTTTCTCAATTCAAGGTTAAATGATGTGTTTATCAGGTTCAAGCAGTTTCAACCAGTTTTATTTAGTGGAGGAACTGCTATTTTCATTTCATGAGTAGTGGAAATGATGCTCCTCACGGGATATAGAGTGATTTTGGAAGAAAGTTTTTATTTCATTAGAACAAACTAGTACTTTCTCAATTCAAGGTTAAACATGATGGACTTAGCAGTTGCAAGTACTTTCAACCAATTATATTTAGTGGAGTAACTGCTATTTTCATTTCATGAGTAGTGGCCGAAATGATGCTCCACACGAGATATAGAGTGATTTTGGAATAAAGTTTTTATTTCCTTAGAGCAAACTGGTACTTTTCAATTCAAGTTTAAACATGAAGTGCTTATTAGGTTAAAGCAGTTTCAACCTCTTTTATTATGCTGTTTTTGACTGTTATGGTCTTTTCATCAGTTGTGGCCGAAAAGATGCTTCAGACGAGATACTGAGTATGTTTTTAGAATAAAGTTTTAATTTCATTAGGACAAACTCGTACTTTCACTAATCAAGTATCTACCCAGAAAAATGTACACTAACACAACTATTGCTCACCCAAGGTGCTAAAAACACTGTGTTGCAGTTGCGAGGTTACAATTTGTGTAGACTACAGAAGTGAAAGCCACAGGTGTAACCATCACCTGTGCATTAACAACATTTTCGCACTTTTCGAAACACAGCTTTTGCGTGACTTTGCGTGACTTTGCGTGACTACCATGAGTCGTCAGAGACACTGCGTGCTCAGAGCAAAGATACCTCGGGAGCCACATGACCCAGTTGAAGACTGTTGTCGCCGGTCTTCTATGCCTGTCTACACAGGAGAGAAGAAACCTCAACAGCGAGTTGCTATGACACACATCCATCAGTGCTCTCAGCCGCACCACCACGTGGTCTCGCAGCTCTTTCACTCCTTTTCAGGAGAAGGAACATTGTCATTTTCCAGCACCTCACAGTGCTATCAGCTCCCTCACTCTCTCCACTGGAGAGAACCAGGATGTTCTAGCTCAGATGACTCTGACCATTCCGATATCCCAAGGGTACCTGGTCTTTGGACCAGCCAGCTTGAGTCCCTTGCAGAGAACATAGAGCAGTTCGAACCAAACAACCCGGAGATTCGTGTAGCGGACAACCTGGTGGAGGTTGAACGCTGCCTCTTCAACCTGCCTCATCCTTCGTCCCGAGAGAAGCTTACACTTCTCTGGAAGATGACATCCAGGAGTGTCCATGTTTACATAGAGTCCCTCCCATCTGCCATCAGAGACCATTACTCAGCCCTCTGTCATGCACTTAGGGAAGCAGGATCATCTGCACAATGATCCTAACTCTGCAAACTTTGGTGCATTTACAATCACTCAAAAGGGGGCGGAGACTCCCAGATAGTATTTATAGGTGCCTAAGGGCTGCCTACTTCCAAGGTCACAATGCACCAGGTTTGGACAAAGACCAGACTTTTAAGTCCCTCTTCGTTAACAACCTCCACAACAGTGTGCGGATCGATGTCGCCCTTTTCTGCAGGACCAAAAACCCCACCATGAAAGACCTCCGCAAACATGCGCAGATGGTGTGGGAGCTGCACCACCGTTCAGGTGAAAACTATGATGGTGATGCAGGTGTCCTGAGGTCTCAGGTGAGGAGAGGTAAGTCTAAAAACCGAGGCTGAGGTCAGACTCAAAACAACTGGGATGCAGATGTCCCACAGTGGATTAAAACCTGCATCAGAGAGGTGAAGCAGCACCTGAACCCGCCTGGTAAGAAGGGACCTGGCTCCCCCTGACCGCATGACTTGGCCCCTCCCCTCCGCACACAAAGCTCATTTTGGCAGGAGGAGGAGATCCAGGAGGTGAAAGAGGCCCATTTGACATTCTTGGGTAATCTTGGCTATGCCAACCACAGATACACTTCAGTGGTGGTAGGGGTTGTTGACACTCTCTCACTGCTTGGTACTGGGTCAGAAATCCCCCTCATGTGTTCAGACACCTTCGCACGGGTTGCTAGAACCACGCTTGCGCATGCCACTTAAGGAAAGCCACTTCAGGTGGAAGAGTGTAGCATAAACATCCGAGGCTTCACTCAGGACTTGCACCACATCACTCAATGTGTCTGGGTCAACAGCTTTCCAGGACATGTCAGCGACGCATCCCATCCACGTCACTGATCTGGACACAGAAGAACTGCTTATTGGTCAGGACATCCTAAACCGACTCGCTGCCACCAAACGGCGCCTTTGGTCCCAAGTCGTCAGCCCGACTCCCATTGGCTAAGAACTAGGCCACCCAGCTTCTAACAGCAATCGTTCAGCCAACCCACAGGTCCAAATTCTGACACCTGGTCAGATTAAAGTGACCGCATTTCCACCTTTAGAGATGTTAACTGACAGTTCATTCCACAATCTTGAACTAATTCTCATCTCATTGACAATCTGCCTTCGTCCCTCACCAGCGACGACACGCATGACACAACTCTCCTCATTTCCACAACCAAAACCATCACCAGCGCTCACCATGTTAACCTTGAACAGGTTCTTCATGGTACAAAACCGAGCACCGAAGGTGACATGGTTGTGCACGCTCCAATGACTCAACCAGAGAATACAGACATTTCAGGTAAACAGACCATGTCTGTACCAGAAGAACCTTATTCAGGCTTCGAGTCAAAGACCGAGCAACGCTCTGCTGAGGCTCGCGCTTTACCACAACAGAAACAAGGAGATGCATTTGTATGAGGAGGTCTCCCGCGATTATCACACGATCTTCGCAAGGGACTCGCACAAAAGGGGGGGGGGGGGGGGGGGAGTCACAGACATCCACCCAGTGCGCGTCCCCACTGACCTCGAGGCACTGCCATCTTCTGAAACCCAGTACATACATACATCTAGCTGACGGGGTCAAGCGGTCCTGGGCCTGAATTCACTGGTTTGAAACAGCCTGCGCTCGAATCTCACACCTTCCCTGTTATTCAAGATTGTTATATCTAAAGAGAAACATTAATCAATTTAAATAACACTTTTTTTGGCATTAACTATTTCCAGTTTAGCTGGTGGTGGCCCAATGTCATTATTATTTGATAAATAACCAATTTATTCTAATGAATAATTTTTCATAAATAAATTATTTTTGATAAAATGTTGCTCCGTGCTCTTGTTTATCTTCCAACATGTGAGATGTTGTTGATGAATACACAGCACAGTTCCACAGTAACCAATGTGTTTTACACAGCCACTGTTCTTTGTGTCAACGTAGGTCCAGAACACAACTAAAGACGATGTCTCTAGACATCCAGAAGACTTCCTCAGAAGAGCCTGAATGAAAGTTTTTTGAGACGTCTTTCTTGAACATTATATTGACGTCTTGTCTGGACGTCACTGAAAATACGTTTCAAAAGAAACAGAACACGTCATCAGTCTACCACGGGACATACACAGAGAGTCAGTTTAGTATTATCATTAACATGCATTTAATTGGACTGTGGAAGAAAACCAGAGAACCCTGAGGAAACACATGCACACACAAGTTAATTCCACAAACACCTCCAGGTGGATTTAAACCCACGATTTTCTGTCTGTAGCCATTGAGACAATTTGACCATTGTAATTGATAGAGCTGATAAAACATTTATTTGGTATATAGTTGTAATCTCAATATGAAAGGTTGTAGAAATTAATCATGCCCAAAAACTCCTGCAGGGCCTTAACCGAGGCTGGACGAGGGAAATCTGTCACCGCTTGCACCTTAGAAGGCAATGGAATGGCACCCTGAGTTGAAATACGATGACCCAAAAAGTCAATCACAGGCAGACCAAACTGGCACTTAGCAGGGTTGACAATAAGGCCATGTTCCTCAAGGCCAGACCTGGGCATTTTAAGGCCCGCGGGCCAAATACGGCCCGTGACCCAATTCTGACCGGCCCGCGAAAGGTTCCTTAGAATTAAGAAAACAAAAGCTTCTTTCGAATTTTAATGCGTGGACTAAAACCATCGTCTGTATAAACTAAAACGGAAATGCTTTTACTTTGAAGCCTGTTTATTTATGTACAGTGTACGTAACCTACGTACGTCGTATACGTGACCCGTAAAACAAGTCAATCAGTGCATGTGTCGCCCCTCAATGATGTACGGGCACGTCAAGAAAAGAAAGGTGGATGCTGAAGGCCGAAATTTCAAGAAGATTTGGAGCACTAAATATTTGTTTACTGAAGTCGGTGGTAAACCCGTCTGTTTAGTTTGTGGAGAGCACGTCGCCGTGTTTAAGGAGTATAATGTGAGTCGGCATTATCAGACAAAACACGCGGAGAAATACAGACACTTGGCGGAGGCGGAGAGAGCGCGAATATCAGAAGACTTGCTAGCAAAGCTACCAAAACAACAAGGCTGTTTTAGCAAACTACACACAGCCCGGGATGCAGCGACCAAGACCAGCTTCGTCATATCCCACAAAATCGCTAAAAACAGCAAGCCTTTCTTGGATGGCGAGTTTGTGAAAGAGTGCTTGGTGGACTCTGCCGCGCTAATATGCCCTGAGAATAAAGAAGCATTTGAAAAAGTCCCGCTGTCCAGGCGAACCGTCACCAGAAGGGTGGAAGGAATCGCGGAGAATCTCGAATGTCAGCTCAAAAGTGGAGTTGAAAGTTTTGACTTTTTCTCTTTGGCTTTGGATGAGAGCTGTGATGTCCGTGACACTGCCCAGTTACTGGTGTTTCTCCGGGGAATAAGGCAGGACTTCAAGATTACGGAGGAGCTGGCAGCATTGAGGTCAATAAAAGGAACGACAACGGGAAGCGATCTGTTCAAGGAGGTCGATGCATGCATGGTCAAGCTTGGACTGAAATGGGACAAACTGGTAGGCGTCACTACTGATGGTTGTCCGAATATGACAGGAAAACATGTCGGACTTTTGAAACAGATCCAAGATAAAGTGACTGAACTCGGCACAGAGCATCATTTAGTGTTGATACATTGTATTATACATCAGCATGTACTGTGCAGGTCTGTGCTAAAACTTAACCATGTTATTGATGTTGTAACAAAAACGGTTAACTTTATCAGGGCACGAGCATTAAATCACAGGCAGTTTGTTGCACTTTTAGAGGAGCATGAGAATGAACATGGTGACATCATGTACCACACAGCTGTCAGATGGCTCAGTCTGGGCAAAGTGCTCAAAAGATTTTGGGACCTGAAAACAGAGATTCAAGAGTTTTGTGAGATGAAAGGCAAAAACATCCCCGAGCTTTCAGATATGAACTGGATGGCAGATTTTGCATTTGCTGTTGATGTGACGGCACTGATGAATGAACTGAGCACTAAACTGCAAGGCAAGGGCCTTTTCGTTCATGACATGCATAACCTGGTGAAGGCTTTTATGAGAAAGTTGCTGTTTCTTTCAAGTCAACTACAGAACAACACTCTCACTCACATACAAACCCTTAAAGAAGTCAGACCATCAGCGAATCATCTCTGCAGGTACTCATCCATGTTAGGAGATTTGCATGGTGAGTTTTTAAGGCGATTTGATGATTGTAAAAACATTGAGGATGAAATGCACCTGGTTTCCTCTCCCTTTGCCTGCAGAGTAGATGATGCACCCAGTGATGTTCAGCTGGAGCTCATTGACCTGCAGTCTGACACAGTACTGGCAGAGCACTTTAAGTCAGCATCACTGCTGGAGTTCTACTCATCTCTTAAGGAGGAGAACTTTCCAAACATGAGTAGACATGCTCAGAAGATGTTGGTTCTGTTTGGATCTACCTACATATGTGAACACACATTCTCAGTAATGAAGTTTACCAAATCCAGGTTCAGATCCTCTCTTACTGATGATCATCTGTCAGCTGTGCTTCGCATCTCCACCTCAGACATTCAACCTGACTTTGATGCACTCGTTAAAGGGCAGCAAAGGCTAGATTTCTCTCACTGAACAAGAAAATACACAAATGTGTGTTCACTATTACTTTTTGTCTGCACAGCTTGGCAGTTTGACAATCAATATGTGACATATCTTGTTAATGATATTTGGCATACAAAGACATTGTGATGTCTTAATAGAAAAAAGTGTTTTTGGTTAATGTAATTAAAAAAAGAGTTACAAATGTTTCATGTTTACAATTGTTTTAAATAACTGCACTGAATAAAAACATTTTTTGTTAAAATAACCCTCACTTTCTCTTTACCTAATAATAACACAGACACTTACCAGCATGTGTAAACAATGCCATTTACTGCTTTCAATTTAGAAATAAAATTCATATGCAGAATAGAGTGTAAACTTTTAGCCCGGCCCTCCACAATATTTTCTGCTTCTCATTTGGCCCCTTCGGAAAAATAATTGCCCACCCCTGCTCAAGGCGCTGAAAAACTTGCTTTTGGTGTGAAAAATGCTCCTCAACTGAAGAACTAGCCACCAAGATGTCGTCCAAGTAAACAGAAACGAAAGAGAGGTCGCGCAGCACAGAGTCCATCAACCTCTGAAAAGCCGTGCCTCTACTCTTGCCTGGCCATAATAAAACATAAAAAAATGACAAGAAAGAATAGAAAGTGTCATCTGCTCAGTGTATTGACACATCTTATACACAGCAGACACAAATTGCACTTAACAAGTTTTGAACTATCAAAACTCAGTAACCAATCAGGTGTCTAACATTGATTTTTTTTTTTTTTGAGAATCAAAACCACAATACAAATAAAGCTTTCAATTTCTATTCAAGAAAATGTGCCCATCTTTTCTAAAACTCTCTCTCTCTCTCTCTCTCTCACTCTCTCTCTCTCTCTCTCTCTCTCTCTCTCTCTCTCGCCCGCCCCGTTTCCTCATTAGTTTTAATGTTGTTGTTTTTCCGGAATAAATGTGAATGTTTGATGAGAGGCAGCATGAATCACTCATTGAGTAAAAAGAAAAAAGTGATGGCACGTGTCGCCCCAATTAATCCCTAAAACACAAGACCCTCTAAACGTATTGAGAACAGGTAGGAAGCATGTTACGAGCTAATAAAACTAGTAAACAGAGTCCATGTGTGTATCAGTGAAAGTGAGCGGGTTTTATGTTTCTATGTTTCTTCAGGTGAGATGTCCAGTTCCTGGACGTTCACAGCACTTTCACGGCTGGGAGACATAGTTTGCATTGTACAGAGAGGTTCAGAGATTTCTCCGACTTTAAAACATAGTGATGAAAGCAACTCTCTGCAGAATCCATGGCAAAGCATGGATTGTCAGCCTGAAAGCGTCGGGAAGTGTCGCAATGCCAGTGCATGGCGCATGTGACAGCTGCATTTCTAGTTTATTCCATCTGATTTCTACTGTAATCCTGCTCAGTAATCCCAGTTTTTATCGAATATACCTGCAACGAGAATACACATGTTTTTATGTACTGTAACAGATTACAGTTATATGTTTTTTGTATCCTAATTATGTAACACTGTTGCATGTATTCCATTACTACCCAACCCTGGTTGCACCTAAACATGTGATACACACTCAGACCTTACTGAGACTTAATAAACTAAAGTTTTCTAGCTGTGCAATGACTTGAAGTAAAGCTCTGGTAAACAAGCTGCATGTAATGATGTTCATGTAGGTACAAACAGCCAGAAGAGTCTTTAGAGCCAGAAGTGGACAGATGAAATCACCTTGTACTGCAGGTGACAGGAGGAGCAGCAAGGTGGGCGAGATACAGGTTCTGGGAGATTCCCACAACACACTGTAGACAAAAGAAAAGTGTTAAATGCACAGGTTCCACAAGTTGAGAGACTCTTAAGATCAACACCAGGAGACACCAGATCACTTTGATTGATTGTGAGGACAACACACACGGAGTGAGGTGGTATTGAAAGGCTAATTTCAGGAGGAAGGGTTTGTTTTGTAGAATGGGTCTCTTGTATTAAATTCAATGTAATTTGGATCAAATGTCTTTGTTATTTTAAAAGCATGTTTTGTTGTGAGATGTAATTTAATTTAATCACAATAACCAGCCAAAGTATTTCTATGTTTACTACGTTTAAAACTAAATGATCAACCATCTCAACAGTCATTGGTGGACATTTAATGTATATTTCATCACCTGAAGAGTCCAACTTTGCTTTACATCTTTAACTTATATACAAGTGAAATCACAGCTCTAAGTTCTTGTTACTGAATAGTCCCTAAACGGCTCACCTGTCTCTGGCTGTGAGGCCCTGTCCGGAGGGATGGATGAGCCCGATGAAACGTGGGATCAGCCGTTGGTGGAGATTTCCACTCAACCCTTTGAAGCGCTGCTCCCACGTTCCTCCACTTGGACCATGGTTTAATCGAGGAAAATCATGTCACACTGAAAAAACAATTCTGTCATTTCATTTTTGAGTGTACTTTTTTAAGATAGAGCTTCTCAGGCTGGTTTAATCAAGTAAAATCATGTTACTGTCTTAAAGGTGTACAGGAGGATTTTCTTTTTCCGGGTGGATCATCAAGACTATTGGTACTCCCAACTGTCAATCATTCTGGTGAGATATTACGTAAGGCCGTCGTACGTGCTCGTCCCCAGGTAGCGTGGATCTATTAGTTTTCACTTTCTGCGCATGCGCGCTTTCAGGTGTATATGGTGAGCTACGCCTTCAGCGAGCTCGCAGTTCTCACCGGGTACTTTGAAAATGGCAGAGGGTCGCAAAAGGGAAAAAGTGTCTTCGAAGTGTATGAGAAGAAGAGAAAGGCTTCGGAAGAGAGAAACAAGACCAGAATGTTTTTGGGAGATTCTTTCACACGATGGCGTGCGCTGAAAGCCCAGGTTGGGCTTCCCACTGATGCTTCAGTCGCAAAGTTTCTACTCGACAGGTAAAGTTTGGCATTCTATTTGGAGAAATCCATTTCAAATCACTTCCAGTAAAAGTTATCTACGTCTATATTGTAACTTTCCAGGGTTGATTAGTGGAAAAAGTTCAAATCTTCTTGTAAAGTGAGCTTGTGTAAGCGATGCCGACTTGTGACTTGTAAACAGGGCGTGCACGAGGAGAACTGGGCTCGTTCATGTCTCTCGCACACGTTTTAGTAGGCGTTCCGTCTCGGGAGCAGGTAGAGCTTTGCGCATGTGCATTTTTCAAAAGGTGGAGAGGGCGGTTCTTTCCTAAAATTCGGGAAAATCCTACTGTACACCTTTAAGATAGAGCTGATCTTGCTGGTTTAATCTAGAAAATCACGTGCTGCTCAGGCTGGTTTAATCTCGAAAAATCGTGTTACTGCCTTTAGATAGAGCTGATCAGGCTGGTTTGATTTAGAAAATCACGTTACTGTCTCTAGATGGAGCTGCTGAGGCTGGTTTAATAAAAAAAAAAAAAAATAAATATCAATCCTGTTACTGTCTTTAGATGTAGCATCTCAGACTGGTTTAATATAGAGAAATCGTGTTACTGACTTTAGGTAGAGATGCTTAGTGTTGGAATTTGTTCCTGTGTTCCCCTGAATTCCTGCTTGTTTGTTTGATCCGGGAGAGGCAGGAACAGAGTTAATTTCTTCAATAGTGAATTTAATAATCACACAAACAAGAGATTATAAAAATACATATATCAGATTACATAATACGAGCTCAGACCGTTTTTCCTTGCAGACCCAAGTATGCAGGCCAGGTTTACAATGAAGAAGGGCACAACTGCAACACGTGGTTCATATTTATACATTTGCATACACCACCTCAACCTCACATTGGTCGGTTTCTCGTGATATATGCGTTGCTATGGTGAATTTGCTATTCCTTTGTTCCCAAAACTGCTTCAAACTGGTTCTTCTCAGAGCTTGACGTTCTGTGGGACAAAGTGACCTCTGACCTCTTATCTGTTGATCCAATCTTACCTTGACCATGTTTTTGCAAGTAGAGCACTGAGGAGACATCGCCAACCAACTTGGAATGTCCCTGAACATGGATTTATAGCTGTGTTTTCCCAACTTGGGCAGTGGGAGAAACCCCAGTAGTGTAGAAACACAACTGAATACAATATGTCCAGTTGTCACACAGAAAACGAATGTTTAACCTCTATATTCCTTCAATTCTCCTTTTGACCTCTGACCCAAGAGGTCAATAATTAGTGTCAATACAGTATGAGGCACTCTTCGTATAATAGAGGTCATATGTAAGCAAAATCAACAATCATATACTCAAATAGCAACATACAAAACTTTTAAACGGTGGTGACTCCCCCTTGAACTGCAACCTTGTCATGGTGGGGGAGTTTGAGCACCCGAATGACCCTCTATGCTATGTTGTCAGGGGACTTGCCCCTCCTGTGGGCCCACCACCTACAGAGGCTGCCGTAGGGGTCGGGTGCATTGTGGATTGGGGGGCAGTCGACGGCAGGGGCCTCGACGACCCGATCCCCGGTCACAGAATCTGGCTATTGGGACATGGAATGTGACCTCGCTGAGGGGGAAGGTCCGAGTGGACCATGTTCTCCCCTTCCATTGTCAAAACTGCTGCTCGGAGCTGTGGCCGCACAGCTCTGGCGCCTGTCGTGGCGGCAATCCCCGAACCCGGTGGTGGAAACCGGAAGTAAGGGATGCCGTCAAGCTGAAGAAGGAGTCCTATCGGGCACTGTTAGCTCATAGGACTCCTGAGGCAATCGGCAGGCCAAGTGAGCCGCAGCCCGGGCTGTGGTGGAGGCAAAAACTCGGGTCTGGGAGGAGTTCGGAGAGGCCATGGAGGAGGACTTTCGATCGGTCCCGAGGAAATTCTGGCAAACCGTCCAGCGCCTTAGGCGGGGGAAGCAGTTCTCCACCAACACTGTTTTCAGTGGATGTGGGGAGCTGTTGACCTCAACTGGGGATATCGTTCAAGATCCCGGATACAAGCGGCTGAAATGAGCTTCCTTCGTAGGGTGGCTGGGCACACCCTTAGAGATAGGGTCCCACAGGATGTCTCGGGGGACGCGGTCGAACGCCTTCTCCAGATCCAGAAAACACATGTGGACTAGTTGGGCAAACTCCCATGAACCCTCGAGCAGCTGGTGGAGGGTATAGAGCTGGTCCAGTGTTCCACGACCAGAATGAAAACCGCATTATTCCTCTTGGATCCAAGGTTTGACTAATGGCCGGACCCTCCACTCCAGTACACTGGAATAGACTTTCCTGGGGAGGCTGAGGAGTGTGATCCCTCTGTAGTTGGAACACACCCTCCGATCCCCCTCCTTGAAGAGAGGGCCCACCACCCCCCATTCTGCCTGTCCAGAGGTACCGTCCCCGCGTCACGCGATGTTGCAGGGATGAAGTGCACCGGGCTCCATGCTCCCGGAGCATGGAGACGGTTTGCCAGAATTTCCTCGGGGCAGACCGAAAGTCCTCTTCCATGGCCTCTCCAAACTCCTCCCAGCCCCGAGTTATTGCCTCCACCACAGCCATGAACTATGGGTCATGACCGAAAGAACGAGATCCCGGATACAAGCGGTTGAAGTGAGCTTCCTGCGTAGGGTGGCTGAGCGCACCCTTACAGATAGGATGAGGAGCTTGAGAGTTGGTTTATAGAATAAAGTTTGTATTTTACTAGGACATAGTCGTACTTTCACTATTCAAGTTTAAACATGAAGTGTTTATCAGCTTTAAGCAGTTTCAACCTGTATTATTATGCTGGATTTGACTGCTATTGTCATTTCATCAGGAGTGGCCGAAATGATGCTCCACACGAGTGATTTTGGAATAAAGTTTTTATTTCATTAGAACAAACTAGTACTTTCTCAATTCAAGTTAAAATGATGTGTTTATCAGGTTCAAGCAGTTTCAACCAGTTTTATGGTGGAGTAGCTGCTATTTTCATTTCATCAGGAGTGGCCGAAATGATGCTCCTCACGGGATATAGAGTGATTTTGGAAGAAAGTTTTTATTTCATTAGAACAAACTAGTACTTTCTCAATTCAAGGTTAAATGATGTGTTTATCAGGTTCAAGCAGTTTCAACCAGTTTTATTTAGTGGAGTAACTGCTATTTTCATTTCATCAGTAGTGGCCGAAATGATGCTCCTCACGGGATATAGAGTGATTTTGGAATAAAGTTTTTATTTCAATAGAACAAACTAGTACTTTCTCAATTCAAGTTGGTAGACAGTACCAACCTGTCTACCAATCCACCTACCTACCTACCTACCTGCCTACCTACCTACCTACCGACCGACCTACCTACCTACCTACCTACCTACCTACCTGCCTACCTACCTACCTACCTACCGACCTACCTACCTACCTACCTACCTACCTACCTACCTACCTACCGACCTACCTACCTACCTACCTACCAACCTGTCTACCAATCCACCTACCTACCTACCTACCTACCGACCTACCTACCTACCTACCTACCTACCTACCTACCTACCTACCTACCTACCGACCGACCGACCGACCGACCGACCGACCGACCGACCGACCTACCTACCTACCTACCTACCTACCTACCTACCTAACTACCTACCTACCTACCTAACTACCTACCTACCTACCTACCTACCTAACTACCTACCTACCGACCTACCTACCTACCTACCTACCAACCTGTCTACCAATCCACCTACCTACCTACCTACCTACCTACCGACCGACCGACCGACCGACCGACCTACCTACCGACCGACCGACCGACCGACCTACCTACCTACCTACCTACCTACCTACCTAACTACCTACCTACCTAACTACCTACCTAACTACCTACCTACCTACCTACCTACAAATGTTACCTACACACAATGATGCCCATGTTCTTCCAGGTGTGAATACATTTATTCAAACTGAGTAACAGTCTGCAAACACAGAAGAACCACAAAAAGCTGTCTCAGTATTTGAGTACTCTACTTTACAATACTGCAATATTGCTTGTCAGGCTGGTTTTCTTCCTTTTTTGCCAGGAAACTCTTGTAGAACTAAATACACTCATAACTAAACGTCAAATCTAGCTATTGAACACATGAAACCAATTACTCAACACAAAACAATCAACACAAATGCAACCCCAATAGTGACTTATATGTCCCCAACTTAGCACAATATACTGCATTATGATTGTGTTAAATTAGGTACGTATACAGATAAACAGGGCGCTTTATACCAAACTTTACGGTAAACGTATTCCACTGGCTCTGACCAATGAGCTGACAGCATACTCACTCACCAGTTTGACAACACAGAATCCCGCTTATCTCATTGGTTGAAGTTCACCGCTCGTCGGTCTGGGGTCCGTCAGTCTGCTCAGCAGTGGGCGGCAGGGGAAGCTCCATCTCATGTTCCTCAGGTGAGTGCTGTTTAGAATGTTCATAGTATAGAATAGACAGTCAACAAGCCATGACGACGCTGGTAACCATGACTTTCTCTTACTTCCAGTCTACTGAATGCTGGATCCCTGATCTGCTGAGTGCTCGTCCTCGCATTCCGCTCAGCAGAAGGTCACGGAGGAAGCTCAGTCTCCTGCTCCACGGGGAAGTGCTGTTTACAATTTGAATAATGACCTGGAAATACAACTTATGACGAGTATGTTCGCTCAAGACACAATGTAAACCACTATTATAAATGTGAAATGAACATTGCATACACCCTTAAATCAATGGTGGGGTATCATAAAATATGCTGCGCTAATTAGAACTTTATGAAATAAAATAAAGTAAAAAAAGCCCAAATCAGGCCTGCCCTTGATTTTGAAGAAGATCACTGTGACTTCTTCCTCTCTGTGTCCTTCTGTGGACATTAACGGAGTCTTTCTTCTCATGTTCTACCTCAAATAGCAGCAGCAGTTGCAGCCACACTCCGAGAAGGACCAGGGGGCCGAGCAGCTTCAGGCGGCCAAAGAACATCACAAGGCCGAGAAGCATGAGAAAGACGATCAAGCCAAGAACTATCAGGCTGATCAGCATCGTCAAGCTGATCCAGTCCAGAACTGTCTTCAGGCTGATCAGCATCATGGAGCTGAGCAGGTCCAACAGCACCGGCTGAATAACGAATGTCGGCTGGATGACCAGGTGGAGAAGCGACGGCAGGTGGAGCAGCGTCGTCAAGCAGAGGAGCGTTTATTGGCTGAGCAGGCCGAACGACGACGGCTCAACAACCAACGTCGGCCGGACGATCAGGCGGAGAGGCGGAGGGACCACAGATTCCCGCCAGGCAGTGGGAGGACACAGACCCACTGGAGACGAGTCTCAAGATGAGGAGGTGAGAATCTGTTGCCACATCATGCAGAATATTAGGATTACTATTGCAACAACACATCATCAGTAGGGTAAAACTAACCTGTCCCACGACGGTCTAACCAGCTCACCTTCCCTATTAGTGGGTGAACAATCCAACGCTTGGTGAATTCTGCTTCACAATGAGAGGAAGAGCCGACATGGAAGGATCAAAAAGCCACGTCGCTATGAACGCTTGGCCGCCACAAGCCACTTCTCCCTGTGGTCACTTTTCTGACGCCAGATGAAAAACCAGATGATGATAGTTATAATGAATAGTTTTTATTTTACATATGTACAGAACGGGAGATCAGGGCTGCAGTGGGGCAGCGGCAGGGCGAGAGTCAGTCACTGTGTTGGTGGGGATTAAAGACGGGCTGGATCGTGGCTGGATGTGGGAACATCTGGTCCAAGTTGCTCATCCAATCCCCTGGTTGAGGCAGTTGGCGTTGTAAACAGGCCGCCATGGTGTCTGCTGGTTGGAAGATCTTATTCCTGGTCTTTTCTTTGTCTAAAAACAGAAAATACGTTAATAACTAAGTTCATTAAAAATGTATTTTTTTTTTACAGTTTTAGTGACGTCATATGAACATTTCTGACTTTCAGGTGAGCAGAGAGTTCATACATAGTTAGAGGTGGTCGACCAGCCCGGGTTGTTCTCCTCATGGCGCTGTGCCTCGACTCTCGCCTGCTCAAAATACTTCTCCTGCTGAGGTCGTGACAACGACCTCCACTGTGGACAGACGACAACACATTGTCAGCACACACACACACACACACACACACACACACTCACACACACACACACACAAAGACAAGCCAGCTTCTAAACATGAGTAATGAATTTGTATCTCCAACATGTAGGAGCAGACAACTTCCCCTCTTTCCCACTTCTGCATTTACTGCCGCTCCCCGTCAGGCCCAGCTCAGCAGCGATGACGGGCCTCGTCCAGAATGGAGGATGGAGGCGCTTCACTTCATCAGAGGGGCACGATGGATGCCCTGCGACGCATCAACATCTGCACCGGACTGAGGGAGGGAGAGGCCCTGCTGCAATACTCACAAGACAATGGTTGAGTTCTGGTTGAGTCTCCTTCATTCCAAGTAGGATGTGTCATCCTGTATAAAGTCTGGTTCTACATTATAGAAGAGCAGCTGCACCATTGAGCTCCAATCAGCAGTAGATGTTTTTGTTCATGAGAGAGAAACTGCACACTCCCCAGGTTTTCTACATAATGTATTTCATTCAAAGGCACCTTGTAGAGAACTGCTAATGAAGCCTGGTGACATGTTCCTAATCGTGGCACTCTGACCTTTGTGCTTTGTCTTCAGTGTCTGTCAGAAGGACACGTTGATGTGGTCCGAGAGAGAGAGAGGAAAAAAGACATGGAGGACCTTGCCACAACAATGATTAAATGGGCTGATGTCTGGTTTGCCAAGCATGAAGAAGGGAAACAGTGAAGAAAACACCTCAAGTCTAACCTGTTCTGTTCACTTCAGCTTGGGTCAGATGTAGGGTAGTGCCACATTTAGACAGGAGATGGAGCCCAACATAAGGGGAGGGCCTGAGCTCTAAGCTCCTCCTGTGTGACTCCTACCCTGATTTAAAATCCATCACCTGTGTGGTTAGACACTCAGAGAATGCAGTGGAGGAGCTCAGAGACGTTGTTGGTGAGTGGCTTCAGATTTGGTGAACTATTTTGATTGACATGTCATTTGACCCAATTTAAGGATAAACTCTACTACCATAGTGGTTGGCCTGACCAGTCTGTTTGCAGAGGCTTAATTTAGGCAAAATTCACCGTTACTGGGTGCTGGGTGGTCCACTTGAGATACATATACATATTGTGATTTTATAGTGCAATTTATGTTAAAACAATGAAGGATTAAATTACTAAAATGTTAAGAGTAATGATTTTTGGGTGAGTTTGATAAGTACATTTACATAAAGACTAAAATGAATAAATACATTTATGGGTCAAATGTATTGTAAAAAGTTAGACTTTGATTAAATGGTTAAAATAAGTACGTTGAGGTACATGATTTAATTTTACAAATGGAAAACAATTTAGGTTGAAACATGGTGGTAGATAGCAGATAATTCAGTTAATAAATTAATTAATAAAAATTATAAGAATTTCATGGTGTTAATTCATTGGAAACATTTGAACAGAGCTTTTTTCTTCCTTTGTCTCTTTTTTACTCTTTTCTTTAAGGTTTTCAACCTGTTATATAAAAAGCTGGAAATAAACTTTTTTAAAAGTTTATTTTCAGCACTTTCATGCGCTCTCCTGCTTTCATACTGAAGCCAAGCCTTTCATTATCGGGCCTCTGCTGCCATCTACTGATGGATGGTAAGAATAGCATTTATTCGTTCATATCAAGTGTTATTTGTTTCTCACAATAGGGCATGGGCCAATAGTAGAAAACATTACATTTGTTCACATAGTGTCATCATTTGTCTCAGTGTGTATGAGCCCAAATTACATTAATGTCCCTGCAACTTTTCCTGACCGGGTGAATCCAGCATGACTCAACCCCGTCCTTTGTCCCAAATATCTCCAGGAGTTTTGGACTGTAGTGTCCAGTTGGCCTTGTGTTGATGTACTTGAGCTCCATCCATGTCCCGTCAAGCTGGGAAGCATCGGAAAGAAGAAATAAGCTGGACAATGTCCCCGTCTTGGGCACAGGCCGAAGCCCTGGGGGGACAGCTTGCTTCGGGGTGAGTGAAGGCAGACCTCAGTTTATGGCTACACATGTTCTGAAGTGTGGTTACTGTGAATAAATGGGATTTGTCTGAATCAGTCTGCTGGGGCTTATGATGGTGTTGTGGATAGAAGTTCTGCAATACACCTAGAATATCCTCAGTTCAATTATTTGCTGGGGTTTATTGAGATTTTCCAGGGACATATAAGGTTATTTGATGTCTAAGATCAGGGAAAGTATTTCCTATAGGCGGATGAGGTGTGTGCCGAGGGCCTTCAGGACACCAGGGGGCCCCCCAAAGCTGTATGTGCAGCCTCACCTGAGAAGAATTACAATGACCTGTCTTTTATATGCATGTTTATCAGGTGTTTATTATGTCCCCTATATGCTTAAAAAATATATATGTATGTATGAAAAATTGTTACAGTTGGCGTTGTCATTTATAGATTATTATGCTGCCTCTACTGCTGAATCAGAGATGAATCTGTTCTTTAACAAAACATCTTGGAAGGACCAGTCCTGCTTTAACAAAGATCCAGTTTTTCATGCCTCCACATGAAGCAGAATTAAAACAAGCAGAGTTGTTGTCCCCCAGGTGGCGCTGCCTGTGATCATACATGTGCTTTTTGAGCCTGAGTGGAGCAAGTCCTCCTGATTTGAACTTTGCACACAGATGAATGCATGAATAAAATCTAACTGTATTTCATTAAATAAATAAATAAAGAGCTCCCAAATTCATTCACTTTTCAGATTCACTTCTCTCATTCAAATTCAGTTTTACGATTCAATGTTTTGTGCCTCATATACTGGACTCTGCACTAGGCTAAACTAGTCGAACACAGATGAGAAGAAATGGCTTTTATGACAGTAATTACAACTTTTACCTGGCATAAACTCCTCCGATACAAACACTAACTGGAAATACGATGTTCCCGGTGGTCAACTGGCCGGCTGGCATCCCGGGACAAATACCAGGGGACATCATGACTTTATTGTGATTCCCATTCAATAGATTCAATTTGAAATTAGACCATTCCAATTGAGATTTAAAGAATTAAAATTCACTTCCTGCTGGACCAAGGTTTATCCCATATCTATTGAAGGTTGTTTACCAAACAGAAATTATGCTGCATTCAAATTAAAATAGGAAAGTAGATGAGGAAACAAGGAGGAAGGAAGGAGTCCAGTCTGCTTTCCTTTATTGCCTCCAGCGGCAGGACAGTTCACCTGTCAAACATTTTCCCCTGCGTGACTGGACGTCCTCTTTTAACCCCTCCCCGTCACCCACACACCCACTCCATTGCAGGAACCTCCGTCCAGGTGCCCGCCACAATAAAATAATGCTACTCCTCATATGGTCATTAAAAAAAATGATAGCATGAGAGTGATTTTTGTTTTTAAAATTTTTATTTACAGGTTTCTGAGGTGGAAGCAGGGCACTATGTGTGTGTGATCTGAGAGCCGACTTGTGGCTGGAACTGTTGGATCCGACCAATATTATCCAGTTGAAAACAAGTGGGCTTTGGGCCTGTGGGGTGTTTGTACCCTCAATACTGGTGCAACCTTTTTCGTGGTCTCTTCCTCCCCTAAAAACAGAAAATACATTAATAACTAAGTGCATTTTTTTTTTTTAAACAAACTCTTGAGCAGTTTTAGTGACGTCTTATGAACATTAATGACTTAAAGGTGAGGAGAGACTTCATACATAATTGGAGGCGGTCGACCAGCCCGGGTACTTGGCCTCATGCAGCTGAGCTTCAGCTCTGGCTGCCTCATAGTACCGCTCCTGCTGATGTCGCGATAACGACTTCCACTGTGGACAGATGACAACACATTGTCAGCACAGACACACAAAGACAAGCCAGCTTCTAAACATGAGTAATGAATTTGTATCTCTAAAATGTAGGAGCAGACGACTTACCCTCTTTCCCACTTCGGTGTTAATAGTGGCGCTCCCTGTCAGGCCCAGCTCGGTGGCAACGATGACTCGCTGCTCTTTCAAGAAGAGCATGTATGCATTAGGCGGTTTTTTGATGTAATTGCCTGCATCGCCATCATCGTTGCCCCGCCTTCGTTTTCTGCAGGCACCAAAAACAAACGTTCAGAGAAGCATTCAGGAAGAGTTCAAACATAAATCGACATGTAATAGGATGTTATGGTGTGACACCCAAACATGTGATTCACACTCAGGCCTCACTGAGACTCAATAAACAGAGGTTTTCTAGCTGTGCAGTGACTCAGAGCTTGAAGAAAAGCTCTGGGAAACGAGCTGAATGTCATGATGTTCATGCAGGTACAAACAGCCAGAAGTGTATTTAGAGCCAGAAGTGGAAAGTGAACTCACCTTGAAGGGCCGCTGACAGCAGGAGCAGGAGCGACACTCAGTGAGAGGTTCACAAAACACTGTAGACAAAGGAAAAGTGTTAAATGCACAAGTTCCACAAGTTGAGTGTTAAGATCAACACCAAGAGACACCACATCACTTTGATTATGAGGCAACACACACGTGTCGTGAGGTGATATTTAAAGGCTAATTGAAGGAGGAAAGGTCAGTTTTTGTGGACTGATTAAAGGGTTAAATGATCCCTTGCATTAAATTCAGTGTAATTTGGATCAAAAGTATCTTTTTTAAAGCAAATTTTGTTGTGTAATTGAAAGATGTATTTTATCGATCACAAACGTTTAAAACTCAATGATCAACCATCAGTTGTGGACATTTAATTTATATTTCATCTCCTGAACAGTCCCACATTGCTGTACATCTTTAACATCTTAACAACTGAAATTACAGTCCAGATCAACACCCAGATTTCTGGCCTGATTTGATGTCCTGAGTGACATGAAGTCAAGTTGAGCACTTACTGGACGGAGGACGACTCCAGCAGGTGGTTTGGACGTCGCCTCAGGAGGCTGGAGAGCGACGTCTGCCTGGTCGCCTCCTCCTGTCAATATGAACTCAAGCAGTTCATCCGGAAACGGTTCTTCCACAATCGCCCTGCATGTGTGGTTAATTCTGGAGATGGAAAGAGCATTGAACATTAGGATGAGTTTCACAGTCACTTTAACGCTAAACATGTTAAAGAATAATATGAACACTAATAGTTCTTAACTTCAGAAATGACTGAATTTATTATTTCACAGCAGTATATAAACACAACTGATCAATAGCTGTAGCAACGACTAATGCTGATCAAAAACACACTGTGTTAAATGCTACTTGTAAACATACAGTGGCAGGTGACGTGCCTCCTCCAGGACCTGCATCAGGTCTGGCACCAGTGGATTCTGCTGCTCTTCAACAACTTTCATTCTAGAGATGGAAAAAGCGTTGAGTGTTAGAATGAGGTTCAGTCACTTTAAAGCCAAATGTGTTACAAGAATAATGATATATACACTGGAACTAATATTTTTTAACATCAGAAATGACTGAATTTATGATTTCACAGCAGTATATATCAACACAACTGGTAACATTTCTTAATCAGATAAGTCAAACAAAACTCCGTAAAGCTCCTTGTATATAAACTTCCTATGACACCTCATAACAGTTCAACCTGCTCACAGGCCCAAAAACATGTCAACAGCTCCACCCTGATCACTTCTGATCTCAATTGTTTGTAAAAGTGGTCACACGCCAGACGGCAGCACAAAACCTTCGGAAAATACTCAATCTGTACTCCACTTTTTATAGACAGATGTAGCTGAGTGTTTAAACACAGAAAACAAAGGAGATTTAACATCATTTGGACATTAATGAATTACTTTTGAGTGTGGCTACCGCTAGGTGCTGGCTAGCATAGCCTCCATAGGGACACTGCCAAGTGAGTTAAAATAGCAATATCTCTTAATTTTTTCTATGAGTGTGTCTGAGAGAGAGAGGTGATACATATGTGTATAATAATAACAATATTTGTGGAAAAAGTCCCATTAATAGTGAGAAAATAGCCGTAAAACTGCAGGTGTTTGTATCTGTTGCCTTGGAGACGTTCATCGCATGTTAGCTTTAGCGGCTAGCATCAAACCTTGATGGATTTGTATTCTCAAACAAATGTTATTTGATAGTCGAGTGACCAATTTTTAAGGATATTTCAACTTACATCAGTTTTATAGTGTGAAATGATACGTTTCCCACTTTCTTAGTTAAAACTTGGATGTTTGCATTAAGTGACATAAGTTTGCATTAAGTTACATAAGTTAAAAAAAGTTTTAAAAAAGTGTAAATCTCAGTGCATCATCACCTACTTTGGTTGTTGAAGGTTGGAGGAAAAAATTGTTTGCTGAGAATCAATTCTCTGTAGCCCGTTTCTGCTCCGGTGGTGAACTGCCAATGCCTGCTGCGACACTGAATGCTAGCGGGGCTAACAGCTAGCAGCGTCCAATTAAAGTTTAACTGTCGCTTCCGGTAGCTTCCGGAAGCTCCATCAGCAGCGATGTCTCGACAGTGAATGTGTCAAAAAAATTGGTTTTCTGTAACTGCAAAGTCAAGCTTATTTGGGGAAAAATTATGCTTTGAATTATTTATATTTCTGCCATTTTAATGTTTGGTTAAAAATGGAAACAATAAAAAAAAAGTTTGTTGATGTATGTATATATTGATAATTATATGATTTATTTTCATTAATAATTATGCCAGTATATTAATTCATTATAAACAATTATTATTAGGTCATATATGCGAGATCGCGCTGTCGGGTAAAGCGACGAGGCGGGCTGGTGTTTTGGATTAACTGGTTTTCGTGTTAACTGGTTCCCTACACAGGATATTCCACCCCGACAGAACTCGAAGGTCACTAGTTAACAGGGACGCTAGATAATCCGAAACACCTGCGACAAGTGGGACTTAACAAGTTACAGCGACACGTTATTCCTGTCAATGAGCACAACATTATTAATCCCTATGGGTGGGAAAACAAAAGTAAAATAAAATGGAGGAAGAAGGACAGTCAAAGGATTCAGGTAAGACCGTTGTTGGTGATGTTTGCTGGATAGGAGGAGGTTTAACACTGAGTTTTCAGCAAATTAGTTAGTGTGCCCTGCTTACCTTGTATACATGTTGTCTGGATGGTTGGATTGGTTTGATTAATGGAAGTTGGATTATTTAAAATGAATATGTTTCATGAATAGACAGCCTGTGGCCATGAGACCGACTGAGTGCCTGCCTGGGGGGAGTTGATGCTCTTTGATTGTTCACTGTAAATTATCTGTCAGCATTTTGACTCTTAACATTACTTTGTCAATATTTAGTAGTACTGTGACAATTGTAGTGTGTATTATACAAGTCTACAATTACACGTGTGAAGTGTAAAGCTTGATGCCAACGTCAACACACACACACACACACACACACACACACACACACACACACACAGCTATCTTTGGCATCTCCTCTGCACTGACGGATACAGGGCCAGTCGACGCAGGCAGTGATGCCATCCGATACAAATTGACACCACCACCAGCTGTTGCCCAGCCTTAGATATGTTTGTAGATCTGTCAATTTTATTAAAAAAAAAAAAAAAAATGTATGCATGTGAAAAGATCAGAGAGCTATGCATATTTTTCATGGCTGCCCAGCACTGAATAGATCTAATGTGAAGAAGTGAGACAGCCACAGCAGTCAGCATGTCAGATGGTAAGAATGGCATTTATTCGTTCATATCAAGTGTGGTTTTTTTCTCACAATAGGACATGGGCATGTTATATAAAAAGCTGGAAGTAAACTTTTTAAAAAGTTTATTTTCAGCACTTTCATGCGCTCTCCTGCTTTCATACTGAAGCCAAGTCTTTCATTATAGGGCCTCTGCTGCCATCTACTGATGGATGGTAAGAATAGCATTTATTCGTTCTTATCAAGTGTTATTTTTTTCTCACAATAGGGCATGGGCCAATAGTAGAAAACATTACATTTGTTCACATAGTGTCATCATTTGTCTCTCTGTGTGTATGAGCCCAAATTACATTAATGTCCCTGCAACTTTTCCTGACCGGGTGAATCCAGCATGACTCAACCCCGTCCTTTGTCCCAAATATCTCCAGGAGTTTTGGACTGTAGTGTCCAGTTTTGACCAAAAGGTTTGTTCCAGATGAGGTTCACTGCGATTACCCGTGTACGTTTTACTTCCTGGTGTCAGGTAGTAAAACGATGTTTACAAACTGACAACATGACTTTGAGGCAGTATCACCTGCATCTCAGCTCAGGACTCAGTGTTGCTTTATGTCTGTTACTCTTAAGAAAGCTGTAATAAAAAATGAGTGTTGCGTCCCTTTTGTACATGGCTAAAAAAAAAAAAATAATAAAAAAAAACAGTGAGCTGATATACTGAGACAAGTCGGACTGTAAACACTGTTTCACATTCAACATATCCATCAGGTTTTGAGAGATTCATAAGTAAATATCTGAACTATTTTTCTGTGAAAACTTTGAAATCACTCTTGATCGATTGTATTGAAGTTTAAAAGTGAAATTATGATTTTGACATATAGTTAGTGGAACCATGAATTTAATGTTTTGTTTTGTTTTCCAATTGTCACTTAACTAGGTAAAGATATTTTAAGATAAAGTTGAAATCTATACGTTTTTTTATTTTTTTTTATTTTTAATACTTTTTATTTATCTTTGTTTTTTTAGACATAGAAAACAAACCGCGAAAAGCAATACAAAAGGGGCATCACACTTTTCAGTCAGTCAAAAAAAGGATTATCTTCCCTTCTCTTTCTAAACGAGGTCCATTTCCTCCATTTTTGTGTTCAGTCACCTGCTTTGATTCTCAGGTGAAAAGTCATTTCCTCCATTGTTGTGTTCAGTCACCTGCTTTGATTCTCAGGTGAAAAGTCATTTTCTCCATTGAATAGATTTCCTCCATGATGGAAGTCCAGTGTCCTGTTCCTGGAACATGGCTCTTTAACCAGTTCCTAGTAATGACCTTCTTAAAAGCAATGATCATTATTTTAAAGAGGTACCTGTCTTCCTTCAAGATGATTCCTTCTGGGAACAATCCCAGACACAGAACCCGTGGGTCCCTGGGAACCTTGTATTTTAGGATGTCCTCCAGAACACCGGCTTGTTTGCTTTTGATTTGCGGTGTGATCAAAAAGCCCGTCAGATGTTTCCAACCAAACTGTCTCCAGCGTTTAGAGCTTGTGGAGCGGTGTTGTGTCACATAGCATTCTCCAGTCATTCTCTGAAATGTCGGTATGTAGTTCATCTTCCCATTTAGATTTTAAATACAGTGAGGTATTACCTGTACATTTCTGAAGACATGCATACAGTTTACAGACGGCTTTGGAAGGCATTTTCTCATCAGCATCCAGCATCATTTTTATCAGCACACTGCTCTCTGATGATATACATGTTTGTACCTGAGTGTCAAAGAAGTGTCTTAGTTGTAAGTAACAGAACAGGTCTTTATTTTCGAGTTTATATTCATGTTTAACCTTTTCAAAAGACTTAAAATGGTTCCCTTCTGTCAGTGTGCATATGGCTGTTATACCTCTATCCCTCCATGTTGGGAAGGTTTTGTCAGTTTGTCCTGGTATGAAAAGAGTTGTCTGGGAAGGCCATAGCAGCAACCTAATGTCTCCTTCCCATTTATATTTTCTAACTACAACTGGCCAGATTTTTAATGTTTGGGAAACAGTAAAGTTGTCATCTTCCTGGTGTGTGTAGTACTTGTCTCCTCGCCTGGTCTGAGGTAGATTACTGCTCTGGGAGAGCTCTATGTTCTTCCATTGGGCATAATATTCTGGAGAACACCAACACACCATGTATTGTAACTGGTCTTCTCTTAAACTGGGCAGTGCAAGGCCCCCCTCCTGTTTCTCAAGTTGAAGTGTTTTGAGTTTGACTCTTGGTTTTTTGCCTCCCCAAATGAATCGTGAGATTTGCTTGTCCCACGTTGTGAATTGGTGGTCTGGTATTCCAACTGGTAAAGATAGATAAAGGTACAGCAGTCTAGGTAGGATATTCAGTTTTATTGCCTCAATTCTTGAGCTGAAATCTAAAGTTATTGATAGCCATTTTGATGGGTCTTTCTGTACGTCGTTAATCTTGTTATAATTTGCTTTATAGAGTTTACTCAAATCTTTTGTAAGGAAGACTCCAAGATATTTTATAGTTCCCAAGTCCCATTTTAATTTATACTTCTGTCTGATAAAGCTATTTGGTGTGTAGTTCAAACACATAACCTGTGTTTTATTTATATTTAATTTGTAACCAGACTTCAGCCCATTATTATCTAAGACTGACATGAGTTTAGGAAATGTTAAGTCTGGATTCTTTAAGCATGTGATAATATCGTCAGCAAATAATCCTATTTTATGTTCTTCTTGTGATATTGTTTAAGTTGGTCATTGTGTCTAGTTTCCTGGGCTAACGGCTCTATGATAGAGCAAATAGGCTGGGGCTCAGACAACATCCCTGCAGGGTGCCTCTATATAGTGTGAAACTATCTGTTGAGCAACCATTGATCTTAATTCTGGCGGTTGGCTCATCATAGTCTGATAAAGCTATTTGGTGTGTAGTTCAAACACATAACCTGTGTTTTATTTAAATGGTAAAAATGGTAAATGGTCTAGATTTATATAGCGCCTTCTAACCACACTGAGTGCAGTCCCAAAGCGCTTCACATATCAGTCATTCACCCATTCACGCTCACATTCACACACCAATGGGACAGAGCTGCCATGCAAGGCGCTAGTCGACCACTGGGAGCAATTTAGGGTTCAGTGTCTTGCCCAAGGACACTTCGACACATAGACCAGTGTAGACTGGGATCGAACCTCCGACCTCTCACTCCGAAAGACGACCACTCTACCACCTGAGCCACGGTCGCCCGCATTATTTCATATTTATATTTAATTTGAAACCAGACTTCAGCCCATAATTATCTAAGACTGACATGAGTTTAGGAAATGTTGAGTCTGGATTCTTAAGCATGTGATAATATCGTCAGCAAATAATCCTATTTTATGTTCTTCTTGTGATATTGTTTAAGTTGGTCATTGTGTCTAGTTTCCTGGGCTAACGGCTCTATGATAGAGCAAATAGGCTGGGGCTCAGACAACATCCCTGCAGGGTGCCTCTATATAGTGTGAAACTATCTGTTGAGGAACCATTGATCTTAATTCTGGCGGTTGGCTCATCATAGAGGGATTGGATTCATTTAATACATTGACTGCTGAAACTCATTCTCTCCAACACAGAGACAAGAAAGGGCCAGCTGACCCGGTCCAAGGCCTTCTCTGCATGGAGGCTAACTAAGGCTGCACTTGTTTTGTGTTTGTTAATGGTCTCTATGAGCTGTATTGTCCTTCTAATATGATCTTGGGTTTGTCGGCCCTTTATGAAAACTGTCTGGTCTTCATCTCTCAGCCCTGGTAGTCAATATTCCAGTCTTTTGGATATTATTGAAGTAAATCATTTGTAATGGACATTCAGAACAGAGATTGGTCGGTACGACTCACAGTATTCCTTATTTGGACCTTCTTTGGGGAGAACAGATATTATGGCTTCCCTCCAGGAGGGGGGTCTTAGCAGCTTGAGTGTCCAGTTCAATGAGTCCAACAACAAGGGGGGACGTCCTGCCTGAAGGTCTTCTACCACTCATTAGGGGGTCCATCACTCCCTGGACTTTTGTTAGTCTTCAGTTTACTGATGGCTTTGTCCAGCTCTTCTTTTGTTATTGGAGAGGTTAGATCTGTGTTTTGATTATTACCTATAGAGGGGAGATCCCGTTTTAACAAATATTTTTTAATATCTGCTTTGTTTGTATTCTCGGGTGAGGAATATAACATTCTATAATAATCTTTAAATATTTTTTTAATAATGTCTGGTTCATGTGTTATTTCATTGCTGGATGGTTCTCTGATTGTGTGAACTGAATGTTTTTTTTTTTTGTGATCTGAGGCGCTTTGCCAGAATCTTTGTGGCTTTGGGTCCAGATTCATAGAATATTTGTTTTGTAAATCGTCGTTTCTTTTCCACCTCCTCAAGTACCATAGTGTCTGTCTTTTCTTATTTTTTGAATTTCTTCTACCAGTTCATCACTATGGTCTGTTTGTTGTTGTTTTTCAAGTGTCCTTGACTGTTGATGTGATTTATTTTATTTAAGCCTTTTAATTTTATTTATGTAAGATGTTCTTGAGATCAGATTACCTCTCATTACTGCTTTGACAGTGTCCCAGACTATTGTTGGCTCAACATTGTTATTTCCATTATGTTAATGCATTCTTTAATTTCTCTCTTTAGATCTTCCACAGTAGTCATATTGTTTAGAATTCCTAAGTTCAGTCTCCATAAAGTGAGATCTATACGTTTTAATGGGAAAAGAGTTGTTCTTTTTTTAAATATCCTTGGCTTGAATACCATTGTGAGATACATTATTACCTTTGCCAACAAAAGTTGGGTGACCAACAAAGTTCTATTCTTTATTTTTACTTTAATTTGTATTTATTTATTTATTTAAATAGACATGATAAAAAGTATGAGGATTTTAACTTCCAAAACAATCTCTGCTCGTGTTTTTCTTTACCCCTATCTGTAGTTGAAGATGAAGATGATTGTGTATGTTATAATCATTGTTTATTACAGTAATCACCTATAACTGTCATGAAGCATGTGGAGAGGGCAAAGTTTCCTGGTGGATATTTGTACTAGTCTCTGGCGCCATCGTATGGACAACAGCATTCAGGGGCCATTTTTATCTTGCACATTGATTCTTTTTATTAAAAATTGTCATGAAATATTTGTGGATACAGTCAGGGTGGCATCAATAGCCTGCATCAATATTGTGATCATAATAACAGTATAGGTTGTTGACATGTAGGTGAAGGCAAATTGATTTACATGATTGCACCATTCCAACACAAAGCAATCCACATTGCTTTACAAGGACATATAGAAAATACATTACAACAAGATTAAAGTAGAAAAAGACCACAAATAAAGTAAAAACTTAATTGCGATAAAGGTAATAAAATAAGTCAAATCTATTGTTTAATGGAAAGCCTGAGCAAAGAATGGTGTTTTAAGGCCTAATTGACAGGACATGAGTGTGTCAACCATTGTGAGGTGTTGGGATGTTTGTTCCACTGATGAGAGAGTAGGAACCAAAAGTTCCTTCACCTTGTTTCTTCTGACTCTGAAACACTGAGTCAACCTCTTTCTGAGGACCTGGAGGGTCTGGAGGTTTCATTGTCACTTCACATGGATGACATCACACTGTCAGTGTACATACTTCCACCACCGTCACCATATCACCCAGTTCACCTCTCCCTCTCATGCAGCAGCACCGCCACTCTGGTCTACACCCTCAACACCACCCGCCTGGAGTCCTGGACTACTGCAGCTCCCTCCTGTCTGGTCTCTCTCTGGTCTCCCTCTGGTCTGTCTCTGGTCTCTCTCTGGTCTGTCTCTGGTCTCCCTCTGGTCTCCCTCTGGTCTCTCTCTGGTCTGTCTCTGGTCTCCCTCTGGTCTCTCTCTGGTCTCTCTGGTCTCTCTGGTCTCTCTCTGGTCTCTCTCTGGTCTGTCTCTGGTCTCCCTCTGGTCTCCCTCTGGTCTGTCTCTGGTCTGTCTCTGGTCTCTCTGGTCTCCCTCTGGTCAGCCTGGTCTGTCTCTGGTCTGTCTCTGGTCTCTCTCTGGTCTGTCTCTGGTCTCCCTCTGGTCTCTCTCTGGTCTCTCTCTGGTCTCCCTCTGGTCTCTCTCTGGTCTCCCTCTGGTCTCTCTCTGGTCTGTCTCTGGTCTCCCTCTGGTCTCCCTCTTGTCTGTCTCTGGTCTCCCTCTGGTCTCTCTCTGGTCTCCCTCTGGTCTCTCTGGTCTCCCTCTGGTCTCTCTCTGGTCTGTCTCTGGTCTGTCTCTGGTCTCCCTCTGGTCTCCCTCTGGTCTCTCTGGTCTGTCTCTGGTCTCCCTCTGGTCTCCCTCTGGTCTCTCTGGTCTGTCTCTGGTCTCCCTCTGGTCTCCCTCTGGTCTCCCTCTGGTCTCTCTCTGGTCTGTCTCTGGTCTCCCTCTGGTCTCCCTCTTGTCTGTCTCTGGTCTCCCTCTGGTCTCTCTCTGGTCTCTCTGGTCTCCCTGGTCTCCCTCTGGTCTGCCTGGTCTCCGTCAGGCCACCAGGCCCCCAAAGCTCCCCTCCCCTGACAGCACGTCACTGATCATATATGGGTTTGACTTTCTGAAATGAGTGACAAAATATATTGAACATTTTCATGATATTGTAATTTTTGGAACAGTGACTGCAGAGGACTTTGGATCGTCGAGACCAGCAGCCTTCTGGGAAATCCCAGGACATTATTGTCTGTCTCACAAAGGACGACACCTGGTTGTAGATATTTCAGATCCATGTGACGCCCTTTGCTTCCATTCCATTTGGGGTCACATCCTGCAGCAGAAGGGAAAGTCATCACTTGTGTGCAGCCAGTGACGTGATGTGTGACTGTAACATATTGAAGAATCTATTTCAAACTACATACTGCAGAGAAATTAAAAGTTGGTGTCAAAATTAATCCTCAGCCGACTGATTCAATTCTTCATTGTCAGCAGATACAGTAAATTGTGAAGCAGCAGATATTGCGACTCGTTGCAATAATATAAATTAAATGTAACTGAGTTAACCTGTATCACTGAAGCATACAAACCTGTTGAGCTTTCAGAGCCTGGCTGGAGGGTTTTGGCTGCTCTGCTCCTCCCACACAACAAACTGTATGAGCAGCCAGATCAGGAACAGATCAGGAAGTGCTTTTCTTCTCCAGAGTCTCCACACCTGAACGCCACTGGGAAGCCACACACTCCCAAACTATTTGACTCAAGAAAGGTGTTTTTCTTTGCACAATAATAACTTCACTTCTTTTGTTCCATGTGTTGTTAGGAGCAGAGCAATTGTTCACACTGCTTGAACCGTTTTGAAGTGTTTTTGTCTATTTTACAAATGTGCTATTTGAAGTGAAACAAACATCTTAACATTGGTGCGTGTATTTAACTCTCAGCGTCCTGAAATACAACAGTTTGTTCTGGAGCAGCGACTGGACCACTCCTGCTTCTCCACTCTTCTATATGAATGTGTTGGATCATTTCCATCCCTGTTTGTATGTCCAGCTCTTTGACAGGACAAAACATGGCAGCAATAATGAACGACGAGGTCTTCAAGGTTTTTACCACTCACGCCACGATCGTCCTCGGGAAGGTTTTCCTGATGGACCTTTGACTGTCTACTACTGCTTCTCCAGAGGGGGAACTGTCTCTCACTTCTTTATCTTCAGAAATAATTATTGACTTAATGAGTTAGTTATTTTGTAATGGTGCTAGCTCTGGAAAGTCTTATGAGTGAGATTAAATATTATGTTTTTTTCCCTCTTCCTGGATTCATTACATGGATATTTGACCCGACTGGTTCAATTCAATTCAATTCAACTTTATTTACGTAGCACCAAATACAGAACAGTCATTCCTCTGTGCTTTTAACAGAGAAAAGAGAAAAACCCAACGGATCCTGGTGACTTCTGATGTGCAACAACAACAATTGTGTATACATGAATTCTCTCTCTATCTTTGAAGGCCTTTGCAAATGAGGAAGATGTGGCCCTGAAGCCTGCAGAGGATGGAAAGAAGCTGCTGAGGACTCATCCAGATGTAGAGCGAGTGAGAAGGTTGGATGATGGAGGCTGCAAACAGACACAATCCTTCTCTGCTTATTCAATTCAGTCTGTGCACGATGGACGTGTTTCACCCAGATTTTCGCTGGCTTGTTTTCAATGTGCAGGTGTCACCAGAATGACCTGGAGACCGCTGTGCCCTTGGTGCTGGTGGGCCTCCTCCACACTCTGACTGGACCTGAGCTTTCTTCTGCCCAGCTTCACTTTGGCCTCTTCACCGGGGCTCGGCTCCTCCACAGCATCTCGTACCTGGGCGCTCTGCCGCAGCCCTGCAGGGCCCTGCCATGGATGCTGGGTATGGGGATCAACTTCTCCATGGTGTGCAGGGTGCTCTACACAGTCCTGGTTCTGTAGAGACCAGAAGACTTGACACACATCCACAGCAGGCTGTTTCTTCCTTTAGAACCGCTGCAGCTTTTGTACCATTATCCATCCGTCTTTGTAATGAATTTCAGGCTTTGTTGATGCAGCCTGTTTTTATTGCAAGAGCAGTCACATTTATCTATTCACACACACAATCATTCACACAGTCTAAAACAATGGTCGCTCATTCATACTGAATGTGTTCAAACCTCTTTTTCCAATGAAGGCTGTCCTGCCACACCCGCCACAACACCTGGCACCACACCAGATGTTCACCATGACTCTGCAAAAATAATGTTTGTGTAGATTCCACAGCCTGGCAGCTATATGATCAATCTACTGATGTGTTTTTGATGTGATTTGATTTCAGATGTGATCAGTCTGTAACATGTTGTGAAGCTAAAATGAGAAATGAAATGCTTGCTGTCCTTTACCTTTGTGTGTGTTTCATGTTAGCACTTGACGCTAACGCACCAGGCCTGAAGCACCAAACACATCGCTTCGCCTCACTTCATTTCAGAGCTCTGATTTTGTTCACATCTAAACCACAGACCCAGAGTGTGACACATTTTAAAAATGACTGAAATGCATTTTCAGCAACGTTTCCTCATTTTTCAGTACGTCGCATATTTTTTTTTGTTATAGTATTTAGCGTTTGAAAAAACGTGTAGTTCACTCGTTCTTCTAAAGAATGAACTCATTACTATAGTGGATTTTGATGAATTTCGATGAATTCATTCTTTATGTATTTTTACCATCTTTCATTCATTTGAATGAGATCAAATTAAGGACAGTCATGAAGATTCCCTCAGCTGGTGGTGAAGACTGATCCTAACTTTGAACACAGACGAAAGCATGAATAAAATCAAAACTGTAGTTCATTAAATTGAAACATAAGAGCTCCAGAATTCATTCACTTCTCACGTTCACTTCTCTCCATTCAAATTCAGTTTTATGATTCAATGTTTTGTGCCACACATCCAGGACCTGGCGCCAGGATAAACTAGTCGAACATCGTAGAGGAGAAATGGCTTTTATGACAGCAATACGCTTTACGATCTTTACCTGGCATAAACCCCTCCGATACAAATATTAACTGGAAACATGATGTGCCGGTGGTCAACTGGCCGGCTGGCATCCCAGGACAAATCCCAGGGGGTCGACATGACTTCATTGAGATATCCATTCAAACATATAGATTTAATCTCAAATTAGACCATTTTCGATTTAAAGAATTCAAATTCAATTCCTGCTGGCCCAAGGTTTATCCCATACCTATGAAGGTTGTTTACAAAACAGAAATGATGCTTCATTCAAATGACGGTAGGAAAGTAGATGAGAAAACATCTTCAGTGAAGCTGCAGCGACGACCAAAAACTGAAGTTTATCCACTGTTGTGGACTTCTGAGTTTTATTTTGTTAGTAAGCAAAATAAAACAGAACAAAAAGAATAAATAAAACAAAAAATTTAAAAATCAACAGTCATCAGGTTAATGCAATAAATTTAGAATATAAAATAATGCTTCACTTCGTGTGGTAATAAAAACAGATGATGATAGAGTTATAATGAATTGTTTATATTTTACATATGTACAGAACGGGAGATCAGGGCTGCAGTGGGGCAGCGGCAGGGTGAGAGTCAGTCACTGTGTTGGTGGGGATTAAAGACGGGCTGGATCGTGGCTGGATGTGGGAACATCTGGTCCAAGTTGCTCATCCAATCCCCTGGTTGAGGCAGTTGGCGTTGTAAACAGGCCGCCATGGTGTCTGGTGGTTGGAAGATCTTATTCCTGGTCTTTTCTTTGCCTAAAAACAGAAAATACGTTAATAACTAAGTTCATTAAAAAAGGTGTTTTTTTTTTTTTTTACAGTTTTAGTGGCGTCATATGAACATTTCTGAGTTTCAGGTGAGCAGAGAGTTCATACATAGTTAGAGGTGGTCGACCAGCCCGGGTTGTTCTCCTCATGGCGCTGTGCCTCGACTCTCGCCTGCTCAAAATACTTCTCCTGCTGAGGTCGTGACAACGACCTCCACTGTGGACAGACGACAACACATTGTCAGCACACACACACAGACACACCAAGACAAGCCAGCTTCTAAACATGAGTAATGAATTTGTATCTCCAACATGTAGGAGCAGACAACTTCCCCTCTTTCCCACTTCTGCATTTACTGCCGCTCCCCGTCAGGCCCAGCTCAGCAGCGACGACGGGCCTCGTCCAGAATGGAGGATGGAGGCGCTTCACTTCATCAGAGGGGCACGATGGATGCCCTGCGACACATCAACATCTGCACCGGACTGAGTGCGCGCTCCAAGGGAGGGAGAGGCCCTGCTGCAATACTCACAAAACAATGGTTGAGTTCTGGTTGAGTCTCCTTCATTCCAAGTAGGATGTGTCATCCTGTATAAAGTCTGGTTCTACATTATAGAAGAGCAGCTGCACCATTGAGCTCCAATCAGCAGTAGATGTTTTTGTTCATGAGAGAGAAACTGCACACTCCCCAGGTTTTCTACATAATGTATTTCATTCAAAGGCACCTTGTAGAGAACTGCTAATGAAGCCTGGTGACATGTTCCTAATCGTGGCACTCTGACCTTTGTGCTTTGTCTTCAGTGTCTGTCAGAAGGACACGTTGATGTGGTCCGAGAGAGAGAGAGGAAAAAAGACATGGAGGACCTTGCCACAACAATGATTAAATGGGCTGATGTCTGGTTTGCCAAGCATGAAGAAGGGAAACACTGAAGAAAACACCTCAAGTCTAACCTGTTCTTTTCACTTCAGCTTGGGTCAGATGTAGGGTAGTGCCACATTTAGACAGGAGATGGAGCCCAACATAAGGGGAGGGCCTGAGCTCTAAGCTCCTCCTGTGTGACTCCTACCCTGATTTAAAATCGATCGCACCTGTGTGGTTAGACACTCAGAGAATGCAGTGGAGGAGCTCAGAGACGTTGTTGGTGAGTGGCTTCAGATTTGGTGAACTACTTTGATTTACATGTTAGTGATGGGTTGATGAGGCATCATGAAGCGTTTCGACAAACTGCCACACTGTATTGATAGTGTCGATACTGTGTCACTGAATACTGCCCCCTGCTGGACCTTTAAAATCCCTACAGGCAACCAAGGAGAAGCATTCAACTGACACTGATTTGATGACCGAGTATATACAATAACATAACTTAAGTCTTTGTCTTTTATATTATTTCATGTCTTCATCTTAATTTAAAATATCTTTGATATTTTTAGGCACACTCAATAAATGATGTGAACATGTATCATAACATGAAAATCTAAGTGAACGCGTTGACGATGCTCGGGGACTGGGATTTTTGTTTTTACAAATTTTTATTCCGAAAAACAAGTTTTTCCAATGTTTTGAAATGTAGTTTGTTGCGCTTCTTTGACACAACGTCTCCAGCTGTGGAAAACACCTGCTCACATGGCACAGATGAGGCTGGAGTGCAGAGAAACTGTAGTGACAGGTGGAAGAGGTTTGGGTAGTGTGGCTTTTGGTTGTCCCAGTATCGCAAAGGATCCTGGGACCTGGCAATATTGCCCTCTGCCAGGTCTCTCTCTCCTCCTGGACGGCATCAGCTGTGGCACTTTTGGTCTGCCTGCCCACTTCCATGTCAAGATGTTGCCAAAGGTTATCTAAAGAGCAACAAATGGTCATTTTAGTGCATGATTTACAAACAACAACAAACATGTAATGCTGAATAACATGGCTGAAGTGGGTGCAGACTGCTGTTGAGAAGACGGTCCTGGCTGGGGCTCATTGTGCGTCCGATTACAGACACACATTCTGCCTGCAGTCGACTGACGGCCTCATTGCACTTGGAGGAACTGCGGAACCCGAGTGATTTAAATCTGGATTCAAGGATTCAAGGATTCAAGGATTCTTTATTGTCATATCAAAAAGAAATGATACGAAATTTGGACTCAGGTCCCGGTAAGCCAGTAATAAAATATATATAGAGCGTAAAAATATATACAAATATACAAGAGCAGAAATGTAAAGTGTAAAGTGTTGTAGTGCAAAAAAGTGA
The DNA here is from genome assembly GCF_963422515.1 of Blennius ocellaris. NCBI lineage: Eukaryota > Metazoa > Chordata > Actinopteri > Blenniiformes > Blenniidae > Blennius > Blennius ocellaris. The sequence continues at coordinate 25,049,025 of NC_137667.1, forward strand.
GGGAGTCTACGGAACATGGCTCGAGTTCACTAGTCTCACAGCTTCGGGGAAGAAGCTGTTCCTGAGCCTGGTGGTTTTGCTCCGAATGCTCCTCAGCCGCTTTCCTGAGGGGAGGGGCTGAAACAGTCCATGTGCTGGGTGGGTGGAGTCCTTCATGATGCGGAGAGCCCTCCCCCTGCATCGTGCTGTGTAGAGGTCCGAGGTGGTGGGGAGGCCGCTCCCGACAGTCCTCTGAGCGGCCTTTACCACCCTCTGCAGAGCCTTCCTCTCAGCGGCGGTGCATCCGCCATGCCACACAGTGATGCAGCTGCAGAGGACGCTCTCCACCGCACAGTGGTAGAAGCTCCTCAGGACGGAGCCTCCCAGACCCGCCCTCCGCAACTTCCTGAGGAAGTAGAGGCGTTGGTGGGCCTTCTTGACCAGACGGGAAGTGTTGGCGCTCCAGGTGAGGTCCTTGGACAAGTGTACCCCCAGGTACTTGTAGCTGGAAACCACTTCCACAGCTGCTCCTCCGATGTGCAGGGGAGCGGGGGGGGGGGGGGGGGGGGGGCACCTGACCCTCCTGAAGTCCACCACCATCTCCTTGGTCTTTTCCCCGTTGATGCAGAGGTTGTTTTCACTGCACCACTGCATCAGGTGTTCCACCTCCTCTCTGTATTTGGACTCATCGTTGTTTGTGATGCGTCCCACTACTGCTGTGTCGTCCGCATCTGGGGTCCAGAAGTGTTGCTAGGGTAACACGCTCAATGGCTCCAGACTGGAAGCAGTGTCTGTGACTCCACGCTTCAGCTGGTCATGGAGGTGTATGGCTGCCTGTGTGTGCAAGGTTGAAGCATTACGCTCTAGTGCAAGATAGAGCATTTTCATCATCGGGATGACCTTTGACCCCGACACTCGCCTCTCTTCAGACAACTCCACTGTGGCTTGATGGAAAGGAGCAAGCACAAGAAGTGTTTCTCCTCTGATGTTCTGCTCACCAGCTGTCAGTGGAGTCACATCTGTCCTGAGGCCAGAGGTTCCACACTGGTTCCTCTCATCATGGAGCCTTGAAGCATTTCATATGTGCTGTTCCAGCGTGTCGGCGCCTCATTGATGAGTTTCAGGGTTGGTCGTCCCATCTGTTGCTGCACTTGAGCAAGCTTCTCCTTGGCTGTTGTGCTTGATCTAAAGTATGTGACAATGTGCCGAGCTCTGTGTCTACTGGATGTAAGTGTGGGGATCTGATCACATGATCTTCTAACAATACATTTAGACTATGTACAATGCAAATTGAGTGCCGGATTTGGAGCCGTCTCGTGGCTGCAATCATGTTTGGTGCTGCGTCGCTCACAAGACACTTTACTTTAGTGGTTCTGGCCCAGTCCTCCATCACGCCCCTTTTGACTTGGGCCAAATTGTCAGCAGTGTGATTTTGTGGAAAGTACTGCACACCCAACACAGATGTACACAACTGCATGTTCTCATTAATGTAGTGACAAGAAAGAGCCAAGTAAGCCTCCATGTTCACAGATGTCCACAAGTCAGCTGTTCTCCTCGCTGCCACAGCTTGCTGGACTTCCATCTTCACTCCTTCCCGTTCCTCCTCATACTCTTGGGCCACCATTTGTTTGACGGTCTGAAAATTACACCAAGTGAAACCAAACACAAATGAATATATTTGCGTTCAAGATTAAATAAATTGGATATATCAACAACTACTTTAGATAATTCCTCCACAAACCTTGCTGGTTGGCAAAACATATGAGGGCTGAAGGACCTGAACCAGTTCCTGAACCCTTCAGTCTCCAGGATGCTGAGGGGCCGGCAGTCCTTCAGGAGGAAGTTCAGCAGAGCCTCGTCCAGCATCTGCTTCCTGGAAGCTTGAGGGTTAAACAATAAGTAAAGAGTAAATTAATAGGAAGTGATTATTAATAAAGGAACTGAGTAAGTTGTAGAATAGCTGTATAGTATGCAGTTAATCCTGGGTGTATCTGGGACTTCATCCTCATGCCGAGCCCTGGAATGCCTCAGCATTGAGGAGGTGCTTTTATTTAAATATGAAAGTTCTGTCGAACAAATGCGACATTTAACCTGCAGCAAATAAGATGAACAGTAAATTAAGAGCCACTTTGAAACGAATTTGAATTCAGATAGATCAAGAGGAAACTCTGAGAACAGGATGAAACAAGAAGGATTAAATTAAATTAAAACAAATACCTTATTTTCCCATATGACATCAAAATGGTCCCACACAAGAAACCTTTCTTTTCACTTGAGGCTGCTCCATAACTCCAGGTGAATTTGACGCTGAACCGCAAAAGTTCCAAGATTCTTTTGGCAGATGCATCCCGTTGACAGATGCACTTCCTTATCAACACAGTTTGGCGTCACTGTCACTTCCAAACAGTTCCTGTATCGGTCACGTGACTTTCTCCAAGCGACACGCGCACCGACGCAGGGTTTGCTCTAGGAGCTCCACGCGTCTATTGCCGGACCTTCACTACTTCATGTCATTTGACCCAATTTAAGGATAAACTCTACTACCATAGTGGTTGGCCTGACCAGTCTGTTTGCAGAGGCTTAATTTAGGCAAAATTCACCGTTACTGGGTGCTGGGTGGTCCACTTGAGATACATATACATATTGTGATTTTATACTGCAATTTATGTTAAAACAATGAAGGATACAATTACTAAAATGTTAAGAGTAATGGTTTTTTGTTGAGCTAGATAAATACATTTACAAAAAGACTAAAATAAATAAATACGTTTATGGGTCAAATGCATTGTAAAAAGTTAGACTTTGATTAAATGGTTAAAATAAGTACGTTTAGGTACATGATTTAATTGTACAAATAGAAAACATTTTAGGTTGAAACATAGTGGTAGATGGCTGATATGCAGTTAATAAATTAATTAATAAAAATGATAAGAAGCTCATGGTGTTAATTCATTGGAAACATTTGAACAGAGCTTATTTCTTCCTTTGTCTCTTTTTTACTTTTTTCTTTAAGGTTTTCAACCTGTTATATAAGAAGCTGGAAGTAAACTTTTTTTTTTTTACTTTTTAAAAAGTTTATTTATATATATATATATATTTATAGCTCTCATTTGTCTCTGGGTCATATAAAAATACTGTGACCACTATTTTCAGCACTTTCATGCGCTCTCCTGCTTTCATACTGAAGCCAAGTCTTTCATTATCGGGCCTCTGCTGCCATCTACTGATGGATGGTAAGAATAGCATTTATTCCTTCATATCAAGTGTTATTTTTTTCTCACAATAGGGCATGGGCCAATAGTAGAAAACATTACATTTGTTCACATAGTGTCATCATTTGTCTCTCAGTGTGTATGAGCCCAAATTACATTAATGTCCCTGCAACTTTTCCTGACCGGGTGAATCCAGCATGACTCAACCCCGTCCTTTGTCCCAAATATCTCCAGGAGTTTTGGACTGTAGTGTCCAGTTGGCCTTGTGTTGATGTACTTGAGCTCCATCCATGTCCCGTCAAGCTGGGAAGCATCGGAAAGAAGAAATAAGCTTGACAATGTCCCCGTCTTGGGCACAGGCCGAAGCCCTGGGGGGACAGCTTGCTTCGGGGTGAGTGAAGGCAGACCTCAGTTTATGGCTACACATGTTCTGAAGTGTGGTTACTGTGAATAAATGGGATTTGTCTGAATCAGTCTGCTGGGGCTTATGATGGTGTTGTGGATAGAAGTTCTGCAATACACCTAGAATATCCTCAGTTAAATCATTTGCTGGGGTTTATTGAGGTTTTCCAGGGACATATATGAGGTTATTTGATGTCTAAGATCAGGGAAAGTATTTCCTATAGGCGGATGAGGTGTGTGCCGAGGGCCTTCAGGCCACCAGGGGCCCCAAAGCTGTATGTGCAGCCTCACCTGAGAAGAATTACAATTACCTGTCTTTTATATGCATGTTTATCAGGTGTTTATTATGTCCCCTATATGCTTATAGGGGAACATATATATGTATGAAAAATGGGTACTGGCGTTGTCATTTATAGATTGTGCTGCCTCTACTGATGAATCAGAGCTGAATCTGTTCTTTAACAAAACCTCTTGGAAGGACCAGTCCTGCTTTAACAAAGATCCAGTTTTTCAGTGCCTCCACATTAAGCAGAATTAAAACAAGCAGAGTTGTTGTCCCCCAGGTGGCGCTGCCTGTGATCATACATGTGCTTTTTGAGCCTGAGTGGAGCAAGTCCTCCTGATTTGAACTTTGAACACAGATGAATGCATGAATAAAATGTAAACTGTATTTCATTAAATACATTTTTTTTTAAAGTTCCTGAATTCATTCACTTCTCTCCATTAAAATTCAGTTTTACGATTCAATGTTTTATGCCTCACATACTGGACTCTGCACGAGGCTAAACTAGTCGAACACAGATGAGAAGAAATGGCTTTTATGACAGTAATTACAACTTTTACCTGGCATAAACTCCTCCGATACAAATATAAACTGGAAATACGATGTTCCCGGTGGTCAACTGGCCAGCTGGCATCCCGGGACAAATACCAGGGGACATCATGACTTTATTGTGATTCCCATTCAATTTGAAATTAGACCATTCCAATTGAGATTTAAAGAATTCAAATTCACTTCCTGCTGGACCAAGGTTTATCCCAAATCTATTGAAGGTTGTTTACCAAACAGAAATGATGCTGCATTCAAATTAAAATAGGAAAGTAGATGAGAGAACAAGGAGGAAGGAAGGAGTCCAGTCTGCTTTCCTTTATTGCCTCCAGCGGCAGGACAGTTCACCTGTCAAACATTTTCACCTGCGTGACTGGACGTCCTCTTTTAACCCCTCCCCGTCACCCACACACCCACTCCATTGCAAGAACCTCCGTCCAGGTGCCCACCACAATAAAATAATGCTACTCCTCATATGGTAATTTAAAAACAAGACAGCATGAGAGTGATTTTTGTTTTTTTTATTTTTATTTAAAGGTTTCTGAGGTGGAAGCAGGGCACTATGTATGATGGAGCCGACTTGTGACTGGAACTGTTGGATCCGACCAACATTATCCAGTTGAAAACAAGTGGGCTTTGGGCCTGTGGGGTGTTTGTACCCTCATCACTGGTGCGACCTTTTTCGTGGTCTCTTCCTCCCCTAAAAACAGAAAATACATTAATAACCAAGTGTATTTTTTTTTTTAAACAAACTCTTGAGCAGTTTGAGTGACGTCTTGTGAACATTAATGACTTAAAGGTGAGGAGAGAGTTCATACATAATTGGAGGCGGTCGACCAGCCCGGGTACTTGGCCTCATGCAGCTGAGCTTCGGCTCTGGCTGCCTCATAGTACCGCTCCTGCTGAGGTCGCGATAACGACTTCCACTGTGGACAGATGACAACACATTGTCAGCACAGACACACAAAGACAAGCCAGCTTCTAAACATGAGCAATGAATTTGTATCTCCAACATGTAGGAGCAGACGACTTACCCTCTTTCCCACTACTGTATTCACAGCCGCGCTCCCTGTCAGGCCCAGCTCGGTGGCAACGACGGGCCTCTGCTCTTTCAAGAAGAGCATGTATGCGTTAGGCGGTTTTTTGATGTAATGGCCTGCATCGCCATCATCGTTGCCCCGCCTTCGTTTTCTGCAGGCACCAAAAACAAACGTTCAGAGAAGCATTCAGGCAGATTTCAAACATAAATCGACATGTAATAGGATGTTATGGTGTGACACCCAAACATGTGATTCACACTCAGGCCTCACTGAGACTCAATAAACAGAGGTTTTCTAGCTGTGCAGTGACTCAGAGCTTGAAGAAAAGCTCTGGGAAACGAGCTGAATGTCATGAAGTCCATGCAGGTACAAACAGCCAGAAGTGTATTTAGAGCCAGAAGTGGAAAGTGAACTCACCTTGAAGGGCCGCTGACAGCAGGAGCAGGAGCGACACTCAGTGAGAGGTTCACAAAACACTGTAGACAAAGGAAAAGTGTAAAATGCACAAGTTCCACAAGTTGAGAGTGTTAAGATCAACACCAAGAGACACCACATCACTTTGATTATGAGGCAACACACACGTGTCGTGAGGTGATATTTAAAGGCTAATTGAAGGAGGAAAGGTCAGTTTTTGTGGACTGATTAAAGGGTTAAATGATCCCTTGCATTGAATTCAGGGTAATTTGGATCAAAAGTGTCTTTTTTAAAGCAAATTTTGTTGTGTAATTGAAAGATGTATTTTATCGATCACAAACGTTTAAAACTCAATGATCAACCATCAGTTGTGGACATTTAATTTATATTTCATCTCCTGAACAGTCCCACATTGCTGTACATCTTTAACATCTTAACAACTGAAATTACAGTCCAGATCAACACCCAGATTTCTGGCCTGATTTGATGTCCTGAGTGACATGAAGTCAAGTTGAGCACTTACTGGACGGAGGACGACTCCAGCAGGTGGTTTGGACGTCGCCTCAGGAGGCTGGAGAGCGACGTCTGCCTGGTCGCCTCCTCCTGTCAATATGAACTCAAGCAGTTCATCCGGAAACGGTTCTTCCACAATCGCCCTGCATGTGTGGTTAATTCTGGAGATGGAAAGAGCATTGAACATTAGGATGAGTTTCACAGTCACTTTGACGCTAAACATGTTAAAGAATAATATGAACACTAATAGTTCTTAACTTCAGAAATGACTGAATTTATTATTTCACAGCAGTATATAAACACAACTGATCAATAGCTGTAGCAACGACTAATGCTGATCAAAAACACACTGTGTTAAATGCTACTTGTAAACATACAGTGGCAGGTGACGTGCCTCCTCCAGGACCTGCATCAGGTCTGGCACCAGTGGATTCTGCTGCTCTTCAACAACTTTCATTCTAGAGATGGAAAAAGCGTTGAGTGTTAGAATGAGGTTCAGTCACGTTAAAGCCAAATGTGTTACAAGAATAATGATATATACACTGGAACTAATATTTTTTAACATCAGAAATGACTGAATTTATGATTTCACAGCAGTATATATCAACACAACTGGTAACATTTCTTAATCAGATAAGTCAAACAAAACTCCGTAAAGCTCCTTGTATATAAACTTCCTCTGACACCTCATAACAGTTCAACCTGCTCACAGGCCCAAAAACATGTCAACAAGCCACCCTGATCACTTCTGATCTCAATTGTTTGTAAAAGTGGTCACACGCCAGACAGCAGCACAAAACCTTCGGAAAATACTCAATCTGTACTCCACTTTTTATAGACAGATGTAGCTGAGTGTTTAAACACAGATAACAAAGGAGATTAAACATAATTTGGACATTAATGAATTAATTTTGAGTGTGGCTACCGCTAGGTGCTGGCTAGCATAGCCTCCATAGGGACACTGCCCAGTGAGTTAAAATAGCAATATCTCTTAATTTTTTCTATGAGTGTGTCTGAGAGAGAGAGGTGATACGTATGTGTATAATAATAACAATATTTGTGGAAAAAGTCCCATTAATAGTGAGAAAATAGCTGTAAAACTGCAGGTGTTTGTATCTGTTGCCTTGGAGACGGCCTCCGTTCGCATGTTAGCTTTAGCAGCTAGCATCAAACCTTGATGGATTTGTATTCTCAAACAAATGTTATTCGATAGTCGTGTGACCAATTTTTAAGGATATTTTAACTTACATCAGTTTTATAGTGTGAAATGACACTTTTCCCACGTTCTTAGTTAAAACTTGGATGTTTGCATTAAGTGACATAAGTTTGCATTAAGTGACATAAGTGAAAATGAACTGTAAATCTCAGTGCATCATGGCTTACTTTGGTTGTTGAAGGCTGGAGGAAAAAATGGTGTGCTGAGAATCAATTCTCTATCGCCCGTTTTCGCTCTGCTCGTGTCCTCGACCCAACGCTCCAATGGCTGCAGCAACACTGAATGCTAGCGGGCTAGCAGCTAGCAGCGTCCAATTAAAGTCTAACTGTAGCTTGCAACTTCCGGAAGCTTCCGGAAGCTCCATCAGCGGTGATGTCTCGACAGTGAATGTGTCAAAAACATTGGTTTTCTGTAACTGCAAAGTCAAGCTTATTTGGGGAAAAATTATACATTGAATTATTTATATTTCTGCCATTTTAATGTTTGTTTAAAAATGGAAGCAATTAAAAAAAAAATCAAATTTTTAAAAGTTTGTTGATATCTATGTATATATTGATAATTATATTATTTATATTAATTAATAATTATGTCATTGTATTAATTCATTATATATAATTATTATTAGGTCATATATGCGAGATCGCGCTGTCGGAAAAGCTACGGTGGGCTGGTGTTTCGGATTAACTGGTTTTCGTGTTAACTGGTTCCCTACATAGGATATTCCACCCCAGACAGAACTAGAAGGTCACTAGTTAACAGGGACGCTAGATAATCCGAAACACCTGTGACAAGCGTGACTGAATAAGTTACAGCAACACTATTCCTGTCAATGAGCACAACATTATTAATCCCTATGGGTGGGAAAACAAAAGTAAAATAAAATGGAGGAAGAAGGACAGTCAAAGGTTACAGGTAAGACCGTTGTTGATGATGTTGGCTGGATTGGAGGAGGTTTAACACTGAGTTTTCAGCAAATTAGTTTATTTGTGCTGCTTGCCTTGTTTACATGTTGTCTGGATGGTTGGATTGGTTTGATTAATGGAAGTTGGATTATTTAAAATGAATATGTTGCATGAGTAGACAGCCTGTGGCCATGAGACCGACTGAGTGCCTGCCTGGGGGGAGTTGATACTCTTTGATTGTTCACTGTAAATTGTCTCTCAGCATTTTGACTCTTAACATTATTTTGTGAATATTTAGTAGTACTGTGACAATTGTAGTGTGTATTATACAAGTCTACAATTACACTGTAAAGCTTGATGCCAACGTCAACACACACGCGCACGCACGCACACACACACACACACACACACACACACACACACACACACACACACACACACACACACACACACACACACACACACACACACACACACACACACACACACACACACACACACACACACACACACACACACACACAGGTATCTTTGGCATCTCCTCTGCACTGACGGATACAGGGCCAGTCGACGCAGGCGGTGATGCCATCCGATACAAATTGACACCACCACCAGCTGTTGCCCAGCCTTAGATATGTTAGGAGATCTGTCAATTTTATTTTTTTTAATAATTTTTTTGCATGTGAGAGGATCAGAGAGCTATGCATATGTTTCATGGCTGCCCAGCACTGAATAGATCTAATGTGAAGAAGTGAGACAGCCACAGCAGTCAGCATTCTCTCACATTTAAACCAGACAAGTCCTGCACATCCAGAAGCACAACACGGCCACTTATAAGGTAAGTTTGACTAAACAACCACCCAAACTGCAGCTTGTCTACTGTGCTTTGTCTCATTTGTCTCAGGGTCATATAAAAATACTGTGACCACTATTTTCAGCACTTTCATGCGCTCTCCTGCTTTCATACTGAAGCCAAGTCTTTCATTATCGGGCCTCTGCTGCCATCTACTGATGGATGGTAAGAATAGCATTTATTCCTTCATATCAAGTGTTATTTGTTTCTCACAATAGGGCATGGGCCAATAGTAGAAAACATTACATTTGTTCACATAGTGTCATCATTTGTCTCAGTGTGTATGATCCCAAAATTACGGAGCCCCTCTGGTGACATTGGTGAAAAAAAAATTATTGTGGGAACGAGATAAATAAGTCGTGGCCACGCGTTATTAAGGCGTGAGATATATAGGGGCTCCGTACATCATCATTTAGCTGCTTGCAAACATGGACGCGTTTGAAGACATTTGGTTTTATTTCAGTCTGGGAATGAATTACAATGATATTCTTCAGGCGCTTGCAGTTAGGCATGGAGTCATTCTTAGCAAGAGACACTTAATCCGGCTGCTCAAAAAGCATAGGCTCACACGCAAACAGTATGCGGACACCGGGGAAGTCATAGATTTCATCATGCACCAGCTGGAAGGACCTGGAAGACTACATGGCTACAGGTGGATGTACAGCAAATGCTTGGAAAATGGCATTCATGCAAAAAAGGAAGATGTGCGTTTGATTCTTGCAGCTCTGGACCCTCATGCCTCAGCCATGCGGCGCTCCAGGCGACTTAACCGTAGGCAGTACTTTGCTGAAGGACCTAACTATATCTGGCATGTAGATTCTTATGATCAGTTAAAACCATATGGAATCTGCATAAACGGTTGCATTGATGGCTTTTCCCGCAAAGTCATTTGGTTGAAAGCTGCATACACAAGCAGCGACCCACACGTCATTGGGGGCTACTTTATGGAGGCCGTGGAGCAGTTTGGTGGTTGTCCCCGGATCGTCCGGACAGATCTGGGAACGGAGAATGTGGTTGTCCGAGACATCCAGACCTACCTCCGTCGCAGTGATGGTGACAGTAGATCTGGTGAACAAAGCTACATTGCAGGAGCAAGTACCACAAACCAAAGGATTGAGAGTTGGTGGGGGATGCTGCGCAAAGAAGGAATGGAATACTGGATACAGCTTCTGTGCGAACTTAAAGACGAGGGCCTGTTTGTTGGTGACGACCTGGACAAATCACTTGTGCAGCTGTGCTTTCGGAACATCATTCAGGTGAGGCTGAGGAAAGACGATTGCTTGTGTGGACTTCTCTTCCATCTCTACAACAGAATGATGAATGTGTGGTGTTAAAGCACAAACATGAACAGATATCTTTGTAACACGGTATTTCTAGGCTATTCATTTATCGATGTTAATGAGTTCTAGGGAGCAGAGGGAAACAAATGTGTGCTTGGATTTGTGATAAAGTGGTATGTCAAACGATAAGGCGACAGTGAGTCTAAATGACAAAGTACATTTATTCAGTTATGAATTAAACATGACTAGTAACGCAAATATACAGCAAATTGGTCCCAATTCATACAGTAGGCCTATATTTGATTAAATCCTGAAAAAACAGAATGCTATATTATGGCGCATTTTATGGCTTTAGTTCCGCGGTTCAGCACCACCGACGGGATAGCGCTGTCTGTGGTGCTGAAGTCATAGACCCATTTGTAATTTCGCAATTTTCTCTCAGCCCCACCTTTATGTCAGTTTCGTTAGCATCTCTAATATTCTCCAAACTATATACCATACGTACTCAATTATACACTATATTGTAGCCAGTTGATTGGCTACAAGAGTAGCCTAGCCTATAGAGTAGTGACACCTTCATGATCACATTAAAAAGTAGCAACGTGTAGTCGAGAGGTTCATAGAGACACACTGCTGCTTGTCCGTTCATTAAAAAATGATCAAATGGCCTGTTGCCTGTATTATGAAACCTCACTATAGTCATGTCTCAAAAAGCATGTCTATTTTCTGCTTTTGTGTCATCTTGGTTTGCTTTATTTGAACCATTGGGCTATATGTTCTCATTTTAGGAAGAGCTAGATGAGATCAAGGCAGTCTGGAACAGCCAGCGCATCCGGCCAACAAGGAATCACAACGTACCCAATGGGATTCCAGATGTGATGTATACTGTGCCACAGCTCTGGGGTTCTGAGGACTTCATTGTTCCACACAACGAGCTTGATGCCTGCAAACAGGCATGCAAATTCCTGTCAGCTGTCCCATGCGATGAAGACATATTTGACCTTTGTCATCTGATCATGTCAGAGTCGGGCCTTACTTTTCCCAAGAATATATCAGAAGCTCAAGAGTTTGACTTGACAATGAGGGAGACTCTTGGCTCATTCATCTTTAACTGAGCAGCCTAGCAGTGAATAGGTTTCAATTGAAACCAATAAAGATCCTCCCCCAGGCAGCTTTTAAGACACATTTGTACAATACTCTGCTTTGAACAATAATGTGTCTGGCAATACTTTCCCCCAAAAAGTTGGTGTCTGATTGGTCATGCATTGTGTTGCAGTGACACAAAGCAGGAAGGGGTTTACTTTTCTGCTCAGATCTATATTGTACGCTGCATCTATAGTCTATAGTTTACTTTGTTGTAAAGTCTTGAAATCACATGAATGTGTACAATTTCATGCTTATAACCTGTTTTACTTGAGTTGATTCAAAGGCAAGACCTTTGACATTCTGTTGCTCTTTTGGCTTTTCGTCATTAGTGTAAATGCAAAATGACACAGGTAATCAATGAAAAAAGGGCAAGCATAGCATATGCTGAGTCTTTGTTTATTGGCATATTGTGTACAGCAAAGAAAATAACCAACCTCTTTTTATTTTATTTGAAGGCTTACAGACAACATCATAAAAATGCTTCTTTTTACAGAAAAGGCAAGGAACTAGGTTTTATCTTTCATGGTAAAGGTACATTTACCAGTGGTATTGAATCTCCCCTTTATTGTCAGTAGTATCACACACTAAATGATTTTTCAATCAAATGTTTGTTGCGTTTTCAATCTTTTGATTTCTGTTAGAATGTTTTTATATATAGTGAAGGAATATACAAGTTAAACATTTGATTTCTGTGGGACAACTGAACACATTGTATTGTTATCTTCCTACACAGCTGGGATTTCTCCCACTGCTAAAGTTGGGAAAAACAAAGCTGTAAATTAATGTTCAGGGACATCCCAAGTTGGTTGGCGATGTCTCCTCAGTGCTACACTCTGCACAATTCATGGTTAAGGTAAGATTGGAACAGATAAGAGGTCAGAGGTCACTTTGGTCCCACGGAACGTCAAGCTTTGAGTAAAACCAGTTTGAAGCAGTTTTGGAGACAAAGGAATAGCACCGTCACTATAGCAACGCATACATCACGAGGAACTGACCAATGTGAGGTTGAGGTGTCGTATGCAAATGTATAAATATGAACCCCGCGTTGCAACGGGGCCCTTCTTCATTGTAAACCTGGCCTATATACTTGGGTCTGCAAGGAAGAACGGTCCGAGCTCGTATAGATGTAATCTCTGATATATGGAATTTTGTAGCATTGTATAATCTGATATGCATTTTTGTAAACTCTTGTTTGTGTGATTATTAAATGCATTATTGAAGAAATTAATACTCTCTTTCTGCCTCTCCCGGATCAAACGAACATGCAGGAATTCAGGGGAACACAGGTACGAATTCCAACAGTGAGCAATGACAGGTGGGGGTCTGGTGCCTCTTCTCTTCCAGAGGGGAAGGCTTGAAATCATTTGAACTCTACTTGTTGCAGAGAGGCGATGAACCCTCTGATGTGATGCTCCACCTCTCTGGCCCTGAAGGAGCAGACACAGAATGTCTCCTCAAGTATATGAAAAAAGACCATCTAACCGAATTCTCTTTAAGAAAAAAAAAAAAGTGAGGTATTGAGTGTGTAAAATGACTTCACATCAGGACCAGATGTCAGCGAGTCGCTACACGGTGCTCTGCCCGCGATGGAGGCGCAGATTGCTTCCATCGCTTCTAAAAACATTTTCTGCTTCATATTGTTCATCGTCTGAAATTCTCAGTCCGTGAATAAAACATGATTTCGCCTGCCACTTTCTTTTTTCAATTGGCTGGATGTGTGCGTCATGTGATTGGGCGAGGGAGGAGCATGATAGCAGGTAGAACCAGATCTACTCAGCTCCGCCCCACGGAGCAGGTCCTGAAGAAGTTAAGACTTCATTGGTGGATGAGACCCAGACACACACATCTGATGAGAGCAGCTCTGAAAAGTTCCTCTGGAATGAAACGTCAACACACAAGCCCCGCCTCTTTCCCATCAGTGTGAGCAGGGCCCTGGCCAAGTGGGGGCCCAAAGCAGGATTTTATTTTCGGGCCCCCCTTCCAATAACATCATCATAATAATAATAATAATACTAAATTACAATTACTAACTAATCAAATGAACAGCCTCTATCAACAGTGGAACAAGAACTTTATAGATCAAAAGTGGAACAATAACTTTACAGATGCACACGTCTGAAAAATGTAAAATGTAAAATGTAAAATGTGTGTTGTCTTTCTCGGAGTCAGTTTTGGATGGACCTATTCAGTGACTTGAGGGAGCGACATCTGTTCAATGGCAGTTACGAGCACACAGGTTTGCTGCGATACTGCTTTTCAGAAGTCCTGCAGAAAGAAGTGAATGAATACAAGCAACACTGGAACACTCACATTATTCGTCCAGTTCGGCAATCCTGATGCCCATCTGGAAGACCAGAGGCAATGTACTTTTTGCCCAACAGGTGTGTATTGTAAATCATGATCAAATAGATAAGTGCAAGACCTCATTTGGAATACATGTGGACTCTAAAATCCCCTTTGGAACATCTTGTTACTTTAAATAATATCACTTTGCTGTGATTTTGCATAATGCATTTTGACTTTAAATATGTTGTGACGTGCATCCTTGTACTGTGATCAATCTGGAGATGGTTCTAATGCTAGCAAAAAAACCAACATAGGACATCAAAGAAAACCAATCTTTGTTGACGTGATGCTCAGTGAGTGTGGATCCATTTTGATTTTTCTTACAGATTGAATGGGAGGAAGTGTGGATTTCCATCCTCCACCCATGTTCTCAGCCAGCTTGAAAGCCTCATTCCAGCACCAGCAGCTCCTGAGGGAGACGATGACCAGCGAACCCGCTACCAAGAATTACAAAGACAATGTGGTTTGACACCACCTCTTCAGTGGGAATCTGCTGTCGAGGCCTAATCACCCTGAAGAAAATGGCTGATATTTAGTAGATCCACTGTGTTAATCCTCTAAAGTACACACAGCAAAGCTTTCAGAGGCCTAAGAAAAGAAGCTGCAGTCAAAGACTTGTGCTTGTATTTATTGATTATTTTCAGAGAAACAAGTTGCGGTGTTATCTTGTAAACAAAACTGCATAATAAAGACCTCATTACAAAAACAAAAGATACTAACAAAGCTGGTCCAAATGTTTGTTATTACTATTAACAAAAACCTTTTTTTTTCCAAACATGAACTGGAACACAGAACAGTTTGAAAACGTTTAACTTTTACACGTTTTGTTCTATAGAAGAGGCTTAAGGCCACTGTTAGGAAAATAAAAGGCTTCAGATTTATTTGATTTGAATTCTGACTTTAAACACAGAATTCTGACTTGAAACTCAGAAGTATTTGTCTTGTGAGGAATCACCTTCGTTGGGCTCCAAGTGACAGGGAAGCAGGAGGAGCACCATATGCGCACCAAGGAAACCAGAGTCTTGCATGGTCGATGGCTAATTGTTTTCCTTATTTGTCACAAACACCCAGCACCAAACCAACACTTGTCACATTCAATCACCTCATGAAATAGCTTCCCCGGGAACCCCTCAAACTCCACTAAATCCAACACCCTTGGTCTGCATAGAGCACTCCTTCTGCACCCCTCTCACTTGCAGCCCCCCAAAGTTGGTTCCCCACAAACACCCATACTTCTGCCTTCAAAGTCAAGATTATGAGGAAAAAAGTCACATCCCCTGAGCAAACAGTGGTTGGAACCACGTCTTTAAGTTGCCATCTCTGTACCGACCGAGTGTTTTGGATCATTCTTTGCTCAGTGGGGAAAGCTGAGTTTAAAGTCAGAACTCAGGTTTTTCATTTGTTCACAGTGGCCCTAATCCTCTTCTATGGTTCAGAGGAGAAAGGGCTACTTAAAAGAACCCAAAGCCTGGGGAATTCTTTATTCCAAAGGTCATGTTGGCCTTGAAGACGCTATAATTGTCCAGCAGAGGGAGCTTTAGAGTGTTGGCACAGGTATTTGCCATTGGGAATTGTGAAGAGGTGAGGAATTGAAGGCATGGCCTGGGGTCCATGCCTGCAGGAGGTATACATGGTACACCTGTGGCGAACATGAAGACCTCCTCCAGTGTCACTGAGCTATCATTTTCTGTCAAAACATAGAAACGGATTAACTGAAAATTGTTTCCACAACGAATATAGAATGACACATTTCTGTTGATGTAGCAATTAAAAGGACAAACACTGACTAACCTTCACAGTGAAGAAGATAATCAGCCCAGAAACTCTTTGCTAGATTCTCCTGGAACCTCCTGTTGCTTCCTTCTGGACTAAGTTGTGGCTGGAATAGGTCTTCTATGTCGGCAGCAGATAACTTGTCGTCCACGTGGCAGAGAGTGGGTAAATAAAGCTAAAATAATAGAAGATCTTACATGTACACAACTGCTCCTTTTACCAACCAGTTCCCTGTGCCAAAATGAAACCGCCCTCGACCAAAGACCCTTGTCCCTGTTGGAGCTTTTTCCGTATTTCTTCATCCGCAATGTGGATGACGTGAAACTGGAGCGTCCTGCAATGTGGCTGACCAGATCCCTTGACAGAAAAGTTGGGCCAGGGCCTCCAGGTACAACCGACACAGCTATCATCTTCCCGGCCAAACCATATTCATCTTCTCTGATTGCTGCATGAAAAAGAATGCAGTGTCATAAAGTGTTCAATTGGCTTGCACACTAAACAATGATAGATGGTTGTGTGTAGTTTGCATTTCAAACATTCTCCATAATAGTACCTGTTGCATTGTAGACAAGGTAGCGGCTCTCCACAGGTCCATCAAATATGGGTGGTGTGTTCAGTTTCCTCATCAGAAGAGTGAGGAATTCTCTTTTTGGTCCCCCTGTGTCAACACCTTCCTCAAATCTGCCTTCATCCTCAGAAAACTTTACCAGGAGGTCCTTTTCCTCAGAGAATGTTCCCTCTTCAATCCTCTGATGGCCCCTTCCCAGATGTCAGACCGGCAAATGTTCAATCTGCTCACGGCATGGCCATTAATCTGGAGTGCCAGGTTTGTGATGATTTCCGACACAGATTGCTCTTCCACCCTACATTGAGTTATATTATAAGCATGCTACTTAATATAGTTAAAATGTATGACAACAAATATAATGAACCAGAAAAACAACAGTACTGATAAGGATAACCATTCTCTTCCTCTGTGTGTTTTTCCACATCGCAGCTGTCCTCATGACTGTACAAGTCCTCCAGATCCTCCTCCACGACAGCAGGAGCATAGAGTTCGGTGTATTTGCTGTGAAATAAATACATATATATTATTGGTATTTCCATATCAATTATAATACTGTCAATCTGGAGATGAATAATACCTATAGCACTCAGTTTCCACTGCACATGTTGATGTTTGTGGGCTCTATTCCGAGTCAGAAAGTAAGATCTGTTACACAAACAATAATGGAGTAGAGAGGTGAGGTGCAATGACAAATGATGCTCTCAGATGTCCCATTTGGAAGGTAGTGTACTACTATGACTACATGGATCTCTAGCTCAGCGTGTCACACATCACTAACAGTAAATGTTCTCTAGGATAAAGGAATTATGTGAGAATATTTTCTAAGAAAACTATCGCTTACACCAGAAAATATTGTAAGGAAGGCACATTAGCGCTTCAGAATCAATACAGGATTGTGTGTCACCAGCACGGTGCTGTTCAAAGTGGGTTCCCACAGCTGGAAGGTAAGAAACCAAGCATGGGTTTAAAACTGCAGCACCATTTAACTGTCAGAATTATTTTTCAAAATGTTATTGTGGTCATGATTACTAATATTAGGATTATTGGAGTAGACCCAACATCTGTGCAGCATGACACTACTGCCGTAAAATTTTTATTTTGACATACATCTCAAAAATATATTGTGCACCCAGCAGCTTAAAAATAGGATTTTTTAAATGCAATTATTATTATTTTATACAAGCATGTACAAGCCACAAATTAAAATAGTGGGATCCACTGGGGATTGCAGCTCACGCTGACTCCACTTGACACACAAACTACTGTAATACAAAATACTAAAAAGTGAGTTGTTTTGTTTTTTTATGAAAAAAACAAAACCCTTGAGGTTGGGGTAGGGGAGGAGATGGTTTCCTGCAGGGGAACAAAAAGCGAGAGATGATCAATGGGCTGACCTGAACACTAACAAGAGCAGCTTTTATTAATGTGTGTCTGAATTCATTCAGCAGCCACTCTCAGGGGCAGGTGGGGAGTTTGACTGGGGCGCTACACCTGTCAAACGCTACCGCAGGTGTCCTAAGGCCAGCTCAGGGAGGACAGAAACCTCCCGTAGAGCAGAAGGGCAAAAGCTGGCTTGATCTTGATTTTCAGTATGAATACAGACCGTGAAAGCGGCGCCTCACCATCCTTCTGACTTTTTGGGTTTTAAGCAGGAGGCGTCAGAAAAGTGACCACAGGGAGAAGTGGCTTGTGGCGGCCAAGCGTTCATAGCGACGTGGCTTTTTGATCCTTCCATGTCGGCTCTTCCTCTCATTGTGAAGCAGAATTCACCAAGCGTTGGATTGTTCACCCACTAATAGGGAAGGTGAGCTGGTTAGACCGTCGTGGGACAGGTTAGTTTGACCCTACTGATGATGTGTTGTTGCAATAGTAATCCTAATATTCTGCATGATGTGGCAACAGATTCTCACCTCCTCATCTTGAGACTCGTCTCCAGTGGGTCTGTGTCCTCCCACTGCCTGGCGGGAATCTGTGGTCCCTCCGCCTCTCCGCCTGATCGTCCGGCCGACGTTGGTTGTTGAGCCGTCGTCGTTCGGCCTGCTCAGCCAATAAACGCTCCTCTGCTTGACGACGCTGCTCCACCTGCCGTCGCTTCTCCACCTGGTCATCCAGCCGACATTCGTTATTCAGCCGGTGCTGTTGGACCTGCTCAGCTCCATGATGCTGATCAGCCTGAAGACAGTTCTGGACTGGATCAGCTTGACGATGCTGATCAGCCTGATAGTTCTTGGCTTGATCGTCTTTCTCATGCTTCTCGGCCTTGTGATGTTCTTTGGCCGCCTGAAGCTGCTCGGCCCCCTGATCCTTCTCGGAGTGTGGCTGCAACTGCTGCTGCTATTTGAGGTAGAACATGAGAGGAAAGACTCCGTTAATGTCCACAGAAGGACACAGAGAGGAAGAAGTCACAGTGATCTTCTTCAAAATCAAGGGCAGGCCTGATTTGGGCTTTTTTTACTTTATTTTATTTCATAAAGTTCTAATTAGCACAGCATATTTTATGATACCCCACCATTGATTTAAGGGTGTATGCAATGTTCATTTCACATTTATAATAGTGGTTTACATTGTGTCTTGAGCGAACATACTCGTCATAAGTTGTATTTCCAGGTCATTATTCAAATTGTAAACGGCACTTCCCCGTGGAGCAGGAGACTGAGCTTCCTCCGTGACCTTCTGCTGAGCGGAATGCGAGGACGAGCACTCAGCAGATCAGGGATCCAGCATTCAGTAGACTGGAAGTAAGAGAAAGTCATGGTTACCAGCGTCGTCATGGCTTGTTGACTGTCTATTCTATACTATGAACATTCTAAACAGCACTCACCTGAGGAACATGAGATGGAGCTTCCCCTGCCGCCCACTGCTGAGCAGACTGACGGACCCCAGACCGACGAGCGGTGAACTTCAACCAATGAGATAAGCGGGATTCTGTGTTGTCAAACTGGTGAGTGAGTATGCTGTCAGCTCATTGGTCAGAGCCAGTGGAATACGTTTACCGTAAAGTTTGGTATAAAGCGCCCTGTTTATCTGTATACGTACCCAATTTAACACAATCATTATGCAGTATATTGTGCTAAGTTGGGGACATATAAGTCACTATTGGGGTTGTATTTGTGTTGATTGTTTTGTGTTGAGTCATTGGTTTCATGTGTTCAATAGCAATATTTGACATTTAGTTATGAGTGTATTTAGTTCTACAAGAGTTACCTGGCAAAAAAGGAAGAAAACCAGCCTGACAAGCAATATTGCAGTATTGTAAAGTAGAGTACCCAAATACTGAGACAGCTTTTTGTGGTTCTTCTGTGTTTGCAGACTGTTTCTCAGTTTGAATAAATGTATTCACACCTGGAAGAACATGGTCATCATTGTGTGTAGGTAACATTTGTAGTCAGGTAGGTAGGTAGTTAGGTAGGTAGGTAGGTAGGTAGGTAGGTAGGTAGGTAGGTAGGTAGGTAGGCAGGTAGGTAGGTAGGTAATTAGGTAGGTAGGTAGGTAGGTAGGTAGGTAGGTAGGCAGGTAGGTAGGTAGGTAGGTAGGTAGGTAGGTAGGCAGGTAGGTAGGTAGGTAGGTAGGTAGGTAGGTAGGTAGGTAGGTAATTAGGTAGGTAGGTAGGTAGGTAATTAGGTAGGTAGGTAGGTAGGTAGTTAGGCAGGTAGTTAGGTAGGTAGGTAGGTAGGTAGGTTGGTAGGTAGGTTGGTAGGTAATTAGGTCGGTACCAGAATTAAAGCTGCCAGCAGCATTGAACAGATCCTCACTAGTCAGCGATTGGAAGCATGTCCCCCAGGTGGCGCTGCCTGTGATCATACATGTACAATTTGAGGATGAGTGGAATTTACAGGAGCAAATCCTCATGATCCTAACTTTGAACATAAACAAAGACGTGAATGAAATGATTTAAAATGAGACAGTAGGTCCCAATAGATGCACTGTTATCACTGTATAGATGTCTGTTTGAGCCTCACTTGAATTATTGTGACTTCATCTGTACCGACACATCCTCTACTTACACAACAAAAACTTCTGACACTCCAAAAGAAAGCTATAAGAATCATTTCATAGTTGATAAACTCCTCAACAAATGCTCTGTCCAATAAACATGGTCTCCTAAAGCTTCCTGAAATGAATCTTTATCACATTGCATGTATTATGTATAATGTTAACAGGTCAATATTAGATTATGTGAACTCATTCCCTCTCACCAACATGATATCAGAAATAAACTACTTCTACTCGGTAAATATAGAAAACTAAAATGTACCAGTTCTGGTATATGTCATAGAAGTCTAAACTTATGGAATGAGCTGGAAAGCAACTTAAAACAATCAGACACACAATCCATATAAAGAAACTAAAGAATCTGACTTCGGGTTGCATTTGACCACTTTTCCTTCTCAATAATTGGGACTTTCAAACAGTGTGTGTCTCCTCTGCAGGAACCGGCCTGCGGTGCAGACGTCCCGCTGCGAGGCGCTCCAGATGAATCCCAGGAAAATATAATCTAAAGACGGAGGCTGGGCGACCGGTTCTCCCTCTTGGTGTCGTCCCTGCAGCTGTGCCCCAGAGGGCGTCGCCATGATGGAGCTGTTTCCACCACAGCTGTCACCACTGATCAACCTGCTACACGGCTGGTGGAGTGAAGGGCTACGGCCTCGGCCATGCCGACTCTCAGCATGCAGGCTTTTTTATTGGGGGGGGGTCGGTCATCTCTGCACAGATGTGGCAGTAAACGTGAGGACATGCGAGAGCCTCGCCGAGCACCTGTGGGGCTGGAGCGAAGGGATTTCTGCTTCATGGCAAATACTCATGACATGGAGATGGAAGTTTCTGAAGTTATCATGCAGCGAGGAAGCAGATGGTTGTCCGCTGAGGCACACTTCGTACAAAGGAGAACAAATGTGGCAGGTGTTCCCTGACCAAGTTTATTACAAAACAACATAAATCTGTTTCCAAACAAGAGCAATGTGAGGATTATCATATGAAATGAGTATTGTTTTGTTTTGAAGGATTTCGTGTTGCCCTTTAGAGGCAGTAAAGTTATAAAACATTGTAACATGATTTAAGCATACAACTGCACAAAGCGCTTGTAAATGTATAAAGAAAATATGGGCTGTGAGTCTAAATGTCTTTTCTTTTGAACACAAAACTTTGAAATCAAATTGTGAAAAAGAAAGTGAGCCATGAAAATATAATATAGACTTTTATCTGTGTTCATTTTGTGAGTTTTTGACCAAAACTTATGTTAGAAAAGTTTCTAGAAAAATACTTCAATTAGTATCTTTATTTTACTCTGATATTTGGCCTCATGCTATGATCAGCCATAACATGATGACCAGCTTCTTTGCTGCTAAGACAGCGCTGACCATGGAGACATGGACTCCTCCAGACCTCTGAAGATGGTTTGAGGTGTCTGGAACCACATCCGGGACGTTCTGGAGGCTGTGAGGTCTCAATGGATTGAACTCCAATCCTTTTCCTCTCCTTCTATTTCCTAACCCGAACCAGAACAGCAGAACGTCTCCACCTCTGACCCTGGTTCTGCAGGTTTCTTCCTGTTAAAAGCTTTTTTTTTCCTTTTCACAGATGCTTCTGGTAAATATTTCGTGTTTATCTGTAAAAATGCTTTGAAATTATGTTTTATTCAGCAATATATGAATGAAAGTGAATTAAATTTGTCGAACACATCGTGGCAACTTGTAAGTAAAGCCAGTTAAATGATCTTGTTTCTGCATTTTATTAACTTGAGGTAATGACTTATTCACATGCATTATTTTTTTTTCTCTATGGCCTTTCAGGGGCTCCATAGAAAAACCTTAAAAACAAGTCTAACTACATTTAATCAGTTTGTTTTAATGAAACATCTTGTATTTCTTTAAGAAGCACTTTGATTTGCTTTGTGTCTGAATGGCGCTCTATATAAATTGTCCTTGCCTCAAACATGTCCAAAACTAGTCTTCAAAAACCTTTAAAACAAGTCTAAAATATGTCCAAAAAGACAAAACAAACACAACTTTATTTATTTATTTTACTTTATTATAGTTGAAATTGTACATAAACAGTCCACAAATATCCCCAAACTAATATAAATTTCTAAAAAATGTTTCTACTGCATTGTGCATGATCTTACTGATAGACGTGTGTGTGAGTGTGTGGAAGCCTGAGTGGGGATGTAATGACCATGAGTGTCCACCAGGTGGCGGCGGACCTTGGAGGGTCAGTGTGAGTGGGAGTCACTGCCTCGAACCAGACGCCTGCCTCCCTCTGGTGTCCGTTCGAGGTCATTACACCCACTCACACTGACTCTCCAAGGTCCGCCGCCACCGGGTGGACACTCATGGTCATTACATCCCCACTCAGGCTTCCACACATTCACACACATTGCATGCATTCTGATTGGATATCGTCGTATAATTCCTTGGGAATCCCTCGAATTACGTCATCGGAGAAACTCCTCGCCATTTTGAATATTTCAGTTCCGTCAACATTCAGATCGTCACCGGAACGTATAAAAACTCCCTCAAATTCAACACAGAAAAACAACTTCAACTAAATCGACATATTTTTGATTAGTTTGACTTTTAAGTTTTAACTTTTTATGGTTCTAAAAAAAAGTTGAGTGAGCAGGAAGAGGACAGGATTTGATTTGTTAATATAATAAAAATACATGACACACATTTACCATGTTATTGAAATAAATGCATTTGGATAAAACACAAAAAATAAGGTGTGGCAGTGTGTAGGAGTATGGTAGTAGTGTGTGACAGCTCCAATCTTAATACGATCAAATTAGTTTCATTGAGATCTTGATTATTAAAGAAACTACAAGTGTTTTTATGGAAAATGTTATGTTGGTTGAATTCAGACATTATTCAAGCTTATAAAGTTCCAATAAACTTCAGGCAAGTCAAAAGTTGTAAGCACTGGCCCAAAGGGCTGATATATCACTTTTAATTGCTATCAATAACAAGTCTACTGTTGATTTTTCCTGTATTATCATTTTTATCCCCAGTGGCAGAATGATTGTTATGATTTTATTAGATAAATTACGCAGTAGTTTAGAGGTTTATTGGGATTTTCACCAGTTTCTAAATCTATAGTTCATTATACTTTAGAGAAACACATCATTATTACTCTGACTTCATTATTGGCTTCTTCTTCACTGGAAATCCACAAACAGTCCTTCCAGGACTCAGTGACTCACATTAGGCTTTTGTTAAGAATAGAAACAATTACATATTCATTGAGAGCGGCTTCGGCCAAGTTCTACAGTCTGAAGTATGGCCCTCTTTGATTTTTGATTTTTATTTTAAATGTTGCAAAGAACAATAACTGGTGAAGGAATCTAGTAGTTAAACATTTGTTTTGTGTGTGACAACTGAACATATTGTATTCAGTTGTGTTTCTACACAGCTGGAGTTTCTCACACTGCCCAAGTTGGGAATAACAAAGCTCTAAATCCATGTTCAGGGACTTTCCAGGTTGGTTGGCGACGTCTCCTCAGCGCTCCACTTGCAGAAACATGGTCAAGGTAAGATTGGATGGACAGATAAGAGGTCAGAGGTCACTTTGTCCCACAGAACGTCGAGCTCTGAGAAGAACCAGTTTGAAGCAGTTTTGGAGACAAAGGAATAGCACCGTCACCATAGCAACGCATACATGACGAGGAACTGACCACTGTGAGGTTGAGGTGGTGCAAATGTATAAATGTGAACCCCGCGTTGCAGTTGTGCCTTCTTCATTGTAAACCCGGCCTGCTGTCATGACCTCCACCTCTGGCTCTGCCTCGTGGCAGCATTTGTTCCCTTCACCCTCCCTCCTTTCCTTTTTTCCTAGGTGGGCGTGTGCTGCATGCTGTGTGAGGTGTGGAGGAGTGCAGTGCTGATTTCCTGAGGTCTCTCACCTGTGGCAGGGTGTGGCTTCTCTCAACAATGCTCCTCTCTCCCTATAAAGCTGGCATCAGATGAAGACTCGGCGTCGGACCGTCAAACTACCAACAGTTAGTGGTGCCCTGCTCTGCCTTGCCTCAGTCTGTGTGGCTCTGTGTTAACCTGTCTCTCCTCTGCTGCAGTACCAGACCCCCCCTGCTGCACGGGATTTCATTTCCTCATTCAGCGGGGGAGTTTTGGAGAAACAGTTCTGCACTGCCTTACTCCCGAGGCAAATTAGACGTCAACTTTATTCCCTCAATATGGAATATGCTTTTGATAATGTCACTCATTAGGCGTGGTGTGTTTAATATTCTGTTTTGTCTTAATGCGCACCGACGCAGGGTTTGCTCTAGGAGCTCCACGCGTCTATTGCCGGACCTTCACTACTTCATGTCATTTGACCTGATTTAAGGATAAACTCTACTACCATAGTGGTTGGCCTGACCAGTCTGTTTGCAGAGGCTTAATTTAGGCAAAATTCACCGTTACTGGGTGCTGGGTGGTCCACTTGAGATACATATACATATTGTGATTTTATAGTGCAATTTATGTTAAAACAATGAAGGATTAAATTACTAAAATGTTAAGAGTAATGATTTTTGGTTGAGTTAGATAAATACATTTACATAAAGACTAAAATGAATAAATACATTTATGGGTCAAATGTATTGTAAAAAGTTAGACTTTGATTAAATGGTTAAAATAAGTATGTTTAGGTACATGATTTAATTTTACAAATGGAAAACAATTTAGGTTGAAACATGGTGGTAGATAGCAGATAATTCAGTTAATAAATCAATTAATAAAAATGATAAGAATTTCATGGTGTTAATTCATTGGAAACATTTGAACAGAGCTTTTTTTCTTCCTTTGTCTCTTTTTTACTCTTTTCTTTAAGGTTTTCAACCTGTTATATAAAAAGTTTATTTTCAGCACTTTCATGCGCTCTCCTGCTTTCATACTGAAGCCAAGTCTTTCATTATCGGGCCTCTGCTGCCATCTACTGATGGATGGTAAGAATAGCATTTATTCCTTCATATCAAGTGTTATTTGTTTCTCACAATAGGGCATGGGCCAATAGTAGAAAACATTACATTTGTTCACATAGTGTCATCATTTGTCTCAGTGTGTATGAGCCCAAACTACATTAATGTCCCTGCAACTTTTCCTGACTGGGTGAATCCAGCATGACTCAACCCCGTCCTTTGTCCCAAATATCTCCAGGAGTTTTGGAGTGTACGTGTCCAGTTGGCCTTGTGTTGATGTACTTGAGCTCCATCCATGTCCCGTCAAGCTGGGAAGCATCGAAAAGAAGAAATAAGCTTGACAATGTCCCCGTCTTGGGCACAGGCCGAAGCCCTGGGGGGACAGCTTGCTTCGGGGTGAGTGAAGGCAGACCTCAGTTTATGGCTACACATGTTCTGAAGTGTGGTTACTGTGAATAAATGGGATTTGTCTGAATCAGTCTGCTGGGGCTTTTGATGGTGTTGTGGATAGAAGTTCTGCAATACACCTAGAATATCCTCAGTTCAATCATTTGCTGGGGTTTATTGAGGTTTTCCAGGGAAATATGAGGTTATTTGATGTCTAAGATCAGGGAAATTACTTCCTATAGGCGGATGAGGTGTGTGCCGAGGGCCTTCAGGCCACCAGGGGCCCCAAAGCTGTATGTGCAGCCTCACCTGAGAAGAATTACAATTACCTGTCTTTTATATGCATGTTTATCAGGTGTTTATTATGTCCCCTATATGCTTAAAAAATATATATGTATGTATGAAACATTGTTACAGTTGGCGTTGTCATTTATAGATTATTATGCTGCCTCTACTGATGAATCAGAGATGAATCTGTTCTTTAACAAAACATCTTGGAAGGACCAGTCCTGCTTTAACAAAGATCCAGTTTTTCAGTGCCTCCACATGAAGCAGAATTAAAACAAGCAGAGTTGTTGTCCCCCAGGTGGCGCTGCCTGTGATCATACATGTGCTTTTTGAGCCTGAGTGGAGCAAGTCCTCCTGATTTGAACTTTGAACACAGATGAATGCATGAATAAAATCTAAACTGTATTTCATTAAATACATTTTAAAAAGAGTTTGTGAATTCATTCACTTTTCAGATTCACTTCTCTCATTAAAATTCAGTTTTACGATTCAATGTTTTGTGCCTCACATACTGGACTCTGCACTAGGCTAAACTAGTCGAACACAGATGATAAGAAATGGCTTTTATGACAGTAATTACAACTTTTACCTGGCATAAACTCCTCCGATACAAATACTAACTGGAAATACGATGTTCCCGGTGGTCAACTGGCCGGCTGGCATCCCGGGACAAATACCAGGGGACATCATGACTTTATTGTGATTCCCATTCAATAGATTCAATTTGAAATTAGACCATTCCAATTGAGATTTAAAGAATTCAAATTCACTTCCTGCTGGACCAAGGTTTATCCCATATCTATTGAAGGTTGTTTACCAAACAGAAATGATGCTGCATTCAAATTAAAATAGTAAAGTAGATGAGGAAACAAGGAGGAAGGAAGGAGTCCAGTCTGCTTTCCTTTATTGCCTCCAGCGACAGGACAGTTCACCTGTCAAACATTTTCCCCTGCGTGACTGGACGTCCTCTTTTAACCCCTCCCCGTCACCCACACACCCACTCCATTGCAAGAACCTCCGTCCAGGTGCCCACCACAATAAAATATAAAATAATGCTGCTACTCATATGGTCATTAAAAAAATGATAGCATGAGAGTGATTTTTGTTTTTTTAATTTTTATTTACAGGTTTCTGAGGTGGAAGCAGGGCACTATGTGTGTGTGATCTGAGAGCCGACTTGTGGCTGGAACTGGTGGATCCGGCCAACATTATCCAGGTAAAAATAGCCGGGATAAACAAGTGGGCTTTGGGCCTGTGGGGTGTTTGTACCCTCATTACTGGTACCACCTCTTTTTCGTGGTCTCTTCCTCCCCTAAAAACAGAAAATACATTAATAACTAAGTGTATTTTTTTTTTAAAAACAAACTCTTGAGCAGTTTGAGTGACGTCTTGTGAACATGAATGAGTTTAAGGTGAAGAGAGAGTTCATACATAATTGGAGGCGGTCGACCAGCCCGGGTACTTGGCCTCATGCAGCTGAGCTTCGGCTCTGGCTGCCTCATAGTACCGCTCCTGCTGAGGTCGCGATAACGACTTCCACTGTGGACAGATGACAACACATTGTCAGCACAGACACACAAAGACAAGCCAGCTTCTAAACATGAGTAATGAATTTGTATCTCCAACATGTAGGAGCAGACGACTTACCCTCTTTCCCACTACTGTATTCACAGCCGCGCTCCCTGTCAGGCCCAGCTCGGTGGCAACGACGGGCCTCTGCTCTTTTAAGAAGAGCATGTATGCGTTAGGCGGTTTTTTGATGTAATGGCCTGCATCGCCATCATCGTTGCCCCGCCTTCGTTTTCTGCAGGCACCAACAACAAATGTTCAGAGAAGCATTGAGGAAGAGTTCCAACATAAATCAACATGTAACAGGATGTTATGGTGTTACACTCTCATCCTCAGAGCCACAAGGGGACAGTGAACTCACCTTGAAGTGCCGCTGGCAGCAGGAGGAGGAGGAGCAGCAGGAGCAGCAGGAGGAGGAGGAGCAGGAGCAGTAGGAGGAGCAGGAGCAGGAGCAGCAGGAGGAGCAGGAGGAGCAGGAGCCACACTCTGGGTGTTGTTCACAAGACACTGTAGACAAAGGAAAAGTGTTAAATGCACAAGTTCCACAAGTTTGATTGATTATGAGGCGACACACACGAGTAGTGAGGTGATATTTAAAGACTAATTGAAGGAGGAAAGGTTAGTTTTTGTGGACTAAAGGGTTAAATAATGCCGTGTATTAAATTCAATGTCATTTGGATCAAAAGTGTCTTTTTTTTTAAAGCATATTTTGTTGTGTAATTAAAAGAGAGGTAATTTATCGATCACAATAACCAGCCAAAGTGTTTTCTATGTTTGCTACGTTTACAACTCAATGATCAACCATCAGTTGATGACATTTCATTTCTATTTCATCTCCTGAACAGTCCCACATTGCTCTACATCTTTAACTTCTGAACAACTGAAGTCACAGTCCAGATTTCTGCACTGACCTGAGGGAGGACGACTGCAGGGGCTTCAGGCGTCGCCTCAGGAGGCTGGACTGCCTGGTCGCCTCCTTCACCCACGACCAACTCAACGAGTTCTGCTGAGAAGCATTCCTCTAGGAAACCTCTCAGCATGTGGGCAATGTCCGTTCTAGAGATGGAAAGAGCGTTGAACATTAGGATGAGCTTCACAGTAAAAACTGTAACAAGAAAAATGATGCAAACACTGGAACAGTTCTTAACATCACAAAAGATTAAAGTATGATTTCACAGCAGTATATATATGAACACAACTGATCACAAGTCTAATAAACATAAACCACAATTAAATAGCTATAGCAACAATTCATGCTGAGTAAAAACACATTGTTAAATGTTACTTTTCCATTCTCTTCATTAGAACTTGAATGTATTTGGAGTTTTTTTTAAACTAAAAAGCTTCTCATCAGTGTTTAACTGTGTAAACCATGAAAACATCTCAGAAATTACAACTGAGAGCAACTTAAATAATACAACATGATTTAAAAACAACAGAATGTAAACATACTCCTCCGGAGGAACTGGCTCATCCTGGAGGATCTGGGAAGGGTCCAGCGTCTCATATTCTGCCATTCTAGAGATGGAAAAAGCGTTGAGTGTTAGAATGAGGTTCAATCACTTTAAAGCCAAATGTGTTACAAGAATAATGATATATACACTGGAACTAATATTTTTTAACATCAGAAATGACTGAATTTATGATTTCACAGCAGTATATATCAACACAACTGGTAACATTTCTTAATCAGATAAGTCAAACAAAACTCCATAAAGCTCCTTGTATATAAACTTCCTCTGACACCTTATAACAGTTCAACCTGCTCACAGGCCCAAAAACATGTCAACAATCCACCCTGATCACTTCTGATCTCATTTGTTTGTAAAAGTGGTCACACGCCAGACGGCAGCACAAAACCTTCGGAAAATACTCAATCTGTACTCCACTTTTTATAGACAGATGTAGCTGAGTGTTTAAACACAGATAACAAAGGAGATTAAACATAATTTCTACATTAATGAATTAATTTTGAGTGTGGCTACCGCTAGGTGCTGGCTAGCATAGGGACACTGCCCAGTGAGTTAAAATAGCAATATCTCTTAATTTTTTTCTATAAGTGTGTCTGAGCGAGAGAGGTGATACATATATGTGTGTAATAATAACTATATTTGTGGAAATAGTACCAGTAATAGTGAGAAAGTAGCCATAAAACTGCAGGTGTTTATCTGTTGCCTTGGAGACAGCCTCCGGTTCATCCATGTTAGCTTTAGCAGCTAGCATCAAACCTTGATGGATTTGTATTCTCAAACAAATGTTATTCAATAGTCGAGTGACCAATTTTTAAGGATATTTTAACTTACATCAGTTTTATAGTGTGAAATGTTACTTTTCCCACTTTCTTAGTTAAAACTTGGATGTTTGCATTAAGTGACATAAGTTTGCATTAAGTGACATAAGTGAAAATAAAGGTAAATCTCAATGCATCATGACTTACTTTGGTTGTTGAAGGCTGGAGGAAAAAATGGTGTGCTGAGAATCAATTCTCTATAGCCCGTTTTCGCTCTGCTCGTGTCCTCGACCCAACGCTCCAATGGCTGCAGCAACACTGAATGCTAGCGGGCTAGCAGCTAGCAGCGTCCAATTAAAGTCTAACTGTCGCTTGCAGCTTCCGGAAGCTTCCGGAAGCTCCATCAGCGGTGATGTCTCGACAGTGAATGTGTCAAAAACATTGGTTTTCTGTAACTGCATAGTCAAGCTTGTTTGGGGAAAAATTATACTTTGAATTATTTATATTTCTGCCATTTTAATGTTCATTTAAAAATGGAAGCAATTAAAAAAAAATTTGAATTTTTGAAAGTTTGTTGATATATATGTATATATTGATAATTATATTATTTATATTAATTAATAATTATGTCATTATATGAATTCATTATATATAATTATTATTGGGTCATATATGCGAGATCGCGCTGTCGGAAAAGCTACGCGGCGGGCTGGTGTTTCGGATTAACTGGTTTTCGTGTTAACTGGTTCCCTACATAGGATATTCCACCCCAGACAGAACTAGAAGGTCACTAGTTAACAGGGACGCTAGATAATCCGAAACACCTGCGACAAGCGTGACTGAACAAGTTACAGCAACACGTTATTCCTGTCAATGAGCACAACATCATTAATCCCTATGGGTGGGAAAACAAAAGTAAAATAAAACGGAGGAAGAAGGACAGTCAAAGGTTACAGGTAAGACCGTTGTTGGTGATGTTGGCAGGATTGGAGGAGGTTTAACACTGAGTTTTCAGCAAATTAGTTTATTTGTCCTGCTTGCCTTGTTTACATGTTGTCTGGATGGTTGGATTGGTTTGATTACTGGAAGTTGGATTATTTAAAATTAATATGTTGCATGAATAGACAGCCTGTGGCCATGAGACCGACTGAGTGCCTGTCTGGGGGGAGTTGATACTCTTTGATTGTTCACTGTAAATTATCTGTCAGCATTTTGACTCTTAACATTACTTTGTCAATATTTAGTAGTACTGTGACAATTGTAGTGTGTATTACACAAGTCTACAATTACACGTGTAAAGCTTGATGCCAACGTCAACACTCACACACACACACACACACACACACACACACACACACACACACACACACACACACACACACACACACACACACACACACACACACACACACACACACACACACACAAACACACACACACACACACACACACACACACACACACACACACACACACACACACACACACACACACACACACACACACACACACACACACAGGTATCTTTGGCATCTCCTCTGCACTGACGGATACAGGGCCAGTCGACGCAGGCAGTGATGCCATCCGATACAAATTGACACCACCACCAGCTGTTGCCCAGCCTTAGATATGTTAGGAGATCTGTCAATTATATTTTTTTTAATAATTTTTTTGCATGTGAGAAGATCAGAGAGCTATGTATATGTTTCATGGCTGCCCAGCACTGAATAGATCTAATGTGAAGAAGTGAGACAGCCACAGCAGTCAGCATTCTCTCACATTTAAACCAGACAAGTCCTGCACATCCAGAAGCACAACACGGCCACTTATAAGGTAAGTTTGACTAAACAACCACCCAGACTGCAGCTTATCTACTGTGCTTTGTCTTATTTGTCTCAGGGTCATATAAAAATACTGTGACCACTATTTTCAGCACTTTCATGCGCTCTCCTGCTTTCATACTGAAGCCAAGTCTTTCATTATCGGGCCTCTGCTGCCATCTACTGATGGATGGTAAGAATAGCATTTATTCGTTCTTATCAAGTGTTATTTTTTTCTCACAATAGGGCATGGGCAAATAGTAGAAAACATTACATTTGTTCACATAGTGTCATCATTTGTCTCAGTGTGTATGAGCCCAAATTACATTAATGTCCCTGCAACTTTTCCTGACCGGGTGAATCCAGCATGACTCAACCCCGTCCTTTGTCCCAAATATCTCCAGGAGTTTTGGAGTGTAGTGTCCAGTTTTGACCAAAAGGTTTGTTCCAGATGAGGTTCACTGCGATTACCCGTGTACGTTTTACTTCCTGGTGTCAGGTAGTAAAACGATATTTACAAACTGACAACATGACTTTGAGGCAGTATCACCTGCATCTCAGCTCAGGACTCAGTGTTGCTTTATGTCTGTTGCTCTTAAGAAAGCTGTAATAAAAAATGAGTGTCGTGTCCCTTTTGTACATGGCTAATAAAAAATAATAATAAAAAAAAACAGTGAGCTGAGATACTGAGACATGTCGGACTGTAAACACTGTTTCACATTCAACATATTTTGAGAGATTCATAAGTAATTCCTAAATATCTGAACTATTTTTCTGTGAAAACTTTGAAATCACTCTTGATCGATTGTATTGAAGTTTAAAAGTGAAATTATGATTTTGACATATAGTTAGTGGAACCATGAATTTAATGTTTTGTTTTGTTTTCCAATTGTCACTTAACTATTTAAAGATATTTTAAGATAAAGTTGAAATCTATAAGTTTTTTTTGTTGTTTTTTTTAATACTTTTTATTTATCTTTGTTCTTATAGACATAGAAAACAAACCGCGAAAAGCAATACAAAAGGGGCATCACACTTTTCAGTCAGTCAAAAAAGGATTATCTTCCCTTCTCTTTCTAAACGAGGTCCATTTCCTCCATTGTTGTGTTCAGTCACCTGCTTTGATTCTCAGGTGAAAAGTCATTTTCTCCATTGTTGTGTTCAGTCACCTGCTTTGATTCTCAGGTGAAAAGTCATTTTCTCCATTGTTGTGTTCAGTCACCTGCTTTGATTCTCAGGTGAAAAGTCATTTCCTCCATTGTTGTGTTCAGTCACCTGCTTTGATTCTCAGGTGAAAAGTCATTTTCTCCATTGAATAGATTTCCTCCATGACGGAAATCCAGTGTCCTGTTCCTGGAACATGGCTCTTTAACCAGTTCCTAGTAATGACCTTCTTAAAAGCAATGATCATTATTTTAAAGAGGTACCTGTCTTCCTTCCAGATGATTCCTTCTGGGAACAATTCCAGACACAGAACCCGTGGGTCCCTGGGAACCTTGTATTTTAGGATGTCCTCCAGAACACCAACACTGTCGTCCCAAAAAGGTTGTAGTTTGGGGCATGACCAGAAAATATGACCGTGATTGGCATTATATTCTCCACATTGTCTCCAACACCTTTGTTGTGTTCCAGTCTGTTTGCTTTTGATTTGCGGTGTGATCAAAAAGCCCGTCAGATGTTTCCAACCAAACTGTCTCCAGCGTTTAGAGCTTGTGGAGCGGTGTTGTGTCACATAGCATTCTCCAGTCATTCTCTGAAATGTCGGTATGTAGTTCATCTTCCCATTTAGATTTTAAATACAGTGAGGTACTACCTGTACATTTCTGAAGACATGCATACAGTTTACAGACGGCTTTGGAAGGCATTTTCTCATCAGCATCCAGCATCATTTTTATCAGCACACTGCTCTCTGATGATATACATGTTTGTACCTGAGTGTCAAAGAAGTGTCTTAGTTGTAAGTAACAGAACAGGTCTTTACTTTCGAGTTTATATTCATGTTTAACCTTTTCAAAAGACTTAAAATTGTTCCCTTCTGTCAGTGTGCATATGGCTGTTATACCTCTATCCCTCCATGTTGGGAAGGTTTTGTCAGTTTGTCCTGGTATGAAAAGAGTTGTCTGGGAAGGCCATAGCAGCAACCTAATGTCTCCTTCCAATTGATATTTTCTAACTACAACTGTCCAGATTTGTAATGTTTGGGAAACAGTAAAGTTGTCATCTTCCTGGTGTGTGTAGTACTTGTCTCCTCGCCTGGTCTGAGGTAGATTACTGCTCTGGGAGAGCTCTATGTTCTTCCATTGGGCATAATATTCTGGAGAACACCAACACACCATGTATTGTAACTGGTCTTCTCTTAAACTGGGCAGTGCAAGGCCCCCCTCCTGTTTCTCAAGTTGAAGTGTTTTGAGTTTGACTCTTGGTTTTTTGCCTCCCCAAATGAATCGTGAGATTTGCTTGTCCCATGTTGTGAATTGGTGGTCTGGTATTCCAACTGGTAAAGAGAGAAAAAGGTACAGCAGTCTAGGTAGGATATTCAGTTTTATTGCCTCAATTCTTGAGCTAAAATCTAAAGTTATTGATCGCCATTTTGATAGGTCTTTCTGTATGGCGTTGTTCATTTTGTTATAATTTGCTTTATAGAGTTTACTCAAATCTTTTGTAAGGAAGACTCCAAGATATTTTATAGTTCCCAAGTCCCATTTTAATTTATACTTCTGTCTGATAAAGCTATTTGGTGTGTAGTTCAAACACATAACCTGTGTTTTATTTATAGTTAATTTGTAACCAGACTTCAGCCCATTATTATCTAAGACTGACATGAGTTTAGGAAATGTTGAGTCTGGATTCTTTAAGCATGTGATAATATCGTCAGCAAATAATCCTATTTTATGTTCTTCTTGTGATATTGTTTAAGTTGGTCATTGTGTCTAGTTTCCTGGGCTAACGGCTCTATGATAGAGCAAATAGGCTGGGGCTCAGACAACATCCCTGCAGGGTGCCTCTATATAGTGTGAAACTATCTGTTGAGGAACCATTGATCTTAATTCTGGCGGTTGGCTCATCATAGAGGGATTGGATTCATTTAATACATTGACTGCTGAAACTCATTCTCTCCAACACAGAGACAAGAAAGGGCCAGCTGACCCGGTCCAAGGCCTTCTCTGCATGGAGGCTAACTAAGGCTGCACTTGTTTTGTGTTTGTTAATGGTCTCTATGAGCTGTATTGTCCTTCTAATATGATCTTGGGTTTGTCGGCCCTTTATGAAACCTGTCTGGTCTTCATCTCTCAGCCCTGGTAGTCAATATTCCAGTCTTTTGGATATTATTGAAGTAAATCATTTGTAATGAACATTCAGAACAGAGATTGGTCGGTACGACTCACAGTATTCCTTATTTGGACCTTCTTTGGGGAGAACAGATATTATGGCTTCCCTCCAGGAGGGGGGTCTTAGCAGCTTGAGTGTCCAGTTCAATGAGTCCAACAACAAGGGGGGACGTCCTGCCTGAAGGTCTTCTACCACTCATTAGGGGGTCCATCACTCCCTGGACTTTTGTTAGTCTTCAGTTTACTGATGGCTTTGTCCAGCTCTTCTTTTGTTATTGGAGAGGTTAGATCTGTGTTTTGATTATTACCTATAGAGGGGAGATCCAGTTTTAACAAATATTTTTTTATATCTGCTTTGTTTGTATTCTCGGGTGAGGAATATAACATTCTATAATAATCTTTAAATATTTTTTTAATAATGTCTGGTTCATGTGTTATTTCATTGCTGGATGGTTCTCTGATTGTGTGAACTGAATGTTTTTTTTTTTTGTGATCTGAGGCGCTTTGCCAGAATCTTTGTGGCTTTGGGTCCAGATTCATAGAATATTTGTTTTGTAAATCGTCGTTTCTTTTCCACCGCCTCAAGTACCATAGTGTCTGTCTTTTCTTATTTTTTGAATTTCTTCTACCAGTTCATCACTATGGTCTGTTTGTTGTTGTTTTTCAAGTGTCCTTAACTGTTGATGTGATTTATTTTATTTAAGCCTTTTAATTTTATTTATTTAAGATGTTCTTGAGATCAGATTACCTCTCATTACTGCTTTGACAGTGTCCCAGACTATTGTTGGCTCAACATTGTTATTTCCATTATGTTAATGCATTCTTTAATTTCTCTCTTTAGATCTTCCACAGTAGTCATATTGTTTAGAATTCATAAGTTCAGTCTCCATAAAGTGAAATCTATACGTTTTAATGGGAAAAGAGACGTTCTTTTTTTAAATATCCTTGGCTTGAATACCATTGTGAGATACATTATTACCTTTGCCAACAAAAGTTGGGTGACCAACAAAGTTCTATTCTTTATTTTTACTTTAATTTGTATTTATTTATTTATTTAAATAGACATGATAAAAAGTATGAGGATTTTAACTTCCAAAACAATCTCTGCTTGTGTAGTTGAAGATGAAGATGATTGTGTATGTTATAATCATTGTTTATTACAGTAATCATCTATTACTGTCATGAAGCATGTGGAGAGGGCAAAGTTTCCTGGTGGATATTTGTACTAGTCTCTGGCGCCATCGTATGGACAACAGCATTCAGGGGCCATTTTTATCTTGCACATTGATTCTTTTTATTAAAAATTGTCATGAAATATTTGTGGATACAGTCAGGGTGGCATCAGTAGCTGCATCAATATTGTGATCATAATAACAGTATAGGTTGTTGACATGTAGGTGAAGGCAAATTGATTTACATGATTGCACCATTCCAACACAAAGCAATCCACATTGCTTTAGAAGGACATATAGAAAATACACTACAACAAGATTAAAGTAGAAAAAGACCACAAATAAAGTAAAAACTTAATTGCGATAAAGGTAATAAAATAAGTAAAATCTATTGTTTAATGGAAAGCCTGAGCAAAGAATGGTGTTTTAAGGCCTAATTGACAGGACATGAGTGTGTCAACCATTGTGAGGTGTTGGGATGTTTGTTCCACTGATGAGAGAGTAGGAACCAAAAGTTCCTTCACCTTGTTTCTTCTGACTCTGAAACACTGAGTCAACCTCTTTCTGAGGACCTGGAGGGTCTGGAGGTTTCATTGTCACTTCACATGGATGACATCACACTGTCAGTATACATACTTCCACCACCGTCACCATATCACCCAGTTCACCTCTCCCTCTCATGCAGCAGCACCGCCACTCTGGTCTACACCCTCAACACCACCCGCCTGGAGTCCTGGACTACTGCAGCTCCCTCCTGTCTGGTCTGTCTCTGGTCTGTCTCTTGTCTGTCTCTGGTCTGTCTGGTCTGTCTGGTCTCTCTCTGGTCTCCCTCTGGTCTCTCTCTGGTCTCCCTCTGGTCTGTCTCTGGTCTGTCTCTGGTCTGTCTCTGGTCTGTCTCTGGTCTCCCTCTGGTCTCCCTCTGGTCTGTCTCTGGTCTCCCTCTGGTCTGTCTCTGGTCTGTCTCTGGTCTCTCTCTGGTCTGTCTCTGGTCTGTCTCTGGTCTCTCTCTGGTCTCTCTGGTCTCCCTCTGGTCAGCCTGGTCTCTCTCTGGTCTCTCTCTGGTCTGTCTCTGGTCTGTCTCTGGTCTGTCTCTGGTCTCCCTCTGGTCTCTCTCTGGTCTGTCTCTGGTCTCCCTCTGGTCTCCCTCTTGTCTGTCTCTGGTCTCCCTCTGGTCTGTCTCTGGTCTCCCTCTGGTCTCCCTCTGGTCTCTCTGGTCTCTCTCTGGTCTCCCTCTGGTCTCCCTCTGGTCTGTCTCTGGTCTCCCTCTGGTCTCTCTCTGGTCTGTCTCTGGTCTCTCTCTGGTCTCTCTGGTCTCCCTCTGGTCTCTCTCTGGTCTCTCTGGTCTCCCTCTGGTCTCTCTCTGGTCTCTCTGGTCTCTCTGGTCTCTCTGGTCTCTCTCTGGTCTCTCTGGTCTCCCTCTGGTCTGTCTCTGGTCTGTCTCTGGTCTCTCTCTGGTCTGTCTGGTCTCTCTCTGGTCTCCCTCTGGTCTCTCTCTGGTCTCCCTCTGGTCTGTCTCTGGTCTGTCTCTGGTCTCTCTCTGGTCTGTCTCTGGTCTGTCTCTGGTCTCTCTCTGGTCTCTCTGGTCTCCCTCTGGTTAGCCTGGTCTCTCTCTGGTCTCTCTCTGGTCTGTCTCTGGTCTGTCTCTGGTCTGTCTCTGGTCTCTCTCTGGTCTCTCTCTGGTCTCCCTCTGGTCTCTCTCTGGTCTCCCTCTGGTCTCTCTGGTCTCCCTCTGGTCTCTCTCTGGTCTGTCTCTGGTCTCCCTCTGGTCTCCCTCTTGTCTGTCTCTGGTCTCCCTCTGGTCTGTCTCTGGTCTCCCTCTGGTCTCCCTCTGGTCTCTCTGGTCTCTCTCTGGTCTCCCTCTGGTCTGTCTCTGGTCTCCCTCTGGTCTGTCTCTGGTCTCCCTCTGGTCTCCCTCTGGTCTCTCTCTGGTCTCTCTCTGGTCTCTCTGGTCTCCCTCTGGTCTCTCTCTGGTCTCTCTGGTCTCCCTCTGGTCTCTCTGGTCTCTCTGGTCTCTCTGGTCTCTCTGGTCTCTCTCTGGTCTCTCTGGTCTCCCTCTGGTCTTTCTGGTCTCTCTGGTCTCTCTCTGGTCTCCCTCTGGTCTCTCTCTGGTCTCCCTCTGGTCTCTCTCTGGTCTCCCTCTGGTCTCTCTCTGGTCTCCCTCTGGTCTGCCTGGTCTCTCTCTGGTCTCTCTCTGGTCTCCCTCTGGTCTCTCTCTGGTCTCTCTGGTCTCCCTGGTCTCCCTCTGGTCTGCCTGGTCTCCGTCAGGCCACCAGGCCCCCAAAGCTCCCCTCCCCTGACAGCACGTCACTGATCATATATGGGTTTGACTTTCTGAAATGAGACAAAATATATTGAACATTTTCATGATATTGTAATTTTTGGAACAGTGACTGCAGAGGACTTTGGATCGTCGAGACCAGCAGCCTTCTGGGAAATCCCAGGACATTATTGTCTGTCTCACAAAGGACGACACCTGGTTGTAGATATTTCAGATCCATGTGAGGCCCTTTGCTTCCATTCCATTTGGGGTCACATCCTGCAGCAGAAGGGAAAGTCATCACTTGTGTGCAGCCAGTGACGTGATGTGTGACTGTAACATATTGAAGAATCTATTTCAAACTACATACTGCAGAGAAATTAAAAGTTGGTGTCAAAATTAATCCTCAGCCGACTGATTCAATTCTTCATTGTCAGCAGATACAGTAAATTGTGAAACAGAAGATATTGTGACTCGTTGCAATAATATAAATTAAATGTAACTGAGTTAACCTGTATCACTGAAGCAAACAAACCTGTTGAGCTTTCAGAGCCTGGCTGGAGGGTTTTGGCTGCTCTGCTCCTCCCACACAACAAACTGTATGAGCAGCCAGATCAGGAACAGACCAGGAAGTGCTTTTCTTCTCCAGAGTCTCCACACCTGAACGCCACTGGGAAGCCACACACTCCCAAACTATTTGACTCAAGAAAGGTGTTTTTCTTTGCACAATAATAACTTCACTTCTTTTGTTCCATGTGTTGTTAGGAGCAGAGCAATTGTTCACACTGCTTGAACCGTTTTGAAGTGTTTTTGTCTATTTTACAAATGTGCTATTTGAAGTGAAACATACATGTTAACATTGGTGCGTGTATTTAACTCTCAGCGTCCTGAAATACAACAGTTTGTTCTGGAGCAGCGACTGGACCACTCCTGCTTCTCCACTCTTCTATATGAATGTGTTGGATCATTTCCATCCCTGTTTGTATGTCCAGCTCTTTGACAGGACAAAACATGGCAGCAATAATGAACGACGAGGTCTTCAAGGTTTTTACCACTCACGCCACGATCGTCCTCGGGAAGGTTTTCCTGATGGACCTTTGACTGTCTACTACTGCTTCTCCAGAGGGGGAACTGTCTCTCACTTCTTTATCTTCAGAAATAAGTATCGAGTTAATGAGTTAGTTATTTTGTAATGGTGCTAGCTCTGGAAAGTCTTATGAGTGAGATTAAATATGATGTTTTTTTCCCTCTTCCTGGATTCATTACATGGATATTTGACCCGACTGGTTCAATTCAATTCAATTCAACTTTATTTACGTAGCACCAAATACAGAACAGTCATTCCTCTGTGCTTTTAACAGAGAAAAGAGAAAAACCCAACGGATCCTGGTGACTTCTGATGTGCAACAACAACAATTGTGTATACATGAATTCTCTCTCTATCTTTGAAGGCCTTTGCAAATGAGGAAGATGTGGCCCTGAAGACTGCAGAGGATGGAAAGAAGCTGCTGAGGACTCATCCAGATGTAGAGCGAGTGAGAAGGTTGGATGATGGAGGCTGCAAACAGACACAATCCTTCTCTGCTTATTCAATTCAGTCTGTGCACGATGGACGTGTTTCACCCAGATTTTGGCTGGCTTGTTTTCAATGTGCAGGTGTCACCAGAATGACCTGGAGACCGCTGTGCCCTTGGTGCTGGTGGGCCTCCTCCACACTCTGACTGGACCTGAGCTTTCTTCTGCCCAGCTTCACTTTGGCCTCTTCACCGGGGCTCGGCTCCTCCACAGCATCTCGTACCTGGGCGCTCTGCCGCAGCCCTGCAGGGCCCTGCCATGGATGCTGGGTATGGGGATCAACTTCTCCATGGTGTGCAGGGTGCTCTACACAGTCCTGGTTCTGTAGAGCCCAGAAGACTTGACACACATCCACAGCAGGCTGTTTCTTCCTTTAGAACCGCTGCAGCTTTTGTACCATTATCCATCCGTCTTTGTAATGAATTTCAGGCTTTATTGATGCAGCCTGTTTTTATTGCAAGAGCAGTCACATTTATCTATTCACACACACAATCATTCACACAGTCTAAAACAATGGTCGCTCATTCATACTGAATGTGTTCAAACCTCTTTTTCCAATGAAGGCTGTCCTGCCACACCCGCCACAACACCTGGCACCACACCAGATGTTCACCATGACTCTGCAAAAATAACCTTTGTGTACATTCCACAGCCTGGCAGCTATATGATCAATCTACTGATGTGTTTTTGATGTGATTTGATATCAGATGTGATCAGTCTGTAACATCTAGTGAAGCTAAAATGAGAAATGAAATGCTTGCTGTCCTTTACCTTTGTGTGTGTTTCATGTTAGCACTTGACGCTAACGCACCAGGCCTGAAGCACCAAACACATCGCTTCGCCTCACTTCATTTCAAAGCTCTGATTTTGTTCACATCTCACCACAGACCCAGAGTGTGACACATTTTAAAAATGACTGAAATGCATTTTCAGCAACGTTTCCTCATTTTTCAGTACGTGGCATATTTTTTTTCGTTATAGTATTTCGCGTTTAAAAAAAACGTGTAGTTCACTGGTTCTTCTAAAGAATGAACTCATTACTATGGTGGATTTTGATGAATTTCGAGGATTTCATTCTTTATGTATTTTTACCATCTTTCATTCATTTGAATGAGATAAAATTAAGGACAGTCATGAAGATTCCCTCAGCTGGTGGTGAAGACTGATCCTAACTTTGAACACAGATGAAAGCATGAATAAAATCAAAACTGTAGTTCATTCAATTGAAACAAAGCTCCAGAATTCATTAACTTTTCACGTTCACTTCTCTCCATTCAAATTCAGTTTTACGATTCAATGTTTTGTGCCACACATCCAGGACCTGGCGCCAGGATAAACTAGTCGAACATCGTAGAGGAGAAATGGCTTTTACGACAGCAATACGCTTTACGATCTTTACCTGGCATAAACCCCTCCGATACAGATATTATCTGGAAATACGATGTGCCCGGTGGTCAACTGGCCGGCTGGCATCCCAGGACAAATCCCAGGGGGTCGACATGACTTCATTGAGATATTCATTCAAACCAATAGATTGAATCTCAAATTAGGCCATTTTCCATTTAAAGAATTCAAATTCACTTCCTGCTGGCCCAAGGTTTATCCCATACATATGAAGGTTGTTTACGAAAACAGAAATGATGCTGCATTCAAATGACGGTAGGAAAGTAGATGAGAAAACATCTTCAGTGAAGCTGCAGCGACGACCAGAAACTGAAGTTTGTTGTGGACTTCTGAGTTTTATTTTGTTACTAAGCAACAATCATCAGGTTAAAGCAATAAATATAGAATATCAAATAATGCTTCACTTCGTATGGTAATAAAAACAGATGATAGAGTTAAAAAGAATAGTTTTTATTTTACATATGTACAGAACGGGAGATCAGGGCTGCAGTGGGGCAGCGGCAGGGCGAGAGTCAGTCACTGTGTTGGTGGGGATTAAAGACGGGCTGGATCGTGGCTGGATGTGGGAACATCTGGTCCAAGTTGCTCATCCAATCCCCTGGTTGAGGCAGTTGGCGTTGTAAACAGGCCGCCATGGTGTCTGGTGGTTGGAAGATCTTATTCCTGGTCTTTTCTTTGTCTAAAAACAGAAAATACGTTAATAACTAAGTTCATTAAAAATGTTTTTTTTTTTTTATTACAGTTTTAGTGACGTCATATGAACATTTCTGACTTTCAGGTGAGCAGAGAGTTCATACATAGTTAGAGGTGGTCGACCAGCCCGGGTTGTTCTCCTCATGGCGCTGTGCCTCGACTCTCGCCTGCTCAAAATACTTCTCCTGCTGAGGTCGTGACAACGACCTCCACTGTGGACAGACGACAACACATTGTCAGCACACACACACACACACACACACACACACACACACACACACACACACACACACACACACACACACACACACACACACACACACACACACACACACAAAGACAAGCCAGCTTCTAAACTTGAGTAATGAATTTGTATCTCCAACATGTAGGAGCAGACAACTTCCCCTCTTTCCCACTTCTGCATTTACTGCCGCGCTCCCCGTCAGGCCCAGCTCAGCAGCGACGACGGGCCTCGTCCAGAATGGAGGATGGAGGCGCTTCACTTCATCAGAGGGGCACGATGGATGCCCTGCGACGCATCAACGTCTGCACCGGACTGAGGGAGGGAGAGGCCCTGCTGCAATACTCACAAGACAATGGTTGAGTTCTGGTTGAGTCTCCTTCATTCCAAGTAGGATGTGTCATCCTGTATAAAGTCTGGTTCTACATTATAGAAGAGCAGCTGCACCATTGAGCTTCAATCAGCAGTAGATGTTTTTGTTCATGAGAGAGAAACTGCACACTCCCCAGGTTTTCTACATAATGTATTTCATTCAAAGGCACCTTGTAGAGAACTGCTAATGAAGCCTGGTGACATGTTCCTAATCGTGGCACTCTGACCTTTGTGCTTTGTCTTCAGTGTCTGTCAGAAGGACACGTTGATGTGGTCCGAGAGAGAGAGAGGAAAAAAGACATGGAGGACCTTGCCACAACAATGATTAAATGGGCTGATGTCTGGTTTGCCAAGCATGAAGAAGGGAAACAGTGAAGAAAACACCTCAAGTCTAACCTGGGGTCCGTTTCACCAAGCAGGTTTAACAAGCCATGAGCTTAACCCCGAGCTCTGAGTTGAGTTACACTGAGACAGAAAACACTGAGTTTTCGGTTCCACAACACCGGATTTTGATCAGTTTGATGAACTCAGAGTAGTTTCACCTGGAGTTAAGCGAGTCACCATGACAACGGAGAAGCGGAGGGCGGCGTTCTTTACTCCAGTGGAGCAGGAAGTGTTGATGCGGTCAAATGGCGAATATGAACATAATTTCAAGAAATGCAATGTTGCAGGACTGCTAAAGAGAGGGAGGCGGCGTGGAAGAAGATTGCTGCTCAAGTGAATGTGTAAGTTCAAACGTCTTTGTCATCACAACATTATTGCAAGGGAATACTGCTTGATGGTAGCTTATTAATTTATTTCTTTTAGGTGCAATTCCGCGGGGGAGAAGCCTCTTGGCAGCAGCTGAAAGTGAAATATAAAAACATTGTCCAATCGGGTAAGACCGCTGCTAATTTAATTGTTAATCAATACATTTCTTAACGTAATGTCGATCATGTGTGACATTGTACAGTAAATATCAAGTGGCCATTTGACTGTGAGGTGTTTTATTCCAACATAATGCTGTTTTCAAACACATAAATGTCTTCTCACCCATATCATGTGCTGTCAAATAATTAAGGCTAAACTAACGCAGACTTTACTCCAACAGAAAGAAGGCAGATGTAAAACGGGTGGTGGCCCAGCACCTCCACCTTTAATAGAGGCAGAGGAGCCCTAAGCCAGAATGTTGGGAGGCCAGTGGCTGAGGGAATCCCTGGAGGAGCTCCTCTTCAGAGCTCACCCCTCAAGATACCACTTCCTTCATAATATATAATATGCCGAGGCCTATATATCTCTTTAAGCCTATTTCTGTTCATCTTTATTTCCCCATCATGTCTTTGTTTTGTCACCCAACAGATTGTGATGGTGCTCTCTGCCTGCTGGACCCCCTCATGCCACAACAGACCTTGTAAGTAGGCAACACTCCAAAGATCTTGCTAGTTGGTAGTTTAAATATACTGAAACATATTCATGTAGGATGAAGAGTACGAGGAAACCCTGTCTGCTGCCTTTACAGAGGAGGATCCACAA
This sequence comes from Blennius ocellaris, assembly GCF_963422515.1. NCBI lineage: Eukaryota > Metazoa > Chordata > Actinopteri > Blenniiformes > Blenniidae > Blennius > Blennius ocellaris. Next base: position 25,093,255 of record NC_137667.1, read on the forward strand.
AGACCTATAGAGGTATGATAGTTCTCATCCCGTTTACATTTCTGAAACATTGTGGTGGAATAAAGAGTGATATTTTGTCTACACTGAAGTATTGACACATTATTTTTAACAGGGCCTGGCTGGGCAGCAGCAGGAGGGTCCCTCAACATCCACTGCAAGGACTGACAGTGAGACAGATGTTCAGTAAACACCAGAGGTTCATTCTGGGGAATTCATGTCCAACTGTAATAATTGAATGTCCTCCTTATGTCCTCCCAGTTATCTGTAAAACACATCTATAGACTCCACCTGCTCCAGAAGATGGAAAAACTGCTCAGGAAATGCAGTAGTTGGACCACCAGATTAGAAAGGCAGATGTGGAAATAGAACTACTGGAGCACAAGTTAAGGGTGGGTGTACAGTCCCAGGTGAATTATGCTAACTACTAACTACATTAACTAAACTAGCTCTTGTATTTGTAGGAAATAAAGACGACCAAATGAATTGTGCATCATGTCTTTATTTGGTGGTGGTGATCAGACCCCGAAGTGATGATGGCATATGGTGTCTCTGACAGCTCCATGGGCTCATCATCATCATCATCATCATCATCATCATCATCATCATCATCGGGGTCCTCTCTACGTAGGGCAGGGTCCTCTCTACGTAGGGCAGGGTGTTATGAAGGCCCTCTCAGGGTCACCCTGAGGTGACGTAGGCACTGGAGACGGGCTTTCAGCAGGCCGATGGTCATCTCCACCCGGGCTCTTGTCCTGCAGTGAGCCCGGTTGAAGTTCTGTTGGGGGGGCGTGGTTCAGGGTCTGGGTAAGGGGTCAGCAGCCGGGGTTGTCATGGTAACCCCTGTCACCCAGCAGAAGGCCATCAAACGCTCCTGTAATGTCAAGTGGACACATTAAATGATATGCATGAGGGAGAGAGGTGAATTATATTGTGCAAATCCTGAGGCGACTTACCACGTTGCAGTCTGGTGCTGAGGTCTGACTCGCGGTACGTCCGTGACTCGTGTACAGACCCAGGCCACTCGGACTCCACATTACTGATGTTTGCAGCATCACATATGATCTGGATGGTGCACAGAATAAGAGATGTTTAACTATGATGCACTCTTTCTTTAACATTCTGAAACAATCAATCCTCATGTACCTGCACATTTATGCTGTGAATGGACTTCCTGTTCACAAAATCTGCTTCATTTTGTGAAGGAGCTTTGATGGGATGTGCGTTCCATCGATGCAGCCTATCACATTTAGGAATCCTGAAAGACAGGAAAATTACTAATCCCACTCTAAGATTGCAGCACAATATCATTAACAATGTTATTTAATATTTATTTAATGGATCTCATCCTTCACCTGCAATCCTGTGGAACTCCTCCTTGATGACTCTTGAAGTTTCTCTCCAGGGAAAACAAAAGTTGCTAAAAACCTTTTTAGGGCCAGGCACACCTTTCTGATTGGCTGCATACAGTGTCCTTACTCAGGTGCTCTGCGTCTCCAATATTGTACAGAAAACTGCCTTTTGTGAGGAAACGCAGCGCAACACACACTATCTGCTATGACGTCAGGGCAAGGCTCAGCTGGTGATGTTGCTAATGTACGTACTGATTAAACTGTGGATGTACATAATGGTCTCTGCAGTAAAACGTACCGCTCAAAAAGGAAGGTGTCTGGAAATACCAGTACATCTATGGTCTGATGATGATCTGTCTGCCAACATTAAATTCTCGGTGAAGTAACGCTGCGCCTTCATCAACCGGATCATTATCAAAAGGACACGTCATGTTGAGGGGAAAAGGTTCACGTCTAATTTGCCTCTGGAATAAGGCAGTGCAGAACTGTTTCTCCAAAACTCCCCCGCTGAATGAGGAAATGAAATCCCGTGTCCGTCTGAAAGGGGGCGGAGCCAGAGCAAAACTCCAGGTTCACTGACAAAAACCTGCTCCCGACCAGGTTAGTTCTAGAGCGTCTGTTGCCATGGTAACTGACCGAGAGTTGACGTTACCCCTCTCTGTGAAACAGGCTGGAGTTCCCCCTCTTCCTCTGGTTGGAGTTACCTCCTGTTGTGAAACGGAAAACCCCACATTTCCCTCAACTCGGGGTTAATTGACCTGGGGTTATCGATAAACCTGCTTCGTGAAACGGACCTCAGCTAAGAAGCACCCAAACAAAACTATCAGGACCCAGCGGGAGACTAAAGGAGCACACTGCCTGGAATGAAGCGGCGAATGTGGAAGGGCGTGGTCGGCGCTGGAGGACACGGGAGGTGGAGTGGTGCTGAAGCTGTTGGAGTGGGCCAAGAACAGAGTCCCAGGCAGGAGCTTGGTGCAGCAGGGGGGGTCTGGTACTGCAGCAGAGGAGAGACAGGTTAACACAGAGCCACACAGACTGAGGCAAGGCAGAGCAGGGCACCACTAACTGTTGGTAGTTTGACGGTCCGACGCCGAGTCTTCTTCTGATGCCAGCTTTATAGGGAGAGAGGAGCATTGTTGAGAGAAGCCACACCCTGCCACAGGTGAGAGACCTCAGGAAATCAGCACTGCACTCCTCCACACCTCACACAGCATGCAGCACACGCCCACCTAGGAAAAAAGGAAAGGAGGGAGGGTGAAGGGAACAAATGCTGCCACGAGGCAGAGCCAGAGGTGGAGGTCATGACAGCAGGCCGGGTTTACAATGAAGAAGGCACAACTGCAACGCGGGGTTCACATTTATACATTTGCACCACCTCAACCTCACAGTGGTCAGTTCCTCGTCATGTATGTGTTGCTATGGTGACGGTGCTATTCCTTTGTCTCCAAAACTGCTTCAAACTGGTTCTTCTCAGAGCTCGACGTTCTGTGGGACAAAGTGACCTCTGACCTCTTATCTGTCCATCCAATCTTACCTTGACCATGTTTCTGCAAGTGGAGCGCTGAGGAGACGTCGCCAACCAACCTGGAAAGTCCCTGAACATGGATTTAGAGCTTTGTTATTCCCAACTTGGGCAGTGTGAGAAACTCCAGCTGTGTAGAAACACAACTGAATACAATATGTTCAGTTGTCACACACAAAACAAATGTTTAACTACTAGATTCCTTCAGCAGTTATTGTTCTTTGCAACATTTAAAATAAAAATCAAAAATCAAAGAGGGCCATACTTCAGACTGTAGAACTTGGCCGAAGCCGCTCTCAATGAATATGTAATTGTTTCTATTCTTAACAAAAGCCTAATGTGAGTCACTGAGTCCTGGAAGGACTGTTTGTGGATTTCCAGTGAAGAAGAAGCCAATAATGAAGTCAGAGTAATAATGATGTGTTTCTCTAAAGTATAATGAACTATAGATTTAGAAACTGGTAAAAATCCCAATAAACCTCTAAACTACTGCGTAATTTATCTAATAAAATCATAACAATCATTCTGCCACTGGGGATAAAAATGATAATACAGGAAAAATCAACAGTAGACTTGTTATTGATAGCAATTAAAAGTGCTATATCAGCCCTTTGGGCCAGTGCTTACAACTTTTGACTTGCCTGAAGTTTATTGGAACTTTATAAGCTTGAATAATGTCTGAATTCAACCAACATAACTTTTTACATAAAAACACTTGTAGTTTCTTTAATAATCAAGATCTCAATGAAACTAATTTGATCGTATTAAGATTGGAGCTGTCACACACTACTACCATACTCCTACACACTGCCACACCTTATTTTTTGTATTTTATCCAAATGCATTTATTTCAATAACATGGTAAATGTGTGTCATGTATTTTTATTATATTAACAAATCAAATCCTGTCCTCTTCCTGCTCACTCAACTTTTTTTTAGAACCATAAAATGTTAAATCTTAAAAGTCAAACTAATCAAAAATATGTCGATTTAGTTGAAGTTGTTTTTCTGTGTTGAATTTGAGTGAGTTTTTATACGTTCCGGTGAAAAATTCAAAATGGCGTAATTCGAGGGATTCCCAAGGAATTATAGAGAAGCCGTCGGTGGGGAATCCACCGCCGCCATCTTGTTCGGCCATTTTGATCCGAATCACCACCCCAGCGCCACTGTTGGTGGGAGGCAGTACTACATGCAATATGTTTTGTTCCGACGCACAATTACAGCGTCACTGTCGGCGGGAGGCAAGAGAACATGATCCGCAATGCAACCGCGCTCCTCCAGACTTGAAACCTCGCCAGTGCGGTATAAAAATGGCGGTGTACGGCCGCTGACATGCTTGTTTGTGGACGCCACCATACGTGTTTGTGGACGCCGCCATTATTGCTCAGGGTCAGCGCCATACTACTCTCAAAACGCAAACCTCGCCACTGCGGTATCACAATGGTGGCTTATGGGCACCGACATACTTGTTTTTGGCCGCCGCCATGCGTGTTTGTGGTCGCCGCCATATTTTAAAGGACAACTGATGTCACTGCTTCAGTTACGTCACGGTTTCATGGATCATGTTCAGTTTGAAGAAGCACAAGAACACTGGAGGAACATCCAGGTAGATATTATGTGAATAAAGCTCAGAGTATTTATAAGGTCCAGAGCCAAGTGGATTGAAGAGGGAGAACCCCCCCCCCCCCCCCACCCTATTCCATATTCAATATCTCTCTGAACCTATTTCAACAAGACACTGCAGCTGGAACCACATCTGTAGAGTTCAGCTACTAAACTGATCTGCCTTCTTCATTCATGCAGTGACAATGTGTGGTGCATTAAGCAAAACTCACTACAAGAATGGAGAGTAACTGTAGTTACTTCAGAGTAAATGTCCATGACAAACCTTCAAAAAGTACCTCTGACAACTTTAAAAGAATAAAACCATCCATGAATCATGTCATTGTTCTTTATTATATTTTACAAGCACTTTTAAAGAGAAAACCCAACAAATCCACATGAGCAAGCGTGAGCGACTATGGAAAGGGAAAAAGTCCCTCTAACAGGAAGAAATCTTTGCAGAAACCAGACTCAGAGGTGGAGGCATTCTGCTGGCCGGTTGGGGTGAGAGGATAGAGGAGAGGACAGACAGATAGATAAAAGATACACTCTGAAAATTGGGACAGGAGACTTCAAACCACTATATTGATAGACATCCGGCAGGGAGGATGAGAGCACAGACGACAGGAGCTTGTTAGAACGTTCTCCCACTGGCTATGATGACCTGTGCTTGAAGCCTTGTGTGACCTTCAGCCATCAGGATGTTGATGATGATCTGAAAAAGATCGACAAGGTGCATGCAGATAGGTTTCAAACGACACAAAATATTGACCACTACTTCTATGATGTCCTCCATTCGATTTATCATCTTAATTCTGGAAGCACAACATCAAAAATGTAATGGATGAGTCTCAGGTCCCCCTTCTTGATTTCCGTGACCTCCTCGATCTCTTTCAGCATCTCGAAGATCTGTTGCAATACAGATGAATAAAAATAAACAAATTGAGCTTATGTTACAAAAAAAATCTCAAACTTGATTGATGAGTCATAGGAGTGTTCTGCATGCAGACATGGACACTCAATTCCTTTACTGTCTCTGGATCCGTGGTCAGCACAGATGCTGTGTGCATTGTTGGGTGTGCATATGAATGCTCCATGCCCACGCATTCGCTGCTACGATGACGTGACATTCTGATTGAACACTGCATCTGAAAAAATATTTAAATCAGAATCATTAGTATTTGTTCAAATGTACTGATCTCTCATTGATGAATGCAAACTGACAAGCATCCAAGTGATTCATTGCAGTATGTTATATATAAGATATTCCATCTCCCTCATAACCATTAAACTTTCTCTAATTTGGATGCACTGATAATAACACAGAAATCCCAGTCAGGTTGTAAAAATCCAGTAATGCAGTATGATAAAAAATACCAGTATGGGTCTAAATAAACCAACACATGGAACAAAGATAAAAAAGAGCAACATAAACTTTGAGCTGATCTTACTTGAATTGCTCCCAACATAACTATACAACAACACTTCCTCTCACTAAATACTGATATAATGACACTTATCAACCATGTCCTACTTATTAGTGCAGGCTGATGCACACCGTTTTGAGGCTTTTCACCCACGTGACCAAATTCAGCCATTTAGGACGTAAACGCAACTAAATGTTATGATGAAACTGCAGTTAAAAAAACAGTAAACTGTGAGTTGTCTGGACGGAGAAATAAAGCAGCAGAGATATGTGGACAGACTGACACAGTTGGGGAGAGATGAACATATCTGTTCCCTCATGGAAGGTTGTGAAGTTGATCTGGCTCCGGTCTTCCAGTGCGAGTATAAACATAGTCTCTAAATACTGGTATAACTCCACCTACCATTTCATTCTTATTAGTGCAGGCTGATACTTTACACATAGAAAAAAATGCAATTATTTACCTTAGCAGAAGACAATCCTTTACTCTGTTGAGCTTCGAGTGGGAAGAAAAACAATGCAATGCAAACAAATGTGCGTTTGAACAGGCGGCGCACAGTTTTTTTCCGGTGAGTGGGTCCTCCTACGTCACTTCCGGTGGGGCGCCCCGAAAACGTAATTCCAGACGTTCATGGTCTGAAACGTCACTTCCTGTGTGTCGCGTCTGTGAACGTCACTTCCGGTACGCAATATTTCAAAATGGCGGCGACCATTAAATAAGTATGGCGGCGCCCGCAACACCGCCATTTTTGATTCCCCACCGACATCTCTTGGAATTATACGACGATATCCAATCAGAATGCATGCAATGTGTGTGAATGTGTGGAAGCCTGAGTGGGGATGTAATGACCATGAGTGTCCACCAGGTGGCGGCGGACCTTGGAGAGTCAGTGTGAGTGGGTGTAATGACCTCGAACGGACACCAGAGGGAGGCAGGCGTCTGGTTCGAGGCAGTGACTCCCACTCACACTGACCCTCCAAGGTCCGCCGCCACCTGGTGGACACTCATGGTCATTACATCCCCACTCAGGCTTCCACATTCACACACACGTCTATCAGTAAGATCATGCACAATGCAGTAGAAACACTTTTTAGAAATTTATATTAGTTTGGGGATATTTGTGGACTGTTTATGTACAATTTCAACTATAATAAAGTTAAATAAATAAATAAAGTTGTGTTTGTTTTGTCTTTTTGGACATATTTTAGACTTGTTTTAAAGGTTTTTCAGACTAGTTTTGGACATATTTTAGACTTGTTTTAAAGGTTTTTCAGACTAGTTTTGGACATGTTTGAGGCAAGGCCAATTTATATAGAGTGCCTATCAGACACAAAGCAAATCAAAGTGCTTCTTAAAGAAATAAAAGATGTTTCAGTAAAACAAACTGATTAAATGTAGTTAGACTTGTTTTTAATGTTTTTCTATGGAGCCCCTGAAAGGCCATAGAGAAAAAAAAAAATGCATGTGAATAAGTCATTACCTCAAGTTAATAAAATGCAGGAACAAGATCATTTAACTGGCTTTACTTACAAGTTGCCACGATGTGTTCGACAAATTTAATTCACTTTCATTCATATATTGCTGAATAAAACATAATTTCAAAGCATTTTTACAGATAAAGGTGGTACCAGTAATGAGGGTACAAACACCCCACAGGCCCAAAGCCCACTTGTTTATCCCGGCTATTTTTACCTGGATAATGTTGGCCGGATCCACCAGTTCCAGCCACAAGTCGGCTCTCAGATCACACACACATAGTGCCCTGCTTCCACCTCAGAAACCTGTAAATAAAAATTAAAAAAACAAAAATCACTCTCATGCTATCATTTTTTTAATGACCATATGAGGAGTAGCATTATTTTATATTTTATTGTGGCGGGCACCTGGACGGAGGTTCTTGCAATGGAGTGGGTGTGTGGGTGACGGGGAGGGGTTAAAAGAGGACGTCCAGTCACGCAGGGGAAAATGTTTGACAGGTGAACTGTCCTGCCGCTGGAGGCAATAAAGGAAAGCAGACTGGACTCCTTCCTTCCTCCTTGTTTCCTCATCTACTTTACTATTTTAATTTGAATGCAGCATCATTTCTGTTTGGTAAACAACCTTCAATAGATATGGGATAAACCTTGGTCCAGCAGGAAGTGAATTTGAATTCTTTAAATCTCAATTGGAATGGTCTAATTTCAAATTGAATCTATTGAATGGGAATCACAATAAAGTCATGATGTCCCCTGGTATTTGTCCCGGGATGCCAGCTGGCCAGTTGACCACCGGGAACATCGTATTTCCAGTTAGTATTTGTATCGGAGGAGTTTATGCCAGGTAAAAGTTGTAATTACTGTCATAAAAGCCATTTCTTATCATCTGTGTTCGACTAGTTTAGCCTAGTGCAGAGTCCAGTATGTGAGGCACAAAACATTGAATTTTAATGGAGAGAAGTGAATCTGAAAAGTGAATGGATTTGGGAGCTCTTTATTTATTTGTTTAATGAAATACAGTTAGATTTTATTCATGCATTCATCTGTGTTCAAAGTTCAAATCAGGAGGACTTGCTCCACTCAGGCTCAAAAAGCACATGTATGATCACAGGCAGCGCCACCTGGGGGACAACAACTCTGCTTGTTTTAATTCTGCTTCATGTGGAGGCATGAAAAACTGGATCTTTGTTAAAGCAGGACTGGTCCTTCCAAGATGTTTTGTTAAAGAACAGATTCATCTCTGATTCAGCAGTAGAGGCAGCATAATAATCTATAAATGACAACGCCAACTGTAACAATTTTTCATACATACATATATATTTTTAAGCATATAGGGGACATAATAAACACCTGATAAACATGCATATAAAAGACAGGTAATTGTAATTCTTCTCAGGTGAGGCTGCACATACAGCTTTGGGGCCCCTGGTGGCCTGAAGGCCCTCGGCACACACCTCATCCGCCTATAGGAAATACTTTCCCTGATCTTAGACATCAAATAACTTCGGCCTGTGCCCAAGACGGGGACATTGTCCAGCTTATTTCTTCTTTCCGATGCTTCCCAGCTTGACGGGACATGGATGGAGCTCAAGTACATCAACACAAGGCCAACTGGACACTACAGTCCAAAACTCCTGGAGATATTTGGGACAAAGGACGGGGTTGAGTCATGCTGGATTCACCCAGTCAGGAAAAGTTGCAGGGACATTAATGTAGTTTGGGCTCATACACACTGAGACAAATGATGACACTATGTGAACAAATGTAATGTTTTCTACTATTGGCCCATGCCCTATTGTGAGAAACAAATAACACTTGATATGAACGAATAAATGCTATTCTTACCATCCATCAGTAGATGGCAGCAGAGGCCCGATAATGAAAGGCTTGGCTTCAGTATGAAAGCAGGAGAGCGCATGAAAGTGCTGAAAATAAACTTTTTAAAAAGTTTACTTCCAGCTTTTTATATAACAGGTTGAAAACCTTAAAGAAAAGAGTAAAAAAGAGACAAAGGAAGAAAAAAGCTCTGTTCAAATTTTTCCAATGAATTAACACCATGAAATTCTTATCATTTTTATTAATTAATTTATTAACTGAATTATCAGCTATCTACCACTATGTTTCAACCTAAAATATTATCTATTTGTAAAATTAAATCATGTACCTAAACGTACTTATTTTAACCATTTAATCAAAGTCTAACTTTTTACAATGCATTTGACCCATAAACATATTTATTTATTTTAGTCTTTATGTAAATGTACTTATCCAACTCAACCAAAAATCATTACTCTTAACATTTTAGTAGTTTTATCATTCATTGTTTTAACATAAATTGCAGTATAAAATCACAATATGTATATGTATCTCAAGTGGACCACCCAGCACCCAGTAACGGTGAATTTTGCCTAAATTAAGCCTCTGCTAACAGACTGGTCAGGCCAACCACTATGGTAGTAGAGTTTATCCTTAAATCAGGTCAAATGACATGTCAATCAAAATAGTTCACCAAATCACCAACAACGTCTCTGAGCTCCTCCACTGCATTCTCTGAGTGTCTAACCACACAGGTGATGGATTTTAAATCAGGGTAGGAGTCACACAGGAGGAGCTTAGAGCTCAGGCCCTCCTCTTATGTTGGGCTCCATCTCCTGTCTAAATGTGGCACTACCCTACATCTGACCCAAGCTGAAGTGAACAGAACAGGTTAGACTTGAGGTGTTTTCTTCAGTGTTTCCCTTCTTCATGCTTGGCAAACCAGACATCAGCCCATTTAATCATTGTTGTGGCAAGGTCCTCCATGTCTTTTTTCCTCTCTCTCTCTCGGACCACATCAACGTGTCCTTCTGACAGACACTGAAGACAAAGCACAAAGGTCAGAGTGCCACGATTAGGAACATGTCACCAGGCTTCATTAGCAGTTCTCTACAAGGTGCCTTTGAATGAAATACATTATGTAGAAAACCTGGGGAGTGTGCAGTTTCTCTCTCATGAACAAAAACATCTACTGCTGATTGGAGCTCAATGGTGCAGCTGCTCTTCTATAATGTAGAACCAGACTTTATACAGGATGACACATCCTACTTGGAATGAAGGAGACTCAACCAGAACTCAACCATTGTCTTGTGAGTATTGCAGCAGGGCCTCTCCCTCCCTCAGTCCGGTGCAGACGTTGATGCGTCGCAGGGCATCCATCGTGCCCCTCTGATGAAGTGAAGCGCCTCCATCCTCCATTCTGGACGAGGCCCGTCGTCGCTGCTGAGCTGGGCCTGACGGGGAGCGGCAGTAAATGCAGAAGTGGGAAAGAGGGGAAGTTGTCTGCTCCTACATGTTGGAGATACAAATTCATTACTCATGTTTAGAAGCTGGCTTGTCTTTGTGTGTGTGTGTGTGTGTGTGTGTGTGTGTGTGTGTGTGTGTGTGTGTGTGTGTGTGTGTGTGTGTGTGTGTGTGTGTGTGTGTGTGTGTGTGTGTGTGTGTGTGTGTGTGTGCTGACAATGTGTTGTCGTCTGTCCACAGTGGAGGTCGTTGTCACGACCTCAGCAGGAGAAGTATTTTGAGCAGGCGAGAGTCGAGGCACAGCGCCATGAGGAGAACAACCCGGGCTGGTCGACCACCTCTAACTATGTATGAACTCTCTGCTCACCTGAAAGTCAGAAATGTTCATATGACGTCACTAAAACTGTAAAAAAAAATTACATTTTTAACGAACTTAGTTATTAACGTATTTTCTGTTTTTAGACAAAGAAAAGACCAGGAATAAGATCTTCCAACCACCAGACACCATGGCGGCCTGTTTACAACGCCAACTGCCTCAACCAGGGGATTGGATGAGCAACTTGGACCAGATGTTCCCACATCCAGCCACGATCCAGCCCGTCTTTAATCCCCACCAACACAGTGACTGACTCTCGCCCTGCCGCTGCCCCACTGCAGCCCTGATCTCCCGTTCTGTACATATGTAAAATAAAAACTATTCATTATAACTATCATCATCTGGTTTTTCATCTGGCGTCAGAAAAGTGACCACAGGGAGAAGTGGCTTGTGGCGGCCAAGCGTTCATAGCGACGTGGCTTTTTGATCCTTCCATGTCGGCTCTTCCTCTCATTGTGAAGCAGAATTCACCAAGCGTTGGATTGTTCACCCACTAATAGGGAAGGTGAGCTGGTTAGACCGTCGTGGGACAGGTTAGTTTGACCCTACTGATGATGTGTTGTTGCAATAGTAATCCTAATATTCTGCATGATGTGGCAACAGATTCTCACCTCCTCATCTTGAGACTCGTCTCCAGTGGGTCTGTGTCCTCCCACTGCCTGGCGGGAATCTGTGGTCCCTCCGCCTCTCCGCCTGATCGTCCGGCCGACGTTGGTTGTTGAGCCGTCGTCGTTCGGCCTGCTCAGCCAATAAACGCTCCTCTGCTTGACGACGCTGCTCCACCTGCCGTCGCTTCTCCACCTGGTCATCCAGCCGACATTCGTTATTCAGCCGGTGCTGTTGGACCTGCTCAGCTCCATGATGCTGATCAGCCTGAAGACAGTTCTGGACTGGATCAGCTTGACGATGCTGATCAGCCTGATAGTTCTTGGCTTGATCGTCTTTCTCATGCTTCTCGGCCTTGTGATGTTCTTTGGCCGCCTGAAGCTGCTCGGCCCCCTGGTCCTTCTCGGAGTGTGGCTGCAACTGCTGCTGCTATTTGAGGTAGAACATGAGAAGAAAGACTCCGTTAATGTCCACAGAAGGACACAGAGAGGAAGAAGTCACAGTGATCTTCTTCAAAATCAAGGGCAGGCCTGATTTGGGCTTTTTTTACTTTATTTTATTTTATAAAGTTCTAATTAGCACAGCATATTTTATGATACCCCACCATTGATTTAAGGGTGTATGCAATGTTCATTTCACATTTATAATAGTGGTTTACATTGTGTCTTGAGCGAACATACTCGTCATAAGTTGTATTTCCAGGTCATTATTCAAATTGTAAACAGCACTTCCCCGTGGAGCAGGAGACTGAGCTTCCTCCGTGACCTTCTGCTGAGCGGAATGCGAGGACGAGCACTCAGCAGATCAGGGATCCAGCATTCAGTAGACTGGAAGTAAGAGAAAGTCATGGTTACCAGCGTCGTCATGGCTTGTTGACTGTCTATTCTATACTATGAACATTCTAAACAGCACTCACCTGAGGAACATGAGATGGAGCTTCCCCTGCCGCCCACTGCTGAGCAGACTGACGGACCCCAGACCGACGAGCGGTGAACTTCAACCAATGAGATAAGCGGGATTCTGTGTTGTCAAACTGGTGAGTGAGTATGCTGTCAGCTCATTGGTCAGAGCCAGTGGAATACGTTTACCGTAAAGTTTGGTATAAAGCGCCCTGTTTATCTGTATACGTACCCAATTTAACACAATCGTTATGCAGTATATTGTGCTAAGTTGGGGACATATAAGTCACTATTGGGGTTGCATTTGTGTTGATTGTTTTGTGTTGAGTCATTGGTTTCATGTGTTCAATAGCTAGATTTGACATTTAGTTATGAGTGTATTTAGTTCTACAAGAGTTTCCTGGCAAAAAAGGAAGAAAACCAGCCTGACAAGCAATATTGCAGTATTGTAAAGTAGAGTACCCAAATACTGAGACAGCTTTTTGTGGTTCTTCTGTGTTGTAAATATATTCACACCTGGAAGAACATGGTCATCATCATGTGTAGGTAACATTTGTAGTCAGGTACGTTGGTAGGTTGGTATGTAGGTCAGTAGGTCAGTAGGTCAGTAGTTAGGTAGGTCAGTAGGTAGGTCAGTAGTTAGGTAGGTAGGTAGGTAGGTAGGTAGGTAGGTAGGTAGGTAGGCAGGCAGGTAGGCAGGCAGGCAGGCAGGCAGGTATGCAGGCAGGTAGGCAGGCAGGCAGGCAGGCAGGCAGGCAGGCAGGCAGGCAGGTAGGTAGGTAGGTAGGTAGGTAGGTAGGTAGGTAGGTAGGTAATTAGGTCGGTACCAGAATTAAAGCTGCCAGCAGCATTGAACAGATCCTCACTAGTCAGATTGGAAGCATGTCCCCCAGGTGGCGCTGCCTGTGATCATACATGTACAATTTGAGGATGAGTGGAATTTACAGGAGCAAATCCTCATGATCCTAACTTTGAACATAGATGAAGACATGAATGAAATGATTTAAAATGAGACAGTAGGTCCCAATAGATGCACTGTTATCACTGTATAGATGTCTGTTTGAGCCTCACTTGAATTATTGTGACTTCATCTGTACCGACACATCCTCTACTTACACAACAAAAACTTCTGACACTCCAGAAGAAAGCTATAAGAATCATTTCATAGTTGATAACAAACTCCCCAACAAATGCTCTGTCCAATAAACATGGTCTCCTAAAGCTTCCTGAAATGAATCTTTATCACATTGCATGTATTATGTATAATGTTGTAAACACCAACATGATATAAGAAATAAACTACTTCTAATAGGTAAATATAGAAAACTAAAATGTACCAGTTCTGGTATATGTCATAGAAGTCCAAGCTTATGGAATGAGCTGGAAAGCAACTTGAAACAATCAGACACACGATCCATATGAAGAAACTAAAGAATCCACTACTGGAGAGTTATGTTTACATGTGACTTAGTACTCACAGGGTTCAAAGGTTCTCTGTACATGGATCAAATCAATGTATATGATTTACCATTACATGCATGTAATTGCATTAATTTATTGTCTTTTATTTGATTATAGGACCACACTTGTAGGGGAATGGGTTAGTTTATATATATATATGTACACATGTTTGTATGATTGTGTGTATTTCATTCAGTCAGGAGAACCACATTAAGATTAGTAATCTCTTTTACAAGTGTGTCCTGAGGAGCTCAGGGACCTACAGTGCATGTTTTATTTGTGACTGGGGGGGCAGTGGAAACCACACACATATGGGGAGAACATGCAAACTCCACACAAACACCCTGAATTTGAACCCACAACCTTCTTGCTGTGAGGTGAGTGCTAACCACTGCTCCACCATGCTGCTAAGCATCAACAATTATCAGGTTAAAACAATATAATGTAAAATAATGCTACTCATCGTATGGCAATTAAAACAGATGACAGAACGGGAGTGAATTTGTTTCATTGACAGAAGTTTGTGGTTGCTGTGGGGCGGCAGCAGGGAACTGTGTCGGGGTGAACCGAGAGCCGGATTGAGGCTGGAAGTAATGCAGCCGGCCAAAGTTGTCAAGCCAGTAGTAGGCGGGGTAAACAGCTGGTCTTGTGCCTGTGGAGGCTTTGGAGCTTGATTCTTGGTGGCACCTCTCCTTCCTGGTCTTTTTCTCCCCTAAAAACAGAAATTACTTTAATAACAAGTTGACTTTTAAAACAAACCAACAACTTTTGAGCAGTTTGAGTGACGTCTTGTGAACATTAATGAGTTTCAGGTGAGGAGAGAGTTCATACATAGTTATTGGAGGTCGACCAGCCTGGTGTTTCTCCTCGTGGAGCTTCGCCTCAGCTCTCGCCTGCTGGTAATGTTTCTGCTGCTCAGGTTTTGATGATGACTTCCACTGTGGAGACGACACACACACACACACACACACACACACACACACACACACACACACACACACACACACACACACACACACACACACACACACACACACACACACACACACACACACACACACACACACACACACACACACACCTAAACATGAGTAATGAATTTGTACCTCCAACATGTAGGAGCAGACAACTCACCCTCTTCTCCACTTCAGCGTTCACAGCATCTCCCTGTGAGGCCCAGCTCCTCCGCTACAATGGACCTCTGCTCCTTTAAGAAGAGCATGAAGGCGTTTGATGGTTTTTTAATGTCGGGGATCTGCTCATCATGCTGGTGGAACGCTTTCGTTTTCTGCAGGCACCAACAACAAATGTTCAGAGCATTGAGGAAGAGTTCCAACATAAATCAACATATAACAGGATGTATGGGGTTACACCTGAACATGTGATTCACACTCAAGTGAAGCAAAGCTGAAGTAAAGCTGTTATGGCTGTGAGCCGGTGCGTGGGGTTTCTGAAACACAAAAGCAGACCCGGAGCCAGAGCAGGTGCAATTAGCAATAATTTATTTCTATTGCAAGACCTGGGAGAAGAGGGAACGGAGACTCTGGGATGCAGAGTGCCCAGGCAAGGGGACTGCAGCAGGGAGGAGCTGCACAGCGAGGCGGGGTGGCCGAGGACCCTTGAAGCAGGGAGTCGAGGAGCTGGGGACTCGGAACAGAGACACAATCTTCTGGCACCAGATCTCCTCACTGCAGGGCTGAAGAGGTGGAGCAATCAATTAGCAGATTACCTGCAGGAGTGTCAGTGAGGGAGGATCCGGTGCTGGAGGAGGTGTGGATCCTCACAGTGAGGGTAAAGTGAGCTGTCCTCTTCATAGAGTTAGACTGAGGGAGGAATAAAGTGATTAAAGGGACTATTCACCTGTCTTCTATAATGTCAATGAGTATTTGAGCAGTACATGTCTCATAAAGAAATTTAGGAGTCTGAGTGTTAATAATTCTATGAAAGTATGTTAATATATGAACAGATGGTCTGTGGTAGTGATGGGTTGATGAGGCATCATGAAGCGTTTCGACAAACTGCCACACTGTATTGATAGTGTCGATACTGTGTCACTGAATACTGCCCCCTGCTGGACCTTTAAAATCCCTACAGGCAACCAAGGAGAAACATTCAACTGACACTGATTTGATGACCGAGTATATACAATAATATAACTGAAGTCTTTGTATTTTATATTATTTCATGTCTTCATCTTAATTTAAAATAGCTTTGATATTTTTAGACACAGTCAATAAATGATGTGAACATGCATCATAACATGAAAATCTAAGTGAACGCGTTGTGAATGACGATGCTCGGGGACTGGGATTTTTGTTTTTACAAATTTTTATTCCAAAAAAACAAGTTTTTCCAATGTTTTGAAATGTAGTCTGTTGCGCTTCTTTGACACAACGTCTCCAGCTGTGGAAAACACCTGCTCACATGGCACAGATGAGGCTGGAGTGCAGAGAAACTGTAGTGACAGGTGGAAGAGGTTTGGGTAGTGTGGCTTTTGGTTGTCCCAGTATCGCAAAGGATCCTGGGACCTGGCAATATTGCCCTCTGCCAGGTCTCTCTCTCCTCCTGGACGGCATCAGCTGTGGCACTTTTGGTCTGCCTGCCCACTTCCATGTCAAGATGTTGCCAAAGGTTATCTAAAGAACAACAAATGGTCATTTTAGTACATGATTTACAAACAACAACAAACATGTAATGCTGAATAACATGGCTGAAGTGGGTGCAGACTGCTGTTGAGAAGACGGTCCTGGCTGGGGCTCATTGTGCGTCCGATTACAGACACACATTCTGCCTGCAGTCGACTGACGGCCTCATTGCACTTGGAGGAACTGCAGAACCCGAGTGATTTAAATGTGGGGTCTAGAAGTGTTGCTATGGTAACACACTGAATGACTCCAGACTGGAAGCAGTGTCTGTGACTCCACGCTTCAGCTGGTCATGGAGGTGTATGGCTGCCTGTGTGTGCAAGGTTGAAGCATTACGCTCTAGTGCAAGATAGAGCATTCTCATCATCGGGATGACCTTTGACCCCGACACTCGCCTCTCTTCAGACAACTCCACTGTGGCTTGATGGAAAGGAGCAAGCACAAGAAGTGTTTCTCCTCTGATGTTCTGCTCACCAGCTGTCAGTGGAGTCACATCTGTCCTGAGGCCAGAGGTTCCACACTGGTTCCTCTCATCATGGAGCCTTGACAGCATTTCATATGTGCTGTTCCAGCGTGTCGGCGCCTCATTGGTGAGTTTCAGGGTTGGTCGTCCCATCTGTTGCTGCACTTGAGCAAGCTTCTCCTTGGCTGTTGTGCTTGATCTAAAGTATGTGACAATGTGCCGAGCTCTGTGTCTACTGGATGTAAGTGTGGGGATCTGATCACATGATCTTCTAACAATACATTTAGACTATGTACAATGCAAATTGAGTGCCGAATTTGGAGCCGTCTCGTGGCTGCAATCATGTTTGGTGCTGCGTCGCTCACAAGACACTTTACTTTAGTGGTTCTGGCCCAGTCCTCCATCACGCCCCTTTGGACTTGGGCCAAATTGTCAGCAGTGTGATTTTGTGGAAAGTACTACACACCCAACACAGATGTACACAACTGCATGTTCTCATTAATGTAGTGACAAGAAAGAGCCAAGTAAGCCTCCATGTTCACAGATGTCCACATGTCAGCTGTTCTCCTCGCTGCCACAGCTTGCTGGACTTCCATCTTCACTCCTTCCCGTTCCTCCTCATACTTTTGGGCCACCATTTGTTTGACGGTCTGAAAATTACACCAAGTGAAACCAAACACATATGAATATATTTACATTCAAGATTAAATCAATTGGATATATTGGGGTGGTCCACTTGAGATACATATACATATTGTGATTTTATCGTGCAATTTATGTTAAAACAATGAAGGATTAAATTACTAAAATGTTAAGAGTAATGATTTTTGGGTGAGTTTGATAAGTACATTTACATAAAGACTAAAATAAATAAATATGTTTTTGGGTCAAATGCATTGTAAAAAGTTAGACTTTGATTAAATGGTTAAAATAAGTACGTTTAGGTACATGATTTAATTGTACAAATAGATAATATTTTAGGTTGAAACATGGTGGTAGATGGCTGATATGCAGTTAATAAAAATGATAAGAATTTCATGGTGTTAATTCATTGGAAAAATTTGAACAGAGCTTTTTTCTTCTTTTGTCTCTTTTTTACTTTTTTCTTTAAGGTTTTCAACCTGTTATATAAAAAGCTGGAAGTAAACTTTTTAAAAAGTTTATTTTCAGCACTTTCATGCGCTCTCCTGCTTTCATACTGAAGCCAAGCCTTTCATTATCGGGCCTCTGCTGCCATCTACTGATGGATGGTAAGAATAGCATTTATTCGTTCATATCAAGTGTTATTTGTTTCTCACAATAGGGCATGGGCCAATAGTAGAAAACATTACATTTGTTCACATAGTGTCATCATTTGTCTCAGTGTGTATGAGCCCAAATTACATTAATGTCCCTGCAACTTTTCCTGACCGGGTGAATCCAGCATGACTCAACCCCGTCCTTTGTCCCAAATATCTCCAGGAGTTTTGGACTGTAGTGTCCAGTTGGCCTTGTGTTGATGTACTTGAGCTCCATCCATGTCCCGTCAAGCTGGGAAGCATCGGAAAGAAGAAATAAGCTTGACAATGTCCCCGTCTTGGGCACAGGCCGAAGCCCTGGGGGGACAGCTTGCTTCGGGGTGAGTGAAGGCAGACCTCAGTTTATGGCTACACATGTTCTGAAGTGTGGTTACTGTGAATAAATGGGATTTGTCTGAATCAGTCTGCTGGGGCTTATGATGGTGTTGTGGATAGAAGTTCTGCAATACACCTAGAATATCCTCAGTTCAATTATTTGCTGGGGTTTATTGAGATTTTCCAGGGACATATAAGGTTATTTGATGTCTAAGATCAGGGAAAGTATTTCCTATAGGCGGATGAGGTGTGTGCCGAGGGCCTTCAGGCCACCAGGGGCCCCAAAGCTGTATGTGCAGCCTCACCTGAGAAGAATTACAATTACCTGTCTTTTATATGCATGTTTATCAGGTGTTTATTACGTCCCCTATATGCTTAAAAAATATATATGTATGTATGAAACATTGTAACAGTTGGCGTTGTCATTTATAGATTATTATGCTGTCTCTACTGCTGAATCAGAGATGAATCTGTTCTTTAACCAAACATCTTGGAAGGACCAGTCCTGCTTTAACAAAGATCCAGTTTTTCAGTGCCTCCACATGAAGCAGAATTAAAACAAGCAGAGTTGTTGTCCCCCAGGTGGCGCTGCCTGTGATCATACATGTGCTTTTTGAGCCTGAGTGGAGCAAGTCCTCCTGATTTGAACTTTGCACACAGATGAATGCATGAATAAAATCTAACTGTATTTCATTAAATACATTTTAAAAAGAGTTCGTGAATTCATTCACTTCTCTCATTCAAATTCAGTTTTATGATTCAATGTTTTGTGCCTCACATACTGGACTCTGCACTAGGCTAAACTAGTCGAACACAGATGATAAGAAATGGCTTTTATGACAGTAATTACAACTTTTACCTGGCATAAACTCCTCCGATACAAATACTAACTGGAAATACGATGTTCCCGGTGGTCAACTGGCCGGCTGGCATCCCGGGACAAATACCAGGGGACATCATGACTTTATTGTGATTCCCATTCAATAGATTCAATTTGAAATTAGACCATTCCAATTGAGATTTAAAGAATTCAAATTCACTTCCTGCTGGACCAAGGTTTATCCCATATCTATTGAAGGTTGTTTACCAAACAGAAATGATGCTGCATTCAAATTAAAATAGGAAAGTAGATGAGGAAACAAGGAGGAAGGAAGGAGTCCAGTCTGCTTTCCTTTATTGCCTCCAGCGGCAGGACAGTTCACCTGTCAAACATTTTCCCCTGCGTGACTGGACGTCCTCTTTTAACCCCTCCCCGTCACCCACACACCCACTCCATTGCAAGAACCTCCGTCCAGGTGCCCACCACAATAAAATATAAAATAATGCTACTCCTCATATGGTCATTAAAAAAATGATAGCATGAGAGTGATTTTTGTTTTTTTAATTTTTATTTACAGGTTTCTGAGGTGGAAGCAGGGCACTATGTGTGTGTGATCTGAGAGCCGACTTGTGGCTGGAACTGGTGGATCCGGCCAACATTATCCAGGTAAAAATAGCCGGGATAAACAAGTGGGCTTTGGGCCTGTGGGGTGTTTGTACCCTCATTACTGGTACCACCTCTTTTTCGTGGTCTCTTCCTCCCCTAAAAACAGAAAATACATTCATAACTAAGTTGATTTTTTTTTTAAAAACAAACTCTTGAGCAGTTTGAGTGACGTCTTATGAACATTAGTGACTTAAAGGTGAGGAGAGACTTCATACATAATTGGAGGCGGTCGACCAGCCCGGGTACTTGGCCTCATGCAGCTGAGCTTCGGCTCTGGCTGCCTCATAGTACCGCTCCTGCTGAGGTCGCGATAACGACTTCCACTGTGGACAGATGACAACACATTGTCAGCACAGACACACAAAGACAAGCCAGCTTCTAAACATGAGTAATGAATTTGTATCTCCAACATGTAGGAGCAGACGACTTACCCTCTTTCCCACTACTGTATTCACAGCCGCGCTCCCTGTCAGGCCCAGCTCGGTGGCAACGACGGGCCTCTGCTCTTTTAAGAAGAGCATGTATGCGTTAGGCGGTTTTTTGATGTAATGGCCTGCATCGCCATCATCGTTGCCCCGCCTTCGTTTTCTGCAGGCACCAACAACAAATGTTCAGAGAAGCATTGAGGAAGAGTTCCAACATAAATCAACATGTAACAGGATGTTATGGTGTTACACTCTCATCCTCAGAGCCACAAGGGGACAGTGAACTCACCTTGAAGTGCCGCTGGCAGCAGGAGCAGGAGGAGGAGCAGGAGCAGTAGGAGGAGCAGCAGGAGCAGGAGGAGCAGCAGCAGGAGGGACGGGAGCCACACTCTGACAGTTGTTCACAAGACACTGTAGACAAAGGAAAAGTGTTAAATGCACAAGTTCCACAAGTTTGATTATGAGGCGACACACACGAGTATTGAGGTGATATTTAAAGACTAATTGAAGGGGGAAACTTTAGTTTTTGTGGACTAAAGGGTTAAATAATGCCGTGTATTAAATTCAATGTCATTTGGATCAAAAGTGTCTTTTTTTTTAAAGCATATTTTGTTGTGTAATTAAAAGAGATGTAATTTATCGATCACAATAAACGTTTACAACTCAATGATCAACCATCAGTTGATGACATTTCATTTCTATTTCATCTCCTGAACAGTCCCACATTGCTCTACATCTTTAACTTCTGAACAACTGAAGTCACAGTCCAGATTTCTGCACTGACCTGAGGGAGGACGACTGCAGGGGCTTCAGGCGTCGCCTCAGGAGGCTGGACTGCCTGGTCGCCTCCTTCGCCCACGACCAACTCAACGAGTTCTGCTGAGAAGCATTCCTCTAGGAAACCTCTCAGCATGTGGGCAATGTCCGTTCTAGAGATGGAAAGAGCGTTGAACATTAGGATGAGCTTCACAGTAAAAATTGTAACAAGAAAAATGATGCAAACACTGGAACAGTTCTTAACATCAGAAAAGATTAAAGTATGATTTCACAGCAGTATATATATGAACACAACTGATCACAAGTCTAATAAACATAAACCACAATTAAATAGCTATAGCAACAATTCATGCTGAGTAAAAACACATTGTTAAATGTTACTTTTCCACTCTCTTCATTAGAACTTGAATGTATTTGGAGTTGTTTTGAAACTAAAAAGCTTCTCATCAGTGTTTAACTGTGTAAACCATGAAAACATCTCAGAAATTACAACTGAGAGCAACTTAAATAATACAACATGATTTAAAAACAACAGAATGTAAACATACTCCTCCGGAGGAACTGGCTCATCCTGGAGGATCTGGGAAGGGTCCAGCGTCTCATATTCTGCCATTCTAGAGATGGAAAAAGCGTTGAGTGTTAGAATGAGGTTCAATCACTTTAAAGCCAAATGTGTTACAAGAATAATGATATATACACTGGAACTAATATTTTTTAACATCAGAAATGACTGAATTTATGATTTCACAGCAGTATATATCAACACAACTGGTAACATTTCTTAATCAGATAAGTCAAACAAAACTCCATAAAGCTCCTTGTATACAAACTTCCTCTGACACCTTATAACAGTTCAACCTGCTCACAGGCCCAAAAACATGTCAACAATCCACCCTGATCACTTCTGATCTCATTTGTTTGTAAAAGTGGTCACACGCCAGACAGCAGCACAAAACCTTCGGAAAATACTCAATCTGTACTCCACTTTTTATAGACAGATGTAGCTGAGTGTTTAAACACAGATAACAAAGGAGATTAAACATAATTTCTACATTAATGAATTAATTTTGAGTGTGGCTACCGCTAGGTGCTGGCTAGCATAGGGACACTGCCCAGTGAGTTAAAATAGCAATATCTCTTAATTTTTTTCTATAAGTGTGTCTGAGCGAGAGAGGTGATACATATATGTGTGTAATAATAACTATATTTGTGGAAATAGTACCAGTAATAGTGAGAAAGTAGCCATAAAACTGCAGGTGTTTATCTGTTGCCTTGGAGACAGCCTCCGGTTCATCCATGTTAGCTTTAGCAGCTAGCATCAAACCTTGATGGATTTGTATTCTCAAACAAATGTTATTCAATAGTCGAGTGACCAATTTTTAAGGATATTTTAACTTACATCAGTTTTATAGTGTGAAATGTTACTTTTCCCACTTTCTTAGTTAAAACTTGGATGTTTGCATTAAGTGACATAAGTTTGCATTAAGTGACATAAGTTAAAATAAAACATGCACTGAGATACTGTAAATCTCAGTGCATCATGGCTTACTTTGGTTGTTCAAGGCTGGAGGAAAAAATGGTGTGCTGAGAATCAATTCTCTATAGCCCGTTTTCGCTCTGCTCGTGTCCTCGACCCAACGCCCCAATGGCTGCAGCAACACTGAATGCTAGCGGGGCTAGCAGCTAGCAGCGTCCAATTAAAGTCTAACTGTTGCTTGCAGCTTCCGGAAGCTTCCGGAAGCTCCATCAGCGGTGATGTCTCGACAGTGAATGTGTCAAAAACATTGGTTTTCTGTGACTGCAAAGTCAAGCTTATTTGGGGAAAAATTATACTTTGAATTATTTATATTTCTGCCATTTTAATGTTCGTTTAAAAATGGAAGCAATAAAAAAAAAAATCAAATTTTAAAAAGTTTGTTGATGTATATGTATATATTGATAATTATATTATTTATATTAATTAATAATTATGTCATTGTATTAATTCATTATATATAATTATTATTAGGTCATATATGCGGGATCGCGCTGTCGGAAAAGCTACGGTGGGCTGGTGTTTCGGATTAACTGGTTTTCGTGTTAACTGGTTCCCTACATAGGATATTCCACCCCAGACAGAACTAGAAGGTCACTAGTTAACAGGGACGCTAGATAATCCGAAACACCTGCGACAAGCGTGACTGAATAAGTTACAGCCACACGCTATTCCTGTCAATGAGCACAACATTATTAATCCCTATGGGTGGGAAAACAAAAGTAAAATAAAATGGAGGAAGAAGGACAGTCAAAGGATACAGGTAAGACCGTTGTTGGTGATGTTGGCTGGATTGGAGGAGGTTTAACACTGAGTTTTCAGCAAATTAGTTTATTTGTGCTGCTTGCCTTGTATACATGTTGTCTGGATGGTTGGATTGGTTTGATTACTGGAAGTTGGATTATTTAAAATGAATATGTTGCATGAGTAGACAGCCTGTGGCCATGAGACCGACTGAGTGCCTGCCTGGGGGGAGTTGATACTCTTTGATTGTTCACTGTAAATTGTCTCTCAGCATTTTGACTCTTAACATTATTTTGTGAATATTTAGTAGTACTGTGGCGATTGTAGTGTGTATTATACAAGTCTACAATTACACGTGTAAAGCTTGATGCCAACGTCAACACACACACACACACACACACACACACACACACACACACACACACACACACACACACACACACACACACACACACACACACACACACACACACACACACACACACACACACACACACACACACACTCACACAGGTATCTTTGGCATCTCCTCTGCACTGACGGATACAGGGCCAGTCGACAGGCAGTGATGCCATCCGATACAAATTGACACCACCACCAGCTGTTGCCCAGCCTTAGATATGTTAGGAGATCTGTCAATTTTATTAAATAAAAAAAAATTATGCATGTGAGAAGATCAGAGAGCTATGCATATTTTTCATGGCTGTCCAGCACTGAATAGATCTAATGTGAAGAAGTGAGACAGCCACAGCAGTCAGCATTCTCTCACATTTAAACCAGACAAGTCCTGCACATCCAGAAGCACAACACGGCCACTTATAAGGTAAGTTTGACTAAACAACCACCCAAACTGCAGCTTATCTACTGTGCTTTGTCTCATTTGTCTCAGGGTCATATAAAAATACTGTGACCACTATTTTCAGCACTTTCATGCGCTCTCCTGCTTTCATACTGAAGCCAAGTCTTTCATTATCGGGCCTCTGCTGCCATCTACTGATGGATGGTAAGAATAGCATTTATTCCGTCATATCAAGTGTTCTTTTTTTCTCACAATAAGGCATGGGCCAATAGTAGAAAACATTACATTTGTTCACATAGTGTCATCATTTGTCTCTCAGTGTGTATGAGCCCAAATTACATTAATTTCCCTGCAACGTTTCCTGACCGGGTGAATCCAGCATGACTCAACCCCGTCCTTTGTCCCAAATATCTCCAGGAGTTTTGGACTGTAGTGTCCAGTTTTGACCAAAAGGTTTGTTCCAGATGAGGTTCACTGCGATTACCCGTGTACGTTTTACTTCCTGGTGTCAGGTAGTAAAACGATGTTTACAAACTGACAACATGATCATACATGTGCTTTTTGAGCCTGAGTGGAGCAAGTCCTCCTGATTTGAACTTTGCACACAGATGAATGCATGAATAAAATCTAACTGTATTTCATTAAATAAATAAAAAAAAGAGCTCCCAAATTCATTCACTTTTCAGATTCACTTCTCTCCATTAAAATTCTGTTTTACGATTCAATGTTTTGTGCCTCACATACTGGACTCTGCACTAGGCTAAACTAGTCGAACACAGATGATAAGAAATGGCTTTTATGACAGTAATTATGACTTTTACCTGGCATAAACTCCTCTGATACAAATACTAACTGGAAATACGATGTTCCCGGTGGTCAACTGGCCGGCTGGCATCCCGGGACAAATACCAGGGGACATCATGACTTTATTGTGATTCCCATTCAATAGATTCAATTTGAAATTAGACCATTCCAATTGAGATTTCAAGAATTCAAATTCACTTCCTGCTTTTTCTTTACAGGAGCAATTGTTAAATATTTGGGAGCTCCAGGCATTGAACCAGAGGGATCTTTCCAGCTTCATGGACCATCCCATTCTTCAGGACCTTCTCCTGACCAGGAAGCAGTAGGACCGTCTTCATCTGCAGATTGATTCACTCTCATCCACAATGAACATTTGGAGGAATTGTAAGCCAGTCTGAGGATCGCCCTGAGAATGGCTTGTGACTGTGGCCTCAGCAGAGAAGAGCTTCTCAAAGCTGAAGCTCATCAGGACCTACCAGAGGTCAGAGGTCATCCAGGGACAGGATTTGTTTTTGTTCTTTGTTTGTTTGAGCAGTAAACATTCTGCTCAAAAGGAGTGGGCTGAAGCAAGAAGCTTATGAGCGCCTCCCCCCAAATTCACTGCAATAATAAGAACATTTTACACTGATATAAAAGAACAAAATATCAACAAAACATCAACAAAAGAGAACTTGTTGCATTTCAAACGACAATATCAACATGGACCAAGCATACTTACACACACACACACACACACACACACACACGCTCATATAAATTGGTCCTACTTCTCCTCCTGGTGGCGATGCATTTCTTCCTCTCTGTATATTTCAAAAGTCTTTTGTTTGTTCACCATGAACTGTCGGGCTAAAACTTTTCAGGGTTGTGTTTATGTTTCTGAGTCCTAAAGTTTAATTCCTCACGTGGTTCATAAGGACCAGTACGATCTTGGAACCTTCTTTGTATTTGTCTTGGTAACAATCTGTAACTTGCTTTATAAAACATCTGTACTGCTTGGAACTCAACAATGTCGCTAAACTTCATGATCTTTGATTTTAAAACTGAGTTTGTGTGGTCCAAAAACACAACTTTATGAATTAATGGAATAGCTCTTTTTTGCAACATTACTATTGGTTTTACTGTGTTTTTATAAGTACTACCCCAAACCACAGTACAATAATAGAAATAGGGCAAAATCAGAGAACAATATAAGGTGTGTAGAGCTTTGATATTTAAAATGTGCTTTGCTTTTGCTATTATTGCAATGTTTCTTGAAATCTTCGTAGATATATATTTAATGTGAGATTTCCAGTTAATTCTATCATCTATAACAACACTGGATTTGGTGTACTTTGGTGTCGGGTCGCTTCACTGGTCCTGCAATAATCAGCATCAACCATGAGATGTCTGGCATATGAGGACCTCATTGAGGACTAGTGCAGAATGCCGCTGCCAGGTTTTGAACAAATTCATCCAGAGTGAACACATTCCCCCTGTGCTGTTGTCTCTCCACTGGCTTCCAGTTCCTTTCAGAATCGATCTTAAACTTCTGTTGTTTGTTTCTAATGCCATCAATGGCCAGGGTCCCTCTTACTTGTCTGATATTTTAACCCTACGTGACCCTGGAGGGCCCTGGTTCTTCAGGTCAGCTTCTTTTAGACATTCCAAGGTGGAGATACAAACAGTGGGGCGATCGCTCTTTTGCAGTCACTGCTCCGAGACTGTGGAACAAACTGCCCCCGACATTCGCACCATCACTGATCTCGGCCTTTTTAAATCAAAACTGAAGACTCACCTTTTTAAGTTGGCTTTTAACTCTGTCTAGGGCAGTGTATTTTATTTTATTCTGTATGCTCTGTTTTATGGATTTCTGGACGGCTTCACCAACCAGCAGCACCGCCGCACCTCCCACAGACACCACCTGTGTTCTATTTTTTTGTTTTTATGTATTCATTCTCGTATTTACTTCTTAATGTATTGTTTTAGCTTTGTTGTAAAGCACTTTGGATGTCACCGGGTGATTATAAAGGGCTATAGAAATGAAGTTTGATTTGATTTGATTTTTGATTTGACTTTGCAAATAAAATGTGTTATTATATTTAGTCACATCATGAATTAAGTGCTATGTTGTGTGAGACTGATTTTTAGTGTTGGCAGGTTTTCATTGTTGCACTTTAAATTAGATGTTGCTTTTATTTTATGATAAGTAAGCATTAAAGTCTTAAAAACACTCAGTATCTGTTTTTATTTATTGAGGTATGAAGGAATGTTGTTTTCCTTGTATTATAGTTTATTTCATCAGTTTAACTTGCCTGAGTGGCTCAAAATGAGCTTTTTAATTTTAAAATGTGAAGTCATCAAAAGAAAATGTAAAGGATTAGGAATCTCCCCATTCTAGTTGGACAAACCCAGGTTCCCTAAACAGTATCTCACTCTCTGGACGAGTGTTTGCCCTGTCATGGATCACTTCCCTGCCTTCCCTGCAGAGGACATCATCTAATTGTTGTTCATGTGTTTCTTCTGTGTGGAGTTTATATCTTATTACTGTGGCTGTGTGGAGTTTGTGAGGTTTTTCTTCCACAAACCAAAAATGCAAATTTCAGGTTCAATTCATTTGTTCTCAAAGTGTGTGAGGATGAAATCCCCTCCGGAACTCAAACTTTATTTCACGCCACCAGGCCAAGTGACAGTTTGGGAGTAGGAAGTCAGATCACCTCATTGTTGTCGCATTATAAAACATGCTGTAAGTGTTCATGGTAGTTTAAATTCACAAGTGAAAAATCTTACCTATTTGTGTTAGAGGTTTGTACTTGAAGTACTTGGTAAGTCGATATATCTGTAGTGTTTCACTATTGTTACACAGTTTATGCTTGGAATTGATCTCCATTACACTGCTGACAAATTCAGTAATAAGTGTGACTGCTTTAATTGAATTATTCATGGTTTCATCCACCCCGGCTTTGGCCTCGGTTCACAACCCTGAACTGGATAAAGCAGTGTAGAAGACAGATGGAAAGTTTTAACATCCAATTGCTTCTTTTCATCACAAAAATTCCTAATAGAAATGAGTTGATGGGACAAAAAAATCCATCTTGCTGGAAAAAGGCATGACTGATAGTCGTCCTGCTGCTTCTCTCCTCTAAACGTCCCTGGCATCCCCTGGGGGGTTTCGCCCACACTTTGAAAACCACAGTGTCATTTGGGGATTCCAACTTAGCCTTAGTTGTTAACTTATGACCAAATGATTGTTCTTTGTGGGGTTTTTTTTTTGCAGTGTAAGACCTGTGGTGGACAGATGACCTGCTGCAATACTTATAATACAATTCACAAAACAATGTTTGAGTTCTGGTGCTTCAGTCTCCTTCATTCTGAGTTGGATGTGTCATCCTGTATAAAGTCTGGTTCTACATTCTAGAAGAGCAGCTGCACCATTGAGCTTCAGTCTCCCCTGAAACACCTTTTGAAGGTCTTTCTCTCAGCTCCAATCAGCAGTAGATGTTTTTGTTCATGAGAGAGAAACTGCACACTCCCCAGGTTTTCTACATAATGTATTTCATTCAAAGGCACCTTGTAGAGAACTGCTAATGAAGCCTGGTGACATGTTCCTAATCGTGGCACTCTGACCTTTGTGCTTTGTCTTCAGTGTCTGTCAGAAGGACACGTTGATGTGGTCCGAGAGAGAGAGAGGAAAAAAGACATGGAGGACCTTGCCACAACAATGATTAAATGGGCTGATGTCTGGTTTGCCAAGCATGAAGAAGGGAAACAGTGAAGAAAACACCTCAAGTCTAACCTGGGGTCCGTTTCACCAAGCAGGTTTAACAAGCCATGAGCTTAACCCCGAGCTCTGAGTTGAGTTACACTGAGACAGAAAACACTGAGTTTTCGGTTCCACAACACCGGATTTTGATCAGTTTGATGAACTCAGAGTAGTTTCACCTGGAGTTAAGCGAGTCACCATGACAACGGAGAAGCGGAGGGCGGCGTTCTTTACTCCAGTGGAGCAGGAAGTGTTGATGCGGTCAAATGGCGAATATGAACATAATTTCAAGAAATGCAATGTTGCAGGACTGCTAAAGAGAGGGAGGCGGCGTGGAAGAAGATTGCTGCTCAAGTGAATGTGTAAGTTCAAACGTCTTTGTCATCACAACATTATTGCAAGGGAATACTGCTTGATGGTAGCTTAGTAATTTATTTCTTTTAGGTGCAATTCCGCGGGGGAGAAGCCTCTTGGCAGCAGCTGAAAGTGAAATATAAAAACATTGTCCAATCAGGTAAGACCGCTGCTAATTTAATTGTTAATCAATACATTTCTTAACGTAATTTCGATCATGTGTGACATTGTACAGTAAATATCAAGTGGCCATTTGACTGTGAGGTGTTTTATTCCCAACATAATGCTGTTTTCAAACACATAAATGTCTTCTCACCCATATCATGTGCTGTCAAATAACTAAGGCTAAACTAACGCAGACTTTACTCCAACAGAAAGAAGGCAGATGTAAAACGGGTGGTGGCCCAGCACCTCCACCTTTAATAGAGGCAGAGGAGCCCTAAGCCAGAATGTTGGGAGGCCAGTGGCTGAGGGAATCCCTGGAGGAGCTCCTCTTCAGAGCTCACCCCTCAAGATACCACTTCCTTCATAATATAGAATATGCCGAGGCCTATATATCTCTTTAAGCCTATTTCTATTCATCTTTATTTCCCCATCATGTCTTTGTTTTGTCACCCAACAGATTGTGATGGTGCTCTCTGCCTGCTGGACCCCCTCATGCCACAACAGACCTTGTAAGTAGGCAACACTCCAAAGATCTTGCTAGTTGGTAGTTTAAATATACTGAAACATATTCATCTAGGATGAAGAGTACGAGGAAACCCTGTCTGCTGCCTTTACAGAGGAGGATCCACAAAGACCTATAGAGGTATGATAGTTCTCATCCCGTTTACATTTCTGAAACATTGTGGTGGAATAAAGAGTGATATTTTGTCTACACTGAAGTATTGACACATTATTTTTAACAGGGCCTGGCTGGGCAGCAGCAGGAGGGTCCCTCAACATCCACTGCAAGGACTGACAGTGAGACAGATGTTCAGTAAACACCAGAGGTTCATTCTGGGGAATTCATGTCCAACTGTAATAATTGAATGTCCTCCTTATGTCCTCCCAGTTATCTGTAAAACACATCTATAGACTCCACCTGCTCCAGAAGATGGAAAAACTGCTCAGGAAATGCAGTAGTTGGACCACCAGATTAGAAAAGCAGATGTGGAAATAGAACTACTGGAGCACAAGTTAAGGGTGGGTGTACAGTCCCAGGTGAATTATGCTAACTACTAACTACATTAACTAAACTAGCTCTTGTATTTGTAGGAAATAAAGACGACCAAATGAATTGTGCAACATGTCTTTATTTGGTGGTGGTGATCAGACCCCGAAGTGATGATGGCATATGGTGTCTCTGACAGCTCCATGGGCTCATCATCATCATCATCATCATCATCATCATCATCATCGGGGTCCTCTCTACGTAGGGCAGGGTCCTCTCTACGTAGGGCAGGGTGTTATGAAGGCCCTCTCAGGGTCACCCTGAGGTGACGTAGGCACTGGAGACGGGCTTTCAGCAGGCCTATGGTCATCTCCACCCGGGCTCTTGTCCTGCAGTGAGCCCGGTTGAAGTTCTGTTGGGGGGGCGTGGTTCAGGGTCTGGGTAAGGGGTCAGCAGCCGGGGTTGTCATGGTAACCCCTGTCACCCAGCAGAAGGCCATCAAACGCTCCTGTAATGTCAAGTGGACACATTAAATGATATGCATGAGGGAGAGAGGTGAATTATATTGTGCAAATCCTGAGGCGACTTACCACGTTGCAGTCTGGTGCTGAGGTCTGACTCGCGGTACGTCCGTGACTCGTGTACAGACCCAGGCCACTCGGACTCCACATTACTGATGTTTGCAGCATCACATATGATCTGGATGGTGCACAGAATAAGAGATGTTTAACTATGATGCACTCTTTATCTTTAAAATTCTGGAACACTCAATCCTCATGTACCTGCACATTGATGCTGTGAATGGACTTCCTGTTCACAAAATCTGCTTCATTTTGTGAAGGAGCTTTGATGGGATGTGCGTTCCATCGATGCAGCCTATCACATTTGGGAATCCTGAAAAACAGGAAAATTACTAATCCCACTCTAAGATTGCAGCACAATATCATTAACAATGTTATTTAATATTTATTTAATGGATCTCATCCTTCACCTGCAATCCTGTGGAACTCCTCCTTGATGACTCTTGAAGTTTCTCTCCAGGGAAAACAAAAGTTGCTAAAAACCTTTTAAGGGCCAGGCACACCTTTCTGATTGGCTGCATACAGTGTCCTTACTCAGGTGCTCTGCGTCTCCAATATTGTACAGAAAACTGCCTTTTGTGAGGAAACGCAGCACAACACACACTATCTGCTATGACGTCAGGGCAAGGCTCAGCTGGTGATGTTGCTAATGTACGTACTGATTAAACTGTGGATGTACATAATGGTCTCTGCAGTAAAACGTACCGCTCAAAAAGGAAGGTGTCTGGAAATACCAGTACATCTATGGTCTGATGATGATCTGTCTGCCAATATTAAATTCTCGGTGAAGTAACGCTGCGCCTTCATCAACCGGATCATTATCAAAAGGACACGTCATGTTGAGGGGAAAAGGTTCACGTCTAATTTGCCTCGGGAATAAGGCAGTGCAGAACTGTTTCTCCAAAACTCCCCCGCTGAATGAGGAAATGAAATCCCGTGTCCGTCTGAAAGGGGGCGGAGCCAGAGCAAAACTCCAGGTTCACTGACAAAAACCTGCTCCCGACCAGGTTAGTTCTAGAGCGTCTGTTGCCATGGTAACTGACCGAGAGTTGACGTTACCCCTCTCTGTGAAACAGGCTGGAGTTCCCCCTCTTCCTCTGGTTGGAGTTACCTCCTGTTGTGAAACGGAAAACCCCACATTTCCCTCAACTCGGGGTTAATTGACCTGGGGTTATCGATAAACCTGCTTCGTGAAACGGACCTCAGCTAAGAAGCACCCAAACAAAACTATCAGGACCCAGCGGGAGACTAAAGGAGCACACTGCCTGGAATGAAGCGGCGAATGTGGAAGGGCGTGGTCGGCGCTGGAGGACACGGGAGGTGGAGTGGTGCTGAAGCTGTTGGAGTGGGCCAAGAACAGAGTCCCAGGCAGGAGCTTGGTGCAGCAGGGGGGGTCTGGTACTGCAGCAGAGGAGAGACAGGTTAACACAGAGCCACACAGACTGAGGCAAGGCAGAGCAGGGCACCACTAACTGTTGGTAGTTTGACGGTCCGACGCCGAGTCTTCTTCTGATGCCAGCTTTATAGGGAGAGAGGAGCATTGTTGAGAGAAGCCACACCCTGCCACAGGTGAGAGACCTCAGGAAATCAGCACTGCACTCCTCCACACCTCACACAGCATGCAGCACACGCCCACCTAGGAAAAAAGGAAAGGAGGGAGGGTGAAGGGAACAAATGCTGCCACGAGGCAGAGCCAGAGGTGGAGGTCATGACAGCAGGCCGGGTTTACAATGAAGAAGGCACAACTGCAACGCGGGGTTCATATTTATACATTTGCACCACCTCAACCTCACAGTGGTCAGTTCCTCGTCATGTATGTGTTGCTATGGTGACGGTGCTATTCCTTTGTCTCCAAAACTGCTTCAAACTGGTTCTTCTCAGAGCTCGACGTTCTGTGGGACAAAGTGACCTCTGACCTCTTATCTGTCCATCCAATCTTACCTTGACCATGTTTCTGCAAGTGGAGCGCTGAGGAGACGTCGCCAACCAACCTGGAAAGTCCCTGAACATGGATTTAGAGCTTTGTTATTCCCAACTTGGGCAGTGTGAGAAACTCCAGCTGTGTAGAAACACAACTGAATACAATATGTTCAGTTGTCACACACAAAACAAATGTTTAACTACTATATTCCTTCACCAGTTATTGTTCTTTGCAACATTTAAAATAAAAATCAAAAGTCAAAGAGGGCCATACTTCAGACTGTAGAACTTGGCCGAAGCCGCTCTCAATGAATATGTAATTGTTTCTATTCTTAACAAAAGCCTAATGTGAGTCACTGAGTCCTGGAAGGACTGTTTGTGGATTTCCAGTGAAGAAGAAGCCAATAATGAAGTCAGAGTAATAATGATGTGTTTCTCTAAAGTATAATGAACTATAGATTTAGAAACTGGTGAAAATCCCAATAAACCTCTAAACTACTGCGTAATTTATCTAATAAAATCATAACAATCATTCTGCCACTGGGGATAAAAATGATAATGCAGGAAAAATCAACAGTAGACTTGTTATTGATAGCAATTAAAAGTGATATATCAGCCCTTTGGGCCAGTGCCTACAACTTTTGACTTGCCTGAAGTTTATTGGAACTTTATAAGCTTGAATAATGTCTGAATTCAACCAACATAACTTTTTACATAAAAACACTTGTAGTTTCTTTAATAATCAAGATCTCAATGAAACTAATTTGATCGTATTAAGATTGGAGCTGTCACACACTACGACCATACTCCTACACACTGCCACACCTTATTTTGGTGTTTTAGCCAAATGCATTTATTTCAATAACATGGTAAATGTGTGTCATGTATTTTTATTATATTAACAAATCAAATCCTGTCCTCTTCCTGCTCACTCAACTTTTTTTTAGAACCATAAAAAGTTAAATCTTAAAAGTCAAACTAATCAAAAATATGTCGATTTAGTTGAAGTTGTTTTTCTGTGTTGAATTTGAGGGAGTTTTTATACGTTCCGGTGATGGTCTGAATGTTGACGGAACTGAAAAATTCAAAATGGCGAGGAGTTTCTCCGACGACGTAATTCGAGGGATTCCCGAGGAATTATACGACGATATCCAATCAGAATGCATGTTTTCCAGGGAAGACGCAGCGTCACTGACCAGAATGCGGAACACGAATCGGGAAGAAAATAGTGGCCGTGATCGGCGTCAAGCATTTTCCCACGCTATCATGGCATTCACATGAGAATCACATGATTGTGCCCTGCGGTGGTGATAAACGTTGCTGCTGAAAAAACGTCTAAATATCACCAAAAAAACTAAGAGTCCGTTGGAGGCAAGCTGGGTAGATGATTCACTTGCCCCAGCAAAGCTTTTACTAGCCCCGGACGTTCAGGAAGCCTTAATGTCGAGCCCTGTAATTGTTTTATTTGTTGATTAAAAGTAATAAATAAAAAAGATTATTTCTATCTATTTTAGTTCACTTGACGGCTCCTGCAGACCACGTTTGCTCAATTACTCAGACATCTTCTCTTTTCTTTCATAATCATGAGATTAGAATAAAAGAGAAAATACTTGATTAATCCCAGAGTGAAATTGCTTTAATAATCCAGCCGTTAAACTACGACTTCCTCCGTGTGTCTTCATGCCTGGTGATGGAATGATCCCATACGTGTGGCGTCTTTCACACAAAAGTTGTCATTTCTACCGAAAACCACTGTTTCAAAGAAATTCCGTCGGCTCAATGAAGCAGACATCCTCTTCCCTCTCCCGCTGCGCTGAATTGACTCCAGATCGCCACGGTTACCGCCGGTGTTGTTAGCAGCTTCATGTGTGAAACAAGTTGTGGCTCTGCCCGTGTTTGGTCGCCATCAGGGAATCAAAGGTTTGAGCGAATGGATGAAGAATGCGGCGGCAGACCGTCTGGCACGGCCATGGAAGGAAGTAAACACACTGTATGAATGTGTGACATGAGAGCCCTGCGTCTGCTCTCAATGTTTCCCTGGAGGTCGTTTAGGGTTGAGACGCCTGTAGGATGCGGCTCCTCCCAGAATCTAAACGGACGGGGCCATTTTGACACCAGATGCTGGTATTTACAACATCATCACAAGTTCCTCTGAAGGCAAGCATTAATTCTCTGATTGAGGGGAGATTAATCCTCCATTATCTGTAATTTCACTCATTTGCACCTGATGTCCAGACCTCCTCGATCAAACCTGTAGAGCGGGAGTGTCAACCTCACTTCAGTTCAGGAGCCACATTCAGCCCAACTTCATCTTGAGTGAGCTGGACCGGTGAAACTGTGTGATAGTTGTAGTGGATATTCTGGTGCTCTTCTGTGATGCTCGGTTTGGTACAGGAAGACTTGAGACACAGTGGTTTGAGATGCTAAGAGTGGAATTTATTCAGACGTAAAGCCGAAGCGCTCCCACACCTGACAGACAAAGACACATTCCACAAAACATCCTTCATCGTGCAGCTGTGCTACACGATGAAGGGTGAACTCCTCCAAAAATATAGATGTGAACAGTTTGTTTCCTTCTTCTACAGATCTGTTGTATTGAATAGTGTTTCAGTGGGGGTGGGGGGGGGGGGGGGGTCTGAACAGAGAAGACTGCGTCTCCCACGGCTCTGAGTCTCTCTTAAAACGATTCTCAGGATGAATCAGTTCCAGCTTTCCTCTATGACACCATCTCCTAACAGCTGCTGTCCCTGTCCATTTCTCTCTGCTTGTCTGGGGAGGTCCTGTAAGCACGCCGTTTAACAGGGGGGTGGTCACCAGTATTCATGTTGTGTTTTATCACACCTGTAGCCTTTGTAAAACCACACCCAGGGCGGAAAAAACCCCGGTGTTTAAAGAACAAGGAGCTCAGTTGCCGTCTCTGGTCATCGGTCAAGGGACAGTCTATAAGGTCAGGGAAGGTCATGGGCTGCTGGTCAGTCAACACAGTCAGTGGGCTCATAAATGTCACTCTCATCTACCTGGTTCCCCTAAAAGTTCCCCGAGATGTGAACCTGAATGCAAAAATCTGCGTACACCTCCAAGCATGCTGTTTCAAAAAGTAGCCACTGCCAACAGAAAACGAGTCCAATCGCAGCACCGCGGCCACCAATGTCGTGTGCAAGTAATAAAAAATATATAAGGTGGAATCATCTTTGGAGAAAAGGCAAATCTCCGTTTTTTGAATGATAACAGAGCCGGGTGGGCGAGAGAGAGAGAGAGAAAGGCGACTGGCAACCTGAACAAAAAGTGTGGGGAAAAATACATCCAAACATAAACTGGCTGAGGCGCACGCGCAATACTACTACACCGCTGACACTAGTTACAACAATCGTGGTGCACATGTGCAGTGGCGGTGTTTTAGAAAAATTGCATTTTTTTCAGCTTCCATGGAAACAGAGATGGACCATTTTCCAAAATGTGCGTTTTCCTCTGTTTCCTCGGAGTCGGATTGTTTTCTAAAACTTGCTAAGCACCATTGTCATGGAAATGGACACCAGAAACAAAACAAGTTTTGTGTTTAACATGATCGTATGCACGTTGATAGTGGCTGCTGGCCCTGGCTGGAAAACCACCTCACTACTGAATAATGTTAAACACTGTTGATCACGACCTGCCAGTTGTTTCATTCTTACCTGCCAACCAGGCAAGGCTGCTCAATGATCTTCTCCATGTCATTGAAGGAGGTCTTCCCAGGTACCGTGGCTTTATCAGTGTTATCACACAGTTTTTCCTCTCTGATACTGAATTTTCTCATTCCTCTCTGTATTTCTGTAGCTTTTCTTTAATGTTTTTACGAGGGAGCATTGCTGGTCAAAGGTACTATATGAGTCTGTCACTATGCTGCTTTGGAGGCTCGTCTGTTGTCTTCTGGTATTTTGTTCACGAGCGGTGAACTTCAACCAATGAGATAAGCGGGATTCTGTGTTGTCAAACTGGTGAGTGAGTATGCTGTCAGCTCATTGGTCAGAGCCAGTGGAATATGTTTACCGTAAAGTTTGGTATAAAGCGCCCTGTTTATCTGTATACGTACCCAATTTAACACAATCATTATGCAGTATATTGTGCTAAGTTGGGGACATATAAGTCACTATTGGGGTTGCATTTGTGTTGATTGTTTTGTGTTGAGTCATTGGTTTCATGTGTTCAATAGCTAGATTTGACGTTTAGTTATGAGTGTATTTAGTTCTACAAGAGTTTCCTGGCAAAAAATGAAGAAAACCAGCCTGACAAGCAATATTGCAGTATTGTAAAGTAGAGTACCCAAATACTGAGACAGCTTTTTGTGGTTCTTCTGTGTTGTAAATATATTCACACCTGGAAGAACATGGTCATCATCATGTGTAGGTAACATTTGTAGTCAGGTACGTTGGTAGGTTGGTAGGTAGGTCAGTAGGTCAGTAGGTCAGTAGTTAGGTAGGTCAGTAGGTAGGTCAGTAGTTAGGTAGGTAGGTAGGTAGGTAGGTAGGTAGGTAGGTAGGTAGGTAGTTAGGTAGGTAGGCAGGTAGGTAGGTAGGTAGGTAGGTAGTTAGGTAGGTAGGCAGGTAGGTAGGTAGGTAGGTCGGTAGGTAGTTAGGTAGGTAGGTAGGTAGGTAGGTAGGTAGGTAGTTAGGTAGGTAGGTAGGTAGGTAGTTAGGTAGGTAGGCAGGTAGGTAGGTAGGTAGGTCGGTAGGTAGGTAATTAGGTAGGTACCAGAATTAAAGCTGCCAGCAGCATTGAACAGATCCTCACTAGTCAGCGATTGGAAGCATGTCCCCCAGGTGGCGCTGCCTGTGATCATACATGTACAATTTGAGGATGAGTGGAATTTACAGGAGCAAATCCTCATGATCCTAACTTTGAACATAAACAAAGACGTGAATGAAATGATTTAAAATGAGACAGTAGGTCACAATAGATGCACTGTTATCACTGTATAGATGTCTGTTTGAGCCTCACTTGAATTATTGTGACTTCATCTGTACCGACACATCCTCTACTTACACAACAAAAACTTCTGACACTCCAAAAGAAAGCTATAAGAATCATTTCATAGTTGATAACAAACTCCCCAACAAATACTGTCCAATAAACATGGTCTCCTAAAGCTTCCTGAAATTAATCTTTATCACATTGCATGTATTATGTATAATGTTAACAGGTCAATATTAGATTATGTGAACTCATTCCCTCTCACCAACATATCAGAAATAAACTACTTCTAAATAGGTAAATATAGAAAACTAAAATGTACCAGTTCTGGTATATGTCATAGAGGTCCAAACTTATGGAATGAGCTGGAAAGCAACATAATTGTATTAATTTGTGGAAACCACACACATATGGGGAGAACATGCAAACTCCACACAAACACCCTGAATTTGAACCCACAACCTTCTTGCTGTGAGGTGAGTGCTAACCACTGCTCCACCATGCTGCTAAGCATCAACAATTATCAGGTTAAAACAATATAATGTAAAATAATGCTACTCATCGTTTGGCAATTAAAACAGATGACAGAACGGGAATGAATTTGTTTCATTGACAGAAGTTTGTGGTTGCTGTGGGGCGGCAGCAGGGAACTGTGTCGGGGTGAACCGAGAGCCGGATTGAGGCTGGAAGTAATGCAGCCGGCCAAAGTTGTCAAGCCAGTAGTAGGCGGGGTAAACAGCTGGTCTTGTGCCTGTGGAGGCTTTGGAGCTTGATTCTTGGTGGCACCTCTCCTTCCTGGTCTTTTTCTCCCCTAAAAACAGAAAATACTTTAATAACCAAGTTGATTTTTGAAACAAACCAACAACATTTGAGCAGTTTGAGTGACGTCTTGTGAACATTAATGAGTTTTTGTACCTCCAACATGTAGGAGCAGACAACTCACCCTCTTCTCCACTTCAGCGTTCACAGCATCTCCCTGTGAGGCCCAGCTCCTCCGCTACAATGGACCTCTGCTCCTTTAAGAAGAGCATGAAGGCGTTTGATGGTTTTTTAATGTCGGGGATCTGCTCATCATGCTGGTGGAACGCTTTCGTTTTCTGCAGGCACCAACAACAAATGTTCAGAGCATTGAGGAAGAGTTCCAACATAAATCAACATATAACAGGATGTATGGGGTTACACCTGAACATGTGATTCACACTCAAGTGAAGCAAAGCTGAAGTAAAGCTGTTATGGCTGTGAGCCGGTGCGTGGGGTTTCTGAAACACAAAAGCAGACCCGGAGCCAGAGCAGGTGCAATTAGCAATAATTTATTTCTATTGCAAGACCTGGGAGAAGAGGGAACGGAGACTCTGGGATGCAGAGTGCACAGGCAAGGGGACTGCAGCAGGGAGGAGCTGCACAGCGAGGCGGGGTGGCCGAGGACCCTTGAAGCAGGGAGTCGAGGAGCTGGGGACTCGGAACAGAGACACAATCTTCTGGCACCAGATCTCCTCACTGCAGGGCTGAAGAGGTGGAGCAATCAATTAGCAGATTACCTGCAGGAGTGTCAGTGAGGGAGGATCCGGTGCTGGAGGAGGTGTGGATCCTCACAGTGAGGGTAAAGTGAGCTGTCCTCTTCATAGAGTTAGACTGAGGGAGGAATAAAGTGATTAAAGGGACTATTCACCTGTCTTCTATAATGTCAATGAGTATTTGAGTAGTACATGTCTCATAAAGAAATTTAGGAGTCTGAGTGTTAATAATTCTATGAAAGTATGTTAATATATGAACAGATGGTCTGTGGTAGTGATGGGTTGATGAGGCATCATGAAGCGTTTCGACAAACTGCCACACTGTATTGATAGTGTCGATACTGTGTCACTGAATACTGCCCCCTGCTGGACCTTTAAAATCCCTACAGGCAACCAAGGAGAAACATTCAACTGACACTGATTTGATGACCGAGTATATACAATAATATAACTTAAGTCTTTGTATTTTATATTATTTCATGTCTTCATCTTAATTTAAAATAGCTTTGATATTTTTAGATAGAGTCAATAAATGATGTGAACATGTATCATAACATGAAAATCTAAGTGAACGCGTTGTGAATGACGATGCTCGGGGACTGGGATTTTTGTTTTTACACATTTTTTATCAAAAAAATAAGTTTTTCCAAAGTTTTGAAATGTAGTCTGTTGCGCTTCTTTGACACAACGTCTCCAGCTGTGGAAAACACCTGCTCACATGGCACAGATGAGGCTGGAGTGCAGAGAAACTGTAGTGACAGGTGGAAGAGGTTTGGGTAGTGTGGCTTTTGGTTGTCCCAGTATCGCAAAGGATCCTGGGACCTGGCAATATTGCCCTCTGCCAGGTCTCTCTGCTCCTCCTGGACGGCATCAGCTGTGGCACTTTTGGTCTGCCTGCCCACTTCCATGTCAAGATGTTGCCAAAGGTTATCTAAAGAGCAACAAATGGTCATTTTAGTACATGATTTACAAACAACAACAAACATGTAATGCTGAATAACATGGCTGAAGTGGGTGCAGACTGCTGTTGAGAAGACGGTCCTGGCTGGGGCTCATTGTGCGTCCGATTACAGACACACATTCTGCCTGCAGTCGACTGACGGCCTCATTGCACTTGGAGGAACTGCAGAACCCGAGTGATTTAAATGTGGGGTCTAGAAGTGTTGCTATGGTAACACACTGAATGACTCCAGACTGGAAGCAGTGTCTGTGACTCCACGCTTCAGCTGGTCATGGAGGTGTATGGCTGCCTGTGTGTGCAAGGTTGAAGCATTACGCTCTAGTGCAAGATAGAACATTCTCATCATCGGGATGACCTTTGACCCCGACACTCGCCTCTCTTCAGACAACTCCACTGTGGCTTGATGGAAAGGAGCAAGCACAAGAAGTGTTTCTCCTCTGATGTTCTGCTCACCAGCTGTCAGTGGAGTCACATCTGTCCTGAGGCCAGAGGTTCCACACTGGTTCCTCTCATCATGGAGCCTTGACAGCATTTCATATGTGCTGTTCCAGCGTGTCGGCGCCTCATTGGTGAGTTTCAGGGTTGGTCGTCCCATCTGTTGCTGCACTTGAGCAAGCTTCTCCTTGGCTGTTGTGCTTGATCTAAAGTATGTGACAATGTGCCGAGCTCTGTGTCTACTGGATGTAAGTGTGGGGATCTGATCACATGATCTTCTAACAATACATTTAGACTATGTGCAATGCAAATTGAGTGCCGGATTTGGAGCCGTCTCGTGGATGCAATCATGTTTGGTGCTGCGTCGCTCACAAGACACTTTACTTTAGTGGTTCTGGCCCAGTCCTCCATCACGCCCCTTTGGACTTGGGCCAAATTGTCAGCAGTGTGATTTTGTGGAAAGTACTACACACCCAACACAGATGTACACAACTGCATGTTCTCATTAATGTAGTGACAAGAAAGAGCCAAGTAAGCCTCCATGTTCACAGATGTCCACAAGTCAGCTGTTCTCCTCGCTGCCACAGCTTGCTGGACTTCCATCTTCACTCCTTCCCGTTCCTCCTCATACTCTTGGGCCACCATTTGTTTGATGGTCTGAAAATTACACCAAGTGAAACCAAACACAAATGAATATAGTTACGTTCAAGATTAAATAAATTGGATATATCCACAACTACTTTAGATAATTTCTCCACAAACTTTTCTGGTTGGCAAAACATACAGCTATGTTCAAAATAATAGCAGTGTTGTTAAAAAAGGGAATAAAGCTCAAAATCCTTATAATCTTTTTTATTTTCTTTCGTTAGGAACGCTGCACATGGTATTGCACAACAAATCATGAAGAAAAAAGTATCAATATTTAATTACTTTACAGAAAATGAAGGAAAAGGTGATATCTCTGTGTTCAAAAAAATAGCAGTGTCGGCATTTCTCATTACAAACTCATATTTACTGAATAAACTGAAAAAAAAATTAACATTTAGCAATCCTGACAACTAGTTAACTAATATTTCGTTGAATAACCCCTGTTTTTGATAACTGCTGCACATCTGTGCTGCATGGAGTCAACCAACCTCTGGCCCCTCTGAACAGGAATGCCCCCAGGAAGATTGGACAACCTTCCACAATTCCTCTGCATTTTGGGGTTTTGCCTCAGAAACAGCTAATTTTATGTCACACCACAAGTGCTCAATTGGATTAAGGTCCGGGGATTGGGCTGGCCACTCCATAACCTCAATTTTGTTGGTCTGGAACCAAGATTTGGCTGCTTACTGGTATGTTTGGGGTCATTGTCCTGTTGAAACACCAATTTCAGGGGCATTTCACATTCGGCATAAGGCAGCATGACCTCCTCAAGTATTGTGATGTATTCAAATTGATCCATGATCCCTGGTATGCGATATAAAGGCCCGACACCATGGTAAGAGAAACAGCCCCATATCATGATGCTTGCACCACCATGCTTCACGGTCTTCAGAGTGTGCTGTGGCTTGTATTCAGTGTTTGGGGGTCGTCTGACAAACTGGATCCAAAAAGAACAATCTTACTTTCATCAGTCCACAAAATGTTTCTCCATTTCTCTAGAGGCCAGTCAACATGATGTTTGGCAAATTCAATCTTCTTCAGCACATTTCTTTTTGCAACAGTGGGACTTAGCGGGGGCTTCTTGCTGGTAGATTCGCCTCACATAGCGTCTTCTAATGGTCCCAGCACTCACAGGAACCTTCAGACCGTCTCTGATCTCCCTGGAGCAGACCCTTGGCTCAGTCTTTCCCATTCTGACTATCCTTCGGTCCATTCCAATGGTAGTCTTCCGTTTTCTTCCACGTCTCTGGTTTGTCTATCCATTTTAAAGCATTGGAGATCATTTTAGCTGAGCAGCCGATAATTTCCTGCACTTTTTTATACGTTTTCCCCTCTCCAATCAACTTTTTAATCAAAGCACGCTTTTCTTCTGAACAATGTTTGGCACGAGCCATCTTTCATCAGTTTTCACAGAGAATTGCATGCACAACATGTGCTGGCTTCATCCTTAAATAAGGGCCACCTGATTGACACCTGTTTCTTTCACATAATGAATGATCTCACAGATTGAACTCCACACTGCTATTTTTTTTTAACATGCCCCTTTTATT
Organism: Blennius ocellaris; assembly: GCF_963422515.1. Classification (NCBI taxonomy): domain Eukaryota; kingdom Metazoa; phylum Chordata; class Actinopteri; order Blenniiformes; family Blenniidae; genus Blennius; species Blennius ocellaris. Next base: position 25,136,343 of record NC_137667.1, read on the forward strand.
TAATTAGTCAATTACACAGACCCAGGAGCATTCATATCATCAAAGTTGGGTCTGTTGGTTCCTCTGACTTTACTACACCTGCTGGTAAATTATTTTCCATTTACTATTATGTTTTATACCAAAAACAGTGATTTATCTGGTTAGTCATGTTGGACTGCTATTATTCTGAACATAGCTGTATGAGGGCTGAAGGACCTGAACCAGTTCCTGAACCCTTCAGTCTCCAGGATGCTGAGGGGCCGGCAGTCCTTCAGGAGGAAGTTCAGCAGAGCCTCGTCCAGCATCTGCTTCCTGGAAGCTTGATGGTTAAACAATAAGTAAAGAATAAATTAATAGGAAGTGATTATCAATAAAGGAACTGAGTAAGTTGTAGAATAGCTGTATAGTATGCAGTTAATCCTGGGTGAATCTGGGACTTCATCCTCATGCCGAGCCCTGGAATGCCTCAGCATTGAGGAGGTGCTTTTGTTTAAATATGAAAGTTCTGTCGAACAAATGCGACATTTAACCTGCAGAAAATAAGATGAATAGTAAATTAAGAGCCACTTTGAAACGAATTTGAATTCAGATAGATCAAGAGGAAACTCTGAGAACAGGATGAAACAAGAAGGATTAAATTAAATTAAAACAAATACCTTATTTTCCGATATGACATCAAAATGGTCCCACACAAGAAACCTTTCTTTTCACTTGAGGCTGCTCCATAACTCCAGGTGAATTTGACGCTGAACCGCAAAAGATCCGAGATTCTTTTGGCAGATGCATCCCGTTGACAGATGCACTTCCTTATCAACACAGTTTGGCGTCACTGTCAGTTCCAAACACTTCCTGTATCGGTCACGTGACTTTCTCCAAGCGACACGCGCACCGACGCAGGGTTTGCTTCTAGGAGCTCCACGCGTCTATTGCCGGACCTTCACTACTTCATGTCATTTGACCCAATTTAAGGATAAACTCTACTACCATAGTGGTTGGCCTGACCAGTCTGTTTGCAGAGGCTTAATTTAGGCAAAATTCACCGTTACTGGGTGCTGGGTGGTCCACTTGAGATACATATACATATTGTGATTTTATACTGCAATTTATGTTAAAACAATGAAGGATAAAACTACTAAAATGTTAAGAGTAATGATTTTTGGTTGAGTTAGATAAATACATTTACATAAAGATTAAAATGAATAAATACATTTGAGTCAAATGCATTGTAAAAAGTTAGACTTTGATTAAATGGTTAAAATAAGTACGTTAAGGTACATGATTTAATTTTACAAATGGAAAACAATATAGGTTGAAACATGGTGGTAGATAACAGATATTTCAGTTAATAAAAATAAGAAGCTCATGGTAATTCATTGGAAACATTTGAACAGAACTTTTTTCTTCTTTTGTCTCTTTTTTACTTTTTTCTTTAAGGTTTTCAACCTGTTATATAAAAAGTTTATTTTCAGCACTTTCATGCGCTCTCCTGCTTTCATACTGAAGCCAAGTCTTTCATTATCGGGCCTCTGCTGCCATCTACTGATGGATGGTAAGAATAGCATTTATTCCTTCATATCAAGTGTTATTTGTTTCTCACAATAGGGCATGGGCCAATAGTAGAAAACATTACATTTGTTCACATAGTGTCATCATTTGTCTCAGTGTGTATGAGCCCAAACTACATTAATGTCCCTGCAACTTTTCCTGACCGGGTGAATCCAGCATGACTCAACCCCGTCCTTTGTCCCAAATATCTCCAGGAGTTTTGGACTGTAGTGTCCAGTTGGCCTTGTGTTGATGTACTTGAGCTCCATCCATGTCCCGTCAAGCTGGGAAGCATCGAAAAGAAGAAATAAGCTGGACAATGTCCCCATCTTGGGCACAGGCCGAAGCCCTGGGGGGACAGCTTGCTTCGGGGTGAGTGAAGGCAGACCTCAGTTTATGGCTACACATGTTCTGAAGTGTGGTTACTGTGAATAAATGGGATTTGTCTGAATCAGTCTGCTGGGGCTTATGATGGTGTTGTGGATAGAAGTTCTGCAATATACCTAGAATATCCTCAGTTCAATTATTTGCTGGGGTTTATTGAGGTTTTCCAGGGACATATAAGGTTATTTGATGTCTAAGATCAGGGAAAGTATTTCCTATAGGCGGATGAGGTGTGTGCCGAGGGCCTTCAGGCCACCAGGGGCCCCAAAGCTGTATGTGCAGCCTCACCTGAGAAGAATTACAATTACCTGTCTTTTATATGGATGTTTATCAGGTGTTTATTATGTCTCCTATATGCTTATAGGGGAACATGTATATGTATGTATGAAAAATGGGTACTGGCATTGTCATTTATAGATTATTATGCTGCCTCTACTGATGAATCAGAGATGAATCTGTTCTTTAACAAAACATCTTGGAAGGACCAGTCCTGCTTTAACAAAGATCCAGTTTTTCAGTGCCTCCACATGAAGCAGAATTAAAACAAGCAGAGTTGTTGTCCCCCAGGTGGCGCTGCCTGTGATCATACATGTGCTTTTTGAGCCTGAGTGGAGCAAGTCCTCCTGATTTGAACTTTGAACACAGATGAATGCATGAATAAAATCTAACTGTATTTCATTAAATACATTTTTTTTAAAAGTTCCTGAATTCATTCACTTCTCTCCATTAAAATTCAGTTTTACATTCAATGTTTTGTGCCTCACATACTGGACTCTGCACTAGGCTAAACTAGTCGAACACAGATGATAAGAAATGGCTTTTATGACAGTAATTACAACTTTTACCTGGAATAAACTCCTCCAATACAAACACTAACTGGAAATACGATGTTCCCGGTGGTCAACTGGCCGGCTGGCATCCCGGGACAAATACCAGGGGACATCATGACTTTATTGTGATTCCCATTCAATAGATTCAATTTGAAATTAGACCATTCCAATTGAGACTTCAAGAATTCAAATTCACTTCCTGCTGGACCAAGGTTTATCCCAAATCTATTGAAGGTTGTTTACCAAACAGAAATGATGCTGCATTCAAATTAAAATAGTAAAGTAGATGAGGAAACAAGGAGGAAGGAAGGAGTCCAGTCTGCTTTCCTTTATTGCCTCCAGCGGCAGGACAGTTCACCTGTCAAACATTTTCCCCTGCGTGACTGGACGTCCTCTTTTAACCCCTCCCCGTCACCCACACACCCACTCCATTGCAAGAACCTCCGTCCAGGTGCCCACCACAATAAAATAATGCTACTCCTCATATGGTAATTAAAAAAAATTAAAGCATGAGAGTGATTTTTGTTTTTTTATTTTTATTTAAAGGTTTCTGAGGTGGAAGCAGGGCACTATGTATGATGGAGCCGACTTGTGACTGGAACTGTTGGATCCGACCAACATTATCCAGTTTAAAACAAGTGGGCTTTGGGCCTGTGGGGTGTTTGTACCCTCATCACTGGTACGACCTTTTTCGTGGTCTCTTCCTCCCCTAAAAACAGAAAATACATTAATAACTAAGTGTATTTTTTTTTTTTAAACAAACTCTTGAGCAGTTTGAGTGACGTCTTATGAACATTAGTGACTTAAAGGTGAGGAGAGAGTTCATACATAATTGGAGGCGGTCGACCAGCCCGGGTACTTGGCCTCATGCAGCTGAGCTTCGGCTCTGGCTGCCTCATAGTACCGCTCCTGCTGAGGTCGCGATAACGACTTCCACTGTGGACAGATGACAACACATTGTCAGCACAGACACACAAAGACAAGCCAGCTTCTAAACATGAGTAATGAATTTGTATCTCCAACATGTAGGAGCAGACGACTTACCCTCTTTCCCACTACTGTATTCACAGCCGCGCTCCCTGTCAGGCCCAGCTCGGTGGCAACGACGGGCCTCTGCTCTTTTAAGAAGAGCATGTATGCGTTAGGCGGTTTTTTGATGTAATGGCCTGCATCGCCATCATCGTTGCCCCGCCTTCGTTTTCTGCAGGCACCAACAACAAACGTTCAGAGAAGCATTGAGGCAGATTTCAAACATAAATCGACATGTAATAGGATGTTATGGTGTGACACCCAAACATGTGATTCACACTCAGGCCTCACTGAGACTCAATAAACAGAGGTTTTCTAGCTGTGCAGTGACTCAGAGCTTGAAGAAAAGCTCTGGGAAACGAGCTGAATGTCATGATGTTCATGCAGGTACAAACAGCCAGAAATGTATTTAGAGCCAGAAGTGGAAAGTGAACTCACCTTGAAGGGCCGCTGACAGCAGGAGCAGGAGCGACACTCAGTGAGAGGTTCACAAAACACTGTAGACAAAGGAAAAGTGTTAAATGCACAAGTTCCACAAGTTGAGAGAGTTAAGATCAACACCAAGAGACACCACATCACTTTGATTATGAGGCAACACACACGTGTCGTGAGGTGATATTTAAAGGCTAATTGAAGGAGGAAAGGTCAGTTTTTGTGGACTGATTAAAGGGTTAAATGATCCCTTGCATTAAATTCAGTGTATTTTGGATCAAAAGTGTCTTTTTTAAAGCAAATTTTGTTGTGTAATTGAAAGATGTATTTTATCGATCACAAACGTTTAAAACTCAATGATCAACCATCAGTTGTGGACATTTAATTTATATTTCATCTCCTGAACAGTCCCACATTGCTGTACATCTTTAACATCTTAACAACTGAAATTACAGTCCAGATCAACACCCAGATTTCTGGCCTGATTTGATGTCCTGAGTGACATGAAGTCAAGTTGAGCACTTACTGGACGGAGGACGACTCCAGCAGGTGGTTTGGACGTCGCCTCAGGAGGCTGGAGAGCGACGTCTGCCTGGTCGCCTCCTCCTGTCAATATGAACTCAAGCAGTTCGTCCGGAAACGGTTCTTCCACAATCGCCCTGCATGTGTGGTTAATTCTGGAGATGGAAAGAGCATTGAACATTAGGATGAGTTTCACAGTCACTTTAACGCTAAACATGTTAAAGAATAATATGAACACTAATAGTTCTTAACTTCAGAAATGACTGAATTTATTATTTCACAGCAGTATATAAACACAACTGATCAATAGCTGTAGCAACGACTAATGCTGATCAAAATCACACTGTGTTAAATGCTACTTGTAAACATACAGTGGCAGGTGACGTGCCTCCTCCAGGACCTGCATCAGGTCTGGCACCAGTGGATTCTGCTGCTCTTCAACAACTTTCATTCTAGAGATGGAAAAAGCGTTGAGTGTTAGAATGAGGTTCAGTCACTTTAAAGCCAAATGTGTTACAAGAATAATGATATATACACTGGAACTAATATTTTTTAACATCAGAAATGACTGAATTTATGATTTCACAGCAGTATATATCAACACAACTGGTAACATTTCTTAATCAGATAAGTCAAACAAAACTCCATAAAGCTCCTTGTATATAAACTTCCTATGACACCTCATAACAGTTCAACCTGCTCACAGGCCCAAAAACATGTCAACAATCCACCCTGATCACTTCTGATCTCATTTGTTTGTAAAAGTGGTCACACGCCAGACAGCAGCACAAAACCTTCGGAAAATACTCAATCTGTACTCCACTTTTTATAGACAGATGTAGCTGAGTGTTTAAACACAGATAACAAAGGAGATTAAACATCATTTGGACATTAATGAATTAATTTTGAGTGTGGCTACCGCTAGATGCTGGCTAGCATAGCCTCCATAGGGACACTGCCCAGTGAGTTAAAATAGCAATATCTCTTAATATTTTCTATGAGTGTGTCTGAGAGAGAGAGGTGATTCATATGTGTATAATAATAATAATATTTGTGGAAAAAGTCCCATTAATAGTGAGAAAATAGCCGTAAAACTGCAGGTGTTTATCTGTTGCCTTGGAGACAGCCTCCGTTCATCGCATGTTAGCTTTAGGAGCTAGCATCAAACCTTGATGGATTTGTATTCTCAAACAAATGTTATTCGATAGTCGTGTGACCAATTTTTTAAGGATATTTTAACTTACATCACTTTTATAGTGTGAAATGATACTTTTCCCACGTTCTTAGTTAAAACTTGGATGTTTGCATTAAGTGACAAAAGTTTGCATTAAGTTACATAAATTAAAAAAGTTTTTTAAAAGTGTAAATCTCAGTGCATCATCACTTACTTTGGTTGTTGAAGGCTGGAGGAAAAAAATGTTTGTTGAGAATCAATTCTCTGTAGCCCGTTTCCGCTCCAGTAGTGAACTGCACCCAACGTTCCAATGGCTGCTGTGACACTGAATGCTAGCGGGGCTAACAGCTAGCAGCGTCCAATTAAAGTCTAACTGTCGCTTCCGGTAGCTTCCGGAAGCTCCATCAGCAGCGATGTCTCGACAGTGAATGTGTCAAAAACATTGGTTTTCTGTAACTGCAAAGTCAAGCTTCTTTGGGAAAAATGATGCTTTGAATTATTTATATTTCTGCCATTTTAATGTTTGGTTAAAAATGGAAACAATAAAAAAAAGTTTGTTGATATATATGTATATATTGATAATTATGATTTATTTTCATTAATAATTATGCCAGTATATGAATTCATTCTAAATAATTATTATTAGGTCATATATGCGAGATCGCGCTGTCGGGTAAAGCGCAGCGGGCTGGTGTTTCGGATTGAGTAGTTTTCGTGTTAACTGGTTCCCTACACAGGATATTCCACCCCGACAGAACTCGAAGGTCACTAGTTAACAGGGACGCCAGATAATCCGAAACACCTGCGACAAGTGGGACTTAACAAGTTACAGCGACACGTTATTCCTGTCAATGAGCACAACATTATTAATCCCTATGGGTGGGAAAACAAAAGTAAAATAAAATGGAGGAAGAAGGACAGTCAAAGGATTCAGGTAAGACCGTTGTTGGTGATGTTTGCTGGATAGGAGGAGGTTTAACACTGAGTTTTCAGCAAATTAGTTAGTGTGTCCTGCTTGCCTTGTATACATGTTGTCTGGATGGTTGGATTGGTTTGATTAATGGAAGTTGGATTATTTAAAATGAATATGTTTCATGAATAGACAGCCTGTGGCCATGAGACCGACTGAGTGCCTGCCTGGGGGGAGTTGATACTCTTTGATTGTTCACTGTAAATTGTCTGTCAGCATTTTGACTCTTAACATTATTTTGTCAATATTTAGTAGTACTGTGACAATTGTAGTGTGTATTATACAAGTCTACAATTACACGTGTGAAGTGTAAAGCTTGATGCCAACGTCAACACACACACACACACACACACACACACACACACACACACACACACACACACACACACACACACACACACACACACACACACACACACACACACACACACACACACACACACACACACACACACACACACACACAGCTATCTTTGGCATCTCCTCTGCACTGACAGATACAGGGCCAGTCGACAGGCAGTGATGCCATCCGATACAAATTGACACCACCACCAGCTGTTGCCCAGCCTTAGATATGTTAGTAGATCTGTCAATTTTATTTTAAAAAAAATTAAAAAATGTATGCATGTGAAAAGATCAGAGAGCTATGCATATGTTTCATGGCTGCCCAGCACTGAATAGATCTAATGTGAAGAAGTGAGACAGCCACAGCAGTCAGCATTCTCTCACATTTAAACCAGACAAGTCCTGCACATCCAGAAGCACAACACGGCCACTTATAAGGTAAGTTTGACTAAACAACCACCCAAACTGCAGCTTATCTACTGTGCTTTGTCTCATTTGTCTCAGGGTCATATAAAAATACTGTGACCACTATTTTCAGCACTTTCATGCGCTCTCCTGCTTTCATACTGAAGCCAAGTCTTTCATTATCGGGCCTCTGCTGCCATCTACTGATGGATGGTAAGAATAGCATTTATTCCTTCATATCAAGTGTTATTTGTTTCTCACAATAGGGCATGGGCCAATAGTAGAAAACATTACATTTGTTCACATAGTGTCATCATTTGTCTCAGTGTGTATGAGCCCAAACTACATTAATGTCCCTGCAACTTTTCCTGACTGGGTGAATCCAGCATGACTCAACCCCGTCCTTTGTCCCAAATATCTCCAGGAGTTTTGGACTGTAGTGTCCAGTTTTGACCAAAAGGTTTGTTCCAGATGAGGTTCACTGCGATTACCCGTGTACGTTTTACTTCCTGGTGTCAGGTAGTAAAACGATGTTTACAAACTGACAACATGACTTTGAGGCAGTATCACCTGCATCTCAGCTCAGGACTCAGTGTTGCTTTATGTCTGTTGCTCTTAAGAAAGCTGTAATAAAAAATAAAATGCTATCACGCATTTTTTTTTAAATGCGTTTTGTTCTTTATTTTTATTAAGTGGCATGACTGACTAACAAACGTTGCCCTCTCATGGATAAAACAGTGGCGTACAAAATAACAGAATAGGGAGCAAAACAAAAGTGTTGCGTTTCTATTTTTGTTCAGTGTAGATTATTATGCTGTCTCTACTGATGAATCAGAGATGAATCTGTTCTTTAACAAAACATCTTGGAAGGACCAGTCCTGCTTTAACAAAGATCCAGTTTTTCAGTGCCTCCACATGAAGCAGAATTAAAACAAGCAGAGTTGTTGTCCCCCAGGTGGCGCTGTCTGTGATCATACATGTGCTTTTTGAGCCTGAGTGGAGCAAGTCCTCCTGATTTGAACTTTGCACACAGATGAATGCATGAATAAAATCTAACTGTATTTCATTAAATAAATAAAAAAAAGAGCTCCCAAATTCATTCACTTTTCAGCTTCACTTCTCTCATTCAAATTCAGTTTTGGGATTCAATGTTTTGTGCCTCACATACTGGACTCTGTACGAGGCTAAACTAGTCGAACACAGATGAGAAGAAATGGCTTTTATGACAGTAATTACAACTTTTACCTGGCATAAACTCCTCCGATAGAAATACTAACTGGAAATACGATGTTCCCGGTGGTCAACTGGCCGGCTGGCATCCCGGGACAAATACCAGGGGACATCATGACTTTATTGTGATTCCCATTCAATAGATTCAATTTGAAATTAGACCATTCCAATTGAGATTTCAAGAATTCAAATTCACTTCCTGCTTTTTCTTTACAGGAGCAATTGTTAAATATTTGGGAGCTCCAGGCATTGAACCAGAGGGATCTTTCCAGCTTCATGGACCATCCCATTCTTCAGGACCTTCTCCTGACCAGGAAGCAGTAGGACCGTCTTCATCTGCAGATTGATTCACTCTCATCCACAATGAACATTTGGAGGAATTGTAAGCCAGTCTGAGGATCGCCCTGAGAATGGCTTGTGACTGTGGCCTCAGCAGAGAAGAGCTTCTCAAAGCTGAAGCTCATCAGGACCTACCAGAGGTCAGAGGTCATCCAGGGACAGGATTTGTTTTTTTTCTTTGTTTGTTTGAGCAGTAAACATTCTGCTCAAAAGGAGTGGGCTGAAGCAAGAAGCTTATGAGCGCCTCCCCCCAAATTCACTGCAATAATAAGAACATTTTACACTGATATAAAAGAACAAAATATCAACAAAAGAGAACTTGTTACATTTCAAATGACAATATCAACATGGACCAAACTTACAACACACACACACTCACACACAGACACACACACACACACACACACACACACACACACACACACACACACACACACACACACACACACACACACACACACACACACACACACGCTCATATAAATTGGTCCTACTTCTCCTCCTGGTGGCGATGCATTTCTTCCTCTCTGTATATTTCAAAAGTCTTTTGTTTGTTCACCATGAACTGTCGGGCTAAAACTTTTCAGGGTTGTGTTTATGTTTCTGAGTTCTAAAGTTTAATTCCTCACGTGGTTCATAAGGACCAGTACGATCTTGGAACCTTCTTTGTATTTGTCTTGGTAACAATCTGTAACTTGCTTTATAAAACATCTGTACTGCTTGGAACTCAACAATGTCGCTAAACTTCATGATCTTTGATCTTAAAAATGAGTTTGTGTGGTCCAAAAACCCAACTTTATGAATTAATGGAATAACTCTTTTTTGCAACATTACTATTGGTTCTACTGTGTTTTTATAAGTACTACCCCAAACCACAGTACAATAATAGAAATAGCCTTTAATATTATTGTTATTGCTATCCAACAACCTATTATAATAATCCTGTTTACATTTTCTAATTATACCCGTCAATTTATTTTTATATTTCTTATATTTGTCCTCTGCTTCTTTTGATCTATTATTTATAAATATTTTATAAAGTGATTTTTTTTTTCTTGGATGCATTCAACAATCCTTTAGACATCCATGGGTTTTCTTTACACTTTCTCTTTATACAGTATTTTTTTAGGGACAATTTTTATCATATACTTTTTGGAATACTTGCACAAACTCATCATCCTTATTAGAATCATTCTCTCTGTATACAATACTCCAGTCTTAGCTAATATCTCCTTTTTAAATGCATCAATAGTTTTCTCTGTTTTTATCCTTCTAAACCAATACTGGTTTTCCTCTTCATTTTTTAAACATCCATTTTTGTACAATACAAAGACTGGAAGGTGATCAATGATATCATTTATCATTAATCCACTGACTGGATCACATTCTATTTCATCTGAGAAAATGTTATCAATCAAAGTAGCACTATGGGTTGTTTTTCTACTCGGTTTAGTTATTAGAGGAAACAGACCTATACTGAATAAAGTATTTATAAATTTGTCCTTTTTTATGTTTATTTGGGTTTAACAGATCGGTGTTAAAATCTGATTTGAAACTGAAAAGTGTTCCTCCACCCAGTTAGAAAAACATCTATATCAGAGCCAGGTGTTCTAGAAATACAACTCACCACAATAGTTTCCTATTTTTGCCTTGTCATTTCTATAGTAAGGCATTCAAGTGTGTCCTCCACCACCATAGTCTTTTTTCCATCACTTTGAAACTATAATTTCAGTCTATAAACAAAGCTACACCCCACCATGCTTGTTTCTTCTGTTCAAACTTGGAGAAATGGAATTTTCTATTGAGGGTTGTGTATTTACGTCATTATGAATCCATATTTCTGTTATTAAAATGACATTGAATGGTTTTGAAAACTGTTTTAAGAAGTTCTTGATGTGGTCAAAGTTTGCATAGAGGCTTCGACTATTGAAGTGGATTACAGAGAATGCCTTAATGTTCTTAAGTTTACTATTGTAAATGACCTCTGTATAATATTGACAGTCATTAATAGCTCTAGTAAAGAAGTTATTTTCAGGGTCGATGTCGATCTCAGTGGTTGTAAATCATACTGTGAGAATGTAAAGTCCAGGTTATTTGTTTCAGAAATTCTCTTCAATGAAACATCCAAGTCGGTGCTTCCTGTTGTCCTTTATGTGTTACAGGTCGTGAAATTATGTGCTTCTACACACCAGAATCCACAGTTGTTTCTGATGTTTACACTGGATTTGGTGTACTTTGGTGTCGGGTCGCTTCTCTGGTCCTGCAATAATCAGCATCAACCATGAGATGTCTGGCATATGAGGACCTCATTGAGGACTTTGCAAGTACAAAAGCCTGGCAGCAGACATTTTGAAGGCAATACATTGTGACTTTAAATAAAATGTGTTATTATGTTTAGACACATCATGAATTACTTATTCTATGACAAGTAAGCATAAAAGTCTTAAAAACACTCAGTATCTGTTTTATTTATTGAGGTATGAAGGAATGTTGTTTTCCTTGTATTATTGTTTATTTCATCAGTTTAACTTGCCTGAGTGGCTCAAAATGAGCTTTTTAATTTTAAAATGTGAAGTTATCAAAGGAAAATGTAAAGGATTAGGAATCTCCCCATTCTAGTTGGACAAACCCAGGTTCCCTAAACACCATCTCACTCTCTGGACGAGTGTTTGCCCTGTCATGGATCACTTCCCTGCCTTCCCTGCAGAGGACATCATCTAATTGTTGTTCACGTGTTTCTTCTGTGTGGAGTTTACATCTTATTACTGTGGCTGTGTGGAGTTTGTGAGGTTTTTCTTCCACAAACCAAAAATGTACATTTCAGGTTCAATTCATTTGTTCTCAAAGTGTGTGAGGATGAAATCCCCTCCGGAACTCAAACTTTATTTCACGCCACCAGGCCAAGTGACAGTTTGGGAGCTGGAAGTCCGATCACCTCATTGTTGTCGCATTATAAAACATGCTGTAAGTGTTCATGGTAGTTTAAATTCATCAGTGAAAAATCTTACCTATTTGTGTTAGAGGTTTGTACTTGAAGTACTTGGTAAGTCGATATATCTGTAGTGTTTCACTATTGTTACACAGTTTATGCTTGGAATTGATCTCCATTACACTGCTGACAAATTCAGTAATAAGCGTGACTGCTTTAATTGAATTATTCATGGTTTCATCCACCCCGGCTTTGGCCTCGGTTCACAACCCTGAACTGGATAAAGCAGTATAGAAGACAGATGGAAAGTTTTAACATCCAATTGCTTCTTTTCATCACAAAAATTCCTAATAGAAATGAGTTGATGGGACAAAAAAATCCATCTTGCTGGAAAAAGGCATGACTGATAGTCGTCCTGCTGCTTCTCTCCTCTAAACGTCCCTGGCATCCCCTGGGGGGTTTCGCCCACACTTTGAAAACCACAGTGTCATTTGGGGATTCCAACTTAGCCTTAGTTGTTAACTTATGACCAAATGATTGTTCTTTGTGGGGTTTTTTTTTTGCAGTGTAAGACCTGTGGTGGACAGATGACCTGCTGCAATACTTATAATACAATTCACAAAACAATGTTTGAGTTCTGGTGCTTCAGTCTCCTTCATTCTGAGTTGGATGTGTCATCCTGTATAAAGTCTGGTTCTACATTCTAGAAGAGCAGCTGCACCATTGAGCTTCAGTCTCCCCTGAAACACCTTTTGAAGGTCTTTCTCTCAGCTCCAATCAGCAGTAGATGTTTTTGTTCATGAGAGAGAAACTGCACACTCCCCAGGTTTTCTACATAATGTATTTCATTCAAAGGCACCTTGTAGAGAACTGCTAATGAAGCCTGGTGACATGTTCCTAATCGTGGCACTCTGACCTTTGTGCTTTGTCTTCAGTGTCTGTCAGAAGGACACGTTGATGTGGTCCGAGAGAGAGAGAGGAAAAAAGACATGGAGGACCTTGCCACAACAATGATTAAATGGGCTGATGTCTGGTTTGCCAAGCATGAAGAAGGGAAACAGTGAAGAAAACACCTCAAGTCTAACCTGGGGTCCGTTTCACCAAGCAGGTTTAACAAGCCATGAGCTTAACCCCGAGCTCTGAGTTGAGTTACACTGAGACAGAAAACACTGAGTTTTCGGTTCCACAACACCGGATTTTGATCAGTTTGATGAACTCAGAGTAGTTTCACCTGGAGTTAAGCGAGTCACCATGACAACGGAGAAGCGGAGGGCGGCGTTCTTTACTCCAGTGGAGCAGGAAGTGTTGATGCGGTCAAATGGCGAATATGAACATAATTTCAAGAAATGCAATGTTGCAGGACTGCTAAAGAGAGGGAGGCGGCGTGGAAGAAGATTGCTGCTCAAGTGAATGTGTAAGTTCAAACGTCTTTGTCATCACAACATTATTGCAAGGGAATACTGCTTGATGGTAGCTTAGTAATTTATTTCCTTCAGGCGCAATTCCGCGGGGGAGAAGCCGCAGCAGCTGAAAGTGAAATATAAAAACATTGTCCAATCGGGTAAGACCGCTGCTAATTTAATTGTTAATCAATACATTTCTTAACGTAATGTCGATCATGTGTGACATTGTACAGTAAATATCAAGTGGCCATTTGACTGTGAGGTGTTTTATTCCCAACATAATGCTGTTTTCAAACACATAAATGTCTTCTCACCCATATCATGTGCTGTCAAATAATTAAGGCTAAACTAACGCAGACTTTACGCCAACAGAAAGAAGGCAGATGTAAAACGGGTGGTGGCCCAGCACCTCCACCTTTAATAGAGGCAGAGGAGCCCTAAGCCAGAATGTTGGGAGGCCAGTGGCTGAGGGAATCCCTGGAGGAGCTCCTCTTCAGAGCTCACCCCTCAAGATACCACTTCCTTCATAATATAGAATATGCCGAGGCCTATATATCTCTTTAAGCCTATTTCTATTCATCTTTATTTCCCCATCATGTCTTTGTTTTGTCACCCAACAGATTGTGATGGTGCTCTCTGCCTGCTGGACCCCCTCATGCCACAACAGACCTTGTAAGTAGGCAACACTCCAAAGATCTTGCTAGTTGGTAGTTTAAATATACTGAAACATATTCATCTAGGATGAAGAGTACGAGGAAACCCTGTCTGCTGCCTTTACAGAGGAGGATCCACAAAGGCCTATAGAGCCATGATCGTTCTCATCCTGTTTACATTTCTGAAACATTGTGGTGGAATAAAGAGTGATATTTTGTCTACACTGAAGTATTGACACATTATTTTTAACAGGGCCTGGCTGGGCAGCAGCAGGAGGGTACCTCAACATCCACTGCAAGGACTGACAGTGAGACAGATGTTCAGTAAACACCAGAGGTTCATTCTGTGGAATTCATGTCCAACTGTAATAATTGAATGTCCTCCTTATGTCCTCCCAGTTATCTGTAAAACACATCTATAGACTCCACCTGCTCCAGAAGATGGAAAAACTGCTCAGGAAATGCAGTAGTTGGACCACCAGATTAGAAAAGCAGATGTGGAAATAGAACTACTGGAGCACAAGTTAAGGGTGGGTGTACAGTCCCAGGTGAATTATGCTAACTACTAACTACATTAACTAAACTAGCTCTTGTATTTGTAGGAAATAAAGAAGACCAAATTAATTGTGCCTCATGTCTTTATTTGGTGGTGGTGATCAGACCCCGAAGTGATGATGGCATATGGTGTCTCTGACAGCTCCATGGGCTCATCATCATCATCATCATCATCATCATCATCATCATCATCATCATCATCATCGGGGTCCTCTCTACGTAGGGCAGGGTCCTCTCTACGTAGGGCAGGGTGTTATGAAGGCCCTCTCAGGGTCACCCTGAGGTGACGTAGGCACTGGAGACGGGCTTTCAGCAGGCCTATGGTCATCTCCACCTGGGCTCTTGTCCTGCAGTGAGCCCGGTTGAAGTTCTGTTGGGGGGCCTGGTTCAGGGTCTGGGTAAGGGGTCAGCAGCCGGGGTTGTCATGGTAACCCCTGTCACCCAGCAGAAGGCCATCAAACGCTCCTGTAATGTCAAGTGGACACATTAAATGATATGCATGAGGGAGAGAGGTGAATTATATTGTGCAAATCCTGAGGCGACTTACCACGTTGCAGTCTGGTGCTGAGGTCTGACTCGCGGTACGTCCGTGACTCGTGTACAGACCCAGGCCACTCGGACTCCACATTACTGATGTTTGCAGCATCACATATGATCTGGATGGTGCACAGAATAAGAGATGTTTAACTATGATGCACTCTTTATCTTTAAAATTCTGGAACACTCAATCCTCATGTACCTGCACATTGATGCTGTGAATGGACTTCCTGTTCACAAAATCTGCTTCATTGTGAGAAGGAGCTTTGATGGGATGTGCGTTCCATCGATGCAGCCTATCACATTTGGGAATCCTGAAAAACAGGAAAATTACTAATCCCACTCTAAGATTGCAGCACAATATCATTAACAATGTTATTTAATGGATCTCATCCTTCACCTGCAATCCTGTGGAACTCCTCCTTGATGACTCTTGAAGTTTCTCTCCAGGGAAAACAAAGGTTGCTAAAAACCTTTTTAGGGCCAGGCACACCTTTCTGATTGGCTGCATACAGTGTCCTTACTCAGGTGCTCTGCGTCTCCAATGTTGTACAGAAAACTGACATTTGCGAGGAAACGCAGTGCAACACACACTGTCTGCTATGACGTCAGGGCAAGGCTCAGCTGGTGATGTTGCTAATGTACGTACTGATTAAACTGTGGATGTACATAATGGTCTCTGCAGTAAAACGTACCGCTCAAAAAGGAAGGTGTCTGGAAATACCAGTACATCTATGGTCTGATGATGATCTGTCTGCCAACATTAAATTCTCGGTGAAGTAACGCTGCGCCTTCATCAACCGGATCATTATCAAAAGGACACACCATGTTGAGGGGAAAAGGTTCACGTCTAATTTGCCTCTGGAATAAGGCAGTGCAGAACTGTTTCTCCAAAACTCCCCCGCTGAATGAGGAAATGAAATCCCGTGTCCGTCTGAAAGGGGGCGGAGCCAGAGCAAAACTCCAGGTTCACTGACAAAAACCTGCTCCCGACCAGGTTAGTTCTAGAGCGTCTGTTGCCATGGTAACTGACCGAGAGTTGACGTTACCCCTCTCTGTGAAACAGGCTGGAGTTCCCCCTCTTCCTCTGGTTGGAGTTACCTCCTGTTGTGAAACGGAAAACCCCGCATTTCCCTCAACTCGGGGTTAATTGACCTGGGGTTATCGATAAACCTGCTTCGTGAAACGGACCTCAGCTAAGAAGCACCCAAACAAAACTATCAGGACCCAGCGGGAGACTAAAGGAGCACACTGCCTGGAATGAAGCGGCGAATGTGGAAGGGCGTGGTCGGCGCTGGAGGACACGGGAGGTGGAGTGGTGCTGAAGCTGTTGGAGTGGGCCAAGAACAGAGTCCCAGGCAGGAGCTTGGTGCAGCAGGGGGGGTCTGGTACTGCAGCAGAGGAGAGACAGGTTAACACAGAGCCACACAGACTGAGGCAAGGCAGAGCAGGGCACCACTAACTGTTGGTAGTTTGACGGTCCGACGCCGAGTCTTCTTCTTCTTCTTTAGTTTCCGGCAGGCTGTACACTAGCATAAGCGTAATGCTGCCTCTACCGTTCAGGGTGTCACACTGCTTTATTTTAGATTTTTGAGTACATGTTGGTGGAGAGAAGGAAGGTTAGAACAGCTTTGTCTATCAAGCATTATTCCTGAAGAAAATAATGACTTAATTGAGAACACTGATATTGAGAGATCTGTTAACTGTCTGTATAGAACCTTTCTTTCAGCAGAGTGTAGGGAACAAGTAAACAGTACATGAGGTACTGTCTCAAGCTGACCACACTCACACAGTCCATCAGGGTGTTTACCAACGATCTTTAAATATGCTGCAAGCCCACAATGCCCCAGTCTCAATCTAGTTATCTTTACTTGGCTTGTCCGGCAACATGTCCACAAGGGCCTGGTATTCCTCACCAGAGGCTGACAGTTAAAATAATGCCTTCCTCTCCTCTCCTTCTCCCATTCTACTTGCCACTGTTTATACATCGAACTTTTTATAATACTTAAGTACTCAAGTTTTCCCACACAGATTTTGTTCTCTACTTCTTTACAGAGAAGTGACTGTTTAGCCAAAGTATCGGCTGCTTCGTTCCCCGCTCCCCCTGAATGGGCTGGGACCCAGCAAAACACAACACTAGACCCCATTGACTCTATCCGGCGAAGACAACACAAAATCTCCAAGATGATGTCTGCTCGAGCCCCGGACCGACCAGCAGAAATAGCCTGTAAAGCAGACAATGAATCTGAGTAGATGTAAGATGTTTCCCCGTTGTTTCTCTCAACCCAATCTAGTGCCCACCGGATGGCTAGCAACTCGGTAGTGAACACAGCTGTATTATCGGACACTCGCATACTTTTACCAATTTTGTTGTTTACTATGTAAACTCAAAATCCAGCCTTTCCTGAGTCTGGATCCCTAGACCCATCTGTAAATATGTGATGTGCACTGTTCTTGTTGAGACACACAAACTCATTAATTTGGGCACTGACCTGCCCCTTGTCGTGCCACACCAGGTCCAGCTGGACCTCAGGCTCTGGTAAAAGCCAGAATGGGGCAGGAGACCACATTGTTCCAACCACACCTCCCTTCTCCAACCCCATCCTACTTGCTGTCTGGCAGGTGGATCTCAAAAATGTGGCTTTATCCTCTCTTTTCACAAACTCCCAGCAATCTTCCAAGAGACACTTGGCTGCAGAGTTATGCTTGATTGTAGAGACCTGGAGGAGGCTGTCCACCTGACTGGACAGCTTCAAGAATGCGCATAACTGGGGTCATTTGTCCATCTGACTGGACATTTTCCAGACTGCGGAGGTGTGCTGCATCTCTGCTGAGAGCTGCACCAGGTTTTACCCCAATGTGGTTTGGCTCATTGTGCTGAGAGCCATAACCTGACTCATCGTCTGATGAATCATCAGATGATGTGTTTGTTTTGACTTCTTTCGCAGAAGTTCGGGTTAGTAACCCAATAGGTTCCGTATAAGGAGCCTGAACATCCCTGGCCTGGATCTCCTGTCGCAGGCGGGAGTTCTCCAGCTTCAGCTGGGCAGTGTTGATCCTCAGCTGCGAACTGTAAAGTTGCAGCTGGGAGAGCTGCTCTTGAGCTTCGAGAGCTTGCAGCTCGGCCTTGCGCTGGTAGAGCAGTGCAATGTGGCCTAACACATCCGGAATGGTGAGCTCTACCTGACCAACCGGGTTTCTCACATAGCTTAACAGCTGCCTGATCTCTGCTTCACAGGTCTCCAAGCTGTAGCTGTTGAGGAGTCTTCTCTCCTGTGTGGAGAGGCATAGGAGACCAGCGACCACAGTCTGCAGGGCTGGGTCATGTGGCTCCCGAGGAGTCTCTGCTCCGAGCACGCAGTGTCTCTGACTACTCATGGTAGGAGTCACGTGAAAGCTGTGTTTTGAAAAGTGCCAAAATGTTGTTAATGCACAGGTGATGGTTACACCTGTAGCTTACAACTCTAAAGGTTGCTAATTGCTCTAACTGTAACCTCTCTCAAGTTAACAGGGTGGTGTTAGCACCTTGGGTGAGCAATAGCGGGTTAGTGTACATTTATCTCTGACAGAAATAAAAGAATGCATGAAAATGCAAGAAAAAGAAGGCTTTACCACTTCACAAACACAATTGACTTTGCTTAGCAGTGCTGTAACGTGTTCTTCGAAAAACTAAGTTCTGAGAAAAACAAAGTTATCGGTTGTAAAACTAAACAGACAATTCTGGATAAATTATGCAGATATTGTGACAATACTGGTTTTAAAACACCCTCACACGGGCGGCACCATTATGTTGGGATTTATGGTTGGTAATTAGCATAAATAATTACTGTAAGTAATGGATTACTGAAAGTAATGGATTACTAAAAGTAATTTAGGAAAAATTGGAATTACTAATGAAGTAAACGGTTAGTTACTCATCAGCAACTCCTAGAGTAATTGAGTAATTACTCAAAAGTTAATAAATTATCAAAAATAATTTATTAATACAAATTATTAATTTGCATAAATTGGTTATTTATCAAATAATAATTAAATCGGGGCACCACCAGCTAAGCTGGAAATAGCTAATACCAAATTTCAGTCTCGTTTGTCAAAAAGGGTTATTTAAGTAAAGTTAATATTTCTGTGTAAATATAACAATATTAAATAACAAGGAAGGTGTGAGATTCGAGCACAGACTGTTACAAACCAGTGAATTGTCAACAATAAATACACAATGATAACCAAGAATCGATCAATTCAGTTAAAATGCGTTTATTAACAAAAAGTATTTATTCAAAAATAATTCATAAATCATTTATTAAAACAACACAATTAAGTAATAAACAATCAAACACGAAGATCTAATCTATTAAACAGCAAACACTATGTACAAAGAAAGAGGGTGTGTGTATGTGTGTGAGAGTGTGTATGAGTGAGTGTGTGGAAGCCTGAGTGGGGTGTAATGACCACGAACGTCCACCAGGTGGCGGCAGGCGTTGGAGGGTCAGTGTGTGTGGGTGTAATGACCTCGAACGGACACTAGATGGCGGCAGGCGTCTAGTTCGAGGCAGTAACCGGAACGACCACTAGGGGCGCGGCGGCGCACGGAGGGAGAATGCAATGACTCGACTTGTCCACCGAGTGGCGGTCTTTCAAGAGATTGCAATCACCAACGCGGCCACCAGAGGCGCTTGGCGCACTCGTTCTGGACAGCGTGACGTCACTGTGCTCGTGCACGGCTCGTGAGCCTGCTCGGAGCGCGCCTGGGGGCTCGTGGCTGAGAAATCCCAGGGACAGTGAACTACACACGGTCACAGAAGCGGGTGCAGCAGCGCGCGGCTGCTTTTACGCGATCGTTTATGAGGAGGAGAGGAAAAATGAAAAGGAGGGAGGGAGAAGGGCAGTGGACAGAATATGTTCAGCTCTGCACACTGTCTTGGACTCCAGTCTAGAAATGGTCTGTGCAAGTTGAGAGAGAGAGCGAGAGAGAGAGAATGTTCGCGTGGATGTAAATCCAACGCGCAGACACAGATTGGTTGAAACAGGGATCGGCGTCCCTGACTTCAACACAATAATAAAACACACAGCAATATTACAGTCACGTTATTCTCATTGCCTGCCCAGACTCTAAGCCTTACTCAGTTTGATGAGGGTGAACGTGCTGCGGCGGCCGGGAAAGTGCGTTGATTTCCCGGCTGGAGCTTGTTTTTCTCTCTGGCGTCCCAGGGAAAACAAGCTCAAATGGTCTGTGGACAGGAAAAGTCCACAGGATGATCCGAGGATGATCAAGCGCTTATTTTGAGGAGGGGGAGAAGAAGCGGCTTCAGGTCTGCATGCGGGAGGAGTGTGCGCTGGCAGCTGCACACTCGGACTCCGGTGAAGAAGAAAAAAAGGAAAAAGGGAAAAGTAGACGTAGTTCCACGGTGGTTGTCGGCTCGTCCGGCCGGGTGTGGAACTCCGGCCCGGTCAGCGGGCACACGTGGCACTTCGTCTCCGTGCGAAACGGATGTGTCCGTCTTTACGCAGGTTTCAACATTGGAGAGGCAGAAATCACCCCGGCGGGGGTGTTTTATACCTCTTGTTGTGGTTTCGTGTTACCGGTCGGCTCTGGGTCATGTGGACCAATCCTGACGGAGGGCCCGCCCTGGACCTTCCAGCTGGTGAGGGAGCTCTCAGGCTCCCCCTGCCGTTGGCCTCTAGTATTGCACCTTGGAAGGGGGGGTCCAGGGGGTGATCACGTGACCAATGGCAGACTTTTTCAGTTGTAGGCATGTGGTCCTTTGTTCTCAAAACGTGGTCTCCCCTCCCCCGTCCATGAGGTTGAGTGGCCCCAACATCCCCCCTTTGGTCCGAAGAGTGGGATGCGGATCTCAGGCTTTGGAGCAAACCTGGGCCGAAACGTCTATGAGTCTGTGAATGTCCCAATGTCCTGTGAAACACAAGGTCATTTCTGTCCAACAGTTCATACAGGAGGTTATTGTCCGAGCAGGGCAAGGCTAGTCTGGGCAGGGCAAGGCTAGTCTGGGCAGACCTACTATTCCTGTTCTAACTATCTAAGCATTCATACATTTCATTTCTTACAAGTGCATCACCAGTGAAAATGAAAGAGGTAGGAAAGGGCAGGAAAGTTGAAGAACAGGAGGGAGATGGGTTAGTAGGCAGCTCGAGGACAAGTTTACAAAAGCGGAGGTACCGGATACAAGGAGTAGAGTCTGATCTGTAAACTGTGGATGTGGTTGCACCAGTGAGCAAGTGTCCAAAAGCCACCAGCCGTCTGGGGCTTTTGGTGCACCTGCTCCGGTGAGGAGTGAGAGTGAAGTGTGGTGTGTGGAGGTGCACGTGTGTGTTCCCTTCCAAAACCCAACTTTCACTACAGAGGCTTAAAACTGTACACATTATTTCTGTTAATAATGGCTAAGTTTTGAAGAAATCACAACTCTTGGCTCTGTGGTTTCACAGAGGTTAAAATAGCACTGCCGAGACTGTCAGATGTATCTGTGAAGGTTGTATAACCGTGGTGGTGTTAGTCTTGAGAAATTGCTCAACCCGGGTTAGTGGAGCTAAGTAAGGTGGTTCTACCTGTACTGAAGCTGCTAACGGAGGAGCTAATCTCCCTTCGATCTCGTGTGAGATCTCTGACTACACACAGGGGTTATTTCTCCTAACCAATACTCGACTGAGTCTAAGGCATGCTAAGTGGTGTTAACAGAGCTGGATATGAGTTTACAGTGACTATATTTCCCTGAATGGTTCAACTCGAGCTTTGTAACTGCTCACGTTGTCTAAGGAGGCAGGGTTAGATTTCTGATGGTGGCAGGGGTTAGTACATGCACCTGATGGGAATTGAGCATGCTGGCACTAAACCCTACTGATTAAAATCTGTTATGCTCCTGGAATGGAGGTTCTCCCCCCTCGCTAGGGGAGGAGTTGACCTTACTCCGAGGGAGTAAATTGATTGAGTGGCTCTGCAGTGCAGGCCGTGACAACACTGACCTCTTCTGGCTGGTCCAGAAGGTGCAGTGTAAGGTCATTTCTCTACCAGTCATTCTTTGGAGGGAGTGGAACCTGTGGAGTGGTGTATGGTGGACCGATTGGTCACCAACACCCGTTGGAGGCTCACGTCTCCATCTGCACCACCGCTGTTGCCATACCGGAGTATGTGGGTGGTGCTGTGGTTGACTCGGTCAACCTGGGAGAATGACTAGGAGTGGTTTGGTGAATGGAGGTTGGCCTCCATTACCAAAATGTCATACAGGGCAACCATGACACTGGGTGTGGCATGTGTGCCTGTCTGAGTCGACCAAAGATGGGAAGCTCCAGTGGCTGAACGCTTGGTTCAGAAGGAGGGCAGCAGCCGGAATGGCTGTGTCAAGATGGAGGCTCCCAAGTTATGACACGTTAGTCGGGCTCTGAGGTTTTGACTGGCGTGAACTCTCCCTGCTGGGGTTCAGTCCCATCAGCGCCACCTATGAGCCCAATGAATTCAGCTTTGGTGCGGCCTCCCAAACTATGCTGAGAGCAAGTTTGGTTCACGCTACCAAAAGTTGATAAAGGACGTGTCGTGTCTCGGCTAAATGTTTCTCACAGGTGCAGTGACGCATGAGGAAGTCATCCACATAGATGAGGGTTGCCGTGAGCAGCAATGTTACTCATCATGGTGTGGAGAAGGATGGTAGACACCGATGGTGGGTCTAAGTAGCCGAAGTGGCACCGGTTCCAGACGAACTGGCGGTTGCCAAAGGAAGAAACTAGCTGCTACTGGTTAGCGGGGACCACCTTCGTGGTCCAGCACCGCTTTACCGCGTATACAGCTAGAAAGAGTATGTACTGGTGTACACAAGATGGCGGTGCCTCGAGGTCAGTGGGGACGCACGCCAGGTGGAGGTCTGTGACCCCCCTTTCGTGCGAGACCCGCGCGAAGATCGTGTGATAATCGCGGAAGACCTCAATGGATGCATCTCCTCGTTTCTGCTGTGTAAAGCGCTAGCTTTAGCAGGGTGTGGCTCGGTCTTTGACTCGAAACCTGAATAAGGTTCTTCTGGTACAGACGCGGTCTGTTTCCCTGAAGTGTCTGTATTCTCTGGTTGAGTCATCGGAGCCTGCACAACCAGGTCACCTTCGGTGCTCGGTTTTGTTCCATGGAGAACCTGTTTGAGGTTAACATGGTGAGTGCTGGTGATGGTTTTGGTTGTGGGAATGAGGAGAGCGGTGTCATGCGTGTCGTCACGGGTGGGGGACGATAGCAGGTTGTCAGTGAGAGGCACCATCAGTTCAAGATTGTAAAATGAACTGTCAGTTGACATCTCTAAAGGTGGAAATGCGGTCACTTTAATCTGACCGTGTGTCAGATTGTGGACCCGCGGGTTGGCTGAACGATTGTTCAGCTCCAGAAGAGATGTGTCACAGATCACCGGGTCGGGATCTGGACAGCGAGTCGAGGAGGCACATGAACCAGGGACCTTGGTTAAGGTCTGAAGTGACCATGCTGAAAGTGAGCGGTGGCTCGGAACTTTAAGCAGGCCGGCGTCGGTGGCCGATCTCTCGGACCAGCGCACCAAAGGTGCCTCCGGAACCGAGGTTCCATCCATGTGTACACCCCCCACGGTGTGGTGGGCGTGCAAAGAAGTACTCATGTACAAAGAAGAACTCACGTCCTTCAGTGACAAGAGTAAAGAGTGGTGTGCTTGAACTGGGTCTCGGCTCGTCACCTGCGGCGGATGCTGACTGTCAGGGAGCCTTGAAGTGGATTGGCTGGGGTCAAACTTTGGGAGAGACCCAAGTATTGGTAGGGGACCTCTAGACTGGATGGCATCGACTCTGCTGTTGAAAGTTTGGTGGCCTGGTTCAGGGCCAAGAAGAGTCGGGCTGGTGACTTGGGACCAAAGGCGCCATTGGTTGCAGTCCATCAGCACGGCCAGTCGGTTTAAGAGGTCCTGACCAATAAGAAGTTCCTCTGTGTTCAGGTCAGTGACATAGATGGGATGTGTCACCGACACGTCCTGGAAAGTTATGTCGACCCAGACACGTTTAGTGATGGGAGACACGTCCTGAGTGAAGCTTCTGATGTTTATGCTACACTCTTCCACCTGAAGTGGCTTTCCTAGGGCACGCATGGTTCTAGCAACCTGCGTGAAGGTGGCTGAACACATGAGGGTGATTCCTGACCCAGTATCAAGCAGGGCGAGGGTGTCTACACCCCCTACCATCACTGAAGTGTATACGCGGTTGGCAGTGCCATTGCGTACAAGATCACCCAAGAATGTCAAAGGGGGCTCCTCTGTTGGTTCTGAGGGCCTCTTTGACCTCCTGGATCTCCTCCTCCTCCTCCTGACAAAGCAAACTTTGTGTGCGGAGGGGAGAGGCGACCGGCCTAGTCATGCGGTCAGGGGCCGGGAGTCCGGTTCCTCAGGGGAGCCGGGTCCCTTCTGACCAGGCGGGTTCAGGTCCTGCATCACCTCCTTGAGGCAGGTTTTAATCCACTGTGGGACGTCTGCGTCCCAGTGGTTTTGGGTCTGACCTCGGCCTTGGTTGTGAGACTTACCTCTCCGCTGGGAGTGGTGAGGTCTCGGTCTGCCTGATCTCTTACCTCTGGGCCGTTGTCCACCTCGTGGTCGAGGTTGTGGACATCTAACGGGTCCCCCATCCACAGCAGGTGTGGGGGAGGGGACCTCGTGACCTACAGGTGACAGGTTCGTGTTTCCGGTCGCCTGCGTTCTCAGGACGCCTGCGTCACCATCATGGTTTTCACCTGAACTGTGACGCAGCTCCCACACCATCTGCGCGTGTTTGCGGAGGTCTTTCATGGTGGGGTTTGTAGTCCTGCAGAACAGAGCGACATCGAACCGCACACTGTTGTGGAGGTCGTTACTGAAGAGCGACTTTAAAGTCTGGTCTTCATCCAACCCCGGTGCGCTGCGGCCTTGGAAGTAGGCGGCCCTAAGGCGCCTATAGTACTCTCTGGGAGGCTCCGCCTCCTTCTGAGTAATGGCAAGTGCACCAAAGGTTGAAGAGGCAGGATCATTGTACAGAGAATACTCTTCCCTAAGTGCATGACAGAGGGATGAGTAATGGTCTCTGATGGCAGGTGGGAGGGATTCCATGTAAACATGGACGCTCCTGGACGTCGTCTTCCAGAGAAGCTTCAGCTTCTCACGTGACGAAGGATGAGGCAGGTCGAGGAGGCAGCGTTCAACCTCCCGGAGGTAGTCCTCTATACTAACCTCCCGGTTGTTTGGGTTGAACTGCTCTATGTCCTCTGCAAGGGACTCAAGCTGGCGGGTCCGAAGACCACGTTCCCTTGGGGGACCGGAATGGTCCGAGTCCTCTGAGCTGGACCCCCCTGGTTCTCTCCGGTGGAGAGAGTGAGGGTCATGATGACCAAGAGGGTCTCCAGTGAGTGGAGGACCAAAGCTGATAGCACGGTGAGGTGCTGCAGAATAACTCCTTTCATTCTCCTGAAAAGGAGTGAAAGCGCTGTGAGAGCGCATTGTGGTGCAGCTAAGCACCGATGGATGTGTGTCAGAGCACACCGGGACCCTGCGGTCCTTAAAGTGAAAAGCTGGGGGGACTGGGTGTCGGTTCAGTGGGATGCAGTCAACTCCCACAACACTGGGCAGGTGTCTTGTGCCACGCCCCCCTGGCTGTGTGTCAAGCCCCCCCCTCGCCATGGCTGCGGGGAAGCTTGATGCAGTCTGTCCCCCTGACGGGACAGCTCCAAGTCTACACTCACCTGTGGTGGGCGGTCCACCTGACTGGACCACCTCAGGATTGTAGAGACCTGGAGGAGGCTGTCCACCTGACTGGACAGCTTCAAGAATGCGCATAACTGGGGTCATTTGTCCATCTGACTGGACATTTTCCAGACTGCGGAGGTGTGCTGCATCTCTGCTGAGAGCTGCACCAGGTTTTACCCCAATGTGGTTTGGCTCATTGTGCTGAGAGCCATAACCTGACTCATCGTCTGATGAATCATCAGATGATGTGTTTGTTTTGACTTCTTTCGCAGAAGTTCGGGTTAGTAACCCAATAGGTTCCGTATAAGGAGCCTGAACATCCCTGGCCTGGATCTCCTGTCGCAGGCGGGAGTTCTCCAGCTTCAGCTGGGCAGTGTTGATCCTCAGCTGCGAACTGTAAAGTTGCAGCTGGGAGAGCTGCTCTTGAGCTTCGAGAGCTTGCAGCTCGGCCTTGCGCTGGTAGAGCAGTGCAATGTGGCCTAACACATCCGGAATGGTGAGCTCTACCTGACCAACCGGGTTTCTCACATAGCTTAACAGCTGCCTGATCTCTGCTTCACAGGTCTCCAAGCTGTAGCTGTTGAGGAGTCTTCTCTCCTGTGTGGAGAGGCATAGGAGACCAGCGACCACAGTCTGCAGGGCTGGGTCATGTGGCTCCCGAGGAGTCTCTGCTCCGAGCACGCAGTGTCTCTGACTACTCATGGTAGGAGTCACGTGAAAGCTGTGTTTTGAAAAGTGCCAAAATGTTGTTAATGCACAGGTGATGGTTACACCTGTAGCTTACAACTCTAAAGGTTGCTAATTGCTCTAACTGTAACCTCTCTCAAGTTAACAGGGTGGTGTTAGCACCTTGGGTGAGCAATAGCGGGTTAGTGTACATTTATCTCTGACAGAAATAAAAGAATGCATGAAAATGCAAGAAAAAGAAGGCTTTACTACCACTTCACAAACACAATTGACTTTGCTTAGCAGTGCTGTAACGTGTTCTTCGAAAAACTAAGTTCTGAGAAAAACAAAGTTATCGGTTGTAAAACTAAACAGACAATTCTGGATAAATTAAGCAGATATTGTGACAATACTGGTTTTAAAACACCCTCACACGGGCGGCACCATTATGTTGGGATTTATGGTTGGTAATTAGCATAAATAATTACTGTAAGTAATGGATTACTGAAAGTAATGGATTACTAAAAGTAATTTAGGAAAAATTGGAATTACTAATGAAGTAAACGGTTAGTTACTCATCAGCAACTCCTAGAGTAATTGAGTAATTACTCAAAAGTTAATAAATTATCAAAAATAATTTATTAATACAAATTATTAATTTGCATAAATTGGTTATTTATCAAATAATAATTAAATCGGGGCACCACCAGCTAAGCTGGAAATAGCTAATACCAAATTTCAGTCTCGTTTGTCAAAAAGGGTTATTTAAGTAAAGTTAATATTTCTGTGTAAATATAACAATATTAAATAACAAGGAAGGTGTGAGATTCGAGCACAGACTGTTACAAACCAGTGAATTGTCAACAATAAATACACAATGATAACCAAGAATCGATCAATTCAGTTAAAATGCGTTTATTAACAAAAAGTATTTATTCAAAAATAATTCATAAATCATTTATTAAAACAACACAATTAAGTAATAAACAATCAAACACGAAGATCTAATCTATTAAACAGCAAACACTATGTACAAAGAAAGAGGGTGTGTGTATGTGTGTGAGAGTGTGTATGAGTGAGTGTGTGGAAGCCTGAGTGGGGTGTAATGACCACGAACGTCCACCAGGTGGCGGCAGGCGTTGGAGGGTCAGTGTGTGTGGGTGTAATGACCTCGAACGGACACTAGATGGCGGCAGGCGTCTAGTTCGAGGCAGTAACCGGAACGACCACTAGGGGCGCGGCGGCGCACGGAGGGAGAATGCAATGACTCGACTTGTCCACCGAGTGGCGGTCTTTCAAGAGATTGCAATCACCAACGCGGCCACCAGAGGCGCTTGGCGCACTCGTTCTGGACAGCGTGACGTCACTGTGCTCGTGCACGGCTCGTGAGCCTGCTCGGAGCGCGCCTGGGGGCTCGTGGCTGAGAAATCCCAGGGACAGTGAACTACACACGGTCACAGAAGCGGGTGCAGCAGCGCGCGGCTGCTTTTACGCGATCGTTTATGAGGAGGAGAGGAAAAATGAAAAGGAGGGAGGGAGAAGGGCAGTGGACAGAATATGTTCAGCTCTGCACACTGTCTTGGACTCCAGTCTAGAAATGGTCTGTGCAAGTTGAGAGAGAGAGCGAGAGAGAGAGAATGTTCGCGTGGATGTAAATCCAACCCGCAGACACAGATTGGTTGAAACAGGGATCGGCGTCCCTGACTTCAACACAATAATAAAACACACAGCAATATTACAGTCACGTTATTCTCATTGCCTGCCCAGACTCTAAGCCTTACTCAGTTTGATGAGGGTGAACGTGCTGCGGCGGCCGGGAAAGTGCGTTGATTTCCCGGCTGGAGCTTGTTTTTCTCTCTGGCGTCCCAGGGAAAACAAGCTCAAATGGTCTGTGGACAGGAAAAGTCCACAGGATGATCCGAGGAGGATCAAGCGCTTATTTTGAGGAGGGGGAGAAGAAGCGGCTTCAGGTCTGCATGCGGGAGGAGGGTGCGCTGGCAGCTGCACACTGGGACTCCGGTGAAGAAGAAAAAAAGGAAAAAGGGAAAAGTAGACGTAGTTCCACGGTGGTGGTCGGCTCGTCCAGCCGGGTGTGGAACTCCGGCCCGGTCAGCGGGCACACGTGGCACTTCGTCTCCGTGCGAAACGGATGCGTCCGTCTTTACGCAGGTTTCAACATTGGAGAGGCAGAAATCACCCCGGCGGGGGTGTTTTATACCTCTTGTTGTGGTTTCGTGTTACCGGTCGGCTCTGGGTCATGTGGACCAATCCTGACGGAGGGCCCGCCCTGGACCTTCCAGCTGGTGAGGGAGCTCTCAGGCTCCCCCTGCCGTTGGCCTCTAGTATTGCACCTTGGAAGGGGGGTGATCCGGGGGGTGATCCGGGATGAATGGCGAACTTTTCCCATTCTGACCATGTGATCTCTTTGTTCTCAAAACGTGGTCTCCCCTCCCCCTTCCATGAGGTTGAGTGGCCCCAACAACTGGAACTGAGGTATTAACCCCTTTCCCAACCATCCTATGATTTTAGGCCCCAAAGTACCACAAAATGCCCTCCAAGACTTCTTCTTTGCCCCTTTTATGACTTTCCGAGGCACAGCTCTACACCTTTTGAACTTATTTACATTATCTTGTATAGGATATTCTCTTAAGGTTTTAAATGCTTTATTTCTATTTCTCACAGCGATACTGCACTCCTCATTCCACCATGGGACAATAATTCTGTCTGGAAGCTGCCTTTTATAGGGAATGGTCTCTGAAGCAACTCTCATGATCAAAGCTGCTAAAGAGTCCCCCATTTCATCTATAGACCCATCGCTATTTACATCACCCAGCCCTGCCCTGCCCTGGTGCCTTCCCTAAACTTGTCCCAGTCTGCCCGAGTGAAGTCTAGTCGGAGAGGTCTACCCAATAGTTCTGTCGCTAGCGTTTTATTAAAAATAGACATTACTGGAAAATGATCACTACCTAATGAACTATCCAGGACTCTCCAGTCAGCTATCCTGGCTAGCGACGGGCTTGTAAAGGTGAGGTCAAGGCAAGAGGTTTTATTTGTGCTAATATCAATCCGAGTGGGGGAACCATCATTCAGAATAACAAAATTACCTCTGTCTAGAAGCTCCTCAATCACAGAGCCATTTGTGTCCCGCTCCTGACTTCCCCATAAGGGGTTGTGGGCGTTAAAATCCCCCACCCAAACAACTGAAGAGTCAGTGTAACCAGCTATCCCTTCTAGCTCTGTTAAATCCAGACGTTTACATGGATTATAACAATTTATAATAACAATTTTCCCCTCAGTGCTCCACACCTCAGTGATTAAACATTCTAGAGAGACGTCACATTCACACCGTTTATACTGAACCCCTACTTTAACAAACGTGGCACACCCACCCCCACTTCTTTCACCTCGATCCTCACGCACGCAGTCATATCCAGGAATTGAAAAATCAAGACATGGCTTCAACCAAGTCTCTTGCACGCACACAACATCCGGCTTCACATCAAAATCCTTTATACACTTTTTAATCTCCTGGCCATTTGCAATGAGACTCCTAGCATTCCATTGCAGAATGCAGACCATTAACTAATCCTTGATGGGATCACCCTCTTCCATGTCACTTGTTCCTTCTGCCCCATCTGTGCCTGCCCAATCTACTCCCGAGGACTGGCTAGATACCACTGGCGGTTCGAGGCCCTCCCTCATATAGTTGAACAGTGACTGGGGAGCATAGTCTCTAAGACCCAAGAATCTGCCAGCAGATTGTACAACGCCTTTTATTAAGTCAGACCTTGAAACCTTGCTCAGAGAACCATGTACAACATCCACAATAAATGCCAGGAGACACTCCTTACTCACAGTAATCAAATCATGATCTGTGGAGCGACGTGGTTCTGTAACTTCCACTGTTCCCCTCGGGGGAGTCATTCCCGCCTGAGTGGATTTGCCCTCTACCTTCTTTAGAGCTTCTGCGTAGGAGATTTTGTGTTGTTCCCTTACCACCAATACCTGCTGAGCCTTCGCATAAAGCTGACACTCTTTTGAGGACGCCACATGGCAGCCACCGCAATTGCAGCATTTAGGAACGTCCACTGTGCACTCTCCAATATCATGCTCTCCTCCGCACTTTCCACATCGCCTGCTGCCTTTGCACGACGCAGCCATGTGTCCAAAGCGTTGGCATTTAAAGCACCGTATTGGGGGCCTCTGATAAGTTTTAACTGGAGATGACAAGCATCCTAGAAATACTCGTTCCGGTAAAACAGTGCCACTGAATGTGATCAAGACTGGGGCGTTGGGGTTGCTTCCTTCACGGGCTTTAAATCGTCTAACCTCACTCACTATCCCGCCTCTGATGTTACCCTTTATTTCGACCTCAGATATCAGCACACACACCATACACGACACCCTGCACATGTCTCTTTTTTCAATAAGAGAAGCAACCACTTTTTTACCGGCGATCTTTGTGACCTTGCTCACTTTATCCACTTGTTCCTTTGATTTGCATATTACAATAATTGCCCCATTTGACAGGACACGCGCATCTAGCCCCTCACCGAAGACTTTCAGTGACTCTGCGATTTTCAAAGGGTTCACTACTCTAAACCCATCCGCAGTTTGATCCTTGATCTTAAGCAAAACTTTATACTCTTCCACAGATTTAGACATTTTGAGCACTCTGTCTCCTTCTTTCTTAGGCAAGGAGCTCGATCTATCGCGCTTTTTTGTCACTACCCGGTTCCCACTACTACTGCTACCTCCCGAGGAGGAGGCCATTCAAACGATCACCTCAAAGTAGGCTACGAGATGTATAAATGCAGAAAATCACGCAGAAGTAACTCACGACCGGCGTCCGTCTCTCCACCAACACCCTACAGTCCCGACGCCGAGTCTTCATCTGATGCCAGCTTTATAGGGAGAGAGGAGCATTGTTGAGAGAAGCCACACCCTGCCACAGGTGAGAGACCTCAGGAAATCAGCACTGCACTCCTCCACACCTCACACAGCATGCAGCACACGCCCACCTAGGAAAAAAGGAAAGGAGGGAGGGTGAAGGGAACAAATGCTGCCACGAGGCAGAGCCAGAGGTGGAGGTCATGACAGCAGGCCGGGTTTACAATGAAGAAGGCACAACTGCAACGCGGGGTTCATATTTATACATTTGCACCACCTCAACCTCACAGTGGTCAGTTCCTCGTCATGTATGTGTTGCTATGGTGACGGTGCTATTCCTTTGTCTCCAAAACTGCTTCAAACTGGTTCTTCTCAGAGCTCGACGTTCTGTGGGACAAAGTGACCTCTGACCTCTTATCTGTCCATCCAATCTTACCTTGACCATGTTTCTGCAAGTGGAGCGCTGAGGAGACGTCGCCAACCAACTTGGAATGTCCCTGAACATGGATTTAGAGCTTTGTTATTCCCAACTTGGGCAGTGTGAGAAACTCCAGCTGTGTAGAAACACAACTGAATACAATATGTTCAGTTGTCACACACAAAACAAATGTTTAACTACTAGATTCCTTCACCAGTTATTGTTCTTTGCAACATTTAAAATAAAAATCAAAAGTCAAAGAGGGCCATACTTCAGACTGTAGAACTTGGCCGAAGCCGCTCTCAATGAATATGTAATTGTTTCTATTCTTAACAAAAGCCTAATGTGAGTCACTGAGTCCTGGAAGGACTGTTTGTGGATTTCCAGTGAAGAAGAAGCCAATAATGAAGTCAGAGTAATAATGATGTGTTTCTCTAAAGTATAATGAACTATAGATTTAGAAACTGGTGAAAATCCCAATAAACCTCTAAACTACTGCGTAATTTATCTAATAAAATCATAACAATCATTCTGCCACTGGGGATAAAAATGATAATACAGGAAAAATCAACAGTAGACTTGTTATTGATAGCAATTAAAAGTGATATATCAGCCCTTTGGGCCAGTGCCTACAACTTTTGACTTGCCTGAAGTTTATTGGAACTTTATAAGCTTGAATAATGTCTGAATTCAATCAACATAACTTTTTACATAAAAACACTTGTAGTTTCTTTAATAATCAAGATCTCAATGAAACTAATTTGATCGTATTAAGATTGGAGCTGTCACACACTACGACCATACTCCTACACACTGCCACACCGTATTTTTTGTATTTTATCCAAATGCATTTATTTCAATAACATGGTAAATGTGTGTCATGTATTTTTATTATCTTAACAAATCAAATCCTGTCCTCTTCCTGCTCACTCAACTTTTTTTTAGAACCATAAAATGTTAAATCTTAAAAGTCAAACTAATCAAAAATATGTCAATTTAGTTGAAGTTGTTTTTCTGTGTTGAATTTGAGTGAGTTTTTAATACGTTCTGGTGACGATCTGAATGTTGACGGAACTGAAAAATTCAAAATGGCGAGGAGTTTCTCCGATGACGTAATTCGAGGGATTCCCAAGGAATTATACGACGATATCCAATCAGAATGCATGCAATGTGTGTGAATGTGTGGAAGCTTGAGTGGGGATGTAATGACCATGAGTGTCCACCCGGTGGCCGCGGACCTTGGAGAGTCAGTGTGAGTGGGTGTAATGACCTCGAACGGACACTAGAGGGAGGCAGGCGTCTGGTTCGAGGCAGTGACTCCCACTCACACTGACCCTCCAAGGTCCGCCGCCACCTGGTGGACACTCATGGTCATTACATCCCCACTCAGGCTTCCACACACACACACGTCTTTCAGTAAGATCATGCACAATGCAGTAGAAACACTTTTTAGAAATTTATATTAGTTTGGGGATATTTGTGGACTGTTTATGTACAATTTCAACTATAATAAAGTTAAATAAATAAATAAAGTTGTGTTTGTTTTGTCTTTTTGGACATATTTTAGACTTGTTTTAAAGGTTTTTCAGACTAGTTTTGGACATATTTTAGACTTGTTTTAAAGGTTTTTCAGACTAGTTTTGGACATATTTTAGACTTGTTTTAAAGGTTTTTCAGACTAGTTTTGGACATATTTTAGACTTGTTTTAAAGGTTTTTCAGACTAGTTTTGGACATGTTTGAGGCAAGGCCAATTTATATAGAGTGCCATTCAGACACAAAGCAAATCAAAGTGCTTCTTAAAGAAATAAAAGATGTTTCAGTAAAACAAACTGATTAAATGTAGTTAGACTTGTTTTTAATGTTTTTCTATGGAGCCCCTGAAAGGCCATAGAGAAAAAAAAATTATGCATGTGAATAAGTCATTACCTCAAGTTAATAAAATGCAGGAACAAGATCATTTAACTGGCTTTACTTACAAGTTGCCACGATGTGTTCGACAAATTTAATTCACTTTCATTCATATATTGCTGAATAAAACATAATTTCAAAGCATTTTTTACAGATAAAAACAAAATATTTACCAGAAGCATCTGTGAAAAGGAAAAAAAACCCTTTTAACAGGAAGAAACCTGCAGAACCAGGGTCAGAGGTGGAGACGTTCTGCTGTTCTGGTTCGGGTTAGGAAATAGAAGGAGAGGAAAAGGATTGGAGTTCAATCCATTGAGACCTCACAGCCTCCAGAACGTCCCGGATGTGGTTCCAGACACCTCAAACCATCTTCAGAGGTCTGGAGGAGTCCATGTCTCCATGGTCAGCGCTGTCTTAGCAGCAAAGAAGCTGGTCATCATGTTATGGCTGATCATAGCATGAGGCCAAATATCAGAGTAAAATAAAGATACTAATTGAAGTATTTTTCTAGAAACTTTTCTAACATAAGTTTTGGTCAAAAACTCACAAAATGAACACAGATAAAAGTCTATATTATATTTTCATGGCTCACTTTCTTTTTCACAATTTGATTTCAAAGTTTTGTGTTCAAAAGAAAAGACATTTAGACTCACAGCCCATATTTTCTTTATACATTTACAAGCGCTTTGTGCAGTTGTATGCTTAAATCATGTTACAATGTTTTATAACTTTACTGCCTCTAAAGGGCAACACGAAATCCTTCAAAACAAAACAATACTCATTTCATATGATAATCCTCACGTTGCTCTTGTTTGGAAACAGATTTATGTTGTTTTGTAATAAACTTGGTCAGGGAACACCTGCCACATTTGTTCTCCTTTGTACGAAGTGTGCCTCAGCGGACAACCATCTGCTTCGTCGCTGCATGATAACTTCAGAAACTTCCATCTCCATGTCATGAGTATTTGCCATGAAGCAGAAATCCCTTCGCTCCAGCCCCACAGGTGCTCGGCGAGGCTCTCGCATGTCCTCACGTTTACTGCCACATCTGTGCAGAGATGACCGACCCCCCCCCAATAAAAAAGCCTGCATGCTGAGAGTCGGCATGGCCGAGGCCGTAGCCCTTCACTCCACCAGCCGTGTAGCAGGTTGATCAGTGGTGACAGCTGTGGTGGAAACAGCTCCATCATGGCGACGCCCTCTGGGGCACAGCTGCAGGGACGACACCAAGAGGGAGAACCGGTCGCCCAGCCTCCGTCTTTAGATTATATTTTCCTGGGATTCATCTGGAGCGCCTCGCAGCGGGACGTCTGCACCGCAGGCCGGTTCCTGCAGAGGAGACACACACTGTTTGAAAGTCCCAATTATTGAGAAGGAAAAGTGGTCAAATGCAACCCGAAGTCAGACGAGCCGCCCAAATGCACGTCAGACACATTCCACATTTGACCGACAACACATAAGTAGAAAAGCGCCACTTTGTGCTGTAGGTTTAATTTTACATTGACACGTTTGCCTTCTATGGGAAATGGTCTCATTCATTACGACTTCATGAATGTTGAATTTACTGTGGCAGGGCTCAAGCAGCTAGAAGACGGATTTC